>NC_091779.1:43038772-43699486 GCF_029378745.1 Bos indicus | reverse complement strand
CAAATGATCATCAAATTTGAAAAGATTAGATAAATTTAATACAGTAAACTACAAAATACTATGCAGCAATTAGAAAGAATGAGAAAGATATATACGTAGTAGCATGAAAAAATATTAAAAATAGTCTAAATGTGAAAAAAAATTCCTAAGCAAAACGTACAAAAGAAGCCTATGTATGTAAAACAAAATACACAACAGTCTCCTCAAAGCTAAATCTTTTTGTATTTTTAGATGCTATTCAGTAAAACAATAATCAATATATGCTTAATAGAATTACTCTGAATAGGTTCCTGGAAATTTATTGCTATATTTATTACACAGTTTTAATTATTATAAATTAAATGTTAAGTTACAAATTTTTACACACTAGCTCTAGAATCCATTGAATAGGTATCAGGCTATTGTTGTTTTTGCAAAGTCAATTTAATATCTCCCTGTATGTACAGTAACAGTTTTAACCATGATTGTTTACATCTTTCACTCACACACACTCACAATGTTTGACTTATGTTCCATCTTGTCAGAATATTCTATTAGGTTGCCACATGTCTGCATCTGTCCCCTCACCTGTGTCATGAGCACACTGAGAGTATGTCTATATTCTTCCTGGGGACTGGAAAGTGAAATGCCCAGTGTTCAGTAAATACTTACTAAAGGACTGTATGAAAGTGTTCAGTAAACAAATTTGTGTGTGTGTGTGAGACCCACATTGCTTAAATCCTGTACAAAACATTCTGTAATCTTTAAATGTAAAAGCTAATTATGGGCATCCCATGGCATCCCGTCCCATCACTCCATGGCAAATAGATGGGGAAACAGTGACAGATTTTCTTTTCCTGGGCTCCAAAATCACTGCAGATGGTGACTGCAGCCATGAAATTAAAAGATGCTTGCTCCTTGGAAGAAAAGCTATGACAAACCTAGACAACATATTAAAAAACAGAGACATTACTTTGCTGACAAGTGTCGATCTAGTCAAAGTTATGGTTTTTCCAGTAGTCATGTACAGATGTGCGAATTGGACCATAAAGAAGGCTGAGCACTGAAGACCTGATGGTTTTAAGCTATAGTGCTGGAGAAGACTCTTGAGAGTCCTTTGGACTGCAAGGAGATCAAACTAGTCAGTCCTAAAGGAAATCAACCCTGAATATTCATTGGATGGACTGAGGCTGAAGCTTAAGCTCCAAGACTTTGGCCACCTGATCCAAAGAGCTAACCCGCTAGAAAAGATTCTGATACTGGGGAAGACTGAAGGCCGGAGGAGAAGGGGACAACAGAGGATGAGATGGTTGGATGGCATCATCGACTCAATTTACATGCATTTGAGCAAACTCTGGGAGATAGTGAAGGACAGGGAAGCCAGGTAAGCCAGGTATGCTGCAGTCCATGGGGTCACAAAGAGTCAAACACCACATAGTAATTAAATAACAACAACAACAGTAAGATACATAGAAAAAACTGATGTTATTTACTTCTCTATCTCAATCTAAATATATTGATATATATTTCCAAGTATATTAACACACTAAAATTAGCAATTATGAGCCTAGTTGATATATTATTTTATATAAATAGTAAATGTATATGCATAGATTTTTAAATGTCATTTTAGTAGTTTCTATTTATTATTATTTCCAAGTTAAATAAGATTCATTTGCCTATCCAATGCCTCGCTTTGTTTTAAATACTAAAATGAATCAAAAAAAAAAATAAAATGAATCAATTTAGACCTTCAGGAATCTCCTGGGTTTTTTTGTTATTTAATTTTACTTATATTTTTTTATTTCAGTTTTATTGAGATATAACTGATTTAACTGTAAGATTCCTAAGTGAATCCTCTTACTGTCTTCTTTTAAAGTTTTCTCCAATAGTATCAGGCAGAGCTTTGGTGTTTTTTGAGTTCCCATCATATGATCCCACTTATATAAGATATTCAGAGTAGTCAACTCATAGAAACAGAAAGTAGAAACATGGTTACCAGGAGCTGGAGAAGAGGGAAATTGTTATTCAATGGGTATCCAGTTTCAGTTATGCATGATGAAAAAGTTCTAGAGATTTGCTGTATGATACTGTGCTTATAATTAAAAACACTTTTCTGTCCACTTACATTTTGTGAAGAGGCTGGATCTCATGTTATGTGTTTTTTACAGACATAAAATCAATAAAACACATTGACTCTCAACAGGCAAGCACTTAACCTTGCCTAAAGGTATTCACATCCATGTTTTAAAATTCTGAGATGATCTCACAAAACCTCCCAGGAAGACAATTCAACCAGCATGGCCAGTTTGAGATCCCTTATGAATACATTTTTTAAAAGATTTCTCATTATCAGTAATTTTGCTCATGTAATAGCTACTGTTATTAGGAAACATAAGGAAATTCGATAACCTTTGATCTACAAATTGCCTGCCACCTGTTCTCAAAATGTGCCTTATGTTCTGTGCTATGTTCGAAGTCCCCTTTAGTAGATACTTTCTCATTTATCCAAATTTTGAACTTCTCACACTGATCTAAACAACTTTTCTTCACTTTTTGAAAATCAAAATCCCTAAGTATGGCTCCTTTTCTTGTCTTTGTTTAATTTGGATATCAAAGTCTGTTAGATTCACAAAATAAATGTGAAACTCTTCTGTTTCTATTTTCTGGAAGATATTAATTATCTGTCCTTGAATTAATTTATTGATATAAGGTACTTATAATATTCTCATAATCCTTTTTAATACATGTAATTGCATAACATTTGCTGAAGCCCAAGTAGGGCTGCCCCCAATTATGCCTGGATGGCATATTGGTTATTTTGAATTAAAGTTTCTTCTAAAATCACCAATGCAAGAGAAACACTTTGACTCACTTCTCTGTCTCCCTGAAAGCAAGAAATGAAAATCTCCTGTGAAAGGCACATTTCCTGCATCTGAAGTTATAAGGACCAACTCATCTCCAGAGACAGGAAATTCAGATAAGAAGCCTGTATAATCAAATCCTGTTATTTTTTCAATTTACTACTTAAGCCTAAATTATGTTTAGATGTTTTACTATTTAAGCATCTAAGCCTAAAATTTATATGTCCGGTCAATTCCTTGCAAGTGTATTATTATTTCTTTGTCTAAAAAGTATAAAAGCCACCTGCTTTGGCCACTTCTTAGGCCCTATTACTTTAAGACTTCCTGTGCAAATTAAAATCTGTTTCTTTTTCTCTTTCAGTTTGTATTGTGTCAATTTTATTGTTAGTCCAGCCACAAGAACTCCTGAGGGGGAAATTTTGTCCACCACTGCAGTTGGTAAACCAACCAAGGAGACTGGCTGGACCCCACTTTCTGCCCTAAGGCAGACCCAGCTGAGAGATCCTGGGGTGTCCAACAAACATCAATAGAAGGTAAGATTTCTTACCATATCAGCCTTCTGGATCTCTGCTTACAAAATCTGGTGGAAAGAAAGTCTCTTTTCATCCTCTCTCAATTTAGATTATCAGGAGAAAGTATTTGTTGAGTTAGTTTCTTCATTTCAGTTCAGTAATTCAGTTGTGTCCGACTCTTTGCAACCCCATGAATCGTAGCACGCCAGGACTCCCTGTCCATCACCAACACCCAGAGTTCACTCAAACTCATGTCCATCGAGTCAATGATGCCATCCAGCCATCTCATCCTCTGTCGTCCCCTTCTCCTCCTGCCCCCAATCCCTCCCAGCATCAGGGTCTTTTCCAATGAGTCAACTCTTCACATGAGGTGGCCAAAGTATTGGAGTTTCAGCTTTAGCATCATTCCTTCCAAAGAAATCCCAGGGCTGATCTCCTTCAGAATGGACTGGTTGGATCTCCTTGCAGTCCAAGGGACTCTCAAGAATCTTTTCGAACACCACAGTTCAAAAGCATCAATTCTTTGGTGCTCAGCTTTCCTCACAGTCCAACTCTCACATCCATACATGACCACAGGAAAAACCATAGCCTTGACTAGACGGACCTTTGTTGGCAAAGTAATATCTGCTTTTTATTTTCTTTTTTTTTCTTTTTTTTTTTATTAAGGTGTTTTGCATTTTTTAGGAGGTTTTATTAATATTTATTTATTTTTATTTTTTATTTTTTCTGACTCTATGAATTTGCTTATTCAAGATAGCTCATGCAAGTGGAATCACACAGTATTTGTTCTTTTGTGACTGGGCTTATTCCATTTAGCTATTTTCAAGGTCTATCTATATTGTAATCTGTGTTAGAATTTGCTTCCTTTTTATTTTATTTTATTTTTTATGTTAATAAACTTCTGTTTGATTTTGTCCTGCTATTCTGTCATTTCTTACAGAGATCCTCAGCTAAGAACTCAGAAGGGTAAAGGGAAATAAGCCTCTATGTCACCCTAAGTCAGCTTCAATAATTGCCATAGTAAGCAGTCTCTTTTTTTTGGGGGGGGGGATGAAATGTCCTATAGCTATCAATTAGGTCTAACTGGTTTATTGTATCATTTAAAGTTTGTGTTTCCTTGTTAATTTTCTGTTTAGTTGATCTATCCATAGGTGTGAGTGGGGTATTAAAGTCTCCCACTATTATTGTGCTATTGTTAATTTCTCCTTTCATACTTGTTAGCATTTGTCTTACATACTGCGGTGCTCCCATGTTGGGTGCATATATATTTATAATTGTTATATCTTCTTCTTGGATTGATCCTTTGATCATTATGTAGTGACCTTCTTTGTCTCTTTTCACAGCCTTTGTTTTAAAGTCTAATTTATCTGATATGAGTATTGTGACTCCTGCTTTCTTTTGGTCCCTATTTGCATGGAAAATCTTTTTCCAGCCCTTCACTTTCAGTCTGTATGTGTCCCCTGTTTTGAGGTGGGTCTCTTGTAGACAACATATGTAGGGGTCTTGTTTTTGTATCCATTCAGCCAGTCTATGTCTTTTGGTTGGGGCATTCAACTCATTTACATTTAAGGTAATTACTGATAAGTATGATCCCGTTGCCATTTACTTTATTGTTTTGGGTTCGAGTTTATACACCATTTTTGTGTTTCCTGTCTAGAGAATATCCTTTAGTATTTGTTGGAGAGCTGGTTTGGTGGTGCAGAATTCTCTCAGCTTTTGCTTGTCTGAAAAGCTTTTGATTTCTCCTTCATACTTGAATGAGATCCTTGCTGGGTACAATAATCTGGGCTGTAGGTTATTTTCTTTCATCATTTTAAGTATGTCTTGCCATTCCCTCCTGGCTTGAAGAGTTTCTATTGAAAGATCAGCTGTTATCCTTATGGGAATTCCCTTGTGTTATTTGTTGTTTTTCCCTTGCTGCTTTTAATATTTGTTCTTTGTGTTTGATCTTTGTTAATTTGATTAATATGTGTCTTGGGGTGTTTCTCCTTGGGTTTATCCTGTTTGGGACTCTCTGGGTTTCTTGGACTTGGGTGATTATTTCCTTCCCCAGTTTAGGGAAGTTTTCAACTATTATCTCCTCAAGTATTTTCTCATGGTCTTTCTTTTTGTCTTCTTCTTCTGGAACCCCTATGATTCGAATGTTGTAGCGTTTAATATTGTCCTGGAGGTCTCTGAGATTGTCCTCATTTCTTTTAATTCATTTTTCTTTTATCCTCTCTGATTCATTTATTTCTACCATTCTATCTTCTAATTCACTAATCCTATCTTCTGCCTCTGTTATTCTACTATTTGTTGCCTCCAGAGTGTTTTTAATTTCATTTATTGCATTATTCATTATATATTGACTCTTTTTTATTTCTTCTAGGTCCTTGTTAAACCTTTCTTGCATCTTCTCAATCCTTGTCTCCAGGCTATTTATCTGTGATTCCATTTTAATTTCAAGATTTTGGATCAATTTCACTATCATTATTTGGAATTCTTTATCAGGTAGATTCCCTATCTCTTCCTCTTTTGTTTGGTTTGGTGGGCATTTATCCTGTTCCTTTATCTGCTGGGTATTCCTCTGTCTCTTCATCTTGTTTAAATTGCTGAGTTTGGGGTGTCCTTTTTGTATTCTGGCAGTTTGTGGAGTTCTCTTTATTGTGGCGTTTCCTCGCTGTGTGTGGGTTTGTACAGGTGGCTTGTCAAGGTTTCCTGGTTAGGGAAGCTTGTGTCGGTGTTCTGGTGGGTGGAGCTGTATTTCTTCTCTTTGTTCAGTCGCGCTGTGGGGAGGGAGGGAGGGATGCTGCAAACAAATGACACTGGCATGCGCTCGCAGTGCCTCAGCCACCCTGGGTCTGCCCCCGCTCACGGCGCGTGTAGCCTCCCTGCCCACACTGCTCGGGCTCTAGGTTGTTCCGCCGGGAACAATCCGAGGCTGGCCCTGGGTTGCATGCACCTCCCAGGTCCAAGCCACTCAGGTTCAGGCACTCAGGTAGTCCTCAGAGGCGCAGACTCAGTTGGGCCTGCGTTTTGTGCTCTTCCCAGGTCCGAGCAGCTCAGGTGATGAGGTGTTTGGCGAGCGCCAATGCTGCGACTTATCGCCTCCCCGCCACTCGGTTATCTGGGTGTAAAACCGGCGCACCTTCTCAGGCAGATGTTGACCGTCCAGACCCCCAAGAAGTTTTAGTTAGCAAAGAAGCCAGTTTTATAGATAATGTCTCTCTTGGGCTGCGATTGCCCCCTTCCGGCTCTGGCTGCCTGTCACCGGAGGGGGAAGGTCTGCAGCCGGCTATCTCTGTTTAGTCCTTTGTTCCGTGCGCGGGCTGGCGGTGTCTTAGGTTAGGGCTGGCTTTTCGCATGGTAGATATCCCACAGTCTGGTTTGCTAGCCCAAATTATTTCGCTCAGATAGTGCTCAGGGTATTCAGGCCAGATTCTTACTCTCAGCGATGCAGCCCGCGCCGCGCCTCCCTGCCCAGCCCCCGCTTGCTAATGGCGGATGCAGGCGTCTGCGCTGCTTCTCCGCTGGGGGAGTTAACGTAGGGCTCGCAATCTGCGAGTTTTAATTGTTTATTTATTTTTTCTCCCTGTTATGTTGCCCTCTGTGCTTCCAAAGCTCGGCACAGATTCGGCAGTGAGAAGGTTTCCTGGTGTTTGGAAACTTCTCTCTTTTTAAGACTCCCTTCCGGGACGGAACTCCATCCCTCCCTCTTTTGTCTCTTTTATTGTCTTTAATATTTTTTCCTACCTCCTTTCGAAGAGTTGGGTTGCTTTTCTGGGTGCCTGATGTCCTCTGCCGGCATTCAGAAGCTGTTTTGTGGAATTTACTCGACGTTTAAATGCTCTTTTGATGAATTTGTGGGGGAGAAAGTGTTTTCCCCGTCCTACTCCTCCGCCATCTTGGCACCTCCCTATATCTGCTTTTTAATATGCTATCTAGGTTGGTCATAACTTTCCTTCCAAGGAGTAAGCGTCTTTTAATTTCATGGCTGCAATCACCATCTGCAGTGATTTTGGAGCCCCCAAAAATAAAGTCTGACACAGTTTCCACTGTTTCTCCATCTATTTCCCATGAAGTGATGGGACTGGATGCCATGATCTTTGTTTTCTGAATGTTGAGCTTTAAGCCAACTTTTTCACTCTCCTCTTTCACTTTCATCAAGAGGCTTTTTAGTTCCTCTTGACTTTCTGCCATAAGGGTGGTGTCATCTGCATATCTGAGGTTATTGACATTTCTCCCGGCAATCTTGATTCCAGCTTGTGCTTCTTCCAGCCCAGCGTTTCTCATGAGGTACTCTGCATATAAGTTAAATAAGCTGCTGCTAAGTCTCTTCAGTAGTGTCCAACTCTGTGTGACCCCATAGACGGCAGCCCGCCAGGCTCAGCCATCCCTGGGATTCTCCAGGCACGAACACTGGAGTGGGTTGCCATATCCTTCTCCAATGCATGAAAGTGAAAGGTGAAAGTGAAGTCGCTCAGTCGTGTCTAACTCTTAGCAACCCCATGGACTGCAGCCTACCAGGCTCCTCCGTCCATGGGATTTTCCAAGCAAGAGTACTGGAGTGGGGTGCCATTGCCTTCTCCGATAAGTTAAATAAGCAGGATGACAATTTACAGCCTTGTCTTATTCCTTTTCCTATTTGGAACCAGTCTGTTTTTCCATGTCCAGTTCTAGCTGTTGCTTCCTGACCTGCATATAGGTTTCTCAAGAGGCAGGTCAGGTGGTCTGGTATTCCCATCACTTTCAGAATTTTCCCAGAGTTTATTGTGATCCACACAGTCAAAGGCTTTGGCATAGTCAATAAAGCAGAAATAGATGTTTTTCTGGAATTCTCTTGCTTTTTCGATGATCCAGCAGATGTTGGCAATTTGATCTCTGGTTCCTCTGCCTTTTCTAAAACCAGCTTGAACATCTGGAATTTCACGGTTCACGTACTGCTGAAGCCTGGTTTGGAGAATTTTGAGCATTATTCTACTAGCGAGTGAGATGAGTGCAATTGTGCAGTAGTTTGAGCACTCTTTGGCATTGCCTTTCTCACTACATAACAACTCTGGTGTTTGGTATATTAGGATTCTTGGTTTTAATTCAGTCTTTCCTCTCAAAGATGGTCACTTTTTCTCTGTCTCTGTCAGTTGTGCTCTTTGTCAGCAGGAGGAAGAACCATGGGGCAGAAGAACAGGCAAAAGTCTTATGTAAGCCTGCTATTCCATCCAGCCTCCCAGACTGGTGAGATCATTTCTCATTAGATCACAGTCTATTTTGACAAACCTTTCTGTGGGTCTGCTATGTCAAAACCAGATGACGTTTTTTCTTTCACCATGTTCAGTGACCTAAGAGACTGGCTTTGTTCCACTGAGAATATTCGCTCTGCTCCTCTGCTCTGTACCAGCTAGAAGGCACATTTACTATGGTGCACCTGGGAGCCAGTTGAATAGAGTAGGGTTCTGAGACAAGAAGTAAAAACAGCATACTCTGTCTGGCCATGCCAGCCCTCAGAGGAATTTGTCATGAAGGATCTCAATCCATAAGGGGTTTTTGTCATCTCAACATTCACTGAGCCGTGTTAGTTTTGGGGAAAGTCCATTTCAGCACAGGCTTAGGGTCACACATTAGCAGATTTATAACTGGAGGCTGCTCGTGTTTCTGTGAAAGCATGGAGACACCATTTTCACTATACCATCCTCATGCCCTGTGCAACTGAGGCCTTTGCTTTCTTAAACTCTCCTTGGGAGTAAATTTTTAGATCTCAGGAGTTGCATCATCTGTTCCCTCTCCAGGGATATGGCTTAGGTCCATGGCAAAGATTCATTCTGGGCCTAGAAAGTTACTTCATGGTCTTTCCATTAAAAGGCTTACTGGCTTGAGGTGCTATTTGAAATTAATATAAGACACTACTAATCCATGGCTTAGTAGTGTTCAAGCTGGTTTTAGAAAAGGCAGAGGAACCAGAGATCAAATTGCCAACATCTCCTGGATCATTGAAAAAGCAAGAGAGTTCCAGAGAAACACCTATTTCTACTTTATTGACTATGCCAAAGCCTTTGACTGTGTGGATCACAATAAACTGTGGAAAATTCTGAAAGAGATGGGAATACCAGACCACCTGACCTGCCTCTTGAGAAACCTATATGCAGGTCAGGAAGCAACAGCTAGAACTGGACATGGAACAACAGACTGGTTCCAAATAGGAAAAGGAGTATGTCAAGGCTGCATATTGTCTCCCTGCTTATTTAACTTATATGCAGAGTACCTCATGAGAAACGCTGGGCTGGGAGAAGCAAAAGCTGCAATCAAGATTGCAGGGATAAATATCAATAACCTCAGATATGCAGATGACACCACCCTTATGGCAGAAAGTCAAGAGGAACTAAAAAGACTTGATGAAAGTGAAAGAGGAGAGTGAAAAAGTTGGCTTAAAGCTCAACATTCAGAAAACAAAGATCATGGCATCTGGTCCCATCACTTCATGGGAAATAGATGGGGAAACAGTGGAAACAGTGTCAGACTTTATTTTTGGGGGCTCCAAAATCACTGCAGATGGTGATTGCAGCCATGAAATTAAAAGACGCTTACTCCTTGGAAGGAAAGTTATGACCAACTTAGATAGCATATTCAAAAGCAGAGACATTACTTTGCCAACAAGGGTCTATCTAGTCAAGGCTATGGTTTTTCCAGTGGTCATGTATGGATGTGAGAGTTGGACTGTGAGGAAAGCTGAGCACCAAAGAATTGATGCTTTTGAACTGTGGTGTTGGAGAAGACTCTTGCGAGTCCCTTGGATTGCAAGGAGATCCCATCAGTCCATCCTAAAAGGGATCAGTCCTGGGTGTTCATTGGAATGACTGATGCTTAAGCTGAAACTCCAGTACTTTGGCCACCTCATGTGAAGAGTTGACTCACTGGAAAAGACCCTGATGCTGTTAGGGATTGGGGGCAGGAGGAGAAGGGGAGGACAGAGGATCAGATGGCTGGATGGCATTACTGACTCGATGGACATGAGTTTGAGTGAACTCCGGGAGTTGGTGATGGACAGGGAGGCCTGGCGTGCTGCGATTCATGGGGTCACAAAAAGTCGGACACGACTGAGCGACTGAACTGAACTGAACTGAATCCATGGCTAGATGCTGGGTCCTTTATATTGGTGTATTTAAAAGAAATATACTTCAGGCTCTCTTAGAGATATATATGTTAAATATATATATATATTTTTTTTTTTAAATATATATATTCTCATATATACTTGAATAGGTGTGATATCGGCCCTTAATTCAGTTCAGTTCAGTCACTCAGTCTTGTCTGACTCTTTGTGACCTCATGGACTAAAGAGAGTATCAAATTAAAAGGCGGGGGAGTATAACAGCTAGCCTTAGGGAATCCTTTATTTAGTTGAAAGAACAAAAATTAGACTTAAAATAAAAATCCAACATAAATTTGCCTTCTTAAGAACTGCCACATAGCCTCCGCTATTCCCTAGGCCTTCCTGTAAATAATCAGAAAATAAATCAGTTGGTAATCACCACACAAGGGTTAGTAACTATTTTTGTCTTCCAAATTTTTGCTAAACCAGAAGTACAACTCTGGAAGCAAGTCGAAACCCACCTAACTTTACTAGTCCCAAGGCTGCTCCTATCCTCTCAAAATGCTTATAGATGTTATAAGACATCAGACTATTGGAGCAAAACTGCTCTGTACTTGAGAAAAAAAAAATTATGCTATGACCTATGATAACAGATAAATGTACTCCAAAACCCGACTGGACAAAATTTACATTTTCTTTCTCTGTCCCTTAAAAGTTATAAATCTTATCATGTTTTTGAAATGTAAACATAGCCCATATTACCTGAGACTAAGCCCAGATTAGCTCAATCAGTAAAACCTGAAGATAAAAAGGAAAGACGGAAAAGAGGCCTTTTTAAACACCAAGTTCTAAAAGGACTCTCTTGCCCAAACAGCCTCCTTATAATTGCTTATCAAGGATGAATATAGAACTTAAAAGTCTTCTTCACAAATAATAAAAGACTTTAGCCATCTGAGCTAGTGAATTTAAATTATTCCAACTGTTATTTATAAACTAGTGAGTTTTCTATTATACCTAATCCATAAATAAAGCTTTAAAATAAAAACTATGTGCTGTGTCTATTTAAATGTATGTATAGATGTGATTTATTTTTCTACCTCTAAATTTTTTTTCTACCTCTAAATGACATTGCCAAAATTAATTTATAAAGAACATTTTTTAACTGACTTAAACAAGCACTATATACAACTTATAAAAAATATAACGAAAACTAGCCCAAATGTTTTTCAAGTTCAAATGATCTAGGAAACTTTCAGTAAATAAAGGCTAGTTTTACGTTTGCTGCTTTAATTTATATAGGCATATCTTTTGTGTGTGTTCAGTTGCTTAGTTGTGTCCAACTCTTTGCAATCCTATGGACTGCCAGGCTCCTCTGTCCATGGGATTTACCAGACGAGAATACTGGAGTGGGTTGCCATTTCCTCGTTCAGGATATCTTCCAGACCCATGGATTGAATATGTGTTTTCTGCATTAGTAGGTGGATTCTTTACCACTGAGGAAGCCAAGGAAGCAATTCTTTAACACTGGGGAAGCCCAGACATGTCTTTAGGGTTATCAAAGTTAAGAATAATACTTTTATTTTAACTAGGTTTCAGTTCAGTTCAGTTCAGTTCAGTTGCTCAGTCGTGTCTGACTCTGCGACCCCATGAATCGCAGCGCACCAGGCCTCCCTGTCCATCACCAACTCCCGGAGTTCACTCAGACTCATGTCCATCGAGTCAGTGATGCTATCCAGCCATCTCATCCACTGTCGTCCCCTTCTCCTCCTGCCCCCAATCCCTCCCAGCTCAGAGTCTTTTCCAATGAGTCAACTCTTCGCATGAGGTGGCCAAAGTACTGGAGTTTCAGCTTTAGCATCATTCCTTCCAAAGAAATCCCACGGCTGATTTCCTTCAGAATGGTCTGGTTGGATCTCCTTGCAGTCCAAGGGACTCTCAAGAGTCTTCTCCAACACCACAGTTCAAAAGCATCATTCTTCGGTGCTCAGCTTTCCTCACAGTCCAACTTTCACATCCATACATGACCACTGGAAAAACCATAGCCTTGACTAAACGGACCTTTGTTGGCAAAGTAATGTCTCTGCTTTTCAATATGCTATCTGCTGCTGCTAAGTCTCTTTAGTCGTGTCTGACTCTGTGCGACCCCATAGACACCAGCCCACCAGGCTCCCCTGTCCCTGAGATTCTCCAGGCAAGAACACTGGAGTGGGTTGCTATTTCCTTCTCCAATGCATGAAAGTGAGAATTGAAAGTGAAGTCGCTTAGTCGTGTCCGACTCTTAGCGACCCCATGGACTGCAGCCCACCAGGCTCCTCCGTCCATGGGATTTTCCAGGCAAGAGTACTGGAGTGGGGTGCCATTGCCTTCTACGAATATGTTATCTAGGTTTACTAAATATCAAATAAGCTTACATTATCAGTAATATACAATTTTTCAACCGAAAATAAAAAAGATAATGACTAAAAATAACTAATTGCTTTAACGTCTCACCCAAATGTTATGAGTAATCTAAATATGATTATTAAAAACAAATGAATAAACTGTATGTAAATGAGATATGAGTTTTTAGGTGAACTTTTAAACAATTATTATTCATGGTATCTCTACTTGAAAAGTTTCCTAAATCTCTTTGGTAATTTACACCCTTGAGTTTTGCTAAATTAAATATGGGGATTCATTGATTTTCTAGGTCATTTTCAAATAAGATAAAATGCTGAAACGTTAATTGCTGAACAACTCTAGTTTTACCTACTTTTGGTCTCAATACAGAGACCTTTGGTTCTATTAGTAATTAAGGGCTTCCCTGGTGGTTCAGTGGTAAAGACTCCACCTGCCAGTGCAGGAGATGCAGGTTCAATCCCTGCAGAAGGAATATCCCCTGGAGAAGGAAATGGCAACCCCCTCCAGTATTTTTACCTGGGAAATCTTATCAGTTGAGGAGCCTGGTGGGCTACAGTTCATAGGGTCAGAAAAGAGTCGGATACTACTCCAACTTAGCAACTAAACAAGTTAGTAAATATATTGTGTGTTATTGAAAGATTGTACTATGAAATGGGGATTCCCAAATGGTGCTAGTGGTAAAGAACCTGCCTGCCAGTGCAGGAGATCAAGAGTTGCAGGTTTGATCCCTGGGTCATGAAGATCCCCTAGAGGAGGAAATGGCAACGCACTCCAGTATTCTTGCCTGGAGAATCCCACAGAGGAGCTTGGCAGGCTACAGTTCATGGGGTCACACAGAGTCAGACACACTTGAAGTGACTTAGCACACGTGTACTAGAAGTAGCATATGTTCCTAGAAATTATAAAATGTATTTATAAGTTCACCAAGCCACAAAATGTTAATACAATTCACAATTATTTACTTATTTTCACTAAAAATTAATATTTCAATTAACATATGTAGTTAATGGGCTTCCTTGGTAACTCAAAGGGTAAACAATTCATCCACAATTCGAGAGACTAAGGTTCAAACCCTGGGTAGAGAAGATAACCTGAATAAGGAAATGGTGGCCCACTCTAGTATTCTTGCCTGGAGAATTCCAAGGATAGAGGAGCCTGGAGGGAAACAGTCCATTGGTTTGCAAAGAGTCAGACACGACTTAGAGACTAACATGAACGAACTAGAGCTACTAGATATAATAAGAGAAATAGAAATGTGTTTTGGTGTAAGAAAATGGGAAAGGTATGGAGATGTTTGGTTAAGGAAAAAGACTGATTTTGTTCTAAAGCTGATTATATCTAAATGGGAAGGAAAACAAGGGACAAACTAAAACAGACAGAGAAAGTTATTAAGGTTTGTGAGAAAATGAATCTTTAGAAAGGAATTTTATGTGTGGTCAAGATTGGGTAAGATTCAGAAGAACTGAATTAACTAAAGAAGTTTTAATATCAAAAGTAAACTGGTGCAAGGTTGCAATTTGGTTTTCTCTCTGTTAAAATGACAGTGTTTTTTTATCCTATTGGCCTGATCTTTATAATGGGAGATTATAAGGCTTTTTCTTTACCTTCAGGTAATCAGCCAAGGAAAAAACCAAAGATCTTATATCTTGTCAAAATAAACACTTATTTTCTATGTTGTTTTTTTTTTTACATTTTATTTTACTTTTAAACTTTACATAATTGTATTAGTTTTGCCAAATATCAAAATGAATCCGCCACAGGTACACATGTGTTCCCCATCTTGAACCCTCCTCCCTCCTCCCTCCCCATACCATCCCTCTGGGTCATCCCAGTGCACTAGCCCCAAGCATCCAGTATCGTGCATCAATCCTGGATTGGCAACTCATTTCTTATATGATATTTTACATGTTTCAATGCCATTCTCCCAAATCTTCCCACCCTCTCCCTCTCCCACAGAGTCCATAAGACTGTTCTATACATCAGTGTCTCTTTTGCTGTCTTGTACACCAGGTTATTGTTACCATCTTTCTAAATTCCATATATATGCATTAGTATACTGTATTGGTGTTTTTCCTTCTGGCTTACTTCACTCTGTATAATAGGCTCCAGTTTCATCCACCTCATTAGAACTGATTCAAATGTATTCTTTTTAATGGCTGAGTAATACTCCATTGTGTATATGTACCACAGCTTTCTTATCCATTCATCTGCTGATGGACATCTAAGTTGCTTCCATGTCCTGGCTATTATAAACAGTGCTGCGATGAACATTGGGGTACATGTGTCTCTTTCCCTTCTGGTTTCCTCAGTGGGTATGCCCAGCAGTGGGATTGCTGAATCATAAGGCAGTTCTATTTCCAAATGGAAAGAATAAAATACTTCGGAATATATCTACCTAAAGAACCTAAAGACCTATATATAAAAAACTATAAAACACTGGTGAAAGAAATCAAAGAGGACACTAATAGATGGAGAAATATACCATGTTCATGGATTGGAAGAATCAATATAGTGAAAATTAGTATACTACCCAAAGCAATTTATAGATTCAGTGCAATCCCTATCAAGCTACCAACAGTATTCTTCACAGAGCTAGAACAAATAATTTCACAATTTGTATGGAAATACAAAAAACCTCGAATAGCCAAAGCGATCTTGAGAAAGAAGAATGGAACTGGAGGAATCAACCTACCTGACTTCAGGCTCTACTACAAAGCCACAGTTATCAAGACAGTATGGTACTGGCACAAAGACAGAAATATAGATCAATGGAACAAAATAGAAAGCCAAGAGATAAATCCACGCACATATGGACACCTTATCTTTGACAAAGGAGGCAAGAATATACAATGGATTAAAGACAATCTCTTTAACAAGTGGTGCTGGGAAATCTGGTCAACCACTTATAAAAGAATGAAACTAGAACACTTTCTAACACCATACACAAAAATAAACTCAAAATGGATTAAAGATCTCAACGTAAGACCAGAAACTATAAAACTCCTAGAGGAGAACATAGGCAAAACACTCTCTGACATACATCACAGCAGGATCCTCTATGACCCACCTCCCAGAATATTGGAAATAAAAGCAAAAATAAACAAATGGGACCTAATTAACCTTAAAAGCTTCTGCACATCAAAGGAAACTATTAGCAAGGTGAAAAGACAGCCTTCAGAATGGGAGAAAATAATAGCAAATGAAGCAACTGACAAACAACTAATCTCAAAAATATACAAGCAACTCCTATGGCTCAACTCCAGAAAAATAAATGACCCAATCAAAAAATGGGCCAAGGAACTAAATAGACATTTCTCCAAAGAAGACATATAGATGGCTAACAAACACATGAAAAGATGCTCAACATCACTCATTATCAGATAAATGCAAATCAAAACCACTATGAGGTACCATTTCACACCAGTCAGAATGGCTGCGATCCAAAAGTCTACAAATAATAAATGCTGGAGAGGGTGTGGAGGAAAGGGAACCCTCTTACACTGTTGGTGGGAATGCAAACTAGTACAGCCACTATGGAGAACAGTGTGGAGATTCCTTAAAAAACTGGAAATAGAACTGCCTTATGATCCAGCAATCCCACTGCTGGACATACACACTGAGGAAACCAGAAAGGAAAGAGACATGTGTACCCCAATGTTCATCGCAGCACTGTTTATAATAGCCAGGACATGGAAGCAACCTAGATGTCCATCAGCAGATGAATGGATAAGAAAGCCATGGTACATATACACAATGGAGTATTACTCAGCCATTAAAAAGAATACATTTGAATCAGTTCTAATGAGGTGGATGAAACTGGAGCCTATTGTACGGAGTGAAGTAAGCCAGAAGGAAAAACACCAATACAGTATACTAACGCATATATATGGAATTTAGAAAGATGGTAAAAATAACCTGGTGTACGAGACAGCAAAAGAGACACCGATGTATAGAACAGTCTTATGGACTCTGTGGGAGAGGGAGAGGTGGAAAGATTTGGGAGAATGGCATTGAAACATGTAAAATATCATATAAGAAATGAGTTGCCAATCCAGGTTTGATGCACGATACTGGATGCTTGGGGCTAGTGCACTGGGATGACCCAGAGGGATGGTATGGGGAGGGAGGAGGGAGGAGGGTTCAGGATGGGGAACACATGTATACCTGTGGTGGATTCATTTTGATATTTGGAAAAACTAATACAATTATGTAAAGTTTAAAAATAAAATAAAATTAAATTGTAAAATAAGAAAAAAGAAAAACGAAAATGGAGAGATCACAACAGACAACACAGAAATACAAAGGATCATAAGAGACTACTATCAACAATTATATGCCAATAAAATGGACAACGTGGAAGAAATGGACAAATTCTTAGAAAAGTACAACTTTCCAAAACTCAACCAGGAAGAAATAGAAAATCTATGTTGTTTTTTATCAGGTCTTTGATTACTCAAGTAAACATAGTCCTATTAATATTGAGTGCTTAGTTTTTCTCAGAACCATATAGCCTTCTACATTTGCCCATATTTTTGTTCCATAAATATGTTCATTTCTATTATTTTTCAATAGTCCATAGATAAATGGTATCATATGGTATCATTTATGACTTTGAAAATGTCATAAATGACATTATGACATACATGACAAAGTCATATGACTTTGAAGTAAATGAACTTAGTATAATCATCTCCAGGCCCATTCACATTGCTGTAAATGTCATTTAAATATTCTGTATGTCTGAGTAATATTCCAGTGGGCTTCCCATTGGAAGATGGTAAATCTGCAATGCAGGAGACTCAGGTTTGATTCATGGGTTGGGAAGACTCCGTCTACACACGCACACACACACACACACACACACACACACTCATATATACATACATATCTTCTTTATCCATTCATTTGCCAGTTGATACTTAGGCTGCTTCCACATCTTGGCTATTATAAATATTGTGAATAGCGTTGCTATGAACCCTGAGGATATATGTATCTTATCAAATTAGAGTTTTCTCTGGATATCTGCATAGGAGTAAGATTGGATCACTGGTAATTCTTTTTTTAGCTTTTTAAGGAAATTCCAACTGTTCCCCACAGTGACTATACCAATTTGCATTCCCACCAACAGTATTGGAGGGTTCCCTTTTCTTCATGCTCTCCAGTATTTGTTATTTGAAGACCTTTTTATTCATGACCATTATGACCTGTGTAAGGTGATCCCTTATTATAATTTTGATTTTGATTTCTATAATAATTAGCGACTCTGAGCACCTATTCATGTGCCTGCTGTTTATTTAGGTCTTCTGGAGAAGGCAATGGCAACCCACTCCAGTACTCTTGCCTGGAAAATCCATGGACAGAGGAGCCTGGTAGGCTGCAGTCCATGGGGTCGCTAAGAGTCAGACAGACTTCACTTTCAGTCAGCAACTTCACTTTCAGTCAGCAACTTCACTTTCCCTTTTCACTTTCATGCATTGGAGAAGGAAATGGCAGCCCACTCCAGTGTTCTTGCCCAGAGAATCCCAGGGATGGGGAAGCCTGGTGGGCTGCCATCTATGGGGTTGCACGGAGTCAGACATGACTGACGTGACTTAGCAGCAGCAGTAGCAGCCCATTTTTTATTTTTATTTTTTTACTGAGCTGTATGGGCTGTGTGTATATTTTGAAAATTAAGCCTTTGTTGATTAATTTGGTTGGTTCATTTGATTATTTGCAAATATTCTCCCATTCCATTAATGGTCTTTTTATTTTCTTTATAGTTTCCTTTCCTGTGCAAATGCTTGTAAGTTTGATTAGGTTCCATTAGTTTATTTTCACTTGTATTGAAGGCAGGAGGAGACGGGGATGACAGGGGATGAGATGGTTGGATGGCATCACCGACTCAGTGGACATGAGTTTGAGTGAACTCCAGGAGTTGGTGATGGACAGGGAGGCCTGGTGTGCTGCAGTCAATGGGGTCACAAAGAGTCAGACACAACTGAGCAACTGAACTGAACTGAGACTATATTATTTGTAGTTTTATTTGGTGTAGAAACTTTTGTGGTAATATCTCTGTGCTTATATATGCAGAAATGTTTTTAATGTCAGTTTGTTTCTTTAAAGAGAGAAGGTTCAAATGTTCCCTTAACACATTAATAATGGTCTTTCTACTACTTTCCTATAGCTGATAGGTTAGAAAGCAGTCTGATTTTCATTGATTAATGAAAAATCAGCTATTTTTTTTTAAATAGGTGATCTGTATTTCCCTTTGGCTTTTTAAAAGATTATGCCCTTTACTTTTGTGTTTTATTGAATTATTAATAGTTATGAGTACAGGTTTTTTTTCTTTTATTTTTCTTGCTAATGATTCCTTGACCTTCTTGAATCTGAGGTTGCTCTCTTTCAAATACTCCAGATAATTATCATCTACTTTTGAGTTTTTATATGCCACATTTTCTCTATGATTTAATGCTTCCTTGTGTCTACTTTCTAACACCATCCCTTTGCTTATACTTAACCTTTCTGTGTTAAACTTTAACCAAAAATAATCACTTTTTTTCTGTTATGTTTAACATATCCTTTTCTTAGCTAGGATTTGATACATACAGCATTAACATGCATTAAGCATCACCTTTTTAGATCTGTGCATATTATTATTCACATTTGCATTTGTGTTTTGGGTGATTTAGCCTGAATTTGGCTGACCAGCTGCACTCAGGCCTTGGTTAAATTCAGGTCTCCTCCACCTATTTTTATTCTGGAGTCTACAAAGAAGTAATAATGATTACTTAGGATATGTTTTTATTATGTGAATTTGCATTTTGCACACATCTTTATAACTTATTTTACATCACATCTGCTAACATTAGACAAGTCACATAGACAAGGCAACATTAACAGGGCAAGGAAGGCAGGACACGGGGTTAATAAATGGAAACAATATTCTAATTCATAACACTCTCTAGTCCCTCAACTAAATTTTTGCTTTAATGTTTACATTTTTCACTGATTGATACTGTATTTGGTTCTTTTTCATATCAGTTTGATCAGTCTTCATCATTTATTATTCCCTGTTAATATTTCAATCTTCTCTTTAATGTATTAAATGCTTTAATTAAATATTTAATTAAATATATTTTAATACATTTTAAAATAAATAAACATTTAAATGTATTAAATGCTTTAATTAAAGCAATTAAATAACTTTGTCATAATTTCCACATTTGAACTGTGTGAATGTCTTTCTATTTTCTCTTGTTTCTGATAATTCTCAGCTATAATTTTTTTTCTTTGTGCTGCCTTTTTCTCAAAAATGTCTTTTCCTGTGAATGATTTTTCTCCTTGGGATTTTATTTTCATTTAAGGCTGGGATTGAATTTAATTTCCTCTAGAGAAAATATACATTTGATACCAATTCTTGTTAGGAGGATTTTCACAGAATTAGTGTGAATTCGGGCTATAAACCCGCGGGAGGGCTCATTTCTGATTCCAATTCTCCGGGGAAAATTTTTCTCTCCATCCTGTCTTTGATAATTCCACTGCAGACAAATAGTATTGCATGGCAGGGATTATTTCTTGTTCATCTCTACACACTGGATGTAGTCCTTTGTGGCCCCAGCTTTATACAACAATAGCCTATTAAATCTTCCATTTCCTTCAGTCCTGAGCTTTATCTCCTGTCTTACAACCCTGTGCCATCATCAAATGACAGTTCCTGGTCCAGGGTTCAGTTGGAAAACATATACCCAGGGTTCCTTCTTTCAGTTTAATTTTGTTCCCTCCTATTTTCTCTGTTTATGACATATGCCAAGCTAGTGAAATATTGTGTGAGTATATGTATGTGTTAACATATTTATATACGTATATTATATATATGTGGGCTTCCTAGGTGCCGCTAATGGTAAAGAACCTGCCTGCCAATGCAGTAGACTAAGAGGCATGGGTTCAATCCCTTGGTCAGGAAAAATTTTCCTGGAGAAGGACATGGCAAACCACTCCAGTATTCTTGCCTGGAGAAGCCCATGGACAGAGGAGCCTGGTGGGCTACAATCCATAAGGTTGCAAAGAGTCAGACACAACTAAAGTGACTTAAATATACATATTTAAGTTCACTTGTTTCAACTGAGAGTACTGTATATTATCCACAATAGAGGTATAGTTGTTCTTCTACAATACAGCCTTGGGACAGATTTCTCAAATATTAAGCTTGCTTCTTCTCACAAGATATTCTAACATTCTGCCATTAGGAATGGTGCACATGGCTGGCTTCACTTTGGAAAGCTATGCCATTGCTTCTAATTTGAGAGTTCTGTATTTGCCCATTTTTGTCTGGGAATCAATTCAGTTTTTTAATTATCATGTTGAAATGATCCTTGCATGCTCAGCCACTCTGTAGGTCTTGCAAAAGAGTTCAGACTATTTTCTGCCTTTCTACTGGCACATCAGTGCAGCCACCTTGGTGCATGGAGCGGAGCACAGCAGGAAGCCTGGCCTCCAATCAATTCATATCCACGCTGCCTACCAGCCAAGCAATATGCAATCACACAGAGTGCTAAATATTGTGTGTTTGTTAACATATAATTTATAACAGTTTTAACCTTTGTCTAGTCTTATCTCTCCATTTCTCTCTCTCTCTTCTGTTAAGGCAAAGTGTAGGGAAAATAAAATTTTAAAAAACTTTCTCCATTCCCTTTGAATAAGCACTCTACCAGACTGTGATGCTCATCACAAGCAATCTGCTAAGATTTGCAAAGGCAAAAATAAAGTAAACCCTTTGATATAGCGAAGTAGGTGCAACCTGTTACATATACATATTCTCAAGATAAACAGTAATTAGGTCTCAAGTAAGAGGACAAAACAACACCATATTTCATCCATACCAAATGCATAGTCCACCTTAGATTCACCTAGTAATCAGAATCTAGGAAAGTAAGATTCAATGACTATATACATTTACCCTTAGATTCCATGATGGACCACCTCCAACTGGCATATAAGAACTAAAATTTCTGGATGTAAGGAGGCCCAGATTGCACTGTCTGAAACTGAACCATGTTTTTAACTAAATATAGCAACACCAGTTCCTTTTAACCCTGAATCACTGCTGTTCCAAAAGAATTTTACTCAATTTTCATACATCCTCCAGACATTTTTAGTGAAATAATATTTTATTGCTTTCATTTTTAATGTTCTCTTAATTAAGAAATAAGTTAAAATAAATTTTAGTATAAAAACTTAGATATTATCCATTCATACACAGAAATAAATGAAATGACACTATATAAGATGGTTTATTTTTTTTTCCATCAGCACAGACCTGTGTTAATTAGAAAAAAATGTACAAGAGTTTTTAGTTAATCGCAAAATATACTGTGCTTGAAAGTAACAAGATTAATCCATCCAACTTGCCATGGCATGTGTATGTGTATACATATACATACATACACATATGTATGTATGTATATAAAAAGGTGGGTGTGTGTTTATGTATATATGTATATACATAAAAGTTTTGCCATTTTAAACAATACCTGTGTGACTGTATTTTTTGAGATCTTTCAGTTTTGTTATAAACTCCAGCTCTTTCTCTACATTCCCTTTCCCATTTCCTTTCTGTAAATAATGCTACCAGTTCAATATACCTCCCTCGAAATCCACCTTCATAATTACAAAATTATGTAAGTTTGGGACTTTGCTTATTCATTTGTGATTTACATTAGGATACTACTGCTGCTAAGTCGCATCAGTCGTGTCTGACTCTATGAGACCCCATAGACGGCAGCCCACCAGGCTCCCCCACCCCTGGGATTCTCCAGGCAAGAACACTGGAGCCGGTTGCCATTTTGTTCTCCAACACATGAAAGTGAAAAGTGAAAGTGAAGTCGCTCAGTCGTGCCTGACTCTTAGCAACCCCATGGACTGCAGCCTACCAGGCTCCTCCTTCCATGGGATTTTCCAGGCAGGAGTACTGGAGTGGGTCACTAGTGCCTTCTCCGCATTAAGATACAATACTGTATATATATTTCATTGCAACTAACTCTTGTTATTTAAATTATCACAGAAGCCTCTTTCAGTCAGTAACTTCAGAAGAAACTTTCTGTTTTTAAAAAGGTATATTATTCCATGAAAAAATATATCTCATTATTTTCAATAATCTGTTGATGCACGTTCACTTTAAATGGAGTTTTCTGACTCTGTAGATCGTAGACTCTGCACTATACAACTTGGACACATAGAGTCATAGAGTTGTGCTGGTACTCCCAAAGGGTTGAATCCTAGACCTATGACTTTTTCACCAAGGATGAAGGAAGGTGAAGTGACGAAGAGTTCATATATTTTTAACTTTAAAACATACTAACAAACTGCTAAATCAAATGTAAAACTGGATACAAGCCACTGATTGAATTAGACTGGTCTGCCATAATAGAGTGCCAGAGACAAGGTGGTTTAAACAGCAATCATATACCTCCCAGTTCTGGAAGTCTTAAGATCAAGGTGCTGGAATACTAGTGCCTGGTGAGAGCTTGCTTCCTAGTTGCAGGTTGTTGCCTACCTATATGGGCTTCCCAGGTGGCTCAGTGGCCAAATAATTCACCTGTAATGCGGGAAGTGCATGACCAAGATAATCACGATGGTGTGATCACTCACCTAGAGCCAGACATCCTGAAATGTGAAGTCAAGTGGGCCTTAGAAAGCATCACTATGAACAAAGCTAGTGGAGGTGATGGCAATCCAGTTGAGCTATTTCAAATCCTGAAAGATGATGCTGTGAAACTGCTGCACTCAATATGCCAGCAAATTTGGAAAACTCAGCTGTGGCCACAAGACTGGAAAAGGTCAGTTTTCATTCTAATGCCAAAGAAAGGCAATGCCAAGAATGCTCCCGCACAATTGCACTGATCTCACACACTAGTAAAGTAATACTCAAAATTATCCAAGCCAGGTTTCAGCAATATGTGAACCGTGAACTTCCAAACGTTCAAGCTGGTTTTAGAAAAGGCAGAGGAACTAGAGATCAAATTGCCAACATCCGCTGGATCATGGAAAAAGCAAGAGAGTTCCAGAAAAACACCTATTTCTGCTTTATTGACTATGCCAAAGCCTTTGACTGTGTGGATCACAATAAACTGTGGGAAATTCTGAAAGAGATGGGAATACCAGACCACCTGACCTGCCTCCTGAGAAACCTATATTCAGGTCAGGAAGCAACAGTTAGAACTGGACATGGAACAACAGACTTGTTCCAGATAGGAAAAGGAGTACGTCAAGGCTGTATATTGTCACCCTGCTTATTTAACTTATATGCAGAGCACATCATGAGAAATGCTGGGCTGGAAGAAGCACAAGCTGGAATCAAGATTGCCGGGAGAAATGTCAATAACCTCAGATATGCAGATGACACCACCCTTATGGCAAGAAAGTGAAGAGGAACTCAAAAGCCTCTTGATGAAAGTGAAAGTGGAGAGTGAAAAAGTTGGCTTAAACTCAACATTCAGAAAACGAAGATCATGGGATCTAGTCCCATCACTTCATGGGAAATAGATGGGGAAACAGTGGAAACCGTGTCAGACTTTATTTTTTGGGGCTCCAAAATCACTGCAGATGGTGACTGCAGCCATGAAATTAAAAGACACTTACTTCTTGGAAGGAAAGGTATGACCAACCTAGATAGCATATTTAAAAGCAGAGACATTACTTTGCCAACAAGAGTCCGTTTAGTCAAGGCTATGGTTTTTCCTGTGGTTATGTATGGATGTGAGAGTTGGACTATGAAGAAAGCTGAGTGCCAAAGAATTGATGCCTTTGAACTGTGGTGTTGGAGAAGACGCTTGAGAGTCCCTTGGACTGCAAGGAGATCCAACCAGTCCATTCTGAAGGAGATCAGCCCTGGGATATCTTTGGAAGGAATGATGCTAAAGCTGAAACTCCAGTACTTTGGCCACCTCATGTGAAGAGTTGACTCACTGGAAAAGACTCTGATGCTGGTAGGGATTGGGAGAAGGAGGAGAAGAGGACGATAGAAGATGAGATGGCTGGATGGCATCACTGACTCGATGGACGTGAGTCTGAGTGAACTCCGGGAGTTGGTGATGAACAGGGAGGCCTGGCGTGCTGAGATTCATTGGGTTGCAAAGAATTGGACATGACTGAGGGACTGAACTGAACTGAACTGAATGCGGGAAGTGCAGATTTTATCCCTGGGTTGGGAAGAGCTTCCCTGATGGCTCAGATGGTAAAGAATCTGCCCGCAATGCAGAATACTGGGTTTGATCTCTGAGTTGGGAAGATCCTCTGGAGAAGGGGATGGCAATCCACTACAGTATTCTTGCCTGGAGAATCCACGTAGACAGAGAAGCCTGGAGGGCTGCAGTCCATGGGGTCTCAAAGAATTCAGACACAACTGAGCATGCGCACGAGCAGAGCCTTCAGCGACAGCCCCTGAAGAACATATACATTTTCCAGAGGGACAGAGAATCAAATGTCGTCTGCTTTAACACAGACCTCAGTGGTACAGTCTGTACACCTAAAAATGGGGAGCAGGGAAAGAGCCTCAAAGAGAAATAAAGATTAAAGTGTGTACAGTTCCATCTGCGATTTCACTCAATGGACAAATTATCCGTGAGAGCTCTTGAGATAGAAAATATAACTCCTTCTTTCACTCATGACTCCTTTCTCATTTCACCAATCTAATGCCATCATATTGTTTAAAGATATCTTATATCTTTTTAAAAATAAAATAAAACTAGACTCTAAAATCCCCAATACTGTATTCAATATTCAGTGGAGGAAAATGATGATCCATTCCTGCAGTCAAGAACAATAGGCTGGGGTCAGCAGATGCAAGCCATTACATATGGAATGGATAGACAACAAGGTCCTACATTCAAGGAACTACATTCAGTATCCCATGATAAACCAAATTGGAAAATCATTTTTAAAATAATGTACATATATATGCATAACTTATTCACTTTGCCATACAGTGGAAATTATTATGACATTGTAAATCAACTACTTGAATTAAAAAAAGAAAGAATTAAGAAAAAAATAATCATAGGCTGAGCTGGACTTATTATTGGGGTAAAAGTATTTCTTAAATATAGTACCAAATTATGGGGTTTTCAAGGCTGATTTGAAATCAAGTTCATTATTGACTTCTAGAAAGCTTTTAGATACCTTAGGTGCTTTCACCTTGGGAAACACCTTAATTAAAAAGGTGGCCTTTCATCTAAACACAGCCTCTAAAGAAAGAAAAGAAGGGTGTGTGTTATCTGCTAAACATCACAGAAGATCATAACAGAAAACTTTACAAAGCTTAAAATTTTAAAAATCAGGTACATAAATTCTGAAATATAACTCAAAGTTCTACTCAGTAAAAGTAAATAGCAATAAAGTGGCCTAATTTTTTTAAAATGTAGAAACTAAATGATATACATTGACATAAAGCAACAGAAGTAATACGTCACTTATACACTCTCTAAATTTGTGTATTCTTTCTACTCTTTAACTGGAAATTATTCTTGTTGATAATATTTTTCTTTTCTTTCAGCTATCCAAAATTGTTCTGTGATCTATATGGTTTACATATGGCCATTGACTTTGACTCTTTGAAAAGTATAACAAAATATGAATCTGCGTTCACTTTTAATAAAAAAATTCTAGTATGCCACTTAATGAGTCTGGGACTCATTGATTCCTTCATTTATTCCTAAATTGATTCAATTATTCATTTACCCATATTCATCCCCTACTGTATGCTGGGACCTCTTATAGGAGCATGGGACACGCCAGTAGAAAAAATAAATGATTCTTGTCTTCTGGAGTACAATATAGTTACTAAGTAAATAACTCACATGTTATAATAACTGATGGTAATGGTATGGTAATGATAAAAATAAATTCATATTTCTAATTAAGATGAATTGGAAGTACCAGACTTGGCAGAAGATGGAAAAGGTACAAGGATCAAATTTAAATAGGGCTAATATAGAACTTTTTTGTAAGAGAGATATTTGAACAAAGATTTGACTGAAGTAAAAGATTTTGCCTGACAGATAATAAAGAGGAAAACATTGGGGTAAATGGACAACCATTGCAAAGATCCTAAATTTGGAATGCATGTTTGAGAAACAAGAATAATACTTGTTTATTATAAACAAGGATAATTCAGAGGAACTAATATTATTATCAAGAGTAAGTTATCCAGCTATCTATTGCATCAGTACAGTAGCACAGACAGCTAAAAATCTCAATTCCAAAACATGCACATTATTTAAAATTTGGGCAAATATAATGACATAAAATTTAAAACTGTTACTTAATTTCATGATAAATATCAAAGTATATGCCAGTTTACAAATATTTGATCATTAAAATATAATATAGTATGGTTTAAAAAAAAAATGAGCTGAGTTTGAAAATGAATCACCCATAAGATGTCTATTTCTAAAAGAAAATTCTTTGCAAAGAAAGACCCAAATATCAAGATATCATAATAGGAATCAATAATTACTCAGATTCCTATGTCTTGGTCAATTCAGAATGCATATACCATAGACCGGGTGGCTTAAACAACCAACACTTATTTCTAACAGTTTTGGAGTCAGGAGATCCAAGATCAGGGTGCCAGCATGGTTGGGTTTCCACTGTGGTGAGAAGCCTCATTCAGGTTCCAGACGGTCCACTTCTCCTTATATCCTCATGTGGTAGAAAGAGTGAGAGAGCTCACTGGGGTCTCTCTTGTAAAGACACTAATCCCACTCATGAGAGTTTCCTCATGACTCATTCCCTCCCAAAGGCCCCATTTGCCAATACCACCACTTTTGAGGGTCAAAATTTCAAGACAGGAGTTTTGGTAGGCTACAAAGTTTCATTTCATCACATCATAACTGTGTCCATAGATTGAAATAATGTCTCTCACTGTGATACGATACTCAAAGTCATTCCTAAACATTTCTTCATTTCCAACTGATACTGAAGATGATGAGGATAATTTAAACAGTTTTTAAAAAAGCCAAATTTCAGTACAGTCATCATTATTTGAAGAACATGTGTTGTCAGGCCTGTGATAGCACTGCTCTCATGTGTGAAAGCTTTAATGGCACTGCAGAAATATTTAATGAGAAAGTGACAAGAACTTTACACATATTTAAGAGAATAAATTTGACTTAAGAAAAGTTGAAATGTGAAATATTAGTTTCCAGACTTCTTTTTATTCTGTCAGGTATTAGTATGATGCTACTCATGCATATGCAACAATAATAGATTGACAAATTTTCAAAAGGTCTTAATGGGGAAAAAAAGTTTAATAAGGTGAAATTTATGTATAATGTCAAGAAACATTTTTTCCAGCTAGAAGCAAAGAATTTCTGGAGAGGAGGGAAAACTATAAAGTTCCGCTGATTAAGTTTACAAATACTTAATGCCAGTGGCTAACCAACACCTATTTTGAATCAAAAGAGATATTTTAAATAATTTTACTTGCATGAATTATACATAAATGTACTTAATTTTCTTTTGTTCATATTAAGATATTTTAAAATATTAATTCCTAAAACAAAAATTAAATGCTTTTTTTTTTACGTTCTAGAATAATCATTAAAGTTTGAAGGTTGAAAAATATTTTGTAAAAGGAAGAAAAGTGGAAGCCAGGAAGAGGCTATAAGTGTTCTTAACTATCCAATAATTCCAATGGTGCATATTCCTAACATTTTTCAAAATAACAACATAATGTTTGTACTTATTCCTAAAAATTGAAAATAAATTATATAAAAACATATACTTTTATAAACATGCTGCAGCAAAAATTTCACAGCATTTATTGAATAAAGAAACTAAATTAAGCAAGAATCATCTATCTACAAGAAAACCATAGATTTGAAGTCAATTTATTCTCAGGGTTCCCAATTTTATATGAGCAAGTCAATGTTCTATATCTATATAGATTACTAAAATTGTTCTTTGCCTTTTTTTCTAACATGTTCTTCCCCATATTGCTCCTACTTTAGAGCTACCAAATGAAGCTTTGCTTGACCAAAGATCACATGCAGCAGTTAAGAAATCTCTTTTTATTTTTGGTTCTTACAATGAATTTCCATAGCAACATGTGGTAAGGGAGTTACTGGTTGGGCCTTGGGGTCTATGGAATTGTTGTCTATACATCTTACACATTTGAGGATAAAAATCTGGCACAGGTGGAAGATAAAAATGCTTTATTAATTATATCTGCACTACAATCTTTTATTTTTTGGCTGGAAAGTTCAGTTCAGTTCAGTCACTCAGTCGTTCCCTACTCTTTGGGACCCCATGGACTGCAGCACGTCAGGCCTCCCTATCAACAATTCCTGGAACTCACTCAAACCCATTGAGTCGGTGATGCCATCCAACAATTTCATCCTCTGTCGTTCCCTTTTCCTACTGCCTTCCAATCTTTCCCAGCATCAGGGTCTTTTCCAATGAGTCAGTTTTTCTCATCAGGTGGCCAAAGTATTGGAGTTTCAGCTTCAGCATAAGTCCTTCCAGTGAATATTCAGGACTGACTTCTTTAAGGATTGACTTTTTTTATCTCCTTGCAGTCCAAGGGACTCACAAGAATCTTCTCCAACACAGCAGTTCAAAAGCATCAATTCTTTGGCGCTCAGCTTTCTTTATAGTCCGACTCTCACATCCATATATGACTACTAGGAAAACCATAGCTTTGACTAAATGGACCTTTGTTGGCACGGTAATGTTTCTGCTTTTTTATAGGCTATCTAGGTTGGTAATTGGAGAAGGCAATGGCAACCCACTCCAGTGCTCTTGCCTGGAAAATCCCATGGACGGAGGAGCCTGGTGGGCTGCAGTCCATGGGGTCACTAAGAGTGGGACATGACTGAGCGACTTCACTTTCACTTTTCACTTTCATGCATTGGAGAAGGAAGTGGCAACCCACTCCAGTGTTTTTGCCTGGAGAATCCCAGGGACGGGGGAGCCTGGTGAGCTGTCGTCTATGGGGTCACACAGAGTCGGACATGACTGAAGTGACTTAGCAGCATCAGCAGGTTGGTAATAGCTTTTTGGTCATGGCTATGTTGGTCATAGCTAGGTTGGTGATGTCTGGAGAGTAATTACACTTCACAGTTTAAAATGTATTGTTCTGACCACCAACATATATGCTATTGATATCATTTGTATTACTTATAATTATTATTGCTTTGACCATTACTTATCATGGTTTAATGGAAATTGGGTTCCTGATTTTGAAATATCTCTGTCTTTCATAAACAACCCAGTTGAACCTATTATATTGGGAAAATATTTTAAAAATCTGAATTATATACAGATTATATATGATGAGAGTATGGGGAAAAACTTCATTAGATGTATATTCTCATAAGATAATTCAATGACACCTTAATTTTTTAGAGGAAAAGGAGAAATTTTGTCACAAAAAAAGGAGGGGAACCAGAAAGCCCTTAAGATTATGTTCTCCCCTATTTATTAACTTTCCATATATTTATAAAGAAAGATAATTTGTAGAGTGATATGTAAGACTATACTAAACAAGCAGTACATCATTTATTCATTCCTTCAACTATTTATGGATAAACTATGGCTTCCAAAATCTTTAATAGGAAGGTGTTAAGAAAGATAAATTGTTCAGTGAATTGAATGTCTAGAACAGATTACTCACTGTTATTGGCCAGAAATTTGACTTAAAAACATAAAAATTATATTTTTACTGTTTCTATAGTTCATTGGAAGGATTCTAGATCGGTCCCAACATTCATCTCTTCTAGTATTCATTTCTTCTTGTATTCTCTCCCCTTTAAGTATGGGCAGAACATGTGACTTGCTTCTTATTAATAGAACATAATAGTGACAAGATGATAGCCCCATGATTGTGTTACACTGTATAAATGGTATCTTGCTAGTATGTGTGTGCTAAGTAGCTTCGGTCATGTCCAACTCTTTATGACTCTATTTATGTAGCCTGCCAGGGTCCTCTGTCCATGGAATTCTCCAGGCAAGACTACTAGAGTGGGTTGTCATGCCTTCCTCCAGGGGATCTTCCTGACCCAGGAATCTAACTCATGTCTCTTACATCTCCTGCATACCAGTGCCACCTGGGAAGCCCTTGCTAGCAGACTTACTCAAATCCAGGCCTTGCTGGATTGATGAAGTCAGGGGCCATGATGGGAAGTTTTTTCATATTGGAAAAAACTGCTAGTAGCCCCTAGCAGTTCAAGGCAGCCATTAGGAGCTCACCATGACTTTTAGGCGACAGTCAATAAGAAGCCTTGGACTCAGTCCTAGAGAAGCTAGTAAGAACTGCCAAGAACCTGAGTAAGAAGGAAGCGGATTTGTCACTGTTCAAGTCTCCCCACGAAAGCCCTGACCTGGCAAAACCTTTATAGCAGCCTTGCTTAAGACTGAGATAAGCCATGCCAAGACTCAGATTACAGAAACTGTGAGATAATTACTATGTTATTTTATGTCGCTAAGCTTGTGATAATTTGTTACACAGCAAGAGATAACTATTACATGAACTTTCTTAGTTTTTTTTCCTATGCATAAATTATTGATGATTATTGCTAAACAACAGCAAAATATTGTTGTTGTTTAGTCATTAAGTCATGTTCAAGTTTTTTGTGACCCCATGGACTGTAGCCCACCAGGCTTCTCTGTCCATGGGGTTTCCCAAGCAAGAATACTGGAGTGAGTTGTCATTTCCATCTGCAGAAGATATGGGACCCAGGGATAGAAGTCATGTCTCCTGCATCGGTAGGCAGATTCTTTACCAATGAGGGTCCCAGGAAGATCACATTATTGAGCTAACTAATGTTAGATTAAAAAAAGAAAAAAAATCTGTAAAAAATTTTACATATTTTGAGGACAAAAAAATCTCTCCTTTATATGATATTCTCTTCTTTCTGGTACATTTTCTACAGCTATTGTTGACTTTAAAAAGATTACTGAAAATGTTAGTAGTAAATATATTTTCTTGAAATCTAAGATAGCTGGTTGCATTGACAATTAGAATGTTGATTTAAGTAAAATTTGAGAGATTCTCAAATTGTCAAAAGCCTCTAAAATTATATTCATTAATAATTATTTTTTCTTCAGTTTTATAATTAAACTTGACATTTAGTAAGGTTTACCATAAGTGGTGCACTTGATTACATGTGATTTTAAATATATGTAACCATTTAATTTAAATTATGTATATTCTAGCGTTTTTTGTCTTCTCACCACAGTAATTTCAAAAATAAGAAATGTGAATTCCTAAGTTACAATAAATGTCTTATCTTTACTTAGTAATGGTTCACATCTCATTATCATTTAATTTTAAAGTCAAAATGTTTTATGAATCTAATGTTTTCTATTATAATTAATACAAACTTAAATTTATCAATATTTTATGACTGGATATTAGGATTTATCTTATATACATACAGCCAAATTTCTGAATTGATTAATCAATTTCCAGTAAACTTATGAAAACTATTCAATACACAAATATTCAATAATTATATAACAACATAAAAACATATAATAGTAATATGTATTTCTATAGATTTCATAAAATACTTTTAAGTCAGCAAAGTACTAAGGTCTTTGTGAGATAAATGTATTTATCATAATTTTACTTCAACTATCTGGGGATCCAGGTGAAGTAGGAGAAGGAAAAGAAAAAAATATATAGTCAGTGTCTATTGGAGGCTAGGTACAGTGCTGTACACCATACACCCTGAATAAACAGAAAAGTAGAAAGAGTTATGTAAATCATATGAAGGATAAAAGGTTAATTAAGAATCTCAAATCTGTGTTTTTCCCATCACTTCCTTGAACAGTTCTTACTGACCATTCTGCTGTCTCATGCTATTTACGCCTCCTCTCTGATTTACAGATCCATAGAACCTGTACATATTGTAATTAGCTGACATGTATAAATTATTGATTATATATACTAAAATGCTGAAAAAAGTAGCAAGCCATGAGGCATACTCATGTTCTTTGAGAAATATGTGATTAATCTGGAGAGAAGAAGACATGTTTAAACATGTTACTGAGACTTTCAGCTATTCTCCAGTCTAGATTTGCATTATAGCCTCTGCCACACTATGATACAAATTGTGTCTTTCACCCTGTACCAAATGTGTTCCATCTTTCTGAACAATTCTAGATAGTACTATGGCTAAGGAATAAAACTTTACATATCATTCTGAAAAACTTTCTCAAGAAGATTAAATCAGAATGGCATTCAGAAACTGTATTATAAAAATATGTAATAACCAACAAATTTCATTTAAGTAATTTTTTGGTGCTGATAGATGTGGATTATGGGAGTGTACATGAGGAAGGACTAAACTCTAGAATGCATAATTAAGATTGTGAAAGTTGCTCAGTTGTGTCTGACTCTTTTTGACCCCATAGACTGTAGCCCTCCAGGCTCCTCTGTCCATGGAATTGTCCAGGCAAGAATACTGGAGTGGGTTGCCATTCCCTTCTCCAGGGGATCTTCCCAACCCAGGGATTGAACCCAGGTCTCCTGAAGTGAGGGCAGATTCTTTACCATTTGAGCCACCATGGAAGCATATAATTAAGGTTAGTAGCATGATTTTTAATCATGAATACAAAGAAAAGAAAGATAAATGTGAATTTATTGGGAGGGGGAGCTAGAAATGCAAAAATAAATTCAGCTAAAAACGTACTGTATATTTAAATATATAAATGTTTATCCATGGATAATGTAAGAGGTACTTTAGAACAGGCTAAGTAGCCACCGTAGAGACCTGGAAAAAGTTTAAGAAGTATTTGAGTAACTCAGTCTTTAAAGATACATAGATTTATTCAGGCAAATAAGGGGGGAAGCAGGTGTCTGATAGAGTACCAATAAGCAAAGTGCACAAAAAAGGGAAAGCACTTCTTATATATGGGGTATTCTGAGAAATCTCATTTTTTTAGAACATATATTTCTGGAGGGAAGAAAAAAATTATGATGTGAAAGAGACAGAGGGCTTAACCATGGAAAACATATATTTAGTTTGCTTGATTCTATAAAAGAATAGAGAATCATTGAGAATATTTAAATAAAGCATTGACTTAGTCAGATTTGTCTTTCCTAATTATCATTCTCACTTTTGAATGTGAAGTATATTACACACAGGCAAAATTAAGTGATAAGAATAATAGCTACTATTTATGTATATTATTTTAGCTAATTACCATATTTCCTTTTTCTGATATTATTAATATTAACTCTGATTTACAAATCAAAGAATGTAGGCCATCAAGCTTTCCATGGTCATTAGCTCAAGCAGGAATAATATCCAGGGGTATTTGCTAATCCCTCTGCAGACTTTCCTCATGAAGTCAGGAAATATGTGGGAAATTGTAATACCCTGCTGCTGCTGCTGCTAAGTCACTTCAGTCGTGTCCGACTCTGTGTGACCCCATAGTCAGCAGCCCACCAGGCTCCACCGTCCCTGGGATTCTCCAGGCCAGAACACTGGAGTGGGGTGCCATTTCCTTCTCCAATGCATGAAAGTGAAAAGTGAAAGTGAAGTCGCTCAGTCGTGTCCGACTCTTAGCGACCCCATGGACTGCAGCCCACCAGGCTCCTCCATCCATGGGATTTTCCAGGCAAGAGTACTGGAGTGGGGTGCCATTGCCTTCTCCATGTAATACCCTAGAGAAATGAAAACAACCTGACTGGCATAAATACTATGGATGGAAACAGAGGAACACAGCTAAGAAGTGCTGAGAAAGAAGAAATACTGAGGAGTTAAAATCCTACCAGGAATGAGATGATTCTAGTTAATGGGTGAAATCACTGGGAAATGCTAAATAATGATATTAATGGAAATGAAAAACAAAGGGACAGGAGGAGATGGAAGGGGATTGCTGAGTAATGCTGTGGTCATTTTGAAGTTTATCATAACATCAAGGGGATATATGCACTAGGCTCTAGACCATGAAAAGTATGCTCCATTATTAAAACACACACACACACACATACACACAACAACAACAAACCCAATCTCCCCCAAACATAAACTTTTCAGTGTATCTTCATCTTGTAATTTAATATTCCCTGAATTTTCTGGTCTCAAGCTGAGTCTGTGGAATCTGGAGGTAAAATGATCTTACTCCTCATTGCCACTTTAAGAACATTTTGTGCTATTCCCTTTGGAGCACCTGGAGTCCTGTTATCCCACACACTTCTATCGGGGAGACTTTAATACATTGCTCATAACTTCGCCAGTATCCAGCCTTCGTAGGACTCCACCATCTTGTATGATTTCAACTTTTATTCCAATTTAATTATTTTAGAAGTGAATAAATTCAAATTTTACTTAAATGTTAATTACAGATAATCTAAAATTGGTTTGCAATTTTTTTCCCTAGAAGTTTGGAATGTAGCAGTTATGAAGATAGAAGTTTAGACTCTATCCTAAGGGTGAAGAAGAGAAGTGAAGAGAAGTCACTCAGTCGTGTCCGACTCTTTGCGACCCCATGGGCTGTAGCCCACCAGGCTCCTCGGTCCATGGGGTTTTCCAGGCTTGAATACTGGAGTGGGTTGCCATTTCCTTCTCCAGGGGATCTTCCGGACCCAGGGATCGAACCCAGGTTTCCCGCATTGTAGGCAGATGCTTTACCGTCCTAAGGGTAACTGGTGGCAATTAGAGGCCTTAGAAGAGAAGTTACTTGAACATTTGATCAGATCTGTGTTTCAGTAGAGTCATTCCTCCTGGGATATAGAGGATGCATGAGAAGAAGCCGTATAAGGGGGAAAAAAGAGCTCAAGGAAAGGCTGAATGGATTTGTGACCTCTGGGTATGGAGAACATCACCCTGCTAGGAGGAATCACTGAGGAACAGGGGCCCTAGACTACTGTTTATTCTTGTTTTGGTATTAATAGAAAACCTACTCATTTTCTCTATTTAGAAAAATTCTCTATTTATGCCTTATCACACAACCAATAGATGGCATCATCATCTCCAACTTAAGAGAGACTACATGAAAGATAAACATCGTGTAAATTCTGTAGATTAGTAGCAAAAAGAAACATTCCTAGTAGCTGTCTAGTCAAATCTGTTATCTATGCTTGATAACCTACACTACTAAAACTCATGTCATCAGACGACTAACACTCAATGACTTAAAAAAAAAAAAAAGTGGAATTGCATTGAGGGGGAGACTTTTCTCTATCCTTCTACATTCTTCTGGCTGGTTTAAGAATTATATTGACATGAGACAGAGTAACAGGAAAAAAAATCAAACAAAAATTTCATAACATGCGTACATGGGAGATATCTATGTATACTCCCATGGGGGAGTTTCCCCATGGTGGAAACATTCACCTTAAATGTCATCTTCAAAAAAAGAGGATGTTTGGGTAATGGTTTGGGACTTCAAAGAGGAGAAAGTCAATTCACAGCAATATGGAAAGCAAAGTTTGGTAAACAAGAGTTTGCTGGGCTTTGCAGAGATAACAGGACATGTCTTGGAGTTTGACCTCTTGTTGCTATTGTTCAGTCGCTAAGTCATGTCTGACTCTGTAACCTCATGGACTGCAGCACACAAGGCTTCTCTGTCCATCACTATCTCCCTGAGTTTGCTCAAACTCCTGCCCATTGAGTCAGTGAAGCCATCCAGCCATCTCATCCTCTGTCACCACCTTCTCCACTTGCCCTCAATTTTTCGCAGTACCATGGTCTTTTCCAATAAGTCAGCTCTTCTTATCAGCTGGACAAATACTGGAGCTTCAGCTTTATCCTCGACCTTTCAATGAATGTTCAGGGTTGATTTCCTTTAAGAGTGACTGGTTTGATCTCCTTCCTGTCCAAGGGACTCTCAAGAGTCTTCTCCAGCACCACAATTGGAAAGCATCAATTCTTCGGCATGCAGCTTTCTTTACTGTCTAACTCTCATATCTATATATGACTACTGGAATACAATACCTTTGTATGGAACTTTGCTGGGATAGTGATGTCTCTGCTTTTTAAAACACTGTGTATGTTTGACATAGCTATTCTTCCAAGGAGCAAGTGTCTTTTAATTTCTTGGCTGCAGTCAATGTCAACATTGATTTTGGAGCCCCAGAAAATGAAATCTGACACTGTTCCCACATGTTTCTCACCTATTTGTCATGAAGTAATGGGACTGGATGCATGCCATGATCTTCATTTTTAAATGTTGAGTTTTATGCCAGATTTTTCTCCTCTTTCACCTTCATCAAGAGGCTCCTCAGTTCCTCTTCACTTTCTGCCATTAAAGTGGTATCATCTGCATATCTGAGGTTGTTGATTTTTCTCCTGGCCCCAAAGAATAACAAGGAGAGATAAGAAAGCCTTCCTCAGCAATTAATGCAAAGAAATAGAGGAAAACAACAGAAAGGTAAAGACTAGAGATCTCTTCAAGAAAATTAGAGATACTAAGGGAATATTTCATGCAAAGATGGGCTCGATAAAGGACAGAAATGGTATGGACCTAACAGAAGCAGAAGATATGAAGAAGAGGTGGCAAGAATACACAGAAGAACTATGCAAAAAAGATCTTCACCACCAAGATAACCATGATGGTGTGATCACTCACCTAGAGCCAGACATCCTGGAATGTGAAGTCAAGTGGGCCTTAAAAAGCATCACTACGAACAAAGCTAGTGGAGGTGATGGAATTCCAGTTGAGCTATTTCAAATCCTGAAAAATGATGCTGTGAAAGAGCTGCACTCAATATGCCAGCAAATTTGGAAAATTCAGCAGTGGCCACAGGACTGGAAAAGGTCAGTTTTCATTCCAATCCCAAAGAAAGGCAATGCCAAAGAATGCTCAAACTACCGCACAATTGCACTCATCTCACGTGCTAGTAAAGTAATGCTCAAAATTCTCCAAGCCAGGCTTCAGCAATATGTGAACCGTGAACTTTCTGATGTCCAAGCTGGTTTTAGAAAAGGCAGAGGAACCAGAGATCAAATTGCCAATATCTGCTGGATCATGGAAAAAGCAAGAGAGTTCCAGAAAAGCATCTATTTCTGCTTTATTGACTATGCCAAAGCCTTTGACTGTGTGGATCACAATAAACTGTGGAAAATTCTGAAAGAGATGGGACTACCAGACCACCTGATCTGCCTCTTGAGAAATCTGTATTCAGGTCAGGAAGCAACAGTAGAACTGGACATGGAACAACAGACTGGTTCCAAATAGGAAAAGGAGTATGTCAAGGCTGTGTATTATCACCCTGTGTATTTAACTTATATGCAGAGTACATCATGAGAAACGCTGGACTGGAAGAAACCCAAGCTGGAATCAAGATTGCCAGGAGAAATACCAATAACCTCAGATATGCAGATGACACCACTCTTATGGCAGAAAGTGAAGAGGAACTAAAAAGCCTCTTGATGAAAGTGAAAGTGGAGAGTGAAAAAGTTGGCTTAAAGCTCAACATTCAGAAAACGAAGATCATGGCATCCAGTCCCATCACTTCATGGGAAATAGATGGGGAAACAGTGGAAACAGTGTCAGACTTTATATTCTGGGGCTCCAAAATCACTGCAGATGGTGACTGCAGCCATGAAATTAAAAGACGCTTACTCCTTGGAAGGAAAGTTATGACCAACCTAGATAGCATATTCAAAAGCAGAGTCATTACTTTGCCAACAAAGGTTTGTCTAGTCAAGGCTATGGTTTTTCCAGTGGTCATGTATGGATGTGAGAGTTGGACTGTGAAGAAGGCTGAGCGCCGAAGAATTGATGCTTTTGAACTGTGGTGTTGGAGAAGACTCTTGAGAGTCCCTTGGACTGCAAGGAGATCCAACAAGTCCATTCTGAAGGAGATCAGCCCTGGGTGTTCTTTGGAAGGAATGATGCTAAAGCTGAAACTCCAGTACTTTGGCCACCTGATGCTGGGAGGGATTGGGGGCAAGAGGAGAAGGGGATGACAGAGGATGAGATGGCTGAATGGCATCACTGACTCTATGGACGTGAGTCTGAGTGAACTCTGGGAGTTGGTGATGGACAGAGAGGCCTGGCATGCTGCGATTCATGGGGTGGCAAAGAGTCAGATATGACTGAGCGACTGATCTGAATGTCCACCAACCTCATTCTCCAGGATGTCTGGCTCTAGGTGCTTGACCACATCATTATGGTTCAGTCAGTTCAGTTGCACAGTCATGTTCAACTCTTTGCGACCCCATGGATACAGCATGCCAAGCTTCCCTGTCCAACACCAACTCCAGGAGCTTACAGCAGCTCATGTCCGTCGAGTCAGTGATGCCATCCAACAGTCTCATCCTCTGTCATCCCCTTCTCCTGCCTTCACTCTTTCCCAGCATTAGGGTCTTCTCCAATGAGTCAGTTTTTCACATTAGGTGGCCACAGTATTGGAGTTTCAGCTTTAGCATCAGTCCTTCCAATGAATATTCAGGACTGATTTCCATTAGGATGGATTTGTTGGATTTCCTTGCAATGCAAGAGACTCTCAAGTGTTCTCCAACACCACAGTTCAAAAGCATCAATTTTTCAGTGCTCAGCTTTCTTTAAAGTCCAACTCTCACCTCCATACATGACTACTGGAAAAAACAATGAGTTTGACTAGATGTAGAAAAGTAACATTTCTGCTTTTTAATATGCTGTCTAGGTTAGTCATAGCTTTACTTCCAAGGAGTAAGTGTCTTTTTATTTCATGGCTGCCGACACTATTTGCAGTGATTTTGGAGCCCAAGAAAATAAAGTCTGTCACTGTTTTCATTGTTTCTCCATTTATTAGTCATGAAATGATGGGAGCAGATGACATGATCTTAGTTTTCTGAATGCTGAATTTTAAGCCAATTTTTTTCACTCTTCTCTTTCACTTTCATCAAGAGGCTCGTTAGTTCTTCAGTTTCTGCCATAAGGGTGGTATCATCTGCATATCTGAGGTTATTGATATTTCTCCTGGAAATCTTGATTCCAACTTGTGCTTCATCCAACCTGGCATTTTACATGATATGCTCTGCATATAAGTTAAATAAGCAGGGTGGCAATATACAGCCTTGATGTACTCCTTTCCCAATTTGGAACCAGTCTGTTGTTTCATGTCCAGTTCTAACTGTTGTTTCTTGACCTGTATACAGATTTCTCAGGACGTAGGTAAGGTGGTCTGGTATTCCCATCTCTTTAAGAATTGTCCACAGTTTGTTATGATCCACAGAATCAGAGGCTTTGGTGTAGTCAATAAAGCAGAAATAGATGTTGTTCTGGAACTCTCTTGCTTTTTCGATGATCCAGCAAATGTTGGCAGTTAGATCTCTTGTTCCTGTGACTTTTCTAAAACCAGCTTGAACAGGAAGTTCACATTTCACATATTGCTGAAGCCTGGCTTGGAGAATTTTGAGCATTAGTTTGCTAGCTTGTGAGATGAGTGCAATTGTGTGTTAGTTTGAACATTTTTTAGCTTTGCTTTTCTTAGGGATTGGAATGAAAACTGATGATTTCCAGCCCTGTGGCCACTGATGAGTTTTCCAAATATGCTGGTATATTGAGTGCAGCACTTTCACACCATTATCTTTTAGGATTTGAAATAGCTCCACTGGAATTCCAAAACCTCCACTAGCTTTGTTCATAGTGATGCTTGCTAAGGCCCACTTGATTTTACATTCCAGGATGTCTGGCTATAGGTGAGTGATCACACCATCATGGTTATCTGGGTCATGATGATCTTTTTTGTATAGTTCTTCTGTGTATTCTTGCCATCTCTTCTTAATATCTTCTGCTTCTGTTAGGTCCATACCATTTCTCTTTTATTGTGTCCATCTTTCCAGGAAATGTTCCCTTGGTATCTCTAATTTTCTTGAAGAGATCTTTAGTCTTTCCCATTCTATTGTTTTCCTCTATTTCTTTACATTGATCACTGACAAAGGCTTTCTTATGTCTCCTTGCTATTCTTTGGAACTTTGCATTCAAATGGGTGTATCTTTCCTTTTCTCCTTTGCCTTTCACTTCTTTTCATAGCTGTTTGTAAGGCCTCCTCAGACAATCAGTTTGCCTTTTCCTTTGTAATGGTCATTATCACTGCCCCTTGTACAATGTCACCCACCTCCACCCATAGTTCTTCAGACACCCTGTGTATGAAATCTAATCCCTTGAATCTATTTCTTACTTCCACTGTATAATCATAAGGGATTTGATTTAGGTCATACTGAATGGCCTAGTGGTCTTCCATACTTTCTTCAATTTAAGTCTGAATTTGGCAGTAAGGAGTTCATGATCTGAGCCACAGTCAGGTCCCAGTCTTGCTTTTGCTGGCTGTATAGAGCTTCTCCATCTTTGGCTGCAAAGAATATAATCAATCTAATTTTGGGGCTGACCATCTGGTGATGTCCATGTGTAGAGTCTTCTCTTGTTTTGTTGGAAGAGGGTATTTGCTATGACCAGTGTGTTCTCTTGCAAAACTCTGTTAGCCTTTGACCTGCTTAATTTTGTGCTGCAAAGCCAAATTTGCTTGTTAGTCCAGTTATCTCTTGACTTCCTACTTTTGTATTCCAGTCCCCTATAATGAAAAGGACATCTTTTTTGGGTGTTAGTTCTAGAAGTCTTGTAGGTCTTCATAGAAACATTCAATTTCAGCTTCTTCAGCATTACTGGTCAGGACATGGACTTGGATATTCGTGATATTGAATGGTTAGCCTTGGAAAGGAACAGAGATCATTCTGTCATTTTTGAGATTGTATCCAAGCACTGCATGTTGGACTCTTGTTGACTATGATGGCTACTCCATTTCTTCTAAGTGATTCTTGCCCACAGTAGTAGATATAATGGTCATCCGAGCTAAATTCACCAATTCCCGTCCACATTAGTTCACTGATCCCTAAAATGTTGATGTTCACTCTTGCCATTGCCTGTTTGATCACTTCTAATTTACCTTGATTCATGGACCTAGCATTCTAGTGCAAGTTGCTCAGTCATTTCCAACTCTTTGCAACCCCAAGAACTATACAGTCCATGGAATTCTCCAGACCAGAATACTGTAGTGGGTAGCATTTTCCTTCTCCAGGGGATCTTCCTAACTCAGGGATCAAACCCAGGCCTCCTGCATTATAGGCTGATTCCTTACCAACTGAGCTCCAGGTGCCTATGCAATATTGCTCTTTACAGCATCGGACTTTACTTCCATCACCAGTCACATCCACAACTGGGTGTTGTTTTTGCTTTGGCTTTTGTCTCTTCATTCTTTCTGGAGTAATTTCTCCACTGATCTTCAGTTGCATATTGGGTGCCTACGAACCCTGGGAGTTCACCTTTCAGTGTCCTCTTTTTTGCCCTTTCACACTGCTCATGGGGGTCTCAAGGCAAGAATACTGAAATGGTTTGCCATTCCCTTCTTCAGAGGACCATGTTTTGTCAGAACTTTCCACCATGACGCATCCATCTAGGGTTCCCCTACATGGCATGGTTCATAGTTTCATTGAGTTAGACAAGGCTGTGGTCCATGTGTTTAGTTTGGTTAGTGTTCTGTGATTGTGGTTTTCAGTCTGTCTGCCCTCTGATGGATAAGGATAAGAAGCTTATGGAAGCTTCCTGATGGGTGAGACTGACTGAGGGGGAAACTGGATCTTGTTCTGATGGGCAGGGCCATGCTCAGTGAACCAATGACATTGCTCAGTCATGTCCTGTTCTTTGCAATTCCATGGACTGTAGCCCATCAGGCTAGTCCATCCACAGAATTTTCCAGGCAAGAGTACTGGAATGTGCTGCCATTTCCTTCTCCAGGGGCTCTTCCCTACCCAGGGATCAAACCCAGGTCTCTTACATTGCAGGCAGATGCTTTACCATCTGAGCCACCAGGGAAGTCCTTGGCCATACTAAATTTTTAATTCAATTTTCTGTAATAATCATGGTTAACTGGGTCATTAAGAGCTTTTCTTGTAGAGTTTATATTCTTACCACATTTTCTTAATCTCTTCTGCTTCTGTTAGGCCCTTGCCATTTTTGTCCTTTGCTATGCCTATCTTTGTATGAAATGTTCCCTTGGTAACTCCAATTTTCTTAAAGAGATACCTAGTTTTTCCCCTTTCTACTGTTTTCCTCTATTTCTTTGCATTTACTTAAGAAGGCTTTCTTATCTCTCCTTGCTCTTCTCTGGAATTCTGCAACTCATTCAGTTGGCTATATCTTTCCCTTTCTCCTTTGCCTTTTTTTTTTCCCTCAGATATTTGGAAGGACTCCTCAGACAACTACTTTGCTTTACTGCATTTCTTTCTCTTGTGGAGGTTTTGGTTACCACATCCTATAGAGTGTTAGAAACCTCTGTCCATAGTTCTTCAGGCGCTCTGTCTATCAAATCTAATCCCTTGAATCTATTTGTCACTTCCTCTGTATAATCATAAGTGACTTGATTTAGGTCATACCTGAATGGTCTAGTGGTTTTCCCTATGTTCTTCCATTTGAGTGTGAATTTTGCAATAAGGAGCTGACAATCTGAGCCACAGTCAGCTGCAGATCTTGTTTTCTGCTGACTGCATAGAGCTTACCCATCTTCAGCTGCAAAGAATATTATCAATCTGATTTCTGTACTGACCAGAAGCTGTCTCTCGTGTTGTTGGAAGAGGGTGTTTTTTACGACTTGTGCATTCTCTTGGCAAAATTCTGTTAGCTTTTTCCCTGCTTCATTGTGCTCTAAGGCCAAACTTGTCTGTTATTCAGATATCTCTTGACTTCCTAATTTTGCATTCCAGTCCCCTATGATGAAAAGAGCATCTTTTTTTTTTTTTTTTTTTGATGTTAGTTCTAGGAGGTCTTGCAGGTCTTCAAAGAGTCGTTCAGCTTCTTCAGCATTAGAGGTTGGGGCATAGACTTGGATTACTGTGATGGTGAATGGTTCCCTTGGAAACAAATGGAAATCATTCTGTCATTTTTGAGATTGCAACCAAGTACTGCATTTCAGACTCTTTTGTCAACTATGATGGCTATTCCATTCCTTCTAGGGGATTCTCGCCCACAATAGTAGATGTAATGGTCATCTGAATTAAATTCTCCTAGTCCTGTCCATTTTAGTTCACTGATTCCTAACATGTTTACCCTTGCCATCTCCTGTTTGACCACATCGAGGTTACCTGATTCATGGACCTAAGATTCCAGGTTCGTATGCAATATTGTTCTTTACAGCATCGGACTTCACTTTCACCACCAGATACAGCCGCAATTGGGCATTGTTTCCACTTTGGCTCAACCTCTTCATTCTTTTCGTAGCTATTTATCTGCTCTACTCCAGTAGAATATTGATCTCTAGGTCCTGGGAATTTCCCCCACCACACCTAGCCCATATTCTTTACAGATATATTTGGCAATAGTTCTATTCCTAGAACAAGCCCTTTATCTGAATTCTTTTTAGGTCATTAAGATGAAAGTTAACAAGAAAAACTTCCTGAGACTTCCATTTCTTAAAAATAATCAGCCCAAATTAATCCTCATGCCAAGGAGACACATTTTGGGGTGGCAAATTTTGTTTCCCTACAAAATCATGGATGGTTTCCAGTGCAAAAAAGAAAATAAGAAGAATGACCCATACTATGAAATCTGTAAAACCATAGTAATAATATTTTTTATGAGGCCAAGTAGTTCTAGAAGAGTTATAAATAGTTCTACATAGCAGTTGTAACTTGCAAATGAAAGAACAGCTTTAAAAACATATGTGTACTTTACAAAAGCCTACTGGTTATAAATCAGTCTCTGCAGAAACACCTATGTTCCTAGTGAGTGATCATAGTCAGAAGGATCCTGCTTTATCTGTGCTTATTTATCATCACACACATTCATACACACAGAAAACATTCTGTTTGGTATGGGGAAATTGGGATTTTTAAATTCTGTGACTTGAAATTGGGGGCTTCCCTGATACCTCAGCTGCTAAAGAATCTGTCTGCAATGCAGGAGACCCAGTTAGATCCCTGGGTCAGGAAGATCCTCTGGAGAAGGGAATGGCAATCTACTCAGTCTTCTTGCCTGGAGAGTTCCATGGACAGAGGAACCTGGTGAGTTACAGTCTATGGGTTGCAAAGAGTCAGACACGAATGAGCGAATAACATTAACACTAACTAATTAGTTGGAGAGGGCTAACTGTAATAAGAAACAGAAAGCAAGAAATGCAGAACTCAAGCACAGCAGAGCTTTAATTCTTACTAGTGAGGAATGAGTGAACAAGTGTAGGATTAGGTTTCTTCCCCACAGTAATTCAGACAGCTACGCTGAGTAAAGTGCTGCTCTCATTTTCAAAATATGGCTTCCTTGATTTTCTTTTCTTGATTTCTTGATCTCTATTTCAGCTATAAAAGGGGGAGGGAAGCCATAACAAAAGGCTTGTGGGACACTTGTTTAAACTAGGACTGGAAATGGCACACATCACCTCTACAGCTGTATGTAAATTCCATTGATCCAACATGGACACAATGATCTTTATAGGAAATTAGAAAAGTTAGTCAGAAAAACCAAGCAAAACAAAGCATACAATTAAACAAAACTTGGATTTTAGTAAATTACTACTAGTTGGTGCCACACTACCCAGACTCATTTTTCTCACATGCAAATTTGGGAAATTAAATCCCCATGAAAATGTTGTGAACATTAAACTCAGTTAATCAACCTAAGAGTCTGGTACTCTGTAGGTACCAGACTGTAGTTGTTTGTTGTTGGTGTAGTCTCAAATACACAAATGAAGAAGCACCATATTTTTAGGGCTATCCCCAATTTTCTTCCCACTTCTAAATACCACAGAAGCTGCAATTACTATAAGCATTTATTTTGACAAAACTGACACAAATATCTACAAAATTGTGGTCATAATCATGCCTCAGATTGTTTTCTGAGCATAATCATTTTCTTACAGTAGGTGCTTTTGGAAAAGATACATGATTTGGAGCTTGATTTAAGAAGTGTCTACACTAGGGCATCTTACTTAGGACAACATGAGTATAGGAATTTGTGGAAGGAATAAACTCATTCTTCCAAATTTCAGCAGAAACAGGGGCTACACATTACATTAAGTTTACCTTTATGAGGGTCTTAAATTTTAAGACTCATTCCCTTTGGTCCCAAAGAATCACATCATCTTGTTGGCTACTTGGATATTTTACACTTACAAAGAAGCATCTCCATGTGGATAATTGAAAGCTAGTCATATCTGATACAGCCCAAGCCAATGAAAATTTGGCTTGCTATCCCATGAGCTTGGTAGACTTGACCAAAGTATAGCCCCTAAATCATTACAGTTAGGGTCACTGCCTAATAATTATTCTAAAATAGAGTAGCATCCAATAACATAATTTACTTAACTATTAAAGATTATCATTAATATAGATTTATATTAAAATATGGCAAAAATTCTCTAAAGATTAAGAAATAAAGGATTCAGCATCTAAAACAAAATTTCTCTGCAGAATTAATAGAACCTCTAAAAAATAAACCTTCATTTTTATATGAAGAATCATATAAAAATAGAATCCTACAATCACTAGGTGATATATTTTAGGAGGGAAAACAATAGCACTATTTTGTTTTCCTACATTTTATCATCAGATTTATGTTTGTGAGAGAGTAGTATTAAGGTTTGGAGAGGAAATTAAATTTGGTAGGCCAATTCTGACAGGATAATCCTAGTTTTTATATAGTGAAATATACTCAACACATTTGAAATTGCTTTGGCTCATAATTTGTTCAGACATCTGTATAACTGAACACTTTCAGATATCTAACATCCAAAATTAAATTAGAGACCATTGACCAAACAGACTTATGCCAGAATTTGATGAAAATCAAGTGAATACATCATTTCATAAAAAATCACAAGTTGAACAAAAGTGTATTTACTCAGAAATGACATTTCATTTCAAACTGTTGAGTGCACTCCCATACCTTAATTCAAATCATACATTCAGATAATAATCACTGTAATTAGTTTCAGTGAGGAAAATATAAAACAATCTAGATATTCCACACCACACAGCATGTAGGATCTTAGTTCCCCAACCAGGGATGGAACCCATGCACTCCTGCAGTGGATGTGCAGAGTCTTAACTATCTCGACCACCAGGGAAGTCCCTGAGAAAGTTTTATTACATAGAGTTATTTGTGAATACAATTTCTGGAAAGGTTGGAAGAATGAGGACGGGGAATGGTCTCTGCTAGATCTCTAGGAGTCAGGGTGTAGTATTAAACCCAAGATACTGCTGGTGATGATCACAGCTCCCTCTACACTGAGGGATAGTTTTAGGTAAAACACTCTGAGGCCCCAGAATATGCTCATGTCCGCTGAATCCCAGAGCTAAGAGAGCACAATATTATGGTAACTGCTTTCCTTGCATCTTTTAAAAAATATTACTTTTGCATAATATGACTCAGAATCACTTTGTAGTATTAGACAATACAACCACACTCTTATTCTTTAAAAAATGCTTACCCCATCTGTGAATTTGCTGATAAATGCTAGGCTACATGGCTCTACTTTGATATTCCTCTTCTGAACAACAGCCAGTTTTCCACACATAACTTAATTAAAAATCAGTTCCCTCCCAAATATTTAAATCCATTCTTTTTGACATATCAAGTTGTTTTCTAAATTGTGTAATTAGATACTTTTCTAAGTCATATATTCATGTCCATTAATGAGTCTCTTTAAGTGTTGTTTCATCTCTATTTCTCCTGTTTTATTTTTCATGGAGAGACATTTTTAAGCATTCATTTGAACTATAATAAATGTGTGCTAATTTTAATAGCTTCTCTGTTATTTCTCTTTACAAAGAGAAAATTGTGTATATTCTTTTATAATGGTCATATCTCAGTTTAACATCATATTGTATTTTCTAGAACTTAACATGATTGCTTTATTGAATATAAAAGTGAAAATGCTCAAAGAGCATAATTTACATTCATACTACAAATGTTCAGTTTAAAAACACTTCAAATATTTCATTTTACTCCTGTCTATAATAAGGAAAAATAAAACGTGTATGACAATTCAATGGAAATTGTTTCTATATTTTATTTAATATTTTATAATTTATGGTTAAACACACATTTCAAATTATTAAAAAAAGTCTATCAGATTTTTGAGATACAATTCAATAACAAAAAACAAGCAATCCAGTCAACAAAAAAGAAATGAGAGGAAACCTAAGTAAACATTTCTCCAAAGAAGACATAGGCCAACAGGCACATGAAAAGGTGCTCATCATCATTGATTATTAGAGAAATACAAATTAAAACTACAGTGAGGTACCACCAAACACCAGTCAAGATGGCCATGGTTAAAATGTCTAAAAATAATAAATACTGAGAAAGTGTGGAGAAAGGGAACCTTCTTGTACTGTTGATAGGACTGTAAGTTGGTACGGCCATTATGGATAAGTTTCTTCTATGGAAGTTTCTTAAAAAAAAAAACAAAAACAAAAACACTAAAAACAGAACTACCATATGATACAGCAATCCCACTCCTGGGCATATACTCAGACAAAACTATAATTCAGTGTTTATAGCAGCACCATTTACAACAGTCAAGACATGGAAGCAACCTAAGTGTCCATTGACAGATGAATGAATAGATAAGATGTGGTGTGTGTGTATGCATATGTGCAATGCAAGTGAAAGTGAAAGTGAAGTCGCTCAGTCGTGTCTGACTCTTTGCTACCCCATGGGCTGTAGCCTACCAGGCTCCTCTGTCCATGGGATTTTCTAGGCAATAGTACTGGAGTGGATTGCCATTTCCTTCTCCAGGGGATCTTCCCGACTCAGGGATTGAACCCAGGTCTCCCGCATTGTAGACAGACACTTTATCGTCTGAGCCACCAGGGAAGTCCATACAATGCAATATGTATGTATTTTTCATTTTTTTTATCCATGAAAAATGAAATAATGCCATTTTCAGGAACATAGAAGAATCTAGAGATTTTCATAATAAATGAAGTAAGTCAGAAAGACAAATAGTATATGATATCACTTATATGGGGAATCTAAAATATGACACAAATGAACATATTTATGAAACAGAAATAGACTCACAGACATACAGAACAGACTTGTGGTTGCTAACAGGGAGGAGAAGTGGGGAAAGGAAAGACTGGCAGTTTAGGATTAGCAGATGAAAGCTAGTACATATAGTATAGATAAACAATAAGATCCTCGTGAATAGCACAAGGAACTATATTCTGTGATAAACCAGAATGGAAAAGAATATGAAAAAGAATATATATACGTATAGCTGAGTCACTGCTATGCAGCAATTAATACAACATTGCAAATCAAACATCCTTCTGTAAAAATTTTAAAGTCTCCCAATAGAGAAATTGATGCAATATTAAAAGGCTGTCCATTTTAAAATGCAATATTAATTAATTACCAAGAGTTTAAATAAAATTTTATTCTTCATATTCCCAAGAATAATATGGCCATGCTGATTTTAAAAATACATGGAGAAAAAAATATACCGTTGTAGTCACCAACCCCATATTTCCAGGTTTTAAATAATTAAATTTTCTGTTCTGTAGCATGATGCCTGGCTACTAAATAAATTCCTGAATATTGATAAAGGATTCATACATCTTTGGTTTTGATGCTATAACAGAAAAAGATACGGTAACATTAAAATTGTATAACCTTAAAGAATAATACCTTTAATTTATTTGCATGACTTTCATAGTTAATTTACAATGTAAAGACTTTCATCATTTCATTAAAGTATTATAAAAATGAAATAAATAAGTCACTGTAATTAAATATCATGTTCTTATTTATAAAATATCAACATCAAAATGTAATTGCTAGTATTTTATTAAATTACATATTTTTCATTTAAATTTGATTTTATTATTCATTTAATTTTTCTGGAATTTTGGTATTTACAGGCTCCATATATTCCTATGAAAGAATGTAAAACATCTTTATGAAAGTCCTACTCTGAAATCCATTTAATTAACTAATTTAATTTTTTAACTTTCAATCTTGAAATAATTTTAGTCTCATAGAAATTAAAAATATAATCCAGAACAAGTTGGGTATACTCTTCACTGAAATTTCCAAACAATAACACATTGCTCTAGGTACAATCGGAGAAGGCAATGGCACCCCACTCCAGTACTCTTGCCTGGAAAATCCCACGGACGGAGGAGCCTGGTGGGCTGTATGCAGCCCAGGGGGTCGCTAAGAGTCAGACACGACTGAGCGACTTCACTTTCACTTTTCCTCTCATACATTGGAGAAGGAAATGGCAACCCGCTCCAGTGTTCTTGCCTGGAGAATCCCAGGGACGGTGAAGCCTGATGGGCTGCCATCTATGGCGTCCCAGAGAGTCAGACAGGACTGAAGCAACTTAGTAGCAGCAGCTAAGTACAATATCAAGACCGGGAATTTGACACTGACTAACTGGAATAGTCTAGAGGCCTTATTTGAAGTTTACTAACTTTCACATGCACTCGTGTGTGTGTGTGTGTGTGTGTGTGTTTAGTTTTACACAATTTTACCACATTTATCATTTATAGATTAACACAGTCATCACCTGAATCAACATAAAAAACTCTCCCATCATTACAAAGCAATTTCCTAGTGCTATCCTTCTAATACCTACTCTGACCATGACTTGAGTTCCGGGCAACCATTAATCTGTTCTTGATTTCCATAGTTTAATCATTTTGAAAATGTTACATAGATGGAATCCAGCAATATGTAAATTTTTGAGGTTTTAAAAAATTAACATTTTTTTATATTCAATATAATGCCCTAAACCAATTCATCCAACAAGTTTTTGATTATACCAATACCCACATTCTTTCTATGGAAGACCTAGGATTCTAATTAAAAAACCAAAAAGCTGACACCATGATGTAATTCAAATACCAGATAGTTTTTGAATGGGAAAAATATTTTATTTTAAAATTTTACCAGCTTGCCTATAAATTATGAAGTATATACCTTTTTATTTAAATGCGATGAGTAACACTAAGTATCTTCAGTGTTTTAAACCAAAACATCTGCTTCAATTCCAGACTTGTACACATGGCACAGTTTATGTTAGTTTTCCCTTAAAGTGCTTACTTTGTTGAAAAAAAAATTGTTCTCATAAAAATGGCAGCTGCTTTTAAAAAGCAATGCTTCTTAAAGTCTAAAGCAAACCCCTGGGGAATAGCGAAATGCATATGACCAGAAGGAAAATCAGCCTGTATTTAATATTTATAGGTATGCCAGCTTACATTATCATTGACTACTGTGAAAACTGAGGCAGACATTCTAATTCTAAAATGTCTTGGCTTTGTTGATAGGGGCTGTATATTTTATTCTTAAATAACAGTATTTTGAAAATAAACTAACATTAAAAAATCTGTCCATTATGTTCCATAGCCCATACATTGCAGTTCACTGGATGTCTTCAGTGCTGGACTCTTCTGCATTAAGAGAAATTGAGTTAGTATCAAAAGGTCTTCTGCTTTGAAGTAGTCACCTGTTTATCAAGAAAAGCTCTGTGCTACATAAAATTTAAGAGGAGCTTAGGTTTTACTGAGTGTGTAGTTAGCCTAAAAGATGCCCCTCAATGACCTCCTTGTTCTATTGCTCACATCTGCCACATCCAACCAAGACTGTTAGTCTCTGACAGCATAAGACAGAATAGGTGGCATGTCACCGGTCACTTTGGAGATTACATAATAAAAGACTGAAAGTTTTTGACATATTAGGAGGATATTCAGGGAACCTATGGAGAAACTAATAAAGCAAAAATAATGAAGTCTGTAGTCTGTAGCCAGTGAGAACTGAAGCCTATTGACAACCACATGAGAGAGCCTGGAAGAAGCTTTACTGAGGCCTGGCTGATCACTTAAACACAAATTTATGAGGGGCTCTGAATCAGAACCATCCCAGATTGCTGCCCTAGTTTCATGATCCAAAGGGATTATGATGCAATACATTTTTATATTTAGTTTTTTTTTTTTATTTTATTTTTTTTTAAACTTTACATAATTGTATTAGTTTTGCCAAATATCACAATGAATCTGCATATATGCAAAATTGGTGAATAATTTGGTATGGGGCAATAGACAACTGGTATGTTGCCAACATGCAGTTAATTTAGTTCTTTTTTTGTACTGTATGACAAGTGGAATGCCACACAGCAAAACCGTAATTGTGGGGGTGACTTTGAAAATGGCAGTGGACAGAAGCTGAATAGACTGTAAGGATTCTGAGGAATGATAAAGTGAAAACTTTGGCCGTGAATGCACCACTCATGGAATTTGGGCTCTGATGAGGTTCTGGTGAAGGCTTAACAGAAAGTGAGAAAAATCTTGTCACAAACCATAGGAGCACAGATCAATGTTATTAGCAAGAAGCCAAACATCCAGCAGCCTTATTTCCACGGTAACATAGAAGGTAGAAAATGTACCTAAAAGACTAGGCAATCTAGCTCAGATTTCCAGGCACACAACTGAAAGTCTATGTTTCTTCTTACTACTTATAGCAAAATATGAGGGGAGTGATAAACTAAATGAATGAATGTTAAATTAAAAGGAGCTAAGACTTACAGGAATCAAAGATTCTCAGTCTCTTAAAAATAGTAAATCAGGCTAAAATTTAGAAATGTTTTCCTATCTAATATCATGTCCAGGACACTTACAGAAAACCATGATCTAAAGATAAAGCTGAAAGTTTGATTATAAAATTTTAAGACTCGAGAGATATAAAAATGTTGCCTCCAAGAACTATTCAGTCAGAAAGAAGGCTCTTTATAGGGATTAAGGATGTCCTGAAAGATTTTATCAACAATTGAAAGTGAAACTGATGTAATACTACTTCACACAGCGAGTAAGAGAGCAGCAGAAAACTTCCTGAACGACTCAATCACTACTGATAAACTAAAATATCCATCTTTTTGTATTATTTCAGCAAAAGAAACATAATAAACTCCTAAACACAGCTATGAACATAAAACCTAAAATCCAGATAGTTCTCTGCATTTTCAATGAGCACACTGGACACTCACTAGGTTTATTTTAATAGCCACCCAGTTGGCTTCCTCCTCCTTTCCTCTCCTATTTCTCCTACCACAATTCTATGCACAGCACTTCTAATTTTATGTTCTTTTAAAAATTCTAGTAAGGTCATGTCACCCCTTACTCTAAATCCTGTACCTTCTCCATTTCACTCAGAGTAAAATTAAAATTTCCAAGAATTTAAAATGTAGAATTCTACACAATCTGGCCCTACTGCCTTCTGACCTCATTTCCTATTGTTACTTTATACTCAGAGGAGAGAACTTAATATAAATTTAATAGAAACTGGAAATTTAATAGAAACATTAGAGAAAGATAAGAAAAAATAGCCAGGATAATGAAATAAAATAATGAGATAAGTGAAAAATCAGGGAGATTATATTTGAAAGGAAAGACAAGGAGATTCAAAACCATTGAATATATTTAGAAAAGGCAGAGGAACCAGAGATCAAATTGCCAACATCCATTGGATCATAGAGAAGCAAGAGAATTCCATAAAACATCTACTTCTGCTTCACTGACTGTGCAAAAGCCTTTGACTGTGTGGATCACAACTGTGGAAAATTCTTCAAGAAATGGGAATATCAGACCACCTTACCTGCCTCCTGAGAAATCTGTATGCAGGTAAAGAAGCAACAGTTAGAACTTGACATGGAACAATGACTGGCTCCAAATTGGGAAAGGAGTATGTCAAGGGTGTATGTTATCATTCTGCTTATTTAATTTATATGCAGAGTACATCATGTGAAATGCTGGGCTGGATGAGTCACAAGCTGGAATCAAATTTGCCAAGAGAAATATCAACAATCTTAGATACGTAAATGGCACCACCTTTATGGCAGAAAGCAAAGAGGAACTAAAGAGCCTCTTGATGAAGGTAAAAGAGGGAATTGAAAAAACTGGCTTAAAACTCAATATTCAAAAAACTAAGATCAAGACATCTGGTCCCATCACTTCATGGCAATGACAATGGAAACAGTGACAGATCTTATTTTCTTGGGCTCCAAAATCACTGCAGATAGTGACTGCAGCCACTTCTGCTCCTTGGAAGAAAAGCATATGACACATCTATTAAAAAAGCAGAGACAGCACTTTGCTGACAAAGATCTGTATAGTCAAAGCTATAGTCTTCCCAATAGTCATGTACAGATGTGAGAGCTGGACCATAAAAAAGGCTGAGCATCAAATATTTGATACTTTCAAACTGTGGTGTTAGATAAGACTCTTGAGAGTCCCTTGGACTGCATGGAGAACAAACCAGTCAATTCTAAAGGAAATCAACTCTGAATATGCACTGCAAGGACTTATGCTGAAGCTGCAATACTTTAGCCACCTGATATGAAGTGCAGACTTATTGGAAAAGATCCTGATGCTGGGAAAGATTGAAGGCAGGAAGAGAAGGGGACAACAGAGGACAAGATGATTGGATGGCATTACTGACTCAATGAACATGAGTTTGAGCAAGCTCTGGGAGATGGTGAAGGACAGGGAAGCCTGATGTGCTGCAGTCCATGGGGTTGCAGAGTTGGACAAGACTGAATAACTGAACAACAACATAAATACCTCCTGTTGAGTAGCCCCACTTCTCATAAGCCCCAATCCATTCCCAAACACATATATTCAACTTTCTTTATGATTTTAGTGACTATTTATCAAATGGTAAATGAACAACCAAGAATATCCAGATACTTGAGAAAAGACTCTATCAGGAAGGAAAATAACCAAAGTATCATAGGACAAAGAGAGAACAGAATAAAACTTTAAAAAACAGATGATATTTTAAGATCATTAAGAGAAGATATTTTTAAAAATGAAGAAGAGACTATGTGATATGAAAATTAAATGTGAAGCAAAAAGCCCTCAAATTGTCTATTTTAAATGAAAACAAAATTAATAGAATAGAAACATAAAATGATTTTAAAAACCCCCTCAAATGACAGAGATTGAAAATGAGAGAAAAGATAGCAAATGAGAAGTTATGACCAGAATATCCAGCAACTAAGGAGAAATGTGAGAAAGATAAATTAATGCAAGTAAAAATGGATAGTGAGGAATTACAAAAATAAACCATGGAGGAAAATTTCCACAAATGTGAAACAAGTCTCTAAAGTCAAAGGGTCAGCTTAGGATTCAGCATAACTTTTAAAAAATGACCACCACTGAAGAATATCCTATGGAAAATAATAACACAAGTGGTAGCTTTAAAAAGACGTGAAAGTGCGAGAGAGCACAAATTACATGCCAAGAAACAGAAATCTGAAGAGAACTGATCTGCTCAATAGCAAGTCTAAATATATTTAAGGACATGAAGCTATGCCTTGAGAATTCTAAAGGAGAAGTATGTGCAACATTAAGAGAATCAAAATGTTAACTTTCTTGAATCATTCTTAGAATACTATTGGAGAATTAGCTTGAGCAGAATATATGAACAAGAATAATCTAAGATTTTGTAAGACGTGGAATTCAGGAAATCTGAAATCTAAACTAGAAGGGAAGAGAATCCTAGGATAACAGCTGTGGAGCAGACTATAAGAACATTTATGATTAGAAAAGGAGACAGACCTATATTTCAGGAAAAAAAAACCTTGTAATTTATTTCACTTGTTTGGAATTCTGGAAAACGTATTAATAAATATTTGAAACATTTAAGAAAGTATATATACAAACATATACATACATAATTTTTTTTGCAAGGTAAATGATAAATCATGTATCTTTTAACTAAGTTGTTGTTCAGTTGCTCAGTCATGTCTTACTTTTATGACCCCATGGACTGCAGCACACCATGTTTCCCTGTCCTTCACCATCTCCCGGAGCTTGCTCACTCATGTCCATTGAGTCAGTGATGCTATCCAACCATCTCATCTTTTCTTCTTCTGCCTTCAGTCTTTCCCAGCACCAAGGTCTTTTCTAATAAGTCAGCTTTTTGCATCAGGTGGCCAAAGTATTGGAGCTTCAGCTTCAGCATAAGTCCTTCCAATGAATAATCAGAGTTGATTTCCTTTAGGATTGACTGGTTTGATCTCCTTGCTGTCCAAGGGACTCTAAAGAGTCTTCTCCAACATCATGGTTGGAAAGCATCAATTTTATAGGGGTTGAAGAAATACTAGGAGAGAGCTGGAAGACAACTGAAGTTTGACACGAAAAATTTTAAACATTATACAAGAAGTCAAAAAAAAAGATGACATAAAATTCCAAGTAACAGCAGAATATAAATAAACTATTTATCTGTCTGTCTAGAGAGACAAATATTGCAGTGTAACTAAAAACACTGAAAATGGTTTCCTCTGGAAATGATTCAAAAATGACAACTCTGAGATAAGCTTTTTAGTATTCTTTGATAGATTAGATGCTTACTTTTTTTAATATGATAAAAATTTAATTTGAAAAGTAATAATAAATAATGGAGCAACACTGTCTCTTCAACAAGTGGTGCTTTAGGGACTTCCCTGGCTGTCCAGAGGTTAAGACTTTACCTTCCAATGCACGGGGTGTAGGTTCGATCCCTGATCGGGAGGCTAAGATCCCACAAGCCTCCAGCCAAAATCCAAAACATAAAACAGAAACAATATTGTAATAAAGATTTTTTTTAATGGTCCACATCAAAAAATGTTTTAAAAAATAGTGTTGCAACAACTGGATATCCACATGCAAGAAAATGAATTTAAACAAAGACCTTACACCTTTTCACAAAAATTAACTCAAAAAGGATCATAGGCCAAAATATAAAATGAAAAATCATAAAACACCTAAAGACAACATAGAAAACCAAGATGACCCTAGATATGGCAATGACTTTTTAGACACAAACCAAAAGCATGATGCATGAAAGAAATAAACTATATTTTGGACTTCCAGAAAATTAAAACTTTCTGATCTATGAAAGAAAATTTTGAGAGTTAGAAGACAAGCCAGAGAATGGGAAAAAAAAAAATTGCAGAAGACACATCTGATAAAGGACTGTTATCCAAAACACACAAAGAACACTTATAAATCAATACTAAAACAAACATGATTAAAAAAAAAAAAATTGGGCCAGTGACTTTAACAAACAACTCACCCAGAAGGTCTACACATAGCAAATAAGGATATAAAAAGACAGTCCACATCATATGTCATCGGAGAAATGTAAATTACAATGACAAGAAGATATCATTACACACCTTTAACTACACTATACAATGAGATGTGCCCACAGCAAACTCTGGCAAGGATGTGAAGAACCAGGAAGACTCATTTATTGCAGGAGATATGTAAAATGGAAGAGTGGCAGTTTTCTTATCAAACTAAAGATACTCTTACCATATGAACCAATGACTGTGCCCTTGGTATTTACCCAGATTCTGACAACTCTACACACAAACCTACACATGAATATTTTCAGCAGTTTTATTCATTTTAATAACTGTCCAAACTTGGAAGCAACCAACATATCCTCTGATAATAAATGGAAAAATAAACTATGTTATTATATCCAGACCATGGAATATTATTCAGCTCTAAGGAGAAATGAGGTATCAAGCCACAAGAAGACTTATCAAAGGAATCTAAAATGCGCAGGGAGCCAGCATGAGGCACTCCGCCCATGGCAAAGGTCATGAGGAAGGAGGCTCGGCATACACAAAGGCGGGATCGAGCCTCAGGAGTCCCCCTGGAAATTCTCAAGCACCTACCCCCAAAACCAGAGTCTGCCTACTTTACTGCTTTGTGCTCTCACCTACACCTCTGATTTACGGGGGGCTGTCCCCCACCAACTCTCTCTGAAAAAGAGTTAACTTACAGCTCTAGTTAATAAAGTTCCTGGGCATGACAAGAGTGTTTAAACCTACAAACTCCTTTGAAAGTCCTCTAGCCTGCCTGAACAGATTCTTCCGGCCACATGTGATTGTTCACAGCCTCCCAACCATGAGAGGCATGAGATGTTCTAAACTGTCTAAATACAGATTCCTTTGAGCAGTTAAAAGACTGATTAGAAGTTGTATTGGTGAAGGGTTTTTCACTTGTTGGGCCAATGTTTGCTGATAAGTTTCCATATCCCTTACCTACTGTGTCCCTGGGAGTGTATTGATTAATATAATTGGTGTATAGGAATGTAAGTAGTAGCTTTAATGTTTGTAACCTTGGACCGTTGAGTTAATTCTTTTCTTGTTATAGCCCACAACTTTGCCCTATAGGAATGCAACTTTATCTAATGCTTTTGGAGGGTGGCGCCTGACTTTAGAATAATCACCTTTAGAGAATAATAAGTTTTCTGAAGAAAGGGTCATAAAATGTTAACAGGCCCCCTGGCCAGAAGATGATGTAAATCACCTAAACTTTTGCATATGATAAGTTTGAAAGCCTGGCTTCAATAAGGATCAAGGACTGCTGACCGTCCCCCATTATCCTCTATGCACAATATAAGGTATAAAAAGTACTTTGGAAAATAAAGTGCGGGCCTTGTTCACTGAAACTTGGTCTCCCCATGTCGTTCTTTCTCTCACCTTCTGGCTGAATTTCCATCTGGAGCGTGGAGGCTCGTCAAGCCTACTATTGTTGCCTGGGCTTCTAAGATCTGACTGGGGAGGCCTTAGTGTCTCCTCTCCTTTGGGATAACAGGAGGACGCCTGTGGCCTACGTAGGTGACGCAAATTCCTTGTCTTGAAATTTTATTGGCTTTCCACGTAAACCAAGTTATTCAGACTCTTTTCTTCACTGAATTTCTTCGCTGAGCTATCCTTATTTAACCACTCTTTACATATTTAATTCTATCGTATCCTGATCACCGAAGCCATCTCCCCTTCGAATACCCTGGATCCACCGGGGCTGGACCCCGGCAAAAATGTATATTACTAAATGAAAAAAGTCAGTTTGAAAAGCTAATGAACACATACTGTATGATTACAACTATATGATATCTGAAGTTCAGTACTTATCGGTGGTTGTCAGGAAGGAATGAATAGGCAGAACTCAGGTGATATGTAGGGCAGCAAAAATACTTTGTGTGATACTACACTGATGTCTACATATCAAAATACATTTGCCCAAACCCACAGAAAGGACAACACCAAGTGAAACATACAGTGAACTATTAAATTTGGGTGATTGTGATTTGTTTATATAGGTTTATCATCAGTTATAACAAATGTACCATTTTTGTAGGGAATACTGAGAATGCGATAAGCTATGCATGTTCGGGGCAAGGAGCACATGGAAAATCTCTGCACTTACAGTTTTTCTATAAACCTAAAACTGCTCTGAAAAAGTCTTTTAACAAAAATGCTTTAAAATAATAATACATTTTTGAAAATAAAGCAGAATGAATCCCAATACTTTGAATGTTATACCTTTGTAAATAGAAAATTATTAATACTTGTGTTAAGATAGTAACAGAAGTTTCAAGAAATTCACTTATTGCACCATGTATTAAAGTATATATCTTCCTTTTTCTGCTATTTTATTGATTGCTCAATGGATATGCAGTTCTATAATTTTTTGAATAATTTATGAGCTAACTTTCATTTGTTACTCAAGTTATTGAAATAAGCTTAAAAAATACAAAGTTATCAAATTACATTCAGTTCAGTTCAGTTCAGTTCAGTCGCTCAGTCATGTCTGACTCTTTGTGACCCCATGAATCGCAGCACGCCGGGCCTCCCTATCCATAGCATGGACTTCACTCAGACTCATGTCCATCAAGTCAGTGATGTCATTCAGCCGTCTCAGCCTCTGTCGTCCACTTCTCCTCTTGCCCCCAATCCCTCCCAGCATCAGAGTCTTTTCCAATGAGTCAACTCTTCGCATGAGGTGGCCAAAGTACTGGAGTTTCAGCTTTAGCATCATTCCTTCCAAAGAAATCCCAGGGCTGATCTCCTTCAGAATGGACTGGTTGGATCTCCTTGCAGTCCAAGGGACTCTCAAGCGTCTTCTCCAACACCACAGTTCAAAAGCATCAATTCTTCGGCACTCAGCCTTCTTCACAGTCCAACTCTCACATCCATACATGACTACAGGAAAAACCATAGCCTTGACTAGGATCTTTGTTGGCAAAGTAATGTCTCTGCTTTTGAATATGCTATCTAGGTTGGTCATAACTTTCCTTCCAAGGAGTAAGTGTCTTTTAATTTCATGGCTGCAGTCACCATCTGCAGTGGTTTTGGAGCCCCAAAAAATAAAGTCTGACACTGTTTCCACTGTTTCCCCATTATCTTAGGATAATAACAGAATCACCTTAGTCATCTACACTAGGAACATCTTTTAATTTTAACATTAAGATTAGGTATAAATGACTCAGTTGAGGACATAGGAACAATAAAAACATATAGAAAGAAATTGTTAATAGTTGTATTATATACAGATCCTAACTTGTTTTTCTTATAGACAGCAAATGCTGTTAGATTTTATATGAAATTGGTGACAGACTGTGCTTTTAGGATTTTAAGAAGATTTAAGGGGGAAAAAAAAAAGCGGAAACAATTCCCAAATCACCCATAGTGTTTTAAGGTTTTTAAATAGAAAAATGTTCTAACACTAAAATCTATTTCTACATATCTCTGTGAATCATTAAAAGACAATTACTGTGATTTAAAATATATATATAAAACTATAAGGGGAATCAGATTAAGCCACATATATTTTGGCTTCTTTATATTTAGTGGCTCCTAAATGTAGATATGCTAATCTTATTCACTATAAAATTAAAGTACATGTAATTTCCTGGAAGGATAGACTTTAGTTCTGATAAGCACCTGATAAAGGGAAGCTATCACTGTGGTATCAACCACCTACCTCTAAGTACACAGAAATTTTCTGAGATTGTTACCAGTTACTTGTGCCTACTGGGTAGATAGGCCCCTATCTACCATTTTCAGAAGTGCCGGAAGAGGCCAAAGTTGCCTGAAAACTTTGTGAGAAAAGCTATAAGCTTGTTTATTAAAGTGGCTGAGGAAATCACCACTCCAGGCAGATGGAATTATTAGTAGCTGATGGACTGAAGGCCTGGTGTCTGATAGAGTTAGCTCATGGGAAAAACTATGTTGTATTTCCAGTGCTGTATATCTGTGTATGAAACTGTATTCATTGTCTGCTTTGGTTTTGTCTTCATGTAAATTACATCAAACTCCATACTCCATAAGATCAGTGGCTAAAATAGGATGGACATAGTATTCTCAGGACCTAGATATAAAAGGATGTGGATTTAGAGGTAAGGAACAGGGGCTTGCCAAAACTGCAGACATATAACACTTGTTCCAGGATACACACAATCTTATTCTGCTAAGGTTGCCTCAACAAAATACCATAAACTGCGTTGCTTAACACTGTGCCCATGTAACCTTCCTCAGCTGCAAGTCCACAGAGATAGGGATCTCTGTCTCTTCCTCTTATAAATCCTCCCAATGTATCAGAGTAAGACCCTTCTCTTTAAACTCCATCTTACTTTAACTACCTCCTAAAAGCTCTATTTCCAAACAGTCATGTTGGGGATCAGGGTTTCAATCATTGAATTTTGAACAGGATGCACTTCCATCCACAGTACAGACCCTTTGGGTTTGGTAATGGTAAGAGGGTACAGTCTGAAGTGACAACCATATATTCCCATGAGTGAGTGAGTGAAGTCACTCAGTCGTGTCCAACTCTTTGTGACCCCTTGGACTGTAGCCTGCCCGGCTCTTCCATCCATGGGATTCTCCAGGCAAGAATACTGGTGTGGGTTGCCATTTCCTTCTCCAGGAGATCTTCTCAACCCAGAGATTGAACCCGGGTCTCCCGCATTGTAGGGAGATGTTTTACCATCTGAGCTACCAGGAAATGAGATAAACTAGATTATTAGCTAATGAAAGACAAAGCCATTAGAACTGTGAACCAAACCATCTACAGAAGACACTCAGAGGGGATGCTAATGCTGGGAATGGTGGGAGGTCCTACAACCTGGACAGTCGGCAATCTTCCAGAATAAAATACATCAAGGTTTTAAATGTGGGATGGGCTGGGAGTGTAGCTAAAACCTGTTTTAAATCTTACTGTGCTAATCCCACCTATAGAAACCTAAGGGGGAAAAGTCATATTTTTTTTTCTTATTTAAAATAATGCAGTAATTTGCTTAAAAAAATGGCTGAAAACTTGCACTGTTAATAATCATGCTCTTTGGGCATTATCAATTCTACACTCCCTGATTTGTGCAGTCTAATAATATTTTCAATGATGTACCTGGCTCAAAGTTTCAGATGTACAAGAGCCAATAAAAATTATTTGATAAATAAAACATAATTAGAAAATGTATAAAAGCCTATTTTTTAAAGGCAAATGAGTGTCATGATGGAATATATAACTCTGAATAAAAACCTTTAGAGAAATATGTCTTCAAATTTGGAAAATTTAAGTTTTGTTGTTTTTTCAGAGTACTTAAATATTTAAAATTTAACCTTATTTTTTTTAGCATGTGTGTTTTAATAATTAGTTATCACCTGGCAGCACTGGTGAGCCATGGTGTGGTGTGGCAATGGAGACAATACAAAATATCACTACTGGTTATTCCTAATGAAACCCACTGAAGATAAGGTTCTGGGTGATCACCTATTCAGTACCTTACATACATTTTACTCTAACTTAAAGACTTACAAAAGATTGGCTGGCTGCTTCTAACATCTATGAATGAAGTGGAGAAATAATAGAATGATCTTAGGGCTTCAAACCGGAGAAGGCAATGGCACTCCACTCACGTATTCTTGCCTGGAAAATCCCATGGACAGAGGAGCCTGGTAGGCTGCAGTCCATGGGGTCACGAAGAGTCGGACACGACTGAGTGACTTCCCTTTCACTTTTCACTTTCATGCATTGGAGAAGGAAATGGCAACCCACTCCAGTGTTCTTGCCTGGAGAATCCCAGGGATGGGGGAGCCTGGTGGGCTGCCATCTATGGGGTCGCACAGAGTCGGACATGACTGAAGCAACTTAGCAGCAGCAGCATATATATTACTGAAAAATAGCGTCTAAAATAGTATTAAAAAGTTTAATAAAATAGCACATTTAACAAAATATTCTCCATCCCACTAAGTTAGGATGTCAGTTAAATCCAAAAAATAAAACACACCACCCAAAAAAGATAAAAATTAGACCCACATATATATGGTTCATTAATTTTCAACACAAGTATTAAGACAATTAAATGACTAAATTATTTATATAAAGTGTTAGAATAGCTAGGTATATGTATTAAAAGTAAAAAGAACTCTGCCTCTTATTTCATATCATATACAATAATTCAATAAAAATGAATGAGACCAACATGTAAGAAATAAAATAATAAAACTTTTAAAAAGAAACACAGGAGAAAATATTTTCGAACTTGATGTAGGAAAATATTTCTTAGTTATAACACAGAAACATATAAATCATAAAAGAAAGTGATATGATTTGGACTTTTAAATTAAAAGTTTGTTTTTCAAATATATGGTTAATGTAAAAGAACAGGAGAAATATCATTGATACACATGACTAACAAAGAACTTATATTGAGAACATATAAATAATATTTACAACTCAATAACAAGAAGATAAACGACTTAATCGAAATACTGACAGGCTGATATAGCATGCTGCTGCTGCTGCTGCTAAGTCGCTTCAGTCATGTCCAACTCTGTGTGACCCCATAGATGGCGACCCACTGGGCTCCTTTGTCCCTGGGATTCTCCAGGCAAGAATACTGGAGTGGGTTGCCATTTCCTTCTCCAATGCATGAAAGTGAAAAGTGAAAGGGAAGTCGCTCCGTCGTGCCTGACTCTTAGCGACCCCGTGGACTGTAGCCTGCCAGGCTCCTCTGTCCATGGGATTTTCCAGGCAAGAGTACTGGAGTGGGTTGCCATTGCCTTCTCCGGAATTTTTCATAAGTATACAATTTGAAAATTGAGCTATAATCTCAAATATCTATATTAACAAATATGAATTCTAAATCCCTTCTTATAATAAAAATTGAGGTCATTTTATTGATGACATCCAAATATGTTTTAAGAAATTCTCCTTTCTTAGTATGACAAAGATGGGACTAAAGATGATGACTTTACTACAAAAAAAGGAAAAGAAAAATTGACAGAATACATGAACAAGAACTTCCCAAATAAGGTATTCAAAGGCCAATAATTGCATGAAAAGATGTTTGCATTTTTAGTTATCAGGAAAATACAAGTGAAAACCAAAATGATATGCCAATGCATATGTATTACACTGGTAAAAGTAAAAATATTGACAATACCAAGTGGTGGTGAGGATTTACAACAGTAATGCTCATACACGCTCACTGTGGGAAACTTACTTGGCAATTACAAAAATATATACTCATGTAATTACACTACACACAGTCAATTCCCCCAAAGTAAATTAATATAGATGTCTACACAAAGAACTGCAGATGAATATCCACAGATTGTTAATACAATACAGCTCCAAACTGTATATAAAGCAATTGTCCACCAATAGGAAAATGGACAACACAGTATTGTTTTTCTGTAATATGTGAAATATTATTTGGAAATTTAAAGAGAGAAAACTATGAATAAATACAGTAACATTAATTCAGTTCAGTTCAGTCACTCAATAGTGTCCAACTCTTCGAGACCCCACGGACTGCAGCACACCTTTTTCCCTGTCCATCACCAACTCCCAGAGTTCGCTCAAACTAACATCCATCGAGTTGGTGATGCCATCCAACCATCTATTCCTCGGTCATCCCCTTCTCCTCCTGCCTTCAGGCTTTCCCAGCATCAGGGTCTTTTCCAATGAGTCAGTTCTTCACATCAGGTGGCCAAAGTATTACTTAAGCTTCAACTTCAGCATCAGTCCTTCCAATGAATATTCAGAGCTGATTTCCTTTAAGATTGACTGGTTTGATCTCTTTGCAGTCCAAGAGACTCTCAAGAGTTTTCTCCAACACCACAGTTCAAAAGCATCAATTCTTCAGCACTCAGCTTTCTTTACGGTCCAACTCTCACATCCATACACGACTACTGGAAAAACCATAGCTTTGACTAGATGGACCTTTGTCAGTAAAGTAATGTCTCTGATTTTTAATGTGCTAAGTTTGTCATAGCTTTTCTTCCAGGGAGCAAGCATCTTTTAATTTCATGGCTTCAGTCATCATCTGCAGTATTTTGGAGTCCAAGAAAATAAAGTCTGTCACTGTTTCCATTGTTTCCCCATTAATTAAACTAAAATTTCCCCAACATTAATTAAACTAAATTTTTGTGTGTGTTGAAAACACAGTTCCCACTGTATTTGCCATTTACATAAAATTCTAGAAATTTCAAGTTGTCTTGTAGTTATAGAAAGAAATCAGCATTTGCTTTAAGCCAAGAGTAGACTGAGGCATGACTGCAAAGAGACATAAAGGACATTTTAGAGTTCATGAAAATTTTCTATCTTGACTGTGGCAGTGTATATTTGGATTTACATATCTCCTGAAACTCATAAAATCATATGGTATCAAAGGAAATAGTTTATCAAACTGACATTACACTTCAGGATCTAATCAAACTTTTGCACAGCAAAGGAAACCATAAATAAAACAAAAATACAACATATGGACTGGGAGAAAATATCTGCAAATGATGCAACCGACAAGGGCTTAATTTCCAAAATATACAAACAGCTCATACAGCTCAATTAAAAAAAAAACAAAAAAATCCAATTGGAAAATGGGCAGAAGACCTAAACAGAGATTTCTCTAAAGAAGACAGACAGATGGCTAAAAGACAAAGAAAAAGATGCTCAACATAGCTAATTAGACAAATGAAAATCAAAACTTCAATGAGGTTATCATCTCACACCAGTCAGAATGGCCATATCAAATAGTCTACAAATAATATTGTACCATAAATGCTTAAGAGCGTGTGGAGGAAAGGGAATCCTCCTACACTGTTGGTGGGAATGTATATTGGTGCAGCCACTATGGAGAACAATATGGAATTCCCTTAGAAACTGAAAAAGAGTTACCACATGATCCAGTAATCTCACCGCTGGGCATATATCCAGTGCGCATGCTCAATCAATAAGTCATGTCCAACTCTTTGCAACCCTGTGGACTGTAACCCACCAGGCTCCTCTGTTCATGGGATTTTCCAGGCAAGAATACTGGCTGCTGCTGCTGCTGCTGCTAAGTCGCTTCAGTCGTGTCTGACTCTGTGCGACCCCCAGAGACGGCAGCCAACCAGGCTTCCCCGTCCCTGGGATTCTCCAGGCAAGAACACTGGAGTGGGTTGCTATTTCCTTCTCCAGGGGATCTTCCTGACCCAGGGATCAAGCCCATGTCTCCTGCAGCTCCTGCTTGGCAGGCAGATTCTTTATCACTGTGTCACCTGGGAAGCCTGGAGAAAGCCATAATTATAAAAGATACATGCACCAAAATATTCATTGCAATACTACTTACAACAGCCAGGATATGGAAGCAACCTAAATGTCCATTGACAGATGAAGGGACAAAAATGTGACATATGTATACAATGGAATAACATTCAGCCATAAAAGAATGAAATAATACCATTTGCAGAAACATGGATGGACCTAGAGATTATCATACTGAGTGAAGTATATCAGACAGAAAAAGACAAATATATGATATCACCTATATTTGAAATCTAAAAAAGATACAAATAAACTTATTCACAAAACAGAAACAAACTCACATAGAAAATGAAATAATGGTTACCAAAAGGGAAAGGAGGGAGGGATAAATTAGGAGTTTGTAAATAAACAAATACATACTGCTACATATTAATATAAAATATATAAGTAACAAGGACTCATTATATTACACAGGAAATTATATTCAATATCTTGCAATAACCTATAATGGAAAATAATCTGGAAAATACCATATATACATACATATATATGTGTGTATATATACATACATATATATATATATAAATGCATGTATATGTCTAACTGAATCACTTTGTTATACACTTGAAACTGATACAACACTGTAAATCAACTATAGTTTGTTAAAAATGTGAATTAAAAATAAGAAATTAACCTTCAGTAAAGATGATAAAAATAAATAAAACACAATAGGAGTCAATCTTACTTGGTTTTCAGATCTGCATAGTCTGGCTATAAGGGAAAGAGAAACATATATTGGTGGTAGCTTCAAAACATATCCTAGCTCCTGTAAGATATGATTCTAATGCTTCTATTTTGCCTGTACACTACAACTACATCCTTGTAGGCCATTGCATTGTTCTTTCAGGAAAGCTGAGTCCGTAGATATGAGTCCAATGTTGGCTTTATTTCCACGTGAAATGCATTTCTTTTTCAGAAGCAATATTGCGTTAGACAGCAATAGAGTGAGTAAGGTATTCCATAAGTCTGCATATGGTGATGCTGCCAGAAACACTTTGAAAAGGAAAAACAAATCCATTCCCTGACTACTTGTCTAGTCCAGTAAAGACAAACTGTTGTCCCTCTGTGATGGAAGGATTCCAATGTAATCAACGTAACAACAGATGGAAGGCTACTTCACCCAGGAGAATAATGAAACAGATTCAGCATTGGTTTCTGCTGTTGGATGGGAGCCACTTAGTTAATGGCCAGACCTGTTGCAGGGATAACTCATATTCTTGAGTTTAACACAGTTTCTATCCCCACCCTGTATCTACGCACCATATAGGGCCCTTGAGCAAGCACAGGGCGGCTGGAAAAACAGGTTGACAGACAGGCCGATAGGCTGATAGACATCGAGAGGTAAAGTTGGTTACCTGTTACTTCTCTTTAAGGGATGTCTTTTGATGAACATCAACATGGGATATTAATATTATTGCCATCTTGGCTCATTTTAATAAGTTCATACATAAAATTCTTCTTGAGAGGTTTCTGTCCTATATGTTCCAATATTGCTCCATTCGTGCCCTTGACCATCAAGGAAAATTGTTGGCTGCTTCTGATAAATTAAGATACAAACCTCTGACCATATTTTATTCTAGGCAAGGTGGATAAACAATTGCATTGTTTGATGTTTCACCCACTAGGAACATTTCTCATGACCACTTCATTACACATATACTCCTGATATAATAGTATTGGAGGTGCTATATTGGGGCTATAATAGTATTGGAGGAAGTAATTAATAAGATAATGCAACTGGAGGTGATCATTTCATTTTATTTATTTTTTGAGTTGTTTTATTCAATGGGAATTTTCATGACTTCAAATCTGGGAGATAGCATCTCAAGTATCCCTGAGAAACTTCTCCAAGGAGGAGGGGAGAGGAGTCAGGACACATAGAAGTTTGCGACAAAAGGCAGGGAGTCTGAACATCAAAAATAATTTTTTGAATTAAAACCAGATACCCCAAGTTAAAGAATTGAGCTCTTTTCTATGTATAGGAAGATGCAAGAGTCTGGGCTCATTGAAGTCATTCCTTTCATATACATTCCAGCTATCTGGGGCCAGCATCCTGTGTGTTTCCACATCCAGAGTTCCTCAGTGCTCAGGGTAGGTAGGGGCTAAGACTGATGGCTACCAAATCACATACATGTTCTCTGGAGGTAATCATTTTAAATATAGGCAAAGCTACCTCTATTTGCAAGTGACAATATACTAATGGCATAATGTCTAAGTATATATTATACTAATATACTAATAAATATACTATATACTATAAATATATAGTATAATGTACTAATAAATCAATAGAAAAAGTATGAAAAAAAACAATAGCACAGTGTGAAATTAACATACACAAATCAATATTCTACCTAAATAAAAATAAACAATTAAATACATAATAAAAGAAATGACCCCATATGTAGTAGTAACAAAAAAGGGTAAATACTCATGAATAATCTTAATTAGAAATGTACAAAACTTTGTAAGATTTAATAGATTATACACAGATTTTTTTCTGCTCTTCCTTTCTCTGAGTACACATTTACATTGTCCTTCTGATGTCCTTGAAGTCAGGCATGGTCATTCAATAATACAGGACAAAGATGTCAGACAGATGTCATAAGAGTCACTTCCTTCATAGGGAAGAAATTCTAAATCTATAGTGCATTTATTTTTATAATCTCTGAATGAATTAGTTCCTTAGAGGAGAAGAAAACAAACAAACAAACATATTTAAGAGTGTGGCTTTGAGAAAATCCTTTGAATTGAAAAGTATACTATCAACTGATTACATGTTCAAAGCTCAAGTCTCTGGACCATGTTTGTCCAAGCAAACTTTCTTAAGAATGAAATTATTCTATTCTCTGCAGCCCAATATGATAGCCACTAGCCTTATGTGGTTGAAAGTGAAGGTGAAAGTCGCTCAGTCCTCTCGGACTCTTTGGGACCCCAAGGACTATAGAATCCATGTAATTCTCCAGGCCAGAATAATAGAGTGGGTAAGAAAGGCAATGTCAAAGAATGTTCAAACTACCACACAATTGCACTCATCTCACATGCTGGTAAAGTAATGCTCAAAATTCTCCAAGCCAGACTTCAACAGTACATGAACCATAAAATCTCAGGTGTTCAAGCTGGACTTAGAAAAGGCAGAGGAACCAGAGATCAAATTGCCAACATCTGCTGGATCATGGAAAAAGCAAGAGAGTTCCAGAAAAACATCTATGTCTGCTTTATTGACTATGCCAAAGCCTTTGACTGTGTGGATCACAACAAACTGTGGAAAATTCTTAAGGATATGGGAATACCAGATGTATGTATGTATGGGAATATCTGCCTCCTGAGAAATCTGTATGCAGGTCAAGAAGCAACAGTTCAAACTAGATATGGAACAACAGACTGGTTCCAAATAAGGAAAGGAGTATGTCAAAATTGTATATTGCCACCCTGCTTATTTAACTTATATGCAGAGAAAATCATGAGAAATGCTAGGCTGGATGAAGCACAAGCTGGAATCAACATTGCCAGGAGAAATATCAATAAACTCAGATACGCAGATGACACCACCCTTATGACAGAAAGTGAAGAAGAATTAAAGATCTTCTTGATGGCTTAAAACTCAACATTCAGAAAAACTAAGATAATGGCATCTGGTCCCATTGTTTCATGGCAAGTAGATGGGGAAACAATGGAGACAGGGACTGAGTTTATTTTCTTGGGCTCCAAAATCTCTGCAGATAGTGACTGCAGCCATGAAATTAAAAGACACTTGCTCCTTGGAAGAAAAGTTATGACAAACCTAGACAGCATATTAAAAGGCAGAGACATTGCTGCTGCTGCTGCTAAGTCGCTTCAGTCATGTCCGACTCTGTGCGACCCCATAGACAGCAGCCCACCAGGCTCCCCCATCCCTGGGATTCTCCAGGCAAGAACACTGGAGTGGGTTGCCATTTCCTTCTCCAATGCATGAAAGTGAAAAGTCAAAGTGAAGTCACTCAGTCGTGTCCAACTCTTAGAGACCTCATGGACTGCAGCCTACCAGCTCCTCCATCCATGGGATTTTCCAGGCAAGAGTACTGGAGTGGGGTGCCATTGCCTTCTCCAAAAAGGCACAGACATTACTTTGCTATAAAGGTCCATCTAGTCAAAGCTATGGTTTTTCCAGTAGTCATGTACAGATGTGAGAGTTGGCCTGTAAAGAAAGCTAAGTGCTGAAAATCTGATGCTTTTGAACTGTGGTGTTGGAGAAGACACTTGAGAGTCCCTTGGACTGCAAAGAGATCCAACCAGTCCATCCTAAAGGAAATCAGTCCTGAATATTCAGTGGAAGGACTGATGCTGAAGCTGAAACTCCATTACTTTGGCTACCTGATGCAAAGAACTGACTCAATGGAAGAGACCCTCCTGATGCTGGGAAAGATTGAAGGCAGGAGGAGAAGGGGATGACAGAGGATGAGATGGTTGGATGGCATCATTGACTCAATGGACATGAGTGTGAGCAATCTCCGGGAGTTGGTGATGGACAGGGATGCCTGGCTTGCTACAGTCCATGATGTCACAAAGAGTCACGACTGAGCGACTGAACTGAACTGAACTGAGACTTTCCTTCTCCAGTGGATCTTCTCAACCCAGGGATCAAACCCAGGTCTCCTGCCTTACAGGTGTATTCTTTACCAGCTGAACCACAAGGGAAGCCCAAGAATACTGGAGTGGGTAGCCCATCCATTCTCCAGTGGATCTTCCCCACCCAGGAATCAAATCTGGGTCTCCTGCATTGTAGGAAGATTCTTTACCAACTGAGCTATCAGGGAAAATGAACACTATGCTGCTGCTGCTGCTAAGTTGCTTCAGTCATGTCCGACTCTGTGAGACCCCATAGGCTCCTCTGTCCCTGGCATTCTCCAGGCAAGAACACTGGAGTAGGTTTCCATTTGCTTCTTCAATGCATGAAAGTGAAAAGTGAAAGTGAAGTCGCTCAGTCATGTCTGACTCAGAGACCCCATGTACTGTAGCCGACCAGGCTCCTCCGTCCATGGGATTTTCCAGGCAAGAGTACTGGAGTGGGGTGCCATTGCCTTCTCCAAATGAACACTATAAAAGTGCCTAATATGACTGAGGAGCTGAACTTTAAATCAAATTTATCTTAACTTGGGCTTCCCAAGTGGCTCAGTTGGTAAAGAATCTGCCTGCAGTGCAGGAGACCTAGGTTCTATCCCTGGGTTGGGACGATCCTCTGGAGAAGGGACAAGTTACCCACTCTAGTATTCTGGCCTGGAGAATTCCATGGACTACATCCCATAGGGTCACATAGTGGGACATGACTGAGCAACATTTCACTTTCACTTTCATGTGAAATGGAGTATTTTTGCTCTACCAGTAAACAAGGCTTTTCCAAATGCAAGTTTCTGAGCCCAGGTGAAACAAAGCCAGCTATTTGGAAGCCATCAACTACTTCCTCTCTGGTAAGCACTGAGGACCTGGGGGGATGTGAGAGGTGGCCATCTGCCACATTTGCCATCTCTTGTGGTAAACAAGTAATTAGAATGTGACCAATAAAGTAGGATTGGCCCCAGAGAGCTAGATCCATACGAAAGAAATGATTTCAGCAAGCCTGGACACTTGTATCTTCCCATACATAGAAGATCACTAAATCTCTTTATGTGAGGGATTTAGTTTTCTCTTAAGTAGCAGTAATCTTTTAAAATTCAGATTATCTGCTCCTTGCTGCAAACTTGTATATAGCCTGGCTCCTCTCCTGTCTCCTCAGAGTCAGTTCTCTCAGGGTCACCTGAGAGACTGTCTCCCTGGCTGGAGTACTAACATTCCCATGGAATAAAATCTAGCTCTCAGTGTTTAGGTTGTGTTTTTTTTTTTTTTTTTTTTTTTCAGTCCACACTTACATAATTTAAATTCAAATAGCCACAAGTAACTAGTTGGCTAATGGCTATCGGAATGAATAGTGCATGTCTGGACTGACAACATAAACTAATGTGGTAAGGATAAAAGTAGCAGGACTTTTCCCCTCTTTTTAGCTTCATTCTCTTTCCATGAGTCTTTGCTATGTTTCTTTTGGCAAATAAAACTCTCTATTTTGAGAACAAAATTTGATTTGGAAACCACTTGAGAGATCAGGGATTAGCATGTTCTTTAAATTTGCTGACTGGACTTTGATAATCTTCTAAATTGTAATAGGCTGTAAAACCAGATACAAAACTTTGCAGCAACTCACATCAAGCAGTGGAGTCTTATGTTTTTTCCCACACTAACTCTGGTCTTAAGATTGTGACCTGCTTTGTTCAATGAGATAAACTAGCTATGGTCAGTCAAGCAGACCTGGGAGAACCATAAAGCTGATCCCAGAACAAACTGCCAGCACATAAACTGTGAACTAAGTAAATGATTTTTGTTTTAAGCTTTTAAGTTCAAGGGCAGTCTGCTATGTAGCAAAACTACTAATAACAAATGTTTTGTTAACTCTTGGGGTCTTTATAAATGGAAGACTTCAAAACACAGCAAATGAATAGAATTTCTCATTCCCTGAAGTTAACTATTCCAATTGCTGTAAGAATTAAGGTGAGTCTCCTGATAGAGCTTCAACTCCTCCCAGCTACTGAAACTATTTTAGGTTGATAATTGCCAAATTGAGAAAATGGAGTGAGGGGACTGGCAATCATGGTTTCTGATCTGTAACTTAAGAAATTTTGGTCACTGGATACATAAAGTCAGTTTAACAAGAAAACTAATATTTCATATATTAATTCCTTTGGATTTAACATATCTATACATAAATTTACAAGTATATTTAATCTTCAGTTGTCCTTGGAATTTGAAAATTAAAAATGATTAATATTTAAAATATTAGCATTGGCATATTATTATTAGAGTGTCTATTTACGGAAACATCATAATTTGTCAATCTCTTTTCAAGTTACTGGTAAGCTATTTCAGATATAATTAGGAAATGGAGGTTGAAAAAACTAATTTTCAAACTTAGTTATTTAGCCTCAGACTTAGGCTTTGTAGCTAATACAATTAATGTACTGTTCCAAAAAAATGTACTGTATTTTGGGCTTTGCTAGTAGCTCAGCTGGCAAAGAACCTGCTTGCAAGGCAGGAAACCTCAGTCCTATTCCTGGGTTGGGAAGATTCCCTGGAGAAGGGATAGGCTATGCACTCCAATATCCTTGGGCTTCCCTGGTGGCTCAAGTGGTAAAGAATCCACCTGCAATTCAGGAGACATGGATTCAATCCCTGGGTTGGGAAGATCCCCTGGAGGAGGTCATGGCAACCCACTCCCTTATTCTTGCCTGGAGAATCCCACGGACAGAGGAGCCTGGCAGGCTACAGTTCATGGGGTCTCAAAAAGTGCGACATGACTGAGCAACTAAGCACAACACAGAAATTTATTTCTGAGAATTCTGGGGGCTAAATCTGTTATTTCTCACCAGGGATCCCAAAATGAACTCACAGGAACAATGGTTGATAATGGAAGAGAAGCCCCAAGCTAATGTGGGCTGCCTCTTCCCCATGAATAACTGATCTGATAGGGAGTCTGCATTAGGGCCAGCATTGCCTATGACTGGAGGCTAATCTACTAATACTTAATTTTAGGGCTGAGTTAAAAAGTCGATTATCACTTACAATCTAACCTTTATCAGCAAAGAGTGTAATGTTTTGAACTTCATCTCTCTTGATATAGTCCCCATTTTTTCCAGAATTTGGATAATATATTAATCACAGTAAGTTAAGACCAAACATACACACACACATACAATCCATGCTACATATTCAGTGCAAGCTGTCAATAAATATCAGCTCTTCATAGTAATTCTGAACTCATGATGACAAAGGCTCCATCATCATGTAACTGCATCATCTGGATATCAGAGTCTCTTCAGTCACCACTGCAGTGCAAGAAACAGCTTGAGAGACAAGTACTAACAGTGTCATCATTTGGCTTTAAAGTGGCACAGATAATTTGCATCGTCATTTCATCAGATAGAATAGTCAGGCAGTCATACCTAATTTCAAAATGGTGGGGAAAAAATTCACAACCACATACTCAAAGACTTTTTCCCTTAAAAGAGCTTTACCCTCTGCATCCTGTAAATTTTGTTACATATTGAAAATTGTAGCAGCCACTAACCGCAAAGAGGGTTGGAGGAGGGGTCTGTGGAATGAGATGAAGTAACGTCTTCTATGGGCTTCCCTGGTGGCTCAGACAGTAAAGAATTTGCCTGAAATACAGAAGGCCCAGGTTGATAAGACTCTTATCAAAGCCACAAAACCACTATGGGCTTCCCCAGGGGCTCAGTGGGAACGAATCTGCCTGCCAAGCAGGACCCACAGGAGACATGGGTGATTCGATCCCTGGGTGGGGAAGATCCCCTGGAGGAGGGCATGACAACCCACTCCAGTATTTTCACCTGGAGAATCCCCATGGACAGAGGAGCCTGGCAGAGCAGCCATAGTGTTCCAAAGAGTCTGACACAATTGAAACGACTCAGCACAGCACACACAATGCCTTCTAAGCTCTTGTCCAGTGCTGATGACACCACTCTTTAGTAGTTGCTGGGACCAGCTGGTGACATTCGGTTTCATGGTAGCACATCACTATCAATATCTGGGTGGTGGTGAGGAGTAATCAGTCTCCAGAACCCCTGAATCTGGAACATTTTTAAATGAAAAACTTTCTTGGTGTGGTCAGCAGGTTCTTGTTGGAACGTCTTCAGTGACCTGGGAAAGGCAAGCTTGAGAAATCCACAAAGCCTGCCTTCATCTCATCTTGGGAATGTCATAACCTTGGCAGTGGCTATGGGGCAATTTTGGTGGGGATGGGGAATTATCTTGATATCTGCCCTCTCTCTACTTGCTGGGCTTCTCTGCCATTTTGGGGTCCATTCTTCTAGGTCTCAGCAGTTCCAGCTGGGCCTTTGGATGCTAAAGCTCAGGTAACTATCAAAGGACCTCTTGCATTTTTATCTTCATTACTAATCACGCTGCTTGACAGACTCTCAACCAAACAAACTCCTAAGAACTGCTTTTTATGATTGTTGTGGCCACCTCAGATGATCTCAAGAAATCTGGTGTTTTTGTTTGTTCCTCTGGGATCCGCTTGCATGAATCCTTGCACTGTTCTGTTTGGTTGTCTGCTGGGGTCACTAAACTCTAAAACAGTGAGAGGCCCGCCTATTGCTGAAACAGACACAAAAACTCAATATAACTTCCTAAGTATAACATTAATGTAGAAACACTTTTTAAAATTGGAAATAATTTCATTAGGTTGTAAACCTATGTCATTGAGTCATTTAAAATAGTAACCATATATTCCAGTGCACTATCAGTATAAAAATAAGACATATTTATTTTTAGGAAGTACAAAAACATACAAATTCTACTGCTTATAGGGCTTTCCTAATGCATTTCAGGGTGTACTATTTACATTTTAAAGCAACAGAACTATTTGCATAACAAATCTTGAAATGTACTAAATCACTATGCATATCTATAACCAATATTATGTTGATAAACATATTTTTAAGATAACAGAAAAAAGGTTTGAAGATGTTCTGATTTACTTATACAGGACTGGCACAATATTGTAAATTCCAAAATAGCGTCACATGTTACTAAGAACACATAAGAAAAGTGAAAGTGATGATAGGTAAAGTATGAGAGAGAAAAGAAAGGAAGGCTTACAGGGGCAGGGGGAGAGAATGAGGGCAGAAGATAAAAAAGAGAAGAAATGAGAAACAAGAGAGGAAGGGAGAAATGAGGAGAATACATGGAAAGATAAAAAAAATTAGCTTTATTTTATCACTGCCTTGATCAAGGAATTGAATCCATTATCATCATTTCACCAAAGAGGTTTAGGAAAGTAATTCTGTTTGCTCCACTTGGTGTTTATTAAAGAGGAAAGAAAGTGATCACACTCTACCGTCAGCAAAAATTTAATTGTAGTAAAGCACTGAAGCTTAGAAACATTCATTTTCCTTGGCTAAGTTATCTTCAAACTTGTAAGGAAAATAAACTGAGTTTGTGGGAAGTCTTTGAACGTCTATAAAATAGGGACTGTTTGATTTGTCACAGAGACACTTCCCATCTTGAATATGATTGCATTTCTTTATGTTTTGATCAGTAAATCTTAAAACTAGCTCATGTTTCAAAGAACTATAAAATTAGGGTTTTGGTAACTATAAATCAGATGTGTAAAGTATGGTCTTCATACCAGTATCGTCAGTTTGATGTTAAAATATCTGAAATGTACAAGTCTACCCTTTCCACCACATAAATAGGAGATATAGAAAAGTTTACAATAGAGTTCCAATAGAAAAACAGAAAAAGACTCATCTCCCTGAGTCTGACTTCTCTTTCTGCTCCACATCTGCAGAGATGCCCAAACACAGACATACAAACACACAGAGACAGACACAGACTCAAGGACAAACATACTTGAGTCTATGAAGGTATGAAAGAACGGCTTAATTAAAATCTGGACATAAACTCAGTGTTCTACTCAAGAAAAGAAGTATTAGTTGCTCAGTCATCTCTGACTCTTCAACCCCATGCATGGACTGTAGCCTGCCAGGCTCCTCTGTCCATGGAATTCTCCAGGCAAGAATACTGGAGTGGGTTACCATTTCCTTCTCCAGGGGAATCTTCCCATCCGCTCTCCTGCACGGCAGACAGATTCTTTACTATCTGAGCCACCAGTGAGTCCTGATTTAGGTGGTTTTATTGAGTAACAAATTAATTTTCCAGAAAATGATATGGTTTCTTAAGGCTGCCATACCACAGTCAAGGTATGGCTTAAAACAACAGAAGTGTAATCTCTCACAGTTCCTGACACCAGGAGCCAAAATCAAGTGTGGGCAGGGTTATGACCCTTCTGGGGCTTTGTGTAAAACCCTTTTTTCTCTGTAGCTTCCAGGGGCACCAGTCAAACCTTGCCGCTGCTCAGCCTGCAGCTGCATCACTCTTGTCTCCACCTCTGTCACCACATGATATCCTCCTCCTACTGGTCTGTGTTCACAATGTCTTCCCTCCGTGCATGCTTGTCTTTCCTTCTTAAAGGAACACCAGTCATTTTACATTAAGGACTCACCCACTTCAGTACGAACTCATCTGAGGCAATTACATCTGCAATGATCCTATTTTCCAGTTAGGTCATATTCTGGAATTCAGGGCTTCCCAGGTGGTGCTAGTGGTAAAGGATCCACCTGCCAATGCAGGACACATAAGAGATGCAGGTTCGATCCCTGGGTGGGGAAGAACCCCTGGAGGAGGAAATGGCAACCCACTCTAGTATTCCTGCCTGGAGAATCCCATAGACAGAGGAGTCTAGCAGGCTACAGTAAATACGGTTGCAAACTTCAGTCACAACTGAAGCGATTTATCACACACACACACAACTTTAACATACATTTTTAAGGGATACAATTCAACCTACAACAGTAGATGAAGTTATTTCTTAAATGTACAAAACTATTTCCATTTCTTTTATCATATTGCTGCTAAGCTGCTAAGTCGCTTCAGTCGTGTCTGACTCTGTGCGACCCCATAGATGGCTGTCCACCAGGCTCCCGCATTCCTGGGATTCTCCAGGCAAGAATACTGGAGTGGATCGCCATTGCCTTCACCAATGCATGAAAGTGAAAAGTCAAAGTGGAGTCGCTCAGTCGTGTCCGACTCCTAGTGACCTCATGGACTGCAGCCTACCAGGCTCCTCCATCCATGAGATTTGCCAGGCAAGAGTACTGCAGTGGGTTGCCATTGCCTTCTCTGATTTCATAGGCTACCTCTTTCTAATCCTTCAGGCCTCTCTATAGGTTTCACTCTATAGACAGGCCTTTCCTGACACCTTGCAAAACGGTGTACTAGTTTCCTGTACTGTAATAAAGTCCATATCACAATTGTTCCTCATTTTTTATTTAATACTGTGAATGGAGGATCTGTGACTTTCTTATCTACCCAACATTCCCCAATGTACAAAATGTAACTGCTCAACAAACATTCTCCAACAGTCCCTATCTTAGAAATGTCACCATCAAACTTCCAGCTTTCATATCTGCATTCTGAATCTTGTAAGGCTCTGAGTTACCACCTTGTTCAAAAAATCCATGTTATCACTGTATCTTCCTTGATCTACTACAGTGCTTAAATAAAATCCACTCTCCACACCTGCCCTTTTATAATCCATTCTCAATTTTCAGTGTCTTTTATAAAGATTATTCAAACTATGCAGTTTTACTGTTCATAATATCCAATGGCTTTTACTGCTTTCAAGGTAAAGAGAAAGTCTTTCACATTACTCCGATGGTTTGCGTATAGCACCTGGGTTCCTGCCCAGCCTAATGTCACCATTTCCTGCCCTATTTTGCCTGCTGCAAGCATATGGGCTTTCTTTGAGATCCCCAAAACTGCCATGTTGTCTTCTGCCATAAACAATTTATACAAGTTGTTCCCTTTATAAAAAATTATTATACCTGCTCTAACTCTGTATAAAATACTCACTCTTTTTTTACATACATAAAATCTTTCATTGGGTGATCAATCCATTCACCTATTAATCAAAGGCATAATGTTTTAACAAATCACTATGAATATTTAACAGATGGCAGGAAGACGAAATTAACATGCATTAAAAAAGCTAAGTGTCAAGCCCTCCTTTTGTTGTTGCTATTTTGCTTTGTTTGTAATTTTTTCTTTCAATTTTATTGAGATATAATTGACATATGGCACTCTTTAAGATGCACAGCATAATGATTTGATTTGCATTGTGAACTGCTTATCACAATAAGTTTAGTGAGCGTCCATCAAACTTATATAGATACAAAACTAGAGAAATGTCTTTTTCCTTGTGATGAGAATTCCTAGGCTTTATGCTCTTACATAACATATGTGCACGCTCAGTTATTTCAGTCGTGTCTGACTCTTTGCGACCCTATGGACTGAAGCCAGCCAGGTTCCTCAGTCCATGGGATTCTCTGGACAAGAATACTGGAGTGGGTTGTCATGCCGTCCTCCAGGGGGTCTACCTGACCCAGGGATTGAACTTCTGTCTCCTGCATTTCCTGCGTTACAGGCAGATTCTTCACCACTGAGCTACTGAGGAAGCCCTCATATATAACATACAGCAGCGTTAATAATATTTATCATGTTGCACACTACGTCCCTGGTTCTTATGTATCTATAACTGCAACTTTCTACCTTCTGACTGCCTCATCCAACTCCCCTCGGCCATTGCACAGCTCATTCTTAAAATATCAATTCTAAGATCATGTGTTCAGAGAAACCCTTTCTGGCTTTGCTGACTTCATCAGATTCCAGAATGTTTGTTCTTAAAGCATGAAAACATGTTGTGGATTTCCGTTATAGAATACCGTTTATCTAACGTTAGATCTGCCTTTTAACATGCAGATGTAAAGCTGGTTCTGGGAGATGTGATACCTGGGGACAGGGTGGATATATGAGTTTCTTTCAGAACTTTGCTTGGAAAGAAACTCATCTTTGTCTCCAGTTGTTACATCTCTCATCTCCCAGCAGAGGCCTTGTTTGCTTCCCCCTCGCTGAGCTCTTCTACCCCCTCACCAAGCCATTCTGTAACTCCCAGAGCTTCACAGTGAGCCATGTGTGTTGGAAGGTGGGGGGGGGAGGGGGAACACCTCAATGGACTCTAAGAGTCTTCTGATCTCAGCCTTGTCACATAAATCTATTGTTTAATAAGTCCTTTCAACAGGAATTCAGACAAAAGTACATCCAGTTTTGGTTTATCATTAAAAAGTAGTGAAATATTGTTTAAAAGAAAAAATTATTTGGGGGAGGTGCCTTTTATATCATTGACTCCTGGCTCATGATATATTAGTTCTCATGGAAAAATTCAAAGTTTATGAACAGTTCAACCAATAAAAATAGACCTTCCTCAGATCCTTTCCCCCAAATACCTAGATTTTCTCCTCAAAGACAATCCTAATAATGATGTTTTCTTTTTTTTTTTTCAGCTTTCCAGAGATACAAGAATTTCTATTACTAGGACAGATTTTTTTTTTTTTTTGGCAGATGTATAACAATGCAATTATTTATTTATTTATTGAAATATAGTTGATTTATAATGCTGTGTTAATTTTTGCTGTACACCAAAGTTAAAAAAAACAAAAGAATGGATAAACAACAAGGTCCTACCGTATAGCACAGGGAACTATATTCAATATCCTGTGGTAAACCATATGGAAAATAATATAAAAAATATATGCATATACATAGCTGAATCACTTTGGTGTATAGGACAGATTTTTTTGACAAAAATTGGTGTGATCTTGCCAGAATCTTGCCTAATAGTAATACATTATTAATATACATAAAAGGATCACACGTCTTTATTGTCTTATCATTCAGTTCAGCCAAACATTATAGTATTCCCAACTCCCCTGTTTCTATTGCTACCATTTTATAAGACTTTTAAGGGTTCTGCGCTATAAAATACTTCTCAGCTTCTCAACGTACCTCCTTTCCTGATCAGAATTCAGCATTATTGGTTCTGCTAATTCCGTTACCACTAAACCATCTGTTTTCTAGCTTACAATATTTTGTTGATATATAACATACTCCTCTATCCTCCCTGCCTGCCTGACTTTATGATTCACTTTCTTTTTAATCCTGCTTCCCTTAATCACTTTAGTGAAGTTTCAGAGAGAGAGTGAAATTATGTGCACATATCCAACTCACAATTTTAACTGAGAATTTCTTATTGCTTTTAATCTCTTATAGTAGGAGGATTGGAAATTTTTCCTGTAAATGAACAGACAGTAAATAATTTATGCTCTTCCAGTCAATTAGATTCTGTCACTACGAATTCTGCCTTTGGGTTACAAAGGCAATCATAGACAATATATAAATTAAGAAGCATATTTGTATCCCAAAAACTTTATTTATAAAAGCAGGTGATTGGTAGGATTTAGCCAGTAAGCCACAGATTTTTGATATAGCTTAAAGAACTAATCACTAATCACTTCAATATTTTTTGCTACATCTTTCTTCTTCAACATGTTTTTAAATGATATAAAGACCAGAACTGTAATCAGTCAGTCAATCCCTTCTTTCTCTCTCTGTCTCTCTCTCTCTCACACACACACACATACATGCATGCACACACGCACACACAGATACACAAGCACACCCCACGTCATTCATTAGTATGTGGAACCAGCATAATTCATGACAAGGAATCAGCATATACAATGTCCACCTCACTCTTCTTTTATGTTGAGGCTATTCCTTTGCTCAGGTTGAAAACAGACTCAATTGTGTAATGGAGTTGTCAGAGAAACTTTAGTTTCTCTAAAGTTTAGTCTGGGAAGGTGGGATGAGATGGACAGCTTCTTTCTAAATTAAGATCCTCCTCTGCAACTAGCTGTGGTTTTCTCTCTTTGAGACTGATGCATAAAGATACACCAAAAAGAAATTAAGTAGGACTTTCTTACCTAACTATACCTGTTGTAAGACAGCATTGAATTCTCTGGGCCTGCTGCTGCTGCTGCTAAGTCGCTTCAGTCATGTCTGATTCTGTGGGACCCCATAGATGGCAGCCCCCCAGGCTCTCCAGTCCCTGGGATTCTCCAGGCAAGAATACTGGAGTCGGTTGCCATTTCCTTCTCTAATGCATGAAAGTGAAAAGTGAAAGTGAAGTCGTTCAGTCGTGTCTGACTCTTAGCTACCCCATGAACTGCAGCCTACCAGGCTCCTTCATCCATGGGATTTTCCAGGCAAGAGTACTGGAGTGGGGTGCCATTGCCTTCTCCGTCTCTGGGCCTGACAAGGGTTAAAGTTGACCTTTTCTCCTGTGAGTGCTTTCAGGGTGTTCTTCAGCACATTCCCCACTGCTGGTGCCCCTCTGACAAGTCCCAGGAGTAAGAGGCAATTACTCTTGGCTCCCCTCAAACTCTGCCTCATTGTTGGTGAACACACAGCTTCTGGCCAGCCAAGGATGTAGCTAGGAAAGTAATTTATGAGTCGTCATGACTTCTCAGCATCTTTTTTTTTTTTAATTGGATTTGGTATGCCAGTTGAAATTGCAGCTTACCTCCCCATCTCTCTCTCTTTTCTCTCTCTCTCTCTCTCTCTCTCTCTCTCTCTCACACACACAGACCTAATTTACAGCCTAGTTTTTCTCTTGTCCTAGTCTTTTTTATATATTTTGGGGTTTTGAATCATGTCTTTTTTGGGGGGTACTGAAGATATTTGATTGGGTTTGTACTCCAATCTCATACACCTCAGGTAATATCCCCTCACTAAAGTGTTCTCTATAGCCTAAAGATTTTGTTGGTAAAAAAGGAAATGGTTCTGTTTGGCATATTCCCCTCTGAGTCTGATTTCTGCCTCTCAGGGTCAGATCTAGAGGACAGGGAATAAGAAGACCAAGAATAATATGACTGCAATATTTGGAGGTCCCTTTTGTTTATGACCATCCACTGTCATGACAGGTACTCAAATGCTAGACATTTTACTGATTATTTTAGTGAATTTGTGAGCTCCACCATCCCCACATGCCAATTTTTGGCAAGGGCTAAAGACCCCACCCCCTTTGGAGAAGGTAATGGAACCCACTCCAGTACTCTTGCCTGGAAAATCCCATGGACAGAGGAGCCTGGTGGGCTGCAGTCCATGAGGTCACTGGGAGTCGGACATGACTGAGCGACTTCATTTTCACTTTTCACTTTCATGCATTGGAGAAGGAAATGGCAACCCTCTCCAGTGTTCTTGCCTGGAGAGTCCCAGGGACGGGGGAGCCTGGTGGGCTGCCGTCTATGGGATCGCACAGAGTTGGACATGACTGAAGAGACTTAGCAGCAGCAGCAGCAGCATAGACCCCTTGGCTTGATTGGTTTGCTCCTGGGGTCTCCTTATCCCAGCAGGCATCTATCTTAGTGCAGCTGTGTTTTAGGCTGTCTCTTGACCCAAAGGAAAACATACACATGTTGCCATGTCAAACTCTATAACGGAGGCTGCTCCTTTGGCCGACCCTCTCTCCCGGCCCTACTATTTTAGGCTGCTTGAGATGACAGCTCACATTCTGGTTTCTCTTGACAAGAAGCAAGCAGGCATTTTATCATTGCAGGTCAACCTCAGCAAATTCCTGGAATAAACAACATGCTTTCCTAAAAGCTACTTTGACTCCTGATGGCAACAAGTGGTGAGCCCATGATATCCTGTATCTCTTCATTTATCAGCTAGGGAGAGATCAGTTTTCCCAACATGCATAAAAGATTTCCTTAATACCTTTCTCTGGGGCCACATGGTGAAAGAAGCAACTCCTAGAAGGGAGATTAAGGGCATGGCCCATTCTACTTCCCTGGATTCTCATCAAAGGGCATAGCATGTCTACTAAGGAATCTCCTGGAACCATGTAACAAGACCAATTGGCACAGACTCAGTTTTGCCACATTTTGCCCATTTCTGAAAAACAAAACAGTGAGCTACAACCTATGAATCCAATTCTCTTATGTTTACATATGAAAGGAAAAAGGGTGAATTCTTAGAATTCAAACTTTCCTCCTTAAAATGCAGTTGGTCTGGGGAGATTACCTTCTAGGATTTAGTATGGTGGAGGATAAATGAAAGATCATTAGAGGTTAATTCTGAGACCAATTTGGCTCTTGTCTCTCTATATATGTGTTTATTTAATTTTAATATTTGGTTTTGCTGAGATTTTTTTTTTTTCAGATAAAATTTCAGCTCAATGTCTAGATCTGTGTATGCTTTCATAATTTTTTTCTGGAAAATATTGAATCCTTAATAAGAAGATGAAACGGAAGTAATAAAGAAAAATCAGAATAAGAATGCTAACATTACAAACAGATAAAAATGAAAGATTTCCTGCTATTCTTTGCTGGTTATCCTAACACTGCTCTCTATTATAGGCTTTCTCAACCTTGGCACTACAGACCCTGTGGGATGCACTATACTTTTTGCAGGGATCTGTCCTGGGCAGTATCGGAGAAGGCAATGGCACCCCACTCCAGTACTCTTGCCTGGAAAATCCCATGGACGGAGGAGCCTGGTGGGCTGCAGTCCATGCAGTCGCTAAGAGTCAGACACAACTGAGTGACTTCACTTTCACTTTTCACTTTCATGCATTGGAGAAGGAAATGGCAACCCACTCCAGTGTTCTTGCCTGGAGAATCCCAGGGACAGGGGAGCCTGGTGGGCAGCCGTCTATGGGGTCGCACAGAGTCAGACACGACTGAAGCGACTTAGCAACAGTCCTGGGCTGTATAGCATGTCTTGCCAGATTCTCTGTCCCCTACCCAAAATATTCCAGTAGTATCATTCCTCTCCCTCACGATGTGACAATCAGAATGTCTCCTGACATTGGCAAATATCATCTTGAGGCAAAATTTGCTTCTCAGTTAAGAACCCCTGCTCTCAAAGGTAACAATTTTATGAGTTTTATTTTTTAAGATTATATAGTGATTACTTCCATAACCAGAACATATGCTTCTATCTCTATTTCAGATACATCAACCCCCACTTCCTATTACTCTCCTTCCTGTGTTTCATGATGTCATTATTTTTAGTAATAGTCCTACATTTCAAAGCTTATGGAATATACTTGTCTTTCTTGATTTGTTCTATGTATTATCCATGACTCCTACATTCTCTTCTCCTCTCCTCCACTTTATCTCCAAAATTCTTTCTACAATATTGCTCTTGCATCTGTTTATTTTAATACCACTTCAGTGTTTCTGGTACAGAGAATTATAAGAAGCGTATTTTAAACAGCTTAGAAATCACCATTCACACAACTCCTATTGACACAAAGAAATGAATATACATGGCTTTAGAAAATCAAACAGTACAGATAAGTATATAAAAGAGCATAAAAGCCTTCATCTCTGCAATAGCTCAGACTCTTGTGACAAGAGAACCTGGTCACCCTGGATGAGAATTTAATGCGGCAGAAGCAAACAGATAAAATGGAACAAACACAGCAGAAAGTACAATTGAATTTCTGTTGCCTGAAAGAGAAGTCCCAATGCTGAGGCCAAGTGAATTATCCTTTTCATATCCCATCAAGTCCTCAAATCCTGTTATAGGATGGTTTGTTTCATTTTCTGGATGAGATATCCATGACTCTGAGCAGCCTCCTCTCAGCTGGTGCAGGCACAGAGCAGAGGAATGCACAGGCAGGTTTAGAATCCTTCCTCCCCACACAGTCTTCACAGGGGTCACCCTGTGAACAGAGCAGTGTGAACTTACAGCGACCTTGTGGCAGGTCTGGGTGTGCATGTGAGTGGAAGATCTCAGGCGGTATCCTCCAGGATTTTCCTGCTGGAATTGCTTCAGGGCCTGTCTATATTTATAAAAGGCCAGAAACTACAGATGTCTTGTTCGCCTTAAAGTCTAGTGTAAATGGCAATTATATTCCTCAAAGAAAACAGGAATTTCCTAAAACACCCGAAACCTTTTGAAGTTTCTATTGTGCTTCTTTTATCTGAGTCTGGAACAGGAGCCCCAGAAGGATCCCAAAGGTCCCACCAAACTCTGCACACAGTTTTGAATCTCCACGCTCTCCGTGCAGAATACAGAGAGCACTGCTCCCTACACTGGACCATCTGGTGGCCATCGTGTGCTCTGCTCATCACTCAAATCTATAATTTGTTTTGCTTTAACTGTCCATGTAACAAAGTGTACACATGGGCTCAAAAGAACATAAGAAACAGTATTCAGCGAATTTTATGGATGGAGTATCATGGTCAATCAAATTGGCTTTCACTAACTCAGCATGGTCTTTACACTCACATAGCACCCCATGCTCAAAACTTCACAGACACAGTAGAATGTGACCTTTTCAAAGAACTGATCTTTTAATCTCCAGAACATGTCAGTTAACACTGTTTTTAGGGTGTGTAGGTGTGTGATAAGTCGCCCCAGTTGTGTCTTTTTGTGCCCCCTTGGACTGTAGCCCACCAGGCTCCTCTGTTCATGGGATTCTCCAGACAAGAATAATGGAGTGGGTTGCCATGTCCTCCTCCAGGGGATCTTCCTGATTTAGGGGTTGAATCCACGTCTCCCACAGCTTCCGCACTGGAGGTGGATTCTTTACCACTGACCCACTGGAAAGCTTGTTTTTAGGGTACCTGCTACTTTTTGCTCTCCAAAAAATACACATGTGATCTTTTTCATAAAGTGTGAAATGCTATGGAATGGCCAGAGTGATTAAGATCTCCGATCACTAAAGTGAGGTGCAGAGACAGAGAGCTGACATTCCAGTGACAGGCGTTGCCACTGACATTAGTTCTGCTGCTATCTTCTTTAACCTCTGCATATTTTCATTCTCAGGAAGCCCATACACACAAATTCTCCTGAGCAACCTCAGCCTAGAGACCATTCAGTCAGCAAAGAGCATTTCAACACGTTATTGTTTTCCAGATAAATGTACATGTCAAACATATATTGAAAGAGACTTCAAAGTACTTTGAAAAGATGTTCCTTGAGGATGAAAATACAGTATGTACAGAATAAATTCCTAAATCCCCTCATTTAGATTATTTTCTCAATATTATAGCAGTGTCTATCTGGTCCCTCACCTGACTTTAAATAGGGTCAATGATTAGTTGAAGTTTTCATGAAGCAGCCAGACAAAATAGGAATGTAACAGTTTTCAAATAAGCATTACAAATACAGACACTCTTATTTATGAAATTGTATTACTAAATTCAAACCATTTTTAAGTATTCCTCAGGATTTTTGTTGTTATTGGTTGGTAGGTTTTGCTCACAAAAAGGTGGATTCTTTACCAACTGAGCCACCAGGGAAGTCCAAGAATACTGGAGTAGGTGATCTATCCCTTCTCCAGTGGATTCTTCCTGACCCAGAAATCAAACTGGGATCTCCTGCATTGCAGAAAGATTCTTTTCCAGGTGAGGTACCAGGGAATCCAACACAAACTTCATATCTCTATATTTCTGTAAATATAGTTATTCCTCAGTATCTTTTGGCATGGGATCCAGGAGTCCCTCAAATACCAAAACCAGCAGGTGCTCAAGTGTCATATGAAATGGCACAGTATTCACATATAACCTATGCACATCCTCCAGTACACTTTAAATCATCTCTACATAAAATGCCTAATACAATGTAAATGCTATATAGCAGTGTTAGTTGCTTAGTCGTGTCTGATTCTGCAACCCTGTGGACGGTACCCCATCAGGTCCCTTTGTCCATGGAATTATCCAGACAAGAACACTGGAGTGGGTTCAGATCAGATCAGATCAGTCGCTCAGTTGTGTCCGACTCTTTGCGACCCCATGAATCGCAGCACGCCAGGCCTCCCTGTCCATCACCAACTCCTGGAGTTCACTCAGACTCCCGTCCATCGAGTCAGTGATGCCATCCAGCCATCTCACGTTCTGTCATCCCCTTCTCCTCTTGCCCCCAATCCCTCCCACCATCAGAGTCTTTTCCAATGAGTCAACTCTTCACATGAGGTGGCCAAAGTACTGGAATTTCAGCTTTAGCATCATTCCTTCCAAAGAAATCCCAGGGCTGATCTCCTTCAGAATGGACTGGTTGGATCTCCTTGCAGTCCAAGGGACTCTCAAGAGTCTTCTCCAACACCACAGTTCAAAAGCAACAATTCTTCAGCACTCAGCCTTCTTCACAGTCCAACTCTCACATCCATACATGACCACAGGAAAAACCATAGCCTTGACTAGACGAACCTTTGTTGGCAAAGTAATGTCTCTGCTTTTGAATGTGCTATCTAGGTTGGTCATAACTTTCCTTCCAAGGAGTAAGCGTCTTTTAATTTCATGGCTGCAGTCACCATCTGCAGTGATGTTGGAGCCCAGAAAAATTAAGTCTGACACTGGTTCCACTGTTTCCCCATCTATTTCCCATGAAGTGATGGGACCAGATGCCATGATCTTCATTTTCTGAATGTTGAGCTTTAAGCCAACTTTTTCACTCTCCACTTTCACTTTCATCAAGAGGCTTTTTAGTTCCTCTTCACTTTCTGCCATAAGGGTGATGTCATCTGCATATCTGAGGTTATTGATATTTCTCCCGGCAATCTTGATTCCAGCTTGTGTTTCTTCCAGTCCAGCGTTTCTCACGATGTACTCTGCATACAAGTTAAATAAACAGGGTGACAATATACAGCCTTGATGAACTCCTTTTCCTATTTGGAACCAGTCTGCTGTTCCATGTCCAGTTCTAACTGTTGCTTCCTGACCTGCATACAAATTTCTCAAGAGGCAGATAAGGTGGTATGGTATTCCCATCTCTTGAAGAATTTTCCACAGTTTATTGTGATCCACACAGTCAAAGGCTTTGGCATAGTCAATAAAGCAGAAATAGATGCTTTTCTGGAACTCTCTTGCTTTTTCCATGATCCAGCAGATGTTGGCATTTTGATCTCTGGTTCCTCTGCCTTTTCTAAAACCAGCTTGGACATCAGGAAGTTCACGGTTCACATATTGCTGAAGCCTGGCTTGGAGAATTTTGAGCATTACTTTACTAGCGTGTGAGATGAGTGCAATTGTGTGGTAGTTTGAGCATTCTTTGGCATTGCCTTTCTTTGGGATTGGAATGAAAACTGACATTTTCCAGTCATGTGGCCACTGCTGAGTTTTCCAAATGTGCTGGCATATTGAGTGCAGCACTTTCACAGCATCATCTTTCAGGATTTGGAATAGCTCAACCGGAATTCTATCACCTCCACTAGCTTTGTTCGTAGTGATGCTTTCTAAGGCCCACTTGACTTCATATTCCAGGATGTCTGGCTCTAGGTGAGTGATCACACCATCCTGATTATCTGGGTCGTGAAGATCTTTTTTGTACAGTTCTTCTGTGTATTCTTGCCATCTCTTCTTAATATCTTCTGCTTCTGTTAGGACCATACCATTTCTGTCCTTTATCGAGCCCATCTTTGCATGAAATGTTCCTTTGGTATCTCTGATTTCCTTGAAGAGATCTCTAGTCTTTCCCATTCTGTTGTTTTCCTCTATTTCTTTGCATTGATTGCTGAGGAAGTCTTTCTTATCTCTTCTTGCTATTCTTCGGAACTCTGCATTCAGATGTTTATATCTTTCTTTTTCTCCTTTGCTTTTCACTTCTCTTCTTTTCACAGCTATTTGTAAGGCCTCCCCAGACAGCCATTTTGCTTTTTTGCTTTTCTTTTCCATGGGAATGGTCTTGATCCCTGTCTCCACTCCCTTATTCAAGAGATCTTCCAGACCCAGGGATTGGACCTGGGTCTCCTGCACTGCAGGAGATTTCATTATCCTTTACCTCTGAGCCACAAAGGAAGTCAGTAATTGCTATATAAATAGTTGGATATACAATGTATGTGTTATGAACATAGTTGTCTGAAGAGTGCAGTAAATTCAACTTTGCTGTTTGGAACTTTCTGGAGTTTAAAAAAAAAAAAAAACTTTTGATCTACAGTTGTTTAAGTTCGCAGATGCAGAACCTGTGGCTATGGAGGGCCAACTATATAAGGTGGCTGTCTGTAAGAACTGCTTCTCAAGTTTCATTCTAGTCTGTATTTGACTTCACGGGCATGCTAGAATTTAATTTTTGTTGTTGGTATGGTGTCATTGAGAGATGGGACAGGAAGAGAGTATCATTTTCCTATTTTGAGCAATTAACTAACAATATAAGAAAAGAACAATGTAGCAAGATGAGGGTCACTAGGTCCCTTTGGTAGCTAGAGAGTTATTTTGATGGGGAAAACTATTCCAGAAAGAACATGGAATCAGAAAACCAAGAGCTGTTGTGGAGACAATGAACTTGGCTGGAGAGTCTTTTTTTTTTTTTTAACTTCACAATATTATATTGGTTTTGCCATATATCAACATGAATCCACCACAGGTATACACGTGTTCCCCATCCTGAACCCTCTTCCCTCCTCCCTCCCCATACCCTCCCTCTGAGTCGTCCCAGTGCACCAGCCCCAAGCATCCAGTATCATGCATCGAACCTGGACTGGTGACTCGTTTCATGTATGATATTATACATGTTTCAATGCCATTCCCCCAAATCATCCCACCCTCTCCCTCTCCCACAGAGTCCACAAGACTGTTCTATACATCAGTGTCTCTTTTGCTGTCTCGTATACAGGGTTATTGTTACCATCTTTCTAAATTCCATATATATGGCTGGAGAGTCTTATATGAACAGGAACAAAGCACCATTGAACTGAATATATAGATGTATTCTTTGGTGTTGGAGGCTTTGAATCATATTTGTATTTCAGTCAGTAGGCAAAGATTTTGAACTGGGGCTGTGCCTGAAACAACTGTTACTTAGGGGAAATCTAGGTTTCATTCTAGTCTGTATTTGAGTTCAAGAGCATGTTAGAATTTTATTTTTGGTGGTGTTGGTATGGTGTCAATGAGACATGTGACAAGAAGAGAATATAATTTTCCTATTTTGAGCAATTACCTTCCAGAAATACCAACCAGAAAAGACAGGAGCACCAATTAGGTAATTAAAACAGTCGTCTTGGCAAGAGGTTATGAGGCTTTCCAGGTGGTGAAGTGGTAAAGAATTCACTTGCCAATGCAGAGATGGAAGAGACATGGGTTCAATCCCTGGATTGGGAAAACCCCTGGATTGGGAAGGAAATGGCAACTCGCTCCGATATTCTTGCCTGAGAAACCCCATAGACAGAGGAGCTTGGTGGGTTACAGTCCGTGGGGTCGCAAAGAGTCAGACATGACTGAGCACACCCACACACACACACAAAATGAGGCTTCAACTAAAATAACTTCAGGAGTGGAGAAGGATGGATGTTTTAATACTGATTTCTGGTCTCTTGTCTGGGCACAACTGTTAAGCACCTGACCTCAATAATTATAGCGTTACTTTATATCAATCCACTTAATACAGCATATTTACCAGAATGCTTTAATCAAACTCAACACAGGAATAAAAAGTTAAATATGTAGCTAAGATGCCTGCCTAGGTCAAGCTGTGGAAGAGAGAACACTAGTGTCAGAGAAACATAAAACTACATGAAAAGGGAATTAGCAAGAGCTTCTCAAACTTGTAGGGACATCAGAATCACATCGGGGATTTTGTAAAAATAAAAATGAAGATGGCTGAATCTCACCCTACAGAGTCAGATTCAGCAAAAGTTGAAGTGTTTATGCCACATACTCATATTTGTAAGAGACCTTTATGTGATCCTGGTACACAGTCAAGACTTTACTAATCTACAAATGAGGATCTGCTAACGAGGGCACTAAGCTGAGCACACACATTTATCAGGCATTTAGGGCAAGCTGCTTCTTAAGTGATGATCTGTCTCTGGTGTATGCTGTGTTCCTACATGATTCAGTTCCATAATGTTCCCTCTGCTGCACCTGATTACCACTAGAGTTTGACAACGTGAACTTCATGTTTCTGTGGACATCTTGATAACACAGTCCTGAACCTCTGAACTGGAAACATTAAGTTCACGACAAAATGTTGACTCAACTAAAGAATCTTCACTCTGTTATCAGGAAACTCAGGTTTAGTGACCTGATGCTGACTTCTTTAAAAATGTTCTGACACTGAAGTCTACCTCAACTGCAGTTAATTCAGAAAAGAAGATTCAAAGCTCTTTAGCTTATTTATCAAGAAATTCAATAGCTAAATTGAATGTTTTGTCACAAGAGAGTTTTGCAAAAGGTCATTTATATATCTATGTGTTTTTGGCTGTGAAAATATATATGTACCTCTCTCTCTCTCATACACTAGTACACACACACACACACATACACACACACACGGCTCTTAAATTTTACTGGAATAATTAATTCACCTGGCATAGGTTGGCAATATCTTTCCAGAGAATAGTTTATACTTTTGAACTCATCATTTATCTTACCAGGTCAATTTACAGCAGAGCTGTTTTACTGGAAGAAATGCCAAAAGGTAAAATTTACCTTTCATCTTCTTTGTAATAAATTAGCTTAATTTTCTATGTTATTTTTCTTTGCTTCAGCTTGCTCTTGGAAAAACTATTATTTTGTCTCACATAGGAGTTTCCAGCCACTGTCCATGGACTGTCTCCATCAAGGAGATATATTTCATTTGACTAGAGAAATATTTCATGGTATTTAAATTTGAAAGTTTTAAGATAACAGTATATCATGTCCAATTAAACAATTCATAACATTTTATATTGTCTTTGACCTGGATCTATCTCCATGCATGCATATTTCTTGACTTATCTTTAATAGAATTTGAGCTTGAAACATCTGATCTAAAACTGGCTTTATATATCACCATACACAAAATCCAGTTATAATTTACATATGACAAAATGCATCCATTTTATGTGTATAGTTTCTTTACTTTGACAGATAAGTACACCCATGAAATTAGCATCACAATCAAGATACATAATATTTCTATCACCTTGAAAGTTTCCTTATGCTTTTTTGTTCTAAAATTTAAGGTAAATGTTATCATAGAATACATGTTATTCTATTAGCTTCATTAGATCACTATCATTTTTGCCTTTTGTGATGCATCCATGCTGTGTCTCTATTGCTGAACAATAATTGCATCCCAGGGTTATGCCACTTTTTTTAATTGATTGACAAGTTGATGGACACTGTTTCCAATTATTAGTTATGATAAATGTAACTGGTATGAACATTTGCATGGCTTTATGGTGATATTTATATTTATTTTTTTGATCCTACAGGCAATAGCCTTGCTGTCCCCTTAATTTTCTAACAGTTCCATACTCCATCTTATCTAATCTGAGTTCATTTCAATAAACATCTATTGAGCAACTATTATTTATCAGGCACTGTAATAGACTCTAGATATACAAAACATAAAAGCCAAAACTTGTGTCTTATAAAATAACAAGTCGAAAATAATAAAGCAACTTTTGGGCTTCCCTAATAGCTCAGTATGTAAAGAATCTGCCTGCAAAGCAGCAGACCTGGGTTCGATCCCCAGGTAGGAAAGATGCCCTGGAGAGGGGAAAGGCTACCCGCTCCAGTATTCTGGCATGGTCTGGAGAATTTCATGGGCTGTATAGACCATGGTGTCACAAAGAGTCAGACATGACTGAGCGACTTTAACTTTCATTTTTAAAAAGTACCAAATGGTATGATATTTTCTAAAGTACATTTAAATTATAATACTTAAGGGGGTCAGCAAACTTTTCAGAAAGGAAATGTGAACATAAGATAGCAAAATATAAGAAATTCCAATTGGTGCTAACACCACGAACAACAAAGAGTAACACACTTTACTGCTGCTGCTGCTAAATCGCTTCAGTCGTGTCCAACTCTGTGCCACCCCATAGATGGCAGCACACTAGGCTCCTCTGTCCCTGGGATTCTCCAGGCAAGAATACTGGAGTGGGTTGCCATTTTCTTCTCCAGTGCATGAAAGTGAAAAGTGAAAGTGAAATCACTCAGTCGTGCCTGACTCCCAGCGACCCCATGGACTGCAGCCTACCAGGCTCCTCCACCCATGGGATTTTCCAGGCAAGAGTACTGGAGTGGGTTGCCATTGCCTTCTCCAAACACACTTTAGGGATCTGCAATTAAATTAATAGGTGAGGATGTAAACTCCAAGTGGAGAACAGACTATTATTAAGTATAGATATGTAGGCAGACCTTTTGAATCTTATTGAGATGAAGAGAGCATAGGAAAGATTTTGTACAAGGGAGTAAAAATAAATATATCAGAGTTTTGTTTCAGAAAATTTGCACTGGCAGCAGTATAGCATGATTTGGAGGAAGTTGAAGGTAGGAGCCAAACTTCTACAAGAACTGAAGCAGCTTTGGGAAGGTTTGTTGACTGATCACATGTTAAGAAAAAGAACTCCTAAATTTCTTATTGTCTGACTCATTAGATGGAGATGTTTTTAATGAAAGTTTAAAAATATCTAGCAATTGGTATACAAAGATAAAATTACCATCTTCTTAAATTCTCAAGGAGTTTGAGGTTTTTGTAGTATATCTGGGTAGTTATGTCCAATAAGAATTTTGTTGTACAGATCTGAACCTCAGGAGAGGGCTCTAGGCTACAAAGGCAGATTTTTGATTCATGGGATAAGTATCTGCTAAACTTTCGGATGTGAATTAATTCATCCTTATTGTATGTGGAATGATAATGACAATTATAATGAGGAAATCTTGGTTATCACCAGCAGAAAGGAGGCAAGGGAGTTGCAGTGAAATCCTAACCCCAATGCAATGGTATTAGGAGGTGGGGCCTTTCGGAGGTAGTTAGATCATTAGATAAGAGCCCTCAAGCCTGAGATTGGTGCCCTCATAAAAGAGACCCCAGAGAGTTCCCTCTTCTACCAAAGAGTACAGAGACAGAGAAGGCAGCATCTATGAACTAGGAAGCAGGCTCTCACCAGATACCAAATCTGCTGGTACTTTGATCTTGGACTTTCCAGCCTCCAGAAATGTAAGTGATAATTTCTGTTATTTATAAGCCATCCCAGGGAAACAAAGAAATAGTGGCTTTCAGTAAAGAGATTGCAAGAAGCAGGGAGAAATATGGTAAGCTGTGAGAGGTTCAGAAGACACGGTAATGTCTCAAGATGAGGAGGTGAACAGAAAGGCCAGAGCTGAAGAGGTTAATGAATTTTTAAAATGGTTAGGAAACTGTTGAATCTGTAAAGAAGTTATGTAGAAGAATAACATGGATTGAATCAAGAATATACAGCAATGAGAAGTGTTAGGTTAATAAAGCTGAAACATTAAACAAGGTGGTCATAATAAAAGTATGTGGCTACTAGTTTGATAAACACAGGGTCATCAAAAGGTCTTCAAAATTGGAGGTATTTACATATGATTATATTTTGAAGGATAAATTAAATAAAAATGAGAGGAAACAACTGATTAAAATAAGATAAAATGCACTGTAATGCAGGGCAGTTGATGAAGTTAAACTTCAATAGAATGAAGTTCAGCTTTTGCTTTTTTTCTTAGACATGTATTTCTCAAAGTGTTACCTAAACCATCAGCATAAGCATTTCCTTGGAAATTAGTAGAACAATTTTTTTCAAGCCCCACCCTAGATCTACTGAATTAGAAAGTTTGGACTTGGAGTCCAGCATTCTCTGTGGATTAAAAAAAAAAATTCCTCATGTAGCTTTTCTGCATAATAAATTTTGAGAACCACTGGATCAGACAAAAAGGACAAAACAGATTGCAACAAGTTTAGAAGGAGACAAGGGTAATAAACGGAAGGAAATCATGCTTATATCTAGCTTCCACTATATCTGTGAATTTGACAATGAGGCCAAGGATAGAGACAATATAAATATATTGAGAGAAGTGATGAAATTCTTCAGTATCCATTCCCTATAATAGAAGATGAATCTGGCTGCTAATGGGACATATAAAAGGATTGGTAAGTGTCCCTCAGTGTCCTCCTAAGACCAAAATGGCATCCCTTCTTCACAGTTATAGCATTTTTCTTTAGTAGTTTTCAGTGACTTTTGGTGAACAAAGTGGGGACCTTATCTCGGAAAATGTGCCAAAGAAATGCAGACACTGATATCACTCTACTCATTGTGCCTTCTCCTCACAACCCTCTAAATTCTAGTATCTTAAAAAAGATGACAATTCCTTTTGTTACCCTTTTTTTCAATACACAGACTAATTTATATGAGTAGTGAGAACACCTGGGATTTAGATTCCAGTTGTGAGACACACTGGTTGTAAAGCATGTGATTTCCTTTAGTTAAATTGCTTGTAGCTGTATGAACTCATGGTGGTGCTGTTAATGGCTGTGTTATCTCTCCTCTCCAGAGCCATTAATGTGTCTCCACTGAACTTGCACGCAAGAGAGTCTTATTTACCTCATTAAACACTGTGCCTGGCTGGACTTCTTTGGGAGCAATGTTTATTTCCTGCATGAAAGGCTATGAAGTTAAAACTTCAACAGGCCTTATGCAGTATTCTGAGGACTATCTAGTAAGAATTTGACAATACTTTCTTACCAGTAAGATTATTTGAAAACATCCTTATTTAAGAGGTACTAGTTGCAACTTGCCTCCAAAAATCAAATTCTTTCTAGAGATTAAACAGAAGGATTTTGATAATAAGGATTCTGTATTTTCTTTTGACACTTGCTTTACCTAATAGTTGTGGAGACTTTTTCATCTTATACTTTATAAGGAAGTAAAGTTTTAAAGGTGAATTCCACATAAGCAAAGTTCCAAAACAGCTAAACCTCACTACTATGCATAACCAGACAGAAGGATTCATGAAAATGCATATTTACTCTGGTATTTTACTTCTCTTGTAGTTATTGTTGTAATTTGCATAGCTGGTCTTACAGGTTTAGAAGAAAAAGGAATAATTGAAATACTCTAGCTGATAAACTGTACATCATTCAGTCATTTTAGTCAATCAAAAAAAGTACATTAGTTGCAAGATGATAGCTGTTTAGTAGAATGTCATTTCATCTCAAATAGGTGAATTAAGTGGCATGTAGTGAGGGCACAAGCTGGAGTTCTATATTTTCTAAACTGACATTTAACTGACATTTCCAGCATGAAAGGTAATGATTTTTTATAACAATCATATTATGATGATGATTGCTTCTATATTCAGTGTGTTTCAATTTACACATGGGCAATCTGAGCGTGTCCATAGTAAGTTACAATCTCTCCACATCTAAGCTCGTTCCAGGGTCTAAATTATTCATAAGGCCCTTATCATCTGGTGAGAGAATATGACTTATTTTCAAAAAATCTATATTGAGATTACTCAAAGAGACTGGCTGTTAAAAATAGAGAGAAATAACAAAGTCCCATATAATATGTAAACAACAAACAGAGGCTATAGAGTATGATTAAGTAAATAACTGGTCTTGAAGGAAGAGAGGAAAGATAATGGAAAGGCAAGCTAACAGGTACTTTGCTAGGACAGAAGCTGAATACCAAACAGGCAGAGCTTCCAGCTGCTTTTCTTCCCTGCAAATCTTTTCAAAAAAATCTGTCCTTAATTTATTTACTATCTATTTAGGTTTCCTTTCTAGATCTTAGCTTGAATTGGAAGTAAAATGAAGAAAAAGAAAGCATAATACTAACAGTTTGAGATAACTCAGAGAAGTAATGCTATTTTAAAATATCACTGTGGATTCTTATTTTCATACATTGTTCAGTTGTATAGGAAGACAAAATATTACACAAATACAGCAGACTATTAATGCTCCTTTATATTTTCTTAATGTTCTTTTGCTGATGCCTGCTGAGACAAAAATAATCTGTTAAATCCACCTACTTTACAAGCATTATATGAGTTTGGTTTTGTACTTTGCATTTTAGGCATTCTCTTTAATACCTTTGTATTTTACTTGAATAATTTAACTCACTTAAGGGGAAAAAGTTAACATATTAATATATTTAATTATATTCAACAAACTATTATGAAATGTTATTGCATTAGTCTCTTTGCTAGGCACTAGGGTTTGGAAGTTAATAAAAAGATATGGCTTTCAAGGTGTTCACAGAAGACAGAGGAGATAAACATATAAAGAGTTATGGCATTAAATCCAATAGATTTATTAATGCAGATAGAGAGGAAGGTAGAAGGGGCTTTGGAGGGAGGTGTAGTTAACTGCAGCTGAAAAGTTCAAGAAAGAGTTCACAGGAAAACTGATAAAAACTCTTTTTTCTAAGGATAAAATATTTTAAAATGATAATATGAATCATTTTATGACTTGGGAATTATAAACATTTTTATAAATCCCCCCATCAGTTGTAAAGTATATATTCATATGTATATATTTTTATTATTTCATATATTTATTACATATTGTATTTATGTATCTATATAGGTATAAAATATTTTTCAGATACTACATAAGGAACTGAAAATAATAGCAATAAAAGATACCTACCCCCTTCATGGATCTTTGTCTTGTCATGGCAAAGGGGCTTGCATAACTCATTGAAGCTATGAGACATATCATACAGGGGAACCAAAGACAAATGGGACACAGGGGAGAGTTTTGACAAAATATGGTCCACTGGAGGAAGGAATGGCAGACCACTACAGTATTCTTGCCATGAGAATCCCATGAACAGTACAAAAAGCAAAAAAGATATGACAGTGAAAGATTAGCCACCCCAGGTTGGAAGGTGCCCAAATGCTGCTGGGGAAAAGTGGAAGGCAATTACTAATAGCTCCAGAAAGAATGAAGCAGCTGGGCCAAAGAGAAAATGACCCTTAGTTGTGGATGTGTCTGGTGGTGAAAGTAATATCTGATACTGTAAAGAACAGTATTGCACAGGAACCTGGAATGTTAGGTCCTTGAATCAAGGGAAATTAAACCTGGTCAAGCAGGAGATGGCAAGAGTAAACATCAACATCCTAGGAATCAGTGAACTAAAATGGACAGGAATGAGCGAATTTAATTCAGATGTCCATTATATCTATTACTGTGGGCAAGAATCCCATGGAAGAAATGGAGTAGCCCTCAAAATCAACAAGAGAGTCTGAAATGCAGTACTTGAATGCAATTTTAAAAAGGACAGAATGATTTTGGTTCATTTCCAAGGCAAACCATAAACATCACAGTAATCCAAGTCTATTCCTCAACCACTGAAGCTGAAGAAGCAGAAGTTGACCATTTCTATGAAGACCTAGACCTTCTAGAACTAACACCCAAAAAAGATGTCCTTTTCATCATAGGGGACTGGAATGCAAATTAGGAAGTCAAGAGATACTGGGAGTAACAGGCAAATTTGGTCTTGGAGTACAAAATGAAGCAAGGCAAAGGCTAACACAGTTTTGCCAAGAGAAAGCAAGCGTTCTTTTCTAACAACACAAGAGATGACTCTACACATGGGCATCACCAAATGGTCAACACAGAAATCAGACTGATTACATTCTTTGCAGTGGAATATGGAGAAGCTCCATACAGACAACAAGTACAAGACCTGGAGGTGACTATGGCTCAGATCATCAGCTCCTTATAGCAAAATTCAGGCTTAAATTACAGAAAGTGGGAAAAAAAAAAAAAAAAAAAACCACTAGGCCATTCAGGTATGACCTAAGTCACATCCCTTATGATTATACAGTGGAGATGACAAATAGTTTCAAGGGATTAGATCTGGCAGACAGGGTGACTGAAAAACTATGAACAAAGATCCTTAACACTGTACAGGAGGCAGTGACCAAAACCAGTCAAAAAAATAAATAAAAGAAATGCAAGAAGGCAAAGTGGTTGTCTGAGGAGGCTTTACAGATAGCTGAGAAAAGAAGAGAAGTGAAAGGCAAGGGAGAAAGAGAAAGGAACACCCAATTGAATGCAGAGTTCCAGAGACTAGCAAGGAGAGATAAGAAGTCCGTCTTCAATTAACAATGCAAAGAAAAAGAGGGAAACAACAGAATATGAAAGACTAGAGATCTCATCTAAATTGGAGATATCAAAGGGATATTTCATGAAATGATGGGCATGATGAAGGATAGAAACAGTATGGACCTAACAAAAGCAGAAGAGTTTAAGATGAGGTGGCAAGAATAGACAGAAGAATTATATTAAATGTCTTTTTTTTTAACTTTACAATATTGTATTGGTTTTGCCTTATATCAAAATGAATCCACCACAGGTATACATGCGTTCCCCATCCTGAACCCTCCTCCCTCTTCCCTCCCCATAACTCACCTAGATCCAGACATCCTGGAGTGTAAAGGCAAGTGGGCCTTAGGAAGCATTGGTACTAGCAAAGCTGGTGGATGTGTTGGAATTCCAGCCGACCTATTTCAAATTCTAAAAGATGATGCTATTAAAGTGTTGCACTCAATATGCCAGCAAATTTGGAAAACCCAGCAGTGGCCACAGGAGTGGAAAAAGATCAGACTTCATTCCAATTCTGAATAAAGGCATTGCTCAAGAATGTTCAAATTACTGGACATTTACGCTCACTTCCCATGCTAGTAAGGTTATGCTCAAAATCCTTCAAGCTAGGCTTCAGCAGTGCATGAATTCAGAACTTCCAGATGTACAAGATGGGTTTAGAAAAGGCAGAACCAGAGATCAAATTGCTAACAGTCATTGGATCATAGAAAAAACAAAGGAATTTCAGAAAAACATTTACTTCTATTTCATTAACTACGTGAAAGCCTTTGACTGCATGGATCATAACAAACTGTGGAAATTTCTTAAAGAGATGAGAATACCAGATCATCTTACCAGTCTCCTGAGAAACCTGTATGTGGGTCAAGAAGCAACAGTTAGAACTTTACATGGAACAATTGACTAGTCCAAAATTGGGAAGATTATGACAAGGCTATATAGAGTAACTCTGTTTACTTAATTTATCTGCAGAGTACATCATGTGAAATGCTGGGCTGAATGAATCATAGCTGGAATCAAGATTGCTGGGAGAAATATCAACAACCTCAGATACACAGATGATACCACTCTAAAGGCAGAAAGTGAAGAACTAAAGAGCCTCCTAATAAGGGTGATAGAGGAGAGTGAAAAAGCTGGATGAAAACTCATTATTCAAAAAAGTAAGATCATGGCATTGAGCCCCATCACTTCATGGCAAACAGAAGCGGGAGAAGTAGAAGCAGCTACAGGTTTTCTCTTCTTGGGCTCCAAAATCTCTGTGGATAGTGACTCCAGCCAAGGAAATTAGAAGACTCTTGCTTCTTGGAAGGAAAGCTTTGGCAAATCTAGACAACATATTAAAAAGCAAAGACATCACTTTGCCTACAAAGTCCACCAAAGCTATAGTCTTTCCAGTAGTCATGTACAGATATGAGAGTTGGACCAGAAAGAAGGCTGAGCACTGAAGAACTGATACTTTAGAATTGTGGTGCTGGAGAAGACTCTTGAGAGTCCCTTGGACTGCAATTAGATCAAACCAGTCAATCCTAAAGGAAATTACCCCTGAATACTCACTGGAAGGACTGATGCTGAACCTGAAGCACCAATAATTTGGCCACATGATGCAAACAGCTGACTCATTAGAAAACACCCTGGTGCTGGGAAAGACTGAAGGCAAAAAGAGATAAGGGTGGCAGAGGATGAAATGGTTGGATAGCATCACCCATTCAATGGACATAAACTTGGACAAACTCCAGGAGATAGTGACAGACAGTGAGGCCTGGTGTGCTGCAGTCCATGGGGTCACAAAGAGTTAGACATGACTTAGCTAGTGAGCAACAACTAGAAGATACCTACAGTTTCTTATTTCACGGACCTTTAACCTATTATTGGTGTCCAACTGGAATTGAATGCATTCCAGAGGACACACAACATATGCAAATTTCGTTTGAAAAGAAATTTTAAAATTTTTATGGGTATATGTTTTAATGGAAAGGGAAGAAATCAAGGGCACATTTACAATAATGTCCTCAGTTAAATACTAATCCAGGTTATACTTCTCATACACTCTGCTTTCATTATTCTGGTGTGAGTAGAAATCCACGAAGAAAAAGTGAAGCATGGTGCTCTCACTTAGTTGTACATTTTTGATATGAGTGCACCCAATTAAGTCAAATTTTGGACACTTCTTCTAATATAAGCTGAAGTTTAGCTGCTAATCCAATGCTAACAAAATTGAAGTGTCTTATGTAGATTCTATTTAAGGGACTATGGTTTGATGAACTCTTATTATGCAAACACAAGTGCAATAAAAGAGACAGAACTGACCCTTTTTCTATTGCATAAATAATCTTGTCATTAGCCCAAGGTTAATCTATCCCTTCAAGTAAAAGTGATGCTGTAAACAATGAGTGGGTAAGAAACTGCTGCTTCAAAGCAATTTGTGCTAAGAAGAGATAATTGTCAATACACACACTTAAAATTTTCTTGGTTTTAATTTCTTTAAGTTATTGTCATAAGTTAGTTTCCTAGCTTATGCTGAGATGCTGAATTTGGGGTATAAGATCTTCATCAGGGAACACCATCTTTGAAAGGAAGTGCGTGAAGTAGAATTGGACAAAAACAGAAGTCAAATAATGACTCAAACCCACAAAACCCTGGCCAATACCTGAGTCCGTTTGGGCTACTAAAACAGAATACCATACACCGGATGGCTTAAAAACAACAGAAATTTATTTCTCGTAGTTTAGGAGTTGTAGAAGTCTGAGATTACAGTGCAAGCATGATCAGATTCTGGTGTGATTTCTCTTCTGTGTTGTAAAGGCCATTTCCTTACAGTATACTCACATGTCAGAATGGGCAAGAGAGCTCTCATGAGTCTCTTTGACAAGGGCACTATTCCCTTTCACCATGGCTCCATGGTCATGACCTAAGTATCTACCAATGGCCCTACTTTCCAATATCATCATATCAGTGGTTACAATTTCAACATATGAATTCTGAGGAGACACAAACATTCAGTCCATGACAGCAATCCCACAGGGAGCTCTGGAGTAACTATTTCCCATCAGAATTATCTGATGCCTGGCTAAGATGCTGCATCTTAACACTCCAGTGTTGCTCCGTTATCATACAGAATGCCCCAGGAAGGCATGAACTTTGGTAAGAAAGCTTTCTGCAATTTAGTCAGGCCCTAAAGGGTCACAGGGCCTGACTTCCCTGGTGGCTTAGACGGTAAAACGTCTGCCTACAATGTGGGAGACCTGGGTTCAATCCCTGTGTCGGGAAGATCTTCTGGAGAAGGAAATGGCAACCCACTCCAGTATTCTTGCCTGGAAAATCCAATGGACGGAGGAGGAGCCTGGCAGGCTACATTCCATGGGGTCGCAAAGAGTCGGACACAACTGAGCGACTTCACTTTCACTTTCAAAGGGTCACAGTAGTGTTGAATTCAATTTTTTAGAAATATAATACCTTTATATTCAGTTTAAAGACTCTCTTGATTGACGGAAGTTAGAAATGTAGTGCCAACTAGAAGAGACATCACTTTTATCAGTGTAAAAACATTGAATTTATGATTGATGTCTATGAAATCTAAGAATCTAAGAAATTAATATCTGTATGATTTAAAATCTTTGGACAGGATGAAGACTATCTAGGGGTAAAATAAGTAACCCATGTGAACTGTTCAAAAATAATAGGAAAAAATTTTTCACACATCAAGTCTGTTTATTTAGTATAAAATTTATAATTTTCCCATCTATTGCCCTCACAGGGATACAAAACTATAAAACCAGGAACTAAATTTTGTTACCATCCATGTCCTAATCTACATGTAGTTAGCTCTAAGTACACATTCAACAAATAAAGAAACAGAAAAGAGACCAGTTTACAAAATATAAAAGGGCAGATGCATGTTAGCTAATCCCTACTACTAAAAAATTACTAAGTGATAATGAAGGAGAAATAGTATAAATTCACAAATACTAAGTAATAAAAACAATAATGTAACAATAATACAAACAATTTTTTAAGATGCAATACAGGTGGATGAATGGAAACCAAAGTAGCAAACCAAAGAATGAAAACTATGTGCTAAATGGAAGAAATCAAGATAGGAACTGCCGGGTGAGAGAAATTCAGTGTGGCTGAGGAGTCTAAGGTATGGACATGTCCAATGTAAGGTATATATGCTACTGAAACAATATTGTGACTTCTGCTTTCAGAGATGGCATGGAATAAATCTGGAAATTGCCACTTCTATCTTTTAAAACAAGAAAAGCAGTAGAGACTAAAACTAAATTATTTTTCTTATGCACATTGTAGAACAGAGGCCACAGGGCAAATTGTCTCCTTGAAATCTGGACAATGAGGCAAATTCAGAGTGATACTGTAATTAAAATCTGCTAATCTAGATTAGCAGTGGATGAGATAGTTGATGGCATCACTAACTCAATGGACATGAGTTTGTGCAAACTTCAGGTGATGGTGAAGGTCAGGGAAGTCTGGCGTTGCTGCAGTCCATGGGGTCACAAAGAGTTGGGCAAGACTTAACAACTGAACAACAGCAATCGAGAGCAGAAGGTACTGATACATAAGGAGGTGAGACCACTTAAACGGTTATTTTGACTAATGCAGGAGGCTTGTTGTTCAGTTGCTAGATCATGTCCAACTCTTTGCAACCCCATGAACTACAGCATGACAGGTATCCATGTCATTTACTATCCAGAAGTTTTCTCAAACTCATGTCCATAGAGTCAGTGATGCCATCCAACCATCTCATCCTGTGTCACCCCCTTTTCCTCCTGTCCTCAATCTTTCCCAGCATCAGGGTCCTCTACAATTAATTGGCTTTTCACCTCAGGTGGCCAAAGTATCAGTGCTTTAGCTTCAGCATCAATCATTTCAATGAACATTCAGGGTTATCATTATAATAAGAATATAAAGCCAGCAACCTCATCAATGGACTACATTAAAGCGGCTTTTCTGGTTGCAACAGTTTCATAAGGTAAGTGAGACAAATAAAGCAGAATGGAATCAATTAAACAAGGTCTTTGACATGAGTGCTTACTTTAAAAAAAAAAAAAAAACTGAGTTATAATTAACACTGTTGTTCAGTCATGTCCGATCGACTCTGTGACCCCATGAAAGGCAGCACACCAGGCTTTCCTGTTCTTTGCTACGTCCCAGAGTTTGCTCAAACTCATGTCCATTGAGTCAGTGATGCCATCCAACCATCTCATCCTCTGCTGCCTGCTTCTCCTCCTGCCCTCAATCTTTCCTAGCATCAAGGTATTTTCCAATGAGTTGGCCCTTTGCATCAGGTGGCCAAATATTGATATTCAGCATCAGCATCAATTCTTCCAATGAATATTCAGGGTTGATTTCCTTTAAGATTGATTGGCTTCATCTTGCTATCCAAGGCACTCAAGAGTCTTCTCCAGCACCACAGTTCGAAAGCATCAATTCATCTACCCTCAGCCTTCTTTATGGTCCAAGTCTTTCATTCGTACATGACTACTGGATAAACCAGCTTTGATTATATGGGCCTTTGTTGGCAAAGTGATATCTCTGCTTTTTAATACACCATCCAGTTTTGTCATAGCTTTATATTAGTTTTGGCTTCCCTGGTGGCTCAGTGGTAAATAATCTGCCTACCAATACAGGAGATGTGGGTTCAATCCCTCGGTCAGGAAGATCTCTTGTAGAAGGAAATGGCAACCCACTCCAGTATTTTTGCCTGGGAAATCCCATGGACAGAGGAGCTTGATGGGCTGCAATACATAAAATCACAAAGGGGTTGGCACTACTGAATGACTAAACAACAACAACAATTAAACTATACAAATTTTCTACTTTGTAATTATTAAGTCTTGGAAGATTTTATGTTTCTAGAAGTTTACTTGTTTTTTTTGTTGTTGTTGTTGTTCTCTAAGTTTGTTTACTTTGTTCTCTAAGTTGTTGGCATATACTTTCATAGTATTCTCTTATGATCCTTTTTATTTTTGTAATTCAACTGTAATTTATCCTCTTTCACTTTTAATTTATTTAGGCTATTTATCTTTTTTTCTTGATGAGTCTGGCTAAATTTTGTCAATTTTATCTTTTCAAAGAACCAACTTTTAGTTTCATCGATATTTTCTTTTTCTTACTTAATTATTCATTTCACTTATTTCCACTCTGATCTTTATTTCCTTCCTTCTACTGACTTTTGGATTTGATTTCTCTTTTTTTCAGTTCCTTTACATATACATTTAAATTGTTTTTTTGAGAGTGTTACTGTTTTTTAATGTGGGCCTATATCACTGTGAACTTCAGTCTTAGAACTGCTTTTGCTGTGTCCCATAGATTTCAGAGAGTTGTGTTTTGATTTTCATTTGTCTCAAGGTATCCTTTTATTTCCTCTTAATTTCTTGGTTGGCTTGTTGATATTTTAGTATGATGTTGTACAATTTCAATATGTTTATGAGTTTTTTCCAGTTTTATTATTGTTCAGTTCAGTTCAGTCGCTCAGTCGTGTCAGCTCTTTGCAACCCCATGAATCGCAGCACGCCAGGCTTCCCTGTCCATCACCAACTCCCGGAGTTCACTCAGACTCATGTCCATCGAGTCAGTGATGCTATCCAGCCATCTCATCCTCTGTCGTCCCCTTCTCCTTCTCCTCCAACCCCCTACCCCTCCCAGCATCAGAGTCTTGTAGTTGGTTTCTATTTTCATACTGCTGTGATCAGAAAAGATTCTTGATATAATTTCAATCCACTTAAATTAACTAAAACTTTTTTGTGGCCTAATATGTGATCTATCCTGGAGAAATTCTCATGTGTACTTGAAAAGAATATAAATTCATCTACTTTGGAATGGTCTGTATATATCTATTAAGTTCATATGATCTGAGGTGTCATTTTATGCTAGAGTGTACTTATTGAATTTCTGTCTGGATGATCTACCTATTGATGTAAATGGGTATTAAAGTCCCTTACTATTAATATATTGCTGTCTATTTTCCCTTTGTATCTGTTAATATTTGCCTTATATATTTAGGTGTTCCTGTGTTGGTTCATGGGGCTTCCCAGGTGGCTCAATGGTAAAGAATCTGCCTGCCAATGCAGGAGATGCAGGTTCAACTTCTGGATTGGGAAGATCTCCTGGAAGAAGAAATGGCAGCCCACTCTAGTATTCTTGCCTGGAAAATCCCATGGACAAAGGAGCCTGCAGTCAATGAGATTCCAAAGATTCAGACATGACTGAGCAACTAAACATGAACACAGGCATATTGATGCATAAATTACTACAAATTTTATACCCTCTTGATGGACTGACCCACTTCATCATTGTCAACTCCCTTCTTTGTCTTCTGTTAGTCTTTGTTTTAAAGTCTATATTTGTCTGATATGAGTATTGATATCCTAGTTATTTTTTTTCTATTTTCATGGAATACGTTTTTCAATCTTTTCACTTCAGTCTCTGTGTTTCTTTATGTCTAGGAAGATATCCTTGAGGCAGCATTCAATGAATCTTTTTTTTTAAATTCATTCTGCTGCCCTTATCTCTTTTAATTAGACTATTTTATCAATATATTTAAAATAATTATTGTGAGGTATGTATTAATAGTTACTGTCATTCTGTACACTGGCTTCTGGTTATTAGTTCTTTCTTTATTAAAATAATAGTTTGTAGACTCACAAGCTCTCTAGATTGCTGTATATCATCATATAAGTTAATATGTAAACATTAAACAATTTCAATTGTAAAAGTTGATCACAAATTGTTTTGAAGTTATTTAAATGTTTTGTCTTGCCAGTGTAAAAAAACTTCCAGAAAAAAAATAACAGAGCATTGACATGTACACATCCCATGTTTTATTCCTTGTGTATGGCCCATCCTTGTCTAACACTCTGTCAGAAATTATACTGTTACAAAATTAGATAGAAAAGTAAATTTTAGCTATTTTGTAAATATATCCATTAATTATAATTATGGCTCAGTGGTAAAGAACTTGCCTGCAATGTGGGAGATGTGAGTTCTATCCCTGGGTAGAGAAGATCCCATGGAGAAGGAAATGGCAACCTATTCCAGTATTCTTGCCTGGGAAATCCCGTGAACAGAGGAGCCTGGAGTGCTACAGTTCATGGAGTCACAAGAAAATGAACTTCTTTTAATAAGACAATAGCAGCTTATGACAAACCTAGACAGCATATTGAAACTCCAAGACATCACTCTGCTGACAAAGGTCTTTATAGTCAAAGTTACAGTTTTTCCTGTAGTCATGTGTGGATGTGAGAGTTGAACCATAAAAAGGCTGAGCATCAAAGAACTGATGCTTTTGTACTGTGGTGCTGGAGAAGACTCTTGAGAGTCCCAGTAAGGAGATCAAACCAGATAATCTTTAGGGAAATCAAAACTGAATATTCATTGAAAGGTCTGATGCTGAAGCTAAAGTTCCAATACTTTGGCCACCTGATGCAAAGAGCCAACTCAATGGAAAAGACACTGATGCTGGGAACAATTGAGAGTAGGAAGAAAAGGTGGCAACAGAGGATGAGATAGTTGAATGGCATCATTGATTCAATGGACATGAGTGTGAGAAAACTCTAGGAGATTGTGAAGGACAGGTGAGCCTCGTAAGCCGTAGTCCTTGGGATTGCAAACAGTTGGACATGATATAGCAACTGAACAAAAACAACAGTTATTTAAATATGACACTTTCTAAGTTTTTCATCATTCCTAAAATGGATGTTTCCAAAGAACTTACTTTTTCTTTAGATCATATATGCCATAAATGAAATATCTGGTGTTCTGCAATATCACTTTTGTACTCACATATGTCAATATTTCATCATTAAAAAAAATACAGAATGTCATTTCATTATATAGTATTTTGAGAATACAGAAAAAAAATCATCCATAGGCCTACAAACTGAAAACAATTACCATTTACTTTTGACTTATTGCTTAATAATAGCTATTTTCTTAAAAATAGATGTTTTGCAATTCTTGTTTGGTCTATAGACAATATTATACAGAAATTAAGAGTTCAAGATCAGAGTCAGCCAGAATAGGTTTGAAATAATGCTCAACTACTCAGTTATTTTATTCCTCAGATTCCTCATCTGTAGAATTGGTGTCAAAAATGTAGGTATTTTAACTCAGAAGGCAGTAAAAATTAAATAGGATAATGTATACGAGTAAAAGTTTTGAAATAGGAACTCTTCTAAATTAGTATATTTGTGAATTTAATTCTGTAATCTTTTATACATATATTGCAAACATAAGACTTTTCCATGTTATAGAAACTTCTTCATCATCTTCAATGTTATGATACTCTTTGACATTTATATAACCATTAAACCATATTTAAATATTTACATTGTTTTAATATATGATATTAAAAACAACTGTGATAAAGGAGCCAAATAATAAGAAGCTTCTATTAATCATGAGATCAGCAAATTTAAAAGTTTTAAAGACAATATATTTCCAAATTTATTTCAGCAAATTTTAAAAATTAATTTTCACATCAATTTTATTAGAGTTTGTGCGTTAATATGTTTCTGTTTGTTGAAAAATTATGAGTAATTTCAAAGATACAGAATTAAATATGTAGCTATCAAGCTAGGAAATGACAACATATAAACAAATGAAGAAAATCTTATCGGTGAATTTTAAAACTCTTAAAAATGTTTTAATGTTTTAATAATTTAGATATTTGTTAAAAATGAATTAAAATTTACAGAAATATTTATTTTTTCCTTCTTCCATGTTTATTTCACTAGGGGCAATCATTATGAAGTTTATGTGTACATGTTATATATTTTTATATGAATATACACATGTATTTACAAATACAGTATTTTTAAATATTTAATATTTTATCAAGCTTTAAATAAAATTATTAATTATTGTTAGTTCATTTTCTGTATTTCTCCAATTGATAGGCCTCATTAATTTTTTGGAATGGGTTAATCCAAATAAGAAAAGGAGTACGTCAAGGCTGTATATTGTCACCCTGCTTATTTAACTTATATGCAGAGTACATCATGAGAAATGCTGGACTGGAAGAAACACAAGCTGGAATCAAGATTGCCAGGAGAAATATCAATAACCTCAGATATGCAGATGACAACACCCTTATGGCAGAAAGTGAAGAGGAATTAGAAAGCCTCTTGATGAAAGTGAAAGTGGAGAGTGAAAAAGTTGGCTTAAAGCTCAACATTCAGAAAATGAAGATCATGGCATCCAGTCCCATCACTTCATGGGAAAGAGATGGGGAAACAGTGGAAACAGTGTCAGACTTTATTTTTCTGAGCTCCAAAATCACTGCAGATGGTGATTGCAGCCATGAAATTAAAAGACACTTACTCCTTGGAAGGAAAGTTATGACCAACCTAGATAGCATATTCAAAAGCAGAGACATTACTTTGCCAACAAAGGTCCATCTAGTCAAGGCTATGGTTTTTCCTGTGGTCATGTATGGATGTGAGAGTTGGACTGTGAAGAAGGCTGAGCGCCACAGAATTGGTGCTTTTGAACTGTGGTGTTGGAGAACTCTTGAGAGTCCCTTGGACTGCAAGGAGATCCAACCAGTCCATCCTGAGGGAGATCAGCCCTGGGATTTCTTTGGAAGGAATGATGCTAAAGCTGAAACTCCAGTACTTTGGCCACCTCATGCGAAGAGTTGACTCATTGGAAAAGACTCTGATGCTGGGAGGGATTGGGGGCAGGAGGAGAAGGGGATGCCAGAGGATGAGATGGCTGGATGGCATCACTGACTCAATGGACGTGAGTCTGGATGAACTCTGGGAGTTGGTGATGGACAGGGAGGCCTGGCGTGCTGCAATTCATGGGGTCGCAAAGAGTTGGACATGACTGAGCGACTGAACTGAACTGAACTGAAGCCACTAAATTTGTGGCAATTTGCTAAAATAACACAGTTTTGGAAACTGATACACTATACTATAGTAATAGTCATAGTTTATTTTGTTATCTATTGTTTGACTTAACTTTCATAGTTTTAGGTATAACATTTAGTACTAATTTATCTTATGAGCTGATCAAGTAAACAACAAAAGCCAAGTTTAAAAATATCAATTTGAAGTGAATACAATATCTTTGATGTACTGTAATTAGCGATATGATATATTTTATCTTAGATTGAGTGTTCTATTGCTTTTCCATAGCTTTTTATTGGCATGTTTGTCCACCTACCTGGGCTTCTTCATTTCTATTAGATCGGTAAGATTTTCTTCATTTCTTTTCATGTATTGTCTTCTACTAGCTTGACAGCCTACATATGTAATTTTGCATCTTGGTAATTACCCATAATTTTTCAACATACAGAAAACACATTAACTCGCAAACTCTAAAGTGACATGAAATTTTATCATCTTATAAATGAAATAAAGTTAGCATATTTTAACTACCACCACGTCAATCCCATCCCTTTATCATACATTGATTTTTATGACCATTGTTTTCTGCTTCTCACTCCTTCCTTTTGTGTTTAATTTTATTCTTACTGGAAACTATTCTTTAGTAGGTGATTCAGCATGATTATGTGTGCTCTAGCCTGTTTTCACTTTTGTATGTCTGAAAATGTAATTTTACCCCAAATCTTGACTGTTCCTTAGGCTTGATTTTGAATTCTAGCCTGATGGTCATCTCATTATTATTGTTGTCAAAGTGAAGATAATTCACTGTTGAATGTTATTCTTTGATGTGTAATTGGTGTCTTTTGTATAGCTTTTTAAAAGTTTCTTTTCTTATTTAACATTCAGGTTTTTCCTTAGAAAGTGACTGTATTTATTTTTATTTATCTTAATTGACCCACACTGAATTTTAAGTGAGTTTTTCTACAATTCTAGAAAAGTCAGTTATAATGTCTTCAAATACTGTAATTTTTATATGTAACCTAATTTTGAGTTCTAGAACTATTTTTCAATGTTTTAAACATATTACCTATTATTTTATCTCTTTAACTGTATAATTCTGGGTAAATTAACCTACATTATCTTCCATATTTCTAATGCTTTCTTTTATCAAATAATTTCTAAAATTCATCCCAAAGACTATGATACTATCTTTGAATATCAATGACTGTAATTTTCACTCCTAATATTTTTGTTTATTTTTATAAAATGTTTTTGATTATTATCTGCTATTTCCATAGTATGATTTATTATTTTTGTGTATGCTATTTTTTCCATTATCACTTTGAGGAAGCTGCAGCTACTGCTGCTAAGTCACTTCAGTCGTGCCCGACTCTGTGCGACCCCATAAATGGCAGCCCACCAGGCTCCCCCGTCCCTGGGATTCTCCAGGCAAGAACACTGGAGTGGGTTGCCATTTCCTTCTCCAACGCATCAAAGTGAAAAGTGAAAGTGAAGTCGCTCAGTTGTGTCCAACTCTTAGTGACCCCATGGACTGCAGCCCACCAGGCTCCTCTGTCCATGGGATTTTCCAGGCAAGAGTACTGCTAAACACACTTATTTTAAATTATTTTTCCTTATTTTCAGACAAATTGATGATAACTGTAACTTAGTGGGCAGCATTCTTCAAGCTCTTTGAAGAGGTTCTTTATTGTATATTCACCTTGAATGAGAACATGTGCTGTGTGTGTGTGTGTGTGTGTGTGTGTGTGTGTGTGTGTGTGTGTGTGTCTGGTTATGCTTCCACTATGGAAAATTGCCTCTTCACCCCAGTCTTGTGCAATCCTTAATAAGAGTGAAATTTTCAGGTCTCATATCACATAATTAACATCATAGATCTTTTCACTGAACCAGTGAACATCTTGGCACAGCTCCCATTTTGTGGCCACCGCCTCCTTCTTTCTAACTTATTACTGAAAAGTTTTATAAAAGTATCAACTCCAGAGAGCTGCCAGAATTTTTCTCTATATTTTAAATAAGTACAGCCCAGATCCTGATATAAAATGATGGGCCTCACTGAATTCTCAGTAACATGATGGGAAATCTGGTCATAGTTAACCGTACTGAAATCAAACTACTCCAAGGTTTTTGCTGAAAATCATGTGCCTCACATGGGATTACCGTTCACATAATATTGTGACAACAGTTTTCTACTTCTTAACTATAGAGAAATTAGTCTTTTTTGAGCATAGCTATTCCCTGGTGGCTCAGATGGTAAGGAATCTGCCTGAATGCAAGAGACCTGGGTTCGATGCCTCGGTTGGGGTGATCCCCTGGAGGAGGGCATGGCACACCACCCCAATATTCTTGCCTGGAGAATCCCATGGACAGAAGAGCCTGGTGGGCTACACTCCATGGAGTCACAAAGAGTCGGACACAACTGAGTGTAAGCACAGCATGGCACATGAACTGTATTATACTTTAATATTTTCTCATTGTTGCCACATGTTATCTGGAGCTCCAGAAAATTAAAGTGTGTACTAATCATACTATCTGTATTAGAATGCAATTTATATATCTGTGTGTGTGTGTATATATGTGTATATATGTGTGTGTGTGTGTGTTCCATTTTGGGTTATTTTTAGGGCACAATTGAAATGGAATTATTATTTAATTATGACAATATGTACTTTCTTAATTCTCTTGATATCACTGCCAAATCCCTATTCTAAATGGTTAACATTTAATTTTGTATTGCTGTTTTCAAAGGCACTTTTTATTTTAAATTAAAAATGCTGTAAAGGACCAACAAATATTTTGATACCATTTTTTTTATCTGACACAGTCATAAAACCTGCTCTAATTCCTATGGATTTAAAATATCCTAAATGTACTGTATTTTTATGTTTTATCTTATTCTCCATAACTGTTGTGAAAATTAGTGCTTATGAAACTAAAGAAATAATTCATGTTTTGTTCTTTTAGAATCAAAACTGAAAACTGAATTATCTTTCAGTTACAAAGTCTGCAATAAGAAGAATAATCCTGAAAGATCAGTGCAGAATGAATCATAGATTGACTCTCTTAGAAGATTTCTATAGAAACACACTGATGAATGGGGAAATACAGAAGTCACATACTGCTTTCAGTATAGGAATGGGAAGACAGACACAAATATACTGTCTTAGTAAAACAGGAAAAGAAGGGCAATTGTAAAAACTAATACATATTATCCACACTATAAAAGTACTGACCCAAAATATATGAAAATTTAGTAGCTCATAGTAAAGCGAGACAACCAAACTTAAGAGTACAAATGGTTTGCTCTTAACCAAGAGTCATTTCTCATCAGATTGTGTGCATGCTCAGTTGTGTCTGACTTTTTGCGACCCTATGAACTGTTACCTGTCAGGTCCTCCATCCACGGGATTTTTCCAGCAAGAATACTGGAGTGGGTTGCCATTTCCTCCTCCAGAGGATCTTCCCTACCCAGGGATTGAACTTGCATCTCCTGCATTGGCAGGTGATTCTTTACCACTGAGCCACGTGGGAGGTTCTCTCATCAGATTATTTATTTCCTATTCCGAGACATATTGTTAAAAATTCTAATGAAAGAATGGCCTGACCTAGAGAAGCATGAAAATGTTAATGTGTTCTTAGTTCTAAGTAAAGAAGTATGCTAGGATTATGAGAGGAGGAGAGGAACGAAAGGCAAGTGTCTCTCAGTTGACCTTGGCTTGGTTGGTTCCACTAATTTAAGGAATTTGGAAGCTGAGATATAGATGGTAGTTCTATTTAGCATCAATAACTTTTTTATAAGGGCATGTATGCATTTGGATCTTAAGACAAAAATATCATTTGTCTACTACAACCAGTTTTAGCAGCTTTATTTTCGCCCCTGGAATCCCTCTCGCTAGCATCCATCTTGGCTGAGCAATGCATTTGCCACCAGGAAAGACTCTGAATTAAAATAACCTTGTATTTAAGGGCTTCCCTGGTGGCACAGAGGTTAAAGCATCTGCCTGCAATGTGGGAGACCTGGGTTCGATCCCTGGGTCAGGAAGATTCCCTGGAGAAGGAAATGGCAACCTACTCCAGTATTCTTGCCTGGAGAATTCCATGGACGGAAGAGCTTGGTGGGCTACAGTCCACGGGTTGCAAAGAGTCGGACACAACTGAGCGATTTCACTTTCACTTTCTATCATAGAAGATGGCATTTTGCAAAAACATCATTTTTCTGTCAAGATGGCATTTTGTCTTGACAGAAAGACACTGGTGGGCATAGATCTAGATATGCATTCCTTTAATGCAGCTAAAAGCAAAATAACTTTTGCATTCATGTACAGGTAAAATAGAGTTGAACCTTGAACAATATAGGGATTAGGGTCCCAACTCTCACACAGTGGAAAATCCACCTACTGCTAACTCTGCCTCAAAAACAAAGGAGCTGATAAATGGTTCACAGAATATAGACTTTATAATATTTTGGAAGTCATAATGATGGGATTAGCTGTATAGTTTTATAAATCTGCCTACACATTCTGAATAAATTAAGATACTGGACTAGATAACCCCTTAAGATAATTTGATATTTTATCAATGCCAATCTGTTCACATAATGTTTGTGCACATGTATAATTTCCTAAAACACTATTTTATTTAAACTATTCTTAATAATGCCAGCTTACTATTACAATAATAATTACTATTACAATTAATAATGTAATATTGTGAAATATTACAAACAATAATTACATAGTTTGAGTTAACTATACACCATGCAGAATTTTGTGAAGATTCAAACCATCATGGAGCCACTGAGAAATTTCACAGTATGATCTCACCATATCAGATGCCAGAAAATAAAAATGAAAGTGAAGTGTTGTTGCTTAGTCATGTTCGACTCTTTGGGACCCCATGGACTGGAGCACTCCAGGCTCCTCTATCCATGGAATTCTTCAGGTAAGGATACTGGAGTAAACTAAAATGAGAGTATTAGCTCTGAATTTACCATACGTCAGTATTTGATGGAGAAGGCAATAGCAACCCACTCCAGTACTCTTGCCTGGAAAATCCCATAGACGGAGGAGCCTGGTGGGCTGTGGTCCATGGGGTCACTAGGAGTCGGACACAACTGAGGGACTTCACTTTCACTTTTCACTTTCATGCATTGGAGAAGGAAATGGCAACCCACTCCAGTGTTCTTGCCTGGAGAATCCCAGGGACGGGGGAGCCTGGTGGGCTGCTGTCTATGGGGTTGCACAGAGTTGGACACGACTGAAGTGACTTAGCAACAGCAGCCTTAGTAGTTAAATTCAGAGTCAGAAATGGAGTGGTGGTTGTCAGGGGCAGGGACAAGGGGAGAATGGGTAGGTATTTAGTATGTGATAGATATAGAGTTTCAGTTCTGCAAAAGAGTTCTGGAGATGGATAGTAATGATGGTTACACTATAGTGACTTAGCAGCAGCAGCAGCAGCAGTATTTGACATGTGATTTCTATTATCCTTTTTATAATTGTGATAAAATTTTTTAGACAAGATGCTCTCCTGGGTTGATTCACACACTCTTGTTTCCTATTCTTAATACTACATTTGAAATGAAAACTTAAGAAGTTTCGCTCACTTTCTCTTGTTTCAGAACCTCCACTGCACTGTCTGACACATTCTGTTCTGTAAAACACTTTTCCTTCCTTATAACTGTGTGTTTACAGACTGAGAAGCACTATACTTACAGTTGTTGTGATTACTAAATGAGTTAGTATATATATTTAAAGGGTTTCTCAGGTGGCTCAGTGGGTAAAGAATCCACTTGCAATGCAAGAGATGCAGGTTTGATCGCTGGGTTGGGACGATCCCCTGGAGGAGGGCATGGCAACCCACTCTAGTATTCTTGCTTGGAACATTCTATGGACAGAGGAGCCTGGCAGGCTGCAGTCCATAGGGTCACAAAGAGTTGGTTGTGACTGATCATGCACACACATGTATATGCAAAGTAACTGGAATATGCCTGATGTATGCGTAATATGTAACTGTTAGGGAAAAAGAGGGAAAAGGTACATTTAAATAATGTGGCATACCCTTTCTTAGATAGAGTTTGGTGGACATTATTAGAGATCTTGTCATCATATAATATTTGATGGATTTCTATACTGGGGTACTTGAGATCTGTGTGTGTGAGCTCTCAGTAGTGTCCGGCTCTTTGTGACCCCATGGATTGTAGCCTACCAGGCTCCTCTGTCCATGTTTTCTAGGCAAGAATACTGGAGTGGGTTTCCATTTGCTCCTCCAAGGGAGCTTCCCAATCCAGGGATAGAATCCACATCTTTTGTGTCTCCTGCACTGGCAGGCAGAGTCTTTACCAACTGTGCCACCTGGGAAGCCATATTAACTCATATTTAAGGTATATTTCAGAACGAATTAAATCAGGAGTCTATGGTCTTTCTGTAAAAGCAAACGAAAAACAACAGTAAATATTAGAGGCTTTGTGAGCCACACAAACCCTATCACAACTAGTAAACTGTACTACTGCACTGAGAAGTGAGCCCCAGACAATGAGTGAATGAATAAGTATAAAAGTTCAATCTCATTTTATTTATAAAATGGGCAATGGGCTAGAATTAGTCCATGAACCATAGTTTGCTGAACTCTGAATTAAATCAATAAATAGTTTATACTAAAAGTTGAGACCTCACTGCATGGAGTGTTTAGGTTAATTGACTTATCTAGTTCACATTAAAGTATATAAATACTTAGTCCTCATTTGTTACAATATCTTGTAAAATAAAGAGTTTGGATCAAATTGATTTCCTTAAAAAGCTATTTGAAAATACACTGATAAATGCACTTGAATAATAATTATGTGGTTAATATATTTGGAATAAAGGCATTTAAATGGAGCCTTCTAGGCTCATCTGTCCATGGGATTTCCCAGGCAAGAATACTAGAGTGGGTTGCTATTCCCTTCTCCACGGATCTTCCTGACAAAGGGATCAAACCTGGGTCTCTTGCACTGCAGGCAGATTCTTTACCATGTGAGCCACCAGGGAAGCCCCTGATTACCACTTTACTATATGATGCTATTGGAGAAGGACATGGCAACCCACTCCAGTACTTTTGCCTGGAAAATCCCATGGAGAGAGGGGCCTGGTAGGCTACAGTCCATGAGGTCGCAAAGAGTCAGACACAACTGAACGACTTCACTTTCAATTTTCACATTCATGCATTGGAGAAGGAAATGGCAACCCACTCCAGTATTCTTGGCTGGAGAATCCCAGGGACAGAGGGGCCTGGTGGTCTGCCATCTATGGAGTTGCAAAGAGTTGGACACGACTGAAGTGACTTAGCAGCAGAAGCATATGATGCTATATCTATTAATATGCTTGCTGTTGCTGTTCAGTCACAAAATATTGTGTTATTCTTTGTGACCTCATGGATTCTGACACACCAGGCTCCTCTGTCCTCCACTATCTCCTAGAGTTTGCTCAAATTCATGTCCATTGACTTGGTGATTCTATCTAATCATCTCATCCTCTGCCACCCCCTCCTCCTTCTACCTTGCATCTTCCCTAGCATCAGGGTCAGTGAATCGACTCTTAACATCAGGTGGCCAATATACTGCAGTTTCAGCTTCAGCAACAGTCCTTCCAAAGAATATTCAGAGTTGATTTCCTTTAAGATTGACTGTATCAATCTCCTGGCAGTCCAAGTGACTCTCAAGAGTTCACAGAGCTAGAACAAATAATTTCACAATTTGTATGGAAATACAAAAAACCTCGAATAGCCAAAGCAATCTTGAGAAAGAAGAATGGAACTAGAGGAATCAACCTGCCTGACTTCAGGCTCTACTACAAAGCCACAGTCATCAAGACAGTATGGTACTGGCACAAAGACAGAAATATAGATCAGTGGAACAAAATAGAAAGCCCAGAGATAAATCCATGCACCTATGGACACCTTATCTTTGACAAAGGAGGCAAGAATATACAATGGATTAAAGACAATCTCTTTAACAAGTGGTGCTGGGAAAACTGGTCAACCACTTGTAAAAGAATGAAACTAGAACACTTTCTAACACCATACACAAAAATAAACTCAAAATGGATTAAAGATCTAAACATAAGACCAGAAACTATAAAACTCCTAGAGGAGAACATAGGCAAAACACTCCGACATACATCACAGCAGGATCCTCTATGACCCACCTCCCAGAATATTGGAAATAAAAGCAAAAATAAACAAATGGGACCTAATTAAACTTAAAAGCTTCTGCACAACAAAGGAAACTATAAGCAAGGTGAAAAGACAGCCTTCAGAATGGGAGAAAATAATAGCAAATGAGGCAACTGACAAACAACTAATCTCAAAAATATACAAGCAACTCCTACAGCTCAATTCCAGAAAAATAAATGACCCAATCAAAAAATGGGCCAAAAAACTAAATAGACATTTCTCTAAAGAACACATACAGAGGGCTAACAAACACATGAAAAGATGCTCAACATCACTCATTATCAGAGAAATGCAAATCAAAACCACTATGAGGTACCATTTCATGCCAGTCAGAATGGCTGTGATTCAAAAGTCTACAAGCAATAAATGCTGGAGAGAGTGTGGAGAAAAGGGAACCCTCTTACACTGTTGGTGGGAATGCAAACTAGTACAGCCACTATGGAGAACAGTGTGGAGATTCCTTAAAAAACTGGAAATAGAACTGCCTTATGATCCAGCAATCCCACTGCTGGGCATACACACTGAGGAAACCAGAATTGAAAGAGACGCGTGTACCCCAGTGTTCATCACAGCACTGTTTATAACAGTCAGGACATGGAAGCAACCTAGATGTCCATCAGGAGATGAATGGATAAGAGAGCAGTGGTACATATACACAATGGAGTATTACTCAGCCATTAAAAAGAATACATTTGAATCGGTTCTAATGAGGTGGATGAAACTGAAGCCTATTATACAGAGTGAAGCAAGCCAGAAAGAAAAACACCAATACAGTAAACTAATGCATATATATGGAATTTAGAAAGATGGTAACAATAACCCCGAGATAGCAAAAGAGACACTGATGTATAAAACAGTCTTTTGGACTCTGTGGGAGAGGGAGAGGGTGGGATGATTTGGGAGAATGGCATTGAAACATGTACAATATCATATATGAAATGAGTCTCCAGTCTAGGTTCGATGCACGATACTGGATGCTTGGGGCTGGTGCACTGGGACGACCCAGAGGGATGGTACGGGGAGAGAGGAAGGAGGAGGGTTCAGGATGGGGAACACGTGTATACCTGTGGCGGATTCATGTTAATATATAGCAAAACCAATACAATATTGTAAATTTAAAAAATAAAAAAAAAAGAAAACAAAAACAAAAAAAAAAGTCTTCTCCAGCATCACAGTTCCAAAATATCAATTCTTCAGCACTCAGCCATTTAAGATCCAACTCTCATATCCATACATGACTATTTGAAAAACATATGCTTAGACCTTAAAATTGTCTAGTTGGTGATACAGTAGTCAATGTCTGCTAAAAGTATTTGATAAGAAAACAAATTTTCCAATAACTATTTCACTGAACTACTATCCAAGGGAACATACCTTGGAAAACACTGAAAAATACAGACACTACTTTCCCTTTAACTTCTGGCTTTCTATGTAATATGAAATTCAGTTTTTTTTCAGAATATCACTATATTCTCAGTTATTATAAATAGTAATGGTCACTGTCTCAACAGGGAAGATGGGACCTTTTAACATTTCTAGAGTCTTTCCATAGGGAGTTTCATACTATCAATAGGAGTAGTCTCATTTTCTTTCCTCAGAATCCGACCTGATTTTAACCATTTCTGGGGGATAAATAACCTAATTCATTATGATTTACTGTAATATTTTCTGTTTGTTATCTCTTATAGGAAAGACTGCAATTATCTTCAAGCATTCATTTTTCTCTTCTTATTTTAGTCTTTGAACTCCTACATTTTAGTTGAGTAAATGAGCCCCTTGTTGGAGATTATATTCACAGCCTCATTGAGCCGCCTGGAGCACTTGCTTAAGTTCTGGAAAATATGATACTGGCTCCTCCCAGGTCACCCTCACTGAATGGAAATTGCTTGTCCTCCATTTCCTTTTCTCCTGTTTGTGGGCTGAGAAGTGGATATGGTTGTGGTAAACTATCTCTGGTCATGTCAGGAGGCGACTGGCAGTAGGCACCAGAGCAAGAAAGTACAGGAAGCCTCAAAGCTCACCTGACTGAGCAAAGAAACATCACCTTGCCATTCCTAGCATATCATGCCTAACACATAAGAGAAGTAAACTTCTATCTTATTTACAACACTGCCATTTTTTTGAGGTAGTTACATAAACTTATTAATGAACTTTACTTTTAAAATGTCAGAATGTGGGGTATTTCTGATTCTGCTCTATAGTCCATTGAGCTGACTCTGATCTACTGGTCAGATCTACTGGTCAAACTGGTTTATAACCTTAACCTATACTTTTCCCTCTAGACTGGTAGTGCCATCGTATTAACTGGACCATCTCAGATAGAACGAACCTAGAGGAGAGTCTGGGTTGCCTACATGGAAACATAAGGTTCTAGAGGCAGAAATATAGACATTCTTCCCTTTCTGTGTTGAGTGAGACGGTGGCACATGCAATTTATTATCTGCATGTGCTTTGGCAGAAACCATATCAACTACTTTGGATCATTTACTTACAGAACTGACAAAGGGGATATATTTGAATAAACGTGTGAATATGTTTCTATGAACGTGCATCTGACTGCACCGCAATTTTCTGAATTACCTACTATTTTCAATTATCCATGCTTCTGTGGTCTTCCATCAGCGTGGATAATCAAGTGCGTTCAGTTAACAAACATGAATGTCTGGAAGGCATTAATAAAGCCTGCGAAATGCATTACTAAGTATTATTTTCATGTTGAATGAAATTAAATAGAAAAATTAGTGTAGATGTTAAAGAAATATGGAACAATATGATTATGGTTCAATTTAGATATAACTTTTTATATGAAAAATAACAAAATCTTCGGTGAAACATGATTATAATTTTTATTACAGCAAAGTCTATCTGAAGGCTGCTACTTGAATTAATAAAATTTAAAAAGCTGTATTTTAATGAAGATTCATTCATATAATTACTTATCTGCATAAACTTTAGATTCAATATAGGAAATCGGCAATTCAAGTGCTATCATGAATAAGGTAAAACATTTTAAAATTAAAACTCTGATTCTAGCTTGATTTTATCCCTTTGCATCCAATTTTATAAACTAACATATTATGCACATTTTGGAAGTTTAACAGCTTTTTATTTTTAAAAATAACCTAAATGCCACATTAACAATTTTTAAAAACCAACTGAATTATAAATGCATAAGTTCATTTGGGGAGATATATATATATATATATATATATATATATATATATATATATATATAATGTTGGGAAATGTCATCACATCCTTCATCTTCACATTTTTTATGGCCTCCTGCGGTGAACACCTGTGGCTTGTTGGCAGTGAATTTCATTCTCGGGACTATTAAGCACTCTATATTTTTAGAGTGGATCGACTCAGAGTTATTTGACACAGGTGTTTCTATAATTCTGATACACTGGGAAATCTATAGTGCTTAGTAGCTTTCAGGTTCCCATTTCCACCTAGGTAATAAAACCCTGTCCCTTATGCAGTGCAGCTTCACTGAAGTATTAATAGAAGGTTAAAATAAGTTTGCTTAATTGACTTTTAATAAACTAAGCAGATATTTTGTTTTAAACATCTGACATTTAGTAACACATAGGATAGTTTCCCAAGTTGATAATTTTCATAAGGCAGGCAAACTACCTCAAATATCTTAAAGAAATTTCAGATATTATATTTAAAAACTATATCAATCAGGTATATTTACATTAATAGAATTTTGAAGTCCATATATTTTATGCACTATTGCATGTACTTAGCCTTTGAATACATTTATATACCTGGCATACCCATTAATTTTTATTTTCAAAATATAAAAGTAATATTTTGATATTATATGTTATAGAAAATATAATATGCACATGTTCAGGCTTAATTTTAAGGCAGAGCTTGTATAGAGACCAGTTATCTTCAGAAAAAATTATCACTCCTAATATACCTCATTCATCTGATTTTAGGGACTTCAAAACTTTGCTTTAAAGCCATTAGAACTCCACCACGGTCTACACTGATTTTTAGATTCTTATCAACAGAAACACTTGAATGTGACACCACCAAACGTAAATCTCTTTCTCAAAGAAACATAAGTTTATAGGGAAGTTGTTTGGTTTAATAGTACTCTAATTTCATCTTCTGCAGAAGGAAGTGGCAACCATTCCAATACTTTTGTCTGGGAAATCCCATGGACAGAGGAGCCTGGTGGGCTATCAACCATGGGGTCTCAAGAATTGGGCATGACTCAGCCACTGAGCAATCTCATCTCCGTTTTCATAACCAGTACTTGCTCATGCCTTTCCCTCTGAAGTGGAGATGAAGGGGCTTGTTCAAATTAATTACCAACACTAATAACAAGGAAGAGGAGAGAACAGTGGTCTCAGCAACCTCAGTATAAGCATGAATTTACTCCGTGGTGGAGCTGCTGCAGGAACTGTGGACTTGGTTTCATTTAGGTTTGCATCCCTTGCCTAAAAAAGTCACAAGGTACATAGTAAACACCTAATCCATATTGCCAAGAACATGTCTTTGTAAATGGTAACTAAAGAGAAAATCCTCAGCCCTTCTGAGACTCTCAGACCCTTTTGTCTTTACACAGGTTTCCAGAACATCATAGTGATTCCTGCTGCTACTGTTGCTGCTGACAACTCCATCCATACTAACAGATGAGAACATCATTCAGAGAAAAAACAGAAACAGCTGACAGTGTGGATATAGAACAATAGGGCTACGCAAATAAGCTGGAAGCACAATTCCTTAAAAACTTAATGGACAAATAACACAAAACAGAGTTAACAACCATAAAAATAACACTTTAGTCCCTGCATTTGCCCCTAAAAAAATCAGTTTGATTAATAGTACTTCTATAGTTCTAATACTGTTATAGCAGGTTTTTATTTTCCTGCATTCATAGGCTAATATGAGTCTGCAAAGACAACACCATTTATTTTGACGCTAATTTTATTTATTTCTTTTTTTGTATATCTTTCTATCATGATTTTGGATGACATTTAACTTTATAAGTAAGGTTTAACTTAAAATTTCCCGAAAAACTGTGTGAACAAACTAACTTACTCTGCTCTTAACTGCAAATTTTTCTTCACCTCCTGATTTCCATTCTGGGATTTTGTAGAATTAATCATTACTAGCAAGTTAACATTGTCTTTCTTTGGGATTGGAATGAAAACTGACCTTTTCTAGTCCTGTGGCCACTGCTGAGTTTTCCAAATTTGCTGGCATATTGAGTGCAGCACTTTCACAGCATCATCTTTCAGGATTTGGAATAGATCAACTGGAATTCCATCACCTCCACTAGCTTTGTTCATAGTGATGCTTCCTAAGGCCTACTTGACTTCACATTCCAGGATGTCTGGCTCTAGGTCAGTGATCACACCATCGTGATTATCTGGGTCATGAAGATCTTTTTTGTACAGTTATTCTGTGTATTCTTGCCACCTCTTTTTAATATCTTCTGCTTCTGTTAGGTCCCTGCAATTTCTGCCCTTTATTGAGCCCATCTTTGCATGAAATGCTCCCTTGGTATCTCTAATTTTCTTGAAGAGATCTCTAGTCTTTCCCATTCTATTGTTTTCCTCTATTTCTTTGCATTGATGGCTGAGGAAGGCTTTTTTATCTATCCTTGCTATTCTTTGGCACTCTGCATTCAGTTGGGTATATCTTTCCTTTTCTCCTTTGCTTTTCACTTCCCTTCTTTTCAAAGCTATTTGTAAGGCCTCCCCAGACAGCCATTTTGCTTTTTTGCATTTCTTTTCCATGGGGACGGTCTTGATCCCTGTCTTACGTACAATGTCACGAACCTCCGTCCATAGTTCATCAGGCACTCTGTCTATCAGATCTAGTCCCTTAAATCTATTTCTCATTTCTACTGTATAGTCATAAGGGATTTGATTTAGGTCATACCTGAATGGTCTAATGGTTTTCCCTACTTTCTTCAATTTCAGTCTGATTTGGTAATAAGGAGTTCATGATCTCAGCCACAGTCACCTCCCAGTCTTGTTTCTGCTGACTGTAGAACTTCTCCATCTTCAGCTACAAAGAATATAACCAATCTGATTTTGGTGACGACCATCTGGTGATGCCATGTGTAGTTTTCTCTTGTGTTGTTGGAAGAGGGTGTTTGCTATAAACAGTGTGTTGTCTTGGCAGAACTCTACTAGCCTTTACCCTGCTTCATTCTGTACTCCAAGGCAAAATTTGCCTGTTACTCCAGGTGTTTCTTGACTTCCTACTTTTGCATTCCAGTCTCCTATAATGATAAGAACATCTTTTTTGGGTGTTAGTTCTAGCAGGTCTTGTAGGTCTTCATAGAGCTGTTTAACTTTTCACACACTAGTAAAGTCATGCTTAAAATTCTCCAAGCCAGGCTTCAGCAATACGTGAACTGTAAACTTCGAGATGTTCAAGCTGGTTTTAGAAAAGGCAGAGGAACCAGAGATCAAATTGCCGAAATCCGCTGGATCATTGAAAAAGCAAGAGAATTCAAGAAAAACATCTATTTCTGCTTTATTGGCTATGCCAAAGCCTTTGACTGTGTGGATCACAATAAACTGTGGCAAATTCTGAAAGAGATGGGAATACCAGACCACCTGACCTGCCTTTTGAGAAACTTGTATGCAGGTCAGGAAACAACAGTTAGAACTGGACATGGAACAACACACTGGTTCCAAATAGGAAAAGGAGGATGTCAGGGCTGTATATTGTCACCTTGCTTATTTAACTTCTATGCAGAGTACATTATGAGAAATGCTGGGCTGGAAGAAGCACAAGCTGGAATAAAGATTGCCAGGAAATATATCAATAACCTCAGATATACAGATGACACCACCCTATGGCAGAAAGTGAAGAAGAATTAAAGAGCCTCTTGATGGAAGTGAAAGAGGAGAGTGAAAAAGTTGGCTTAAAGCTCAACATTCAGAAAACTAAGATCATGGCATCTGGTCCCATCACTTCATGGGAAATAGATGGGGAAACAGTGGAAACAGTGGCTGACTTTATTTTGGGGGGCTCCAAAATCACTGCAGATGGTGATTGCAGCCATGAGATTAAAAGACCCTTACTCCTTGGAAGGAAAGTTATGGTCAACCTAGACACATATTAAAAAGCAGATATTACTTTGCCAAGAAGGTCCATCTAGTCGAGGCTATGATTTTTCCTGTGGCCATGTATGGATGTGAGAGTTGGACTATAAAGAAAGCTGAGCACTGAAGAATTGATGCTTTTGTACTGTGCTGTTGGAGAAGACTCTTGAGAGTCCCTTGGACTGCAAGGAGATCCAACCAGTTCTTCTTAAAGGAGATCAGTCCAGGGTATTCATTGGAAGGACTGATGTTGAAGCTGAAACTCCAATATTTTGGCCACCTGATGTGAAGAGCTGACTCATTTGAAAAGACCCTGATCCTGGGAAAGATTGAGGGCAGGAGGAGAAGGGAATGACAGAGGATGAGATGGTTTGATGGCATCACTGACTTGATGGACCTGGGTTTGTGTAGACTATGGGATTTGATGATGGATACAGAGGCTGTGGTTCATGGGGTCACAAAGAGTCAGACAGGACAGAGCAAAAGAACTGAACCAAGTTAACAATGGTCACTGTCTTTTTGTTTCTAAATTTTCAGTTCAGTTCAGTTCAGTCATTCAGTCATGTCTGACTCTTTGCTACCCCATGAATCACAGCATGCCAGGCCTCCCTGTCCATCACCAACTCCCGGAGTTCACTCAGATTCACCTCCATCGAGTCAGTGATGACATCCAGCCATCTCATCCTCTGTTGTCCCCTTCTCCTCCTGCCCCAAATCCCTCCCAGCATCAGAGTCTTTTCCAATGAGTCAACTCTTCGCATGAGGTGGCCAAAGTACTGGAGTTTCAGCTTTAGCATCAGTCCTTCCAAAGAAATCCCAGGGCTGATTTCCTTCAGAATGGACTGGTTGGAGCTCCTTGCAGTCCAAGGGACTCTCAAGAGTCTTCTCCAACACCACAGTTCAAAAGCATCAATTCTTCAGCGCTCAGCTTTCTTCACAGTCCAACTCTCACATCCACACATGACCACAGGAAAAACCATAGCCTTGACTAGACGGACCTTTGTTGCCAAAGTAATGTCTCTGCTTTTGAATATGCTATCTAGGTTGGTCATAACTCTCCTTCCAAGGAGTAAGCGTCTTTCAATTTCATGGCAGCAATCACCATCTGCAGTGATTTTGGAGCCCAGAAAAATAAAGTCTGACACTGTTTCCCCATCTATTTCCCATGAAGTGATGGGACTGGATGCCATGATCTTCGTTTTCTGAATGTTGAGCTTTAAGCCAATTTTTTCACTCTCCACTTTCACTTTCATCAAGAGGCTTTTGAGTTCCTCTTCACTTTCTGCCATAAGGGTGGTGTCATCTGCATATCTGAGGTTATTGATATTTCTCCCAGCAATCTTGATTCCAGCTTGTGTTTCTTCCAGTCCAGCGTTTCTCATGATGTACTCTGCATATATGTTAAATAAGCAGGGTGACAATATACAGCCTTGACATACTCCTTTTCCTATTTGGAACCAGTCTGTTGTTCCATGTCTAGTTCTAACTGTTGCTTCCTGACCTGCATACAGATATCTCAAGAGGCAGGTCAGGTGGTCCAGTATTCCCATTTCTTTCAGAATTTGCCACAGTTTATTGTGATCCACACAGTCAAAGGCTTTGGCATAGTCAATAAAGCAGAAATAGGTGTTTTTCTAGAACTCTCTTGCTTTTTCCATGATCCAGAGGATGTTGGCAATTTGATCTCTGGTTCCTCTGCCTTTTCTAAAACCAGCTTGAACATCAGGAAGTTCACTGTTCACTATTGTTGAAGCCCGGCGTGGAGAATTTGGATATCGAGCATTACTTTACTAGCATGTGAGATGAGTGCAATTGTGCGGTAGTTTGAGCATTCTTTGGCATTGCTTTTCTTTGGGATTGGAGTGAAAACTGACATTTTCCAGTCCCGTGGCCACAGCTGAGTTTTCCAAATTTGCTGGTATATTGAGTGCAGCACTTTCACAGCATCATCTTTCAGGATTTGAAATAGCTCAACTAGAATTCCATCACCTCCACTAGCTTTGTTCGTAGTAATGCTTTCTAAGGCCCACTTGACTTCACATTCCAGGATGTCTGGCTCTAGGTCAGTGATCACACCATCATGATTATCTCGGTCATGAAGATCTTTTTTGTACAGTTCTTCTGTGTATTCTTTCCACCTCTTTTTAATCTCTTCTGCTTCTGTTAGGTCCATATCATTTCTGTCCTTTATCGAGCCCATCTTTGCATGAAATGTTCCCTTGGTATCTCTAATTTTCTTGAAGAGATCTCTAGTCTTTCCTATTCTGTTTTTTTTCTTCTATTTCTTTGCATTGATCGCTGAGGAAGGCTTTTTTATGTCTCCTGGCTATTCTTTGGAAATCTGCATTCAGATGCTTATATTTTTCCTCTTCTCCTTTGCTTTTTGCTTCTCTTCTTTCACAGCTATTTGTAAGGCCTTCCCAGACAGCCATTTTGCTTTCTAGCATTTCTTTTCCATGGAGATGGTATTGATCTCTGTCTCCTGTACAACGTCACGAACCTCAGTCCATAGTTCATTAGGCACTCTATCTATCAGATCTAGTCCTTTAAATCTATTTCTACTTCCACTGTATAATCATAAGGGATTTGATTTAGGTCATACCTGAATGGTCTAGTGGTTTTCCCTGCTTTCTTCAATGTCAGTCTGAATTTGGCAGTAAGGATTAGGATATTCATAGAACGGCATAAACTAGAGCCATATATACGAGTTTCTTTAAGAATCTACATGCTGTCAACAAATACATCTGGTGCTTAATCCCTGTTGTAGCAATAAAAGCTGCCTATTCTGCCAAAAATTTAATAGAAATTAAAGCTCAGATTTCCACTTTAAAAGAGAGAAATTTTTGAAGTATCACAGTTTATTATATCATAGGAAAGCTGTATTTGTTCAGCACCATGGAGCAAACATTTATATATTCCCAGTTACCCTGTGTCAAAATCTTGCTCCTCTTTCTTAAAGTGAAACATAAATATCTAGTACAGCTTATCTTCTAAATTACTGCAATAATGCCAAATTTTTATCTATGAGTTCCTATTCAACAAACATTTTAAGTATTTTAAGTGCATGGGTTATCTTGTTCACTCAACCAACATGTAGTTAGAAATCCCTTTACAGATAGGGAAAATGAAATATAGAAAAGAAAGATAACTTACTTAAGGTAACACATCTGGTTAGTGGTAGAGCTAACATTTAAACTCAGATAGGCCAACCTCGACGGAAAAGGCAATGGCAACCCACTCCAGTGTTCTTGCCTGGAGAATCCCAGGGACAGAGAAGCCTGGTGGGTTGCCATCTATGGGGTCACACAGAGTCGGACACGACTGATGCTAGTTAGCAGCAGCAGCAGCAGCCAAACTCGAAAGTCCCTGCTTCTAAATGAAATACTACTATACATTCCCCAACACTATATGTGCAATTGTTGTTTGGTTCTAGACCCACATTTTTAGTAAACTTCATGCATGCCTGAAGATTTAGTGGTTTCTGACTCTTTGCAAACCTATGGACTGTGGCCCTCCAGGCTCCTCTGTCCATGGGATTCTCTGGGCAAGTACACTGGAGTGTGTTGCCATGAACTCCTCCAGGGGATCTTCCCGACCCAGGGGTCTAACCCGTGTCTCTTGTGTCTCCTACATTGGATGGTGGGTTCTTTACCACTAGTATCCCTGGGAAGTATGTTAATACTTGTTCATTAACATCAAATCAAATATTTTCATATACAGTGTTAATGATAAACTTGATGAACTTAGTAGATTGTTCATAGATAAGATTTGACTGTTAAAATTCCTAAATTGGTGTGTCCGTCTTAACTGATTTAACGCAACTGATTAAAGCAGCTTTTCTTTTCCTCTCTTACAGATACTATTGCGTGATTTATTGCTAAGCACAGGTTTTTAGTGTGAAAAGTTTTCTAATATATTTGATGAATTGGGCCTAGGAAAAAACATCTCCCTTAAACAACCATTTTTTGAATCAACTGAGTATGATATAAGGTTCAGAGAGAAGTACTGTCTCCATTGGGACCACATATCTCTTTGATTTGAGCAGTCTTCCTGGCTACCCCAGCCAGTTTACTCTCAGGATGAATTATGGGGTGGAAAAGCTTGTATCCAGAGACATAAGCAGTATGCGAGAGAAGGAAAAACAAACTCATTTTAAGCCAAAATGATCCCCATTATTTTGGTTCATTGTTGAATGAGAAAGAACATGATGTTACCCCCCCAGTATAGCATTAATTATAATGTGGGGTCATCAGAGGTAGAATACAATTTTAGATTTATACTTATGAGAAGTATAAATTTTTTTTTTTTTTTTTTACTATAAGGTCCAATTTATTTTTAAAACTGAAAATGGCTGTCTTCGGTTTTCTGTTGAATGAGCACCTCCTGGGTGCTGGGGCTTGGCTGGGCTTGTCACGTGGATCATTTCAAGGAGTTCTCATGAGTGAGCTGGGTAAGGAGCAGGTCAAGATACAGAATCACCAAGGCTCCTGGGGGTGAGTGGCCAGCCCACGGAGAAGCTACTGTCCACTTTCCATAACAGTTAGTAATACAGACACTACTAGAACTCAGTATATGAACACCAAATCTGCAGTTCTGGACTATCTGCCTAATTTTCTTCAGCCTTGAACTCTGTCAAACTGATGTTCCCTATGACAATGTTTAAACTTGATAATTGGTAAAATGTTTTTGTTTCAAATGAATTCAGTATTTTCCCTAAAATATGTTATTCTGAAACACTGAGGGTAAAATAAAAACAAAACAAACAAAAAGCATATAAAATAAAATTATTTGATTTGTGAGTTTTAATTCTCATGTCCTGGCACTTAACATTTAATCAAAAGATGATTCTTTTAAAATATATATCTGATCATGGCATTTTTCTTCTAAAGACTGCAATAGTTGCTCATTACACTTAGGAAAGAATAAAACCAAGATCTTTACCAAGATGCAAGGGAGAAAATTGGAATTATTCAAAGTGCTTTATTTATCTCACTGACTGTGACACACTATTTGGTAATACCAGACAGTAGGACATTCTGAAATTCAAAGACAATGCCACACAATGAAGAACTACCCTGCTTGTTCCAGTACTTTTTATTGTCTGGCTCAGACCCAAACACCACTTTAGATGTAAATTACTTTTCCATTACAGAGAAGACAAAACTTATGCAAATCAGGTGAAGTTAGGTCTGAGCTTTCTTCAGTTTTGCAAAGCACTGTTCACTTTTTGAGCAATCACATAGCCATAACCTAAAGTGTCTGTAGTGCTGAGTTGCCAATTCAGACTACAAGTATGGCTACAAGAGTCACAGTAACTCTGCATATGAAGGCAAGCATCCAGCAGCTTTGTTGGGTCTTAAAGTCCAGTTGTGCCTGTGTACTGAAATGCACTTTTATAAGTTATTTTAGTTGTATTTTTTTCTTCATATTACCCTGTAAGGATGGTACATTAGCTTTAAAAGCATTATATATGCATAGGTTAGGCTTCCTCAGTGGCTCGGATGGTAACGAATCTGCCTGCAATGCCGGAGACCTGGGTTAGATCCCAGGGTTGGGAAGATCCCCTGGAGGAGGGCATGGCAACCCACTCCAGTATTCTTGCCTGGAGAATCCCCATGGAGAGAGGAGCCTGGCGGGCTACAGTCCATGGGGTCGCAAATGGCTGGACACGACTGAGTGACAAAGCACAGCGGCACAGCATATGGTTAAACAAACTATGATTTTCATTTAAAGATAGCAAAAACTATTTGCTATTGTTGTTCAGGTGAGTCCTACAAAAGGTCGAGTCCTTTTCCTCTACCCTCCTATTTTTTCTGGCTGGGGCCCTGTGAATTAAACTGACAAAAGACAAATTAATAAGAGAAAAGACAAACGGAGCATATTATCCTGTATAGTGTGCATACATGCAGGAGAAACTCAGTGATGAGTAACTCAAAGGAATGGTTAGAAATTTAGTTTATTTAGAATGTTAATAATAAATGTGTAGAGAAGAGACAAGACAAAAGGAAAGATTTTAGGCTTCCAAGGTGATAAACTGTGGGAAGGCAAACATATGGGAGAAACTAATGCAGTAGTATTTGTACTGGTCCATTTCAGTGCCAACTCTTTCTGTTCATCATGGTCTTGCAACTTTATAGGAGAGGGGATGTATATGGCAGTCATCATAACTCAAGAGTTTAATCAGATAAGGGAAGCTCTAGGAAGACTTCTTTCCTACTGGTTGAACTTCAAATGCCTTCAGCTCAAAATAACAGGCATATTTGGGGGTGTCATATTTCAATTCCCTATTATAAATATGAATGTGGCTTCCTGGTGGCTCAGACAGTAAAGAATCTGTTTGCCAATGCAGGAGGCCCGGGTTCAACTCCTGGGCCAGAAAGATCCCCTAGAGATGAAATGGCAACCCACTCCAGTATTCTTGCCTCGGAAAAGGCATGGACAGAGGAGCCTATCCATGGGATTTCAAAGAATTGGATGCTACTTCATAACTAAACAACAACTATATATATATATATATATATATATATATATATATATATATAAACACACAGACACACATTTGTCAAACACACAGACACACATTTGTCAAAAGTAAAAGTGCTCAATTCAATGCACCCAAGCAGCACTGCCTCATACCTCTCCACATGGCTGACATTACATCTTAACCTGCCATCATCTTCATAGTTACTCAGTTCCAGTTGTATTATTCTCCTTGTATTTTCTGAATACTTTCCTAAACATCCTCCTACCTTTGCAAGCTTTGCACTTGCTCTTTCCTCTCTCTACCTGGAATGTTGACCCCTCAAACATTACATAGCTCTCCTCTCCCTTTCATCAAGGTTTTGTTTAAAAGCCACTTCATCTGAGAGGGCTGCTTTATCAGCTCTAATGAACAATAGCAACTCTCATCATTACTTATTGTCCTCTCTGCTTCCTATAGCCCCATAGCATTTATTACCAGTCTACAGAGTGACGTGTAATGGTATCAACATCTTGGATATTTTTTTGTCTCTTCTCATTAAACATAAATTTCTTGAAACCTATAGATTTAATGTATCTACATTGATATATGTAGGTGCTGTGCTTAGTTTCTCAATCGGGTCCAACTCTTTGCAACCCCACTGACTATAGCCCACCAGGCTCCTCTGTTCATGGGATTCTCCAGGCAAGAATACTGGAGTGGGTTGCCATTTCCTTCTCCAGGAGACCTTCTGGACCCCTGAATGCGGGTCTCCTGCATTGCAGGCAGATTCTTTATTGAGACACCAGGGAAACCCATATACATGCATACAACACACATATTCAAGTTTTCTCTTTTCTAAAGACATGATGCAAAAGAAGTGTGAAAGAGAATAGTGACGAGGAGTGTCTGGGATTAACATTTCCCAAATGTTTTACTTTTAGGGGCAAAATAGGTTTACACCTTAGTATAAAGGATGCAGAACTACTATAAATGGGACTAAAAATATCATTTGAGTGAATGCACAATCAGCAAAGTATTTGAAGCACAAATACAAGGACAGGGAAGCACCTTTGGTAAAGATGCTGATAGAGACCTTTTAATGGGACTATAGAAAAACAAGGTGACATTGGTTTTATTGAAAGGAAACATTAGCTTCTAGTATTTTTTAACATGCAGACAGGATTTAGAGGCAAGAGTCTATTGTACCTCTTTATACTGAATGACTGTTGAGAAATAAGTACTTTCTTGAAATGATATTGAAAAGCAGTGTTAGCGTTTGTGAAGACTATGTGAAAAAGATAATAGGGAGAAGGGTATAATTCTTTATCTAAAGTGAAGAACCTGGGAACTGACTATCAAAGATAGTATATACCCAAAAGTCAGAAATCAATGGCTTATTTTAACATGCTGTAAGCCATACATTTTAATGGATATGCACCATGCTATTTTTTTTTTTTTTCTCTCAGTCAACACTGGCTGAAGGAGGACTTATATTTAAGTACAGAAAACTCAATAGTATACACATGGCCCAGTTTGGTGGGCAGTTCTTTGTCCTTTGCCATTTCAGACCCAGGACACTGCCTCCCCTAGTGATGGGGAACCTCTCGTATCTGTCCGTACAATTGGTCCTGATATTGTAGCTTCCAGCTGCTTAGCCAGAATTAACTTGTATGAAGGTGATGGTAGTATTAATCTTGCTGTGGACTATATGCCCCAGCCTAGGCTTCACCTTGATAATGCAGTAGGAAACCCCCACTTTAAGACACAGGCAGAGAGGCAGACAACCAGCCCAGTAGGGTCCACATTTGTGCAATAACTACCAGTGAGCTTTCTTGTTCTCTACCAAGGTGGGGACAGTCTGAAATCCTGCTTGAAGGACATATGGCCTCTTAGTGGGGACATCCCTTTGCCCACAGCTTTTTTCTCTAGCACGGCTAACAATCTCTTGCTTTGTCTCTGGACTCTACTTGATGGCCAGCTTAAGCGGCTGTGTAGCCGTTCAGCTCTCCAAGGCCTGGTTAAACGAGTGAACTGGTTCACTGCAGGAGGCACTTTCCACTGCTTACGGAGGATAGCGTTTTGTCACTCCACCTCAGTGCATCTTGGCCATTTCACAAATCAGTGAAGTGCCTTTTTAAGCTGGATGTCCGTTCCAGTGACAGAAATCTTGCGCCTTTCCTCAAACAGGTGGTTTACCACCTTCTTGGCTTCCTGATTCTTCACGACAGCAGGGACTAGGGCTACCTTCACAACAACTCTTATCAAGTAAATGCCATGATTTTCCACTGCTAACAGGAGGAAAATAACATATGATCACATAACTGATATGTAACAAGGCCAGGATTTGGGCACAATTTGACAGTCACCAGAGCCTATCATTTTTATTGTACAATATAAATAATGTTTAGTAAAATTTTAAACAATCGATTCTTTAACATTCCATGAAAAGAAATGAGAATATTCAATGTTCTTTGTGAGACATTGTGCCTAATATTCATAACACATGCTACTATCATGAAGGAAAATCTCTAGCTATTCATGGTTATCTGAAAACTTCAAAAAACTCAAACCAATGGTCCAGTTTATAAAAAGAAAGAAAAAAGAGGGCTAGAGGGAGGAAGGACAGAAGCCAAATCAATGTATAGCTTTTAGTCAGGAAAAATCTTATTCTTTTTGATTAGATTAAAATATCCCTACCCTCAAAAGTTTTCTATCACCAATATATCATTTTTCCTTTGTTCCCTTGTGTTTTCATAATATTTTGTTCATATTACTACAGTGATATACAAATTCTTACCCAACTTATAGAATAAACTGTGCTATTTACAACAGATCAGATAAGAGCTTTTTTATGCAGAAAGTGTCATGGATTTATGATTAACTTAACTGAGTTGCTGATCACTTGCTTGATGCAATATTTCAGGATGTTACTAAACTAACAACTTGGCAATATGATTGAAAAAATATTTATAGAATGGAAAACTATCTTACTGTCACAACAATTGGATAATATGATAAAGATAATTCCAAGTATCAAAAGCATATAATATGTTGTTTTGCTTACATGCTGCAGTTATATATTCATAAAATGATTATATCACAACAAAATAAAAATACTGTTTGTAAGCCAACTGGTAACCAATCTATATTCCTCATTCTTTTTTAGCCCTAAATAAATCTAATGACATGGAAACAAATTTGTAAGTATATTGTTATATTTACACAAATGTAATAACTGTTATTTCAGTGTGAAAAGGCTGCTTGAGAATAGAAATCTTAAATATGTTATTTTGTAAATAGCAATACCAACATAGCAGAGCTCATTAACAACTGATGCTGACATATAACACAAAAAGTTGTTCAACTGTTGGTAGCTGCTGATAAATTATGATATTGATATACCTTCAAAATATGTGCATTTCTTTCATGAGACCTATTGTAAGGCCCTCTGCTATATCTGTTGTAGGAAAGATGCTAAATTTAGTGGGTGTGCAAAGAAAGCAGAAATGTAGATGAAAATCCAGATGATTTTGTTTTCGTGATAAAAATGAAGCATGAAGTACTAACTGCCTAAGTACTTGGGTGATTCTGTAAAACATCAAATTGAAAAAATATAGAAGAAATTTAAAAGAAACATCTGAAAGTGACAGCATTAGATCTGTTTGGAAACGTATTCAGCAGGCTTCCTCTGCAAGTGATGTATAAAGTTTCGACTTGTCAGATTGCTTAAATGAAACTGCATCTCACCATGGAAGATATCTCCAAATCCTTAAATTAAAGAGAAGACAATTTCAGACACTCATCATTAAGGAGGTAATAAAGAAACACACACTCACACACACACACACACATACACACTCTTACTTCTCCCTGACCTTAGCTGAAAATGAGCACTAAATAATACTTCAAAAGTGCATTACACCATCTCCAACAAGAATCTGGCAGGTGACAGTGAGGAAACTGTTGTTCTTTGCTATAATATTAAGTTTTCAACTTAACTGTTAAAATGTTTAAAAGTTAAGTTGCGATATAACAAATGTTTGCTGAGATTTCATATATATTCTTAGAAACAGAATTTTCGTGGGATAGTGATATTTTTCCCTCACTCCAAGCTTTGATCAAGATACAGGATTTGGATAATAAACCCAAAAGAAATAGAGGAAATAAAAATAATATCAAATGCAACCTTGTCAAAGAACACAGCCACTTACTTTGACAGTATTAGAGAACAGAATTAGCTTTTTACGGAAAGTTTTACATTTTCTTATGTAACCTGGAGGTTGAACAACTCCTTTTGCCATATCCAAAATGCAAATTTCCTTTTATCACCCACTGCTCCTTTAAAATATACTCAGTGTGGTAACTGTCAGGATTTTCCTGCCCACTCAGATAAAATTTGTTCTAAGGATACTTCACACTGTTTTTCACAGACACAATTCAGTAAGTAATCATAATGTTGAGTCCAAGATATCCATCACCACTCAGAATTTCTATTTAATAGCATATGTTTTATGACTTAATTATATTAACACCAGCCTATTTCAGGTCAGATGCCTCTAAGATTAAAAATGGGGAGTTGACTTTTCTATTTGTTTACTGAAACCTCTCTCATAGACAGTTCTTTCCCTGCCCCTTTTCTAGATAAAAACAGTTCTTTAACCACCATTCAGCTCTAAGGTCCTGATATATTTTGCAAGAGTTTCCTTTTCTTTTTCTTCTGACATTTGCTGCAGTCCAGTTCTCTCTCTCCTACCTTTTTCTTGACTTCTGTTCTCCATAGCCCTTTGCCATTCTTCCCTGAGCTGTGACTATGCACATTCAGTTCCTTGCTGCTTTGTTCCCTCCGTGACTCCAGGTGGCGCTCTTGGACAGGATGACTTGCTCTCCGCTCAGTTCACATCAGGTAGGAGAGAACCCTACAGGCCTTCATCCATTGTTAGGACTTATCCAGGGAGTGTACGTAGGTCGACCCTAAAATAGCATCACTATCCAAAGAGTTATTAAGGCCTTTTTCTTTTGCAAGAGTCCCACAGTGAGAGTCAGATCCTGGTCCACCCTGCCTCCCAAATGCAGGAGTAGTGTATCAGACTTTCTGTAGATCCCCGTGACAGCCTGTACCCTACATGGATGTTTAAGCAGAGAGAAGGAGAAGAGGCAGAAAGGAATATCACATCCTACCTGGAGGAGGGGATTTGAAAAATAGCACCCTCACATTTATATACAAAAATATATTTTCCTTTCACTATCTTCTTCCCTAAAACCCTCTCTTTTTCTCTCATTTCTTATATACTTAAGATGAGAAGATTCAAGACACTAAGAACACATATTTTAATTATTTTAAACTTTCTTTGTAGATGCTTCACATGCTGATTCATCTTTGGAATGTCATTCTATTGCACATTAGTCAAATTTAAGCTGTTCTACTTAAAAAACCTTTATCATACAATAATGAAATGACACTAGCTTCAGAAGGTACCTTGGATCATCATTAAACCTAGATGCACTTATAAAAAGCATTTGAGGAAGAAAACAGCAGGAGATTAAAGGAAGTATGAAAGAATCAGGCCATAGACCAGAAGAGACAATCAGTTTCTGACACTTAGGATCCTGGAATACATCTTCTGTTGAAAGAGAGTGATGCTGAAGACATAAAATAGATTCCTGAAGAGTTTGTTCACTTATTTGTTCCTTTGTTCACTCATCCAACAGTTCATAAAAATAGACATTAATATCTTGAATGTAACAAGCTAAATGCAGTGAACTGGAATGCTGTTTAGGAATATCAAACAGTCATATTTTACAGAACTAATTATAATATCTTTCCAATAAGAAGTTCACATGTCTTCCAAATTTTTGTAGAAAAATCTCTTAAAAGTGACGTTACATGATGTTCAATGTAGGAACATGAACATGTTTTCCTTCTTCCCTACTACCTAATACTATTGGTTTAATTTGCTTTTGGTATGTTACAGTTGGGTTTGAACTTTGCATTTTTACTGTATTAATTATGAGTCCCTTGGACTTTCAAATGAGAATTCAAGTCAACAGTAATATACCAATCTTAAAAATTAACTGAGCTTTTGCAGATTTAATCTGGTGATCTCAACCATATAAATTAGTCATACTTTTAATTTAAAAAAGCTGTGTTTCAGTGATGACAAATTATGTAGTCATAAAGTTAACTAAATATACTCAAACATGAAATTAGCAAGGAACTATTATATCATTTATAAAATTACAACACTAAAAATTACTAATTAAATTTATTACACTAAATACTGAGGAATTAGATAATAACTGCAATGCAGCAGATAATGTTTTGCTGAAACTAAATCACTTCTTAAAATACAAAAAGAGTTTTGTCACACAGTTAAGGACATTTTGAGTTCTGTATACTTACTTTAGTTTCAGGTATGTGATGATTCCATTCTGGAATCAACTTTGGTTTTACTATTCAAACTACTCTAAAGTAAGTATACCACAAGGTCCCATGGCCTTGGCTTAGCAAGAATATTTCATTTTTCCCTCAACCTCCATTGTTTTCTCATTAACCTGAAACCATTAAATAGTAAAATGATTTGTTGACTCACAAATCATAAAGTAAATCCATTTACTCAATTAAGTCTGATTGTTGCCATCATAGTTGTAAGTAACCATACAGCTCTAAGGTAACTACTGAAATACTGCAGAATACACTATATTGTTTAAATTTAAAATTGAAGCAAATGCATACACAAACTTTTCTCAGGGTTACTGCCAAAAAGAAGGAGGACAGAGAGGAGAAGAAGTGGAAGATGGAGAAAGGAGAGAAATTTTCAGGACATCGGGATATATGGCTCCCTGGGAAATATCAATTTAGACCTTGTGTTAACATGTAATCTAAAGTACAAAGTTTAAAGTTATTTTATAAAACAGTACTTAAAATTTTATATTAGCTTATATAATTCCTTTTGGAAGTTTTCTTCAGTATTTTAAAATATTATATATATGTATGTGTGTGTGTATCAGATCAGATCAGATCAGTCGCTCAGTCATGTCCAACTCTTTGCGACCCCATGAATTGCAGCACGCCAGGCCTCCCTGTCCATCACCAACTCCTGGAGTTCACTCAGACTCATGTCCATCGAGTCAGTGATGCCATCCAGCCATCTCATCCTCTGTCGTCCCCTTCTCCTCCTGCCCCCAATCCCTCCCAGCATCAGAGTCTGTTCCAATGAGTCAACTCTTCCCATGAGGTGGCCTAAGTACTGGAGTTTCAGCTTTAGCATCATTCCTTCCAAAGAAATCCCAGGGCTGATCTCCTTCAGAATGGACTGGTTGGATCTCCTTGCAGTCCAAGGGACTCTCAAGAGTCTTCTCCAACACCACAGTTCAAAAGCATTAATTCTTTGGTGCTCAGCCTTCTTCACAGTCCAACTCTCACATCCATACATGACCACAGGAAAAACCATAGCCTTGACTAGATGGACCTTTGTTGGCAAAGTAATGTCTCTGCTTTTGAATATGCTATCTAGGTTGGTCATAACTTTCCTTCCAAGGAGTAAGCGTCTTTTAATTTCATGGCTGCAGTCACCATCTGTAGTGATTTTGGAGCCCAGAAAAATAGTCTGACACTGTTTCCCCATCTATTTCCCATGAAGTGATGGGACTGGATGCCATGATCTTCGTTTTCTGAATGTTGAGTTCTAAGCCAACTTTTTCACTCTCCGCTTTCACTTTCATCAAGAGGCTTTTGAGTTCCTCTTCACTTTCTGCCATAAGGGTGGTGTCATCTGCATATCTGATGTTATTGATATTTCTCCCAGCAATCTTGATTCCAGCTTGTGTTTCTTCCAGTCCAGCGTTTCTCATGATGTACTCTGCATATAAGTTAAATAAACAGGTTGACAATATACAGCCTATACATATATATATATATATATATATATATATATATATATATATATATATATATATAATGACTTGAGAGTCCCTTGGACTGCAAAGAAATCAAACCAGTGAATCCTAAAGGAAATCAATCTTAAATATTAATTGGAAGGACTGTGGCTGAAGCTGAAGCTCCAATACTTTGGCCACTTGATGCGAGGAGCTGACTCATTGGAAAAGACCTTGATGCTGGGAAAGATAGAGGGCAGGAAGAGAAGGGGATGGCAGAGAATGAAATAGTTGAATGGCATCCTCCACTCAATGGACATGAGTTTGAGCCAACTCCTGGAGATGGTGAAGGACAGGGAAGGCTGGCATGCTGCAGTTCATGAAGTCGTAAAAATTAAGACACAACTAAGTGACTGAACAACAACAAATATATATATATACAAAATATGTGTGGCATGCATATAAATTTTGAAGCAATACAGAGTACTTGAGAACCTACTGGCCATTTAAGAATTGCAACCTTACTCTAAGGAATTCTGTCACTCTCCACCCAACACTTCCTTCATTCAGGATTTCAAATCCCTAATGGTCCCCTTCCCAGAAAAGAGGTAATAACATCCTGGATTTTAGACTTATCATCCTTGGCCTTTTTATACTTTATCACATGTTTACATTGGAACAATATATTGTTTCATTTCACTTATTTATTTTTTAAAAATAATGTACTCCATATAGTTCTTTCTGTTTTTTCTCCCTTATTTATTGTTGCTGGCTCAGTTTAATAATTCTAAAATTTTTCTTCATATAGTTTAATCAATTGTTAGTTATTGCTTAAATGTCAGCATTCAAGTCCATGAAAGTCTAAATTTTGTGTGACTTTTTTGCTCCCACAGATTCTCATTCATGGTGAGTGAGTGAGAGAATGTGTATGTGTGTGTGAGAGTAACAGAGAAAGAGAAAGAGAGAGAGAGATGTGACTGTGGAAATCTGGGGCCTAAATCAATCATGCTTTCCCTTAGAAAGAACTTTCATTTCCTTCTGGTGGGATCAAGGGTGTGCTATTGACATGGGACCCATCCCATGACAATGGTCTTATCTCCTGCTGGTATGGAAATCTAATTAATCTCTCCACCCCCACAGAAAGGGGTTTTCCCAGGTGGCTCAGTGGTAAAGAATCTACCAGCCAAGCAGGAAATGCCTCCCAAGCAGGAGATGTGGGTTAGATCCCTGAGTCAGGAATATTCCTTGCAGAAGGGAATGGCAATCCACTCCAGTATTCTTGCCTGGAGAACCCCAGGGACAGAGGAGCCTAGTGGGCTGCCATCTATGGGGTCGCACAGAGTTGGACACAACTGAAGCGACTTAGCAGCAGCAGCAGCAGAATCTTGGTGGGCTACAGTACCTGGACTTGCAAAGAGTCAGACATGACATAGCAACTAAAGAGAGCCCCACAGAGAACCCTACCATCCCCAAAAGCTTAGTACTATTTTTGACCACTGAAAGTCTTCTATAGTGTGGTGTAAAACCCCCAAATCTATAACATTTATAGTTTAGCAGAATTTAGTTCTTTCATAGTAAGTGCCCAATGATATCTTGTCAGGAAGACACAGTTCATATACTTGTGATACTTGTGTAGAAGTAGGTACTATAAATGGTCTGATTATAAATTCAGAGTATGTCTGAGTTTATATTATAAATATCACAAATTCAGATTATATCTGATTGTTTTTATCATATATATGTAATACTGGAAAATCTTTTCTCTGTTTTTAGAAATCAAGAACTTTCATATAAGCAAATAATAGAGAATAAAGAATCATGGGATTTAAATGAATTGATTGTTCACACTTAGCAATATTTATCCAAAAATCCATTACAAAAGTATATATCAATCAAGTATTAATCAATTTAATATAATAATATATAGTCATACTATTGAGCTTCTCTATAGACAACCTTTGCATGTGTTTGCTGGAGTGGAATTCAAAGAGCTTCCTGTTCTAGTTTTCATGTACTTTTGTCTATTCATATAATTTGCATAGAAAGAGATCATCAGCCTCGCATTGGTAGTATTGCATGAGTTTGAATTAATAATATACAATGTATACATTAGCATATTAAAATACTAAAAAAGCATTAGCTTACATTGGAAGATTCCAGTTACTAAAATTATGATATTTTCTACTCAACTTCCTCTCCTCTACTTCTTATATTCAAGGTACTTCAAATGTAGTCATCAAGAGTAGAACTGTTTTGATATGACAATATGGACATCTAAGCTAAGTTTGGCCGATCTAATTTCTCAGCATAAGAATGTATAATTAAGACAAACCTTATATGGACTGGGCATGAAATGAAGAGCCATTGATCATGAGAGTTATGTGGTTGCCAGTTTCTATTGACCATGAAGATAAGGGAACAGAAAATATTAGTCTAGCAAGAAGAAAGACTAAAGCAGCAGAAGAAAAAGACAAGAAGTGAAAGGTGGAAATGTGATTCCTAGTGCTTATTACTGCATGGCTCCAAATGTCTTTATTAAGACCTCCTATGTTTGTAAGGGTGCTTGCTCCTTGGAAGGAAAGCTATGACAAACCTAGACAGTGTATTAAAAAGTAGACACATCACTTTGCTGACAAAGGTCTGTATAGTCAAAGCTATGGTTTTTCCAGAAGTCATGTATGGATGTGAGAGTTCAATCCTAAAAAAGGCTGAGAGTCAAAGAACTGATGCTTTCAAACTGCAGTGCTGGAGAAGACTCTTGTGAGTCCCTTGGACAGCAAGATCAAACCCTCAATACTAAAGGAAATCAATCCTGAATATTCATTGGAAGATCTGATGCTGAAGCTGAAGTTCCGGTACTTTGGCCACCTGATGGGAGGAACCAACTCACTGGAAAAGACTTTGATGATGGAAAAGATTGAAGGCAAAACGAGAAAGCGGTGACAGAGGATGAGATGGTTAGATAATATCACTGACTCAATGGATATGAATCTGAGCGACCTCCAGGAGATAGTGGAGGATAGAGGAATCTGGTGTTCTATAATTCATGGGGTCACAAAGATTCAGGTATGACTCAACAACAGAACAATAACAAGATTTGTGTTCCATGAGATGCTATTATGCTAGTGTGTGTGTATATATATATATATATACACACACATACATACATACACACACACACATTCTCTTGCCTCTTCTTTCTTGAATTTATTCTGTTGTTTGCAACCAAAAAGCCAAATTAATTTCAATCTAAGCTGTGGATAAAAGCACAAAAAAGAAAATTTCTTTGTTAGCAAGATTATTATGCTTACCAGATCCACTACATGACTCTGACAACTTATTTCACCTGTCTTGCATAAAATGCAAGTGTAGTATTCCTACTGTTTGTGACAACTTAGTGAATCAGTACCTAAACAATGTTTAAAATAGTGCCTTCACATGGTAAGAATTGTATGTGTTGACCCTTACTAATGTCCCCATTTTGTAAGAATTTTAAGTTTATCAATTCCATGTTATATGCCACATTTTAGTGCAGCAGGGAGCAACAATCCAGCATGAGGTTGGTTAACAGTGTTTCTTTAAGGGAGGGAAGAGAGGTAAAAGAGAAAAATTAATTACTCATAAGTCAGTGCTTTATCTGATAGATGAAAAAGTATTTTTTTTAAATTAACAGTAAACCTTTAAAAAAAAAAAAAAAAAAAGGTGTGCTATATTTTAGGTCATTGTTTCTAATATGTACCATGTTGTCATTCTGGAAAGAAACCAAATAGCTCTGAATAGTTACAATAACGCAAAGTAGCAATCCTTAAACATATCATAGTTTCTCTTTGGGGTTTCATGTTCAACATAAAGACACTTGGTGGAGGAAGGGGAGCCCGACCCCGAGTTCGAGGCCATCCTGGACACTGTGGATCCTAACAGGGATGGCCACATCTCCCTGAAAGAGTACATGGCCTTTATGATCAGCCGTGAGACTGAGAACGTCAAGTCCAGCAAGGAGATTGAGAGCACCTTCCGGGCCCTGAGCTCTGAAGGGAAGCCTTATGTGACCAAGGAGGAGCTGTACCAGAACCTGACTCGGGAACAAGCCGACTACTGCGTCTCCCACATGAAGCCCTACGTGGACCGCAAGGGCCGCGAACTCCCCACTGCTTTTGACTACGTCGAGTTCACCCGCTCGCTTTTCGTGAACTGATCCTCTGCTCCTAGGTTAGCCTAGCCCACGCTGCTTGCCCTACCGTCGCCTTGCTGCATGTCAACTCCTCTCTGTGCTCTTAAGAAAAATACTCCAGACAGTGTTGCTTTCCAGTGTAACCTTAACTTGCTTAGCTTGGTTTAAGATTTAGTAGAAAACAGTGCTTTAGTAACCGGCTTTAGGTCCAGTGGCCATTGCCATGTTGCTGTGGGGACCCAATTTCTGTCTCAAGGCCAGCTGCCCCATTCCGACTCCAGAAAAATCTGAGCAGCCAGCTAGTTCCCCTCTTGTTCGCCCTCCCTCAATTTTGTTTTCATGTAAAAGACAAATAAATGACTTGACTCCCCCCCAAAAATAAAAAAAATAAATAAAAAGACACTTGAAAATTCACCGTTAATGAAACATAGAGTCATGGTCACAGTAATCTCCTGTCTGCAGTGAAGTACTTTCTTTAGTTTTTTTTTTTAGCCTTCTCTCGAAGAATTGGTGTATTCAGCTTTAAATAATAAACTAAACTGGTCTCTTTTGTGTCAGAACATGGGCCAGGTGGCCAGAAAGATAGCAGGACAACTTTAGGAAGGAATTTCCTGTTCCTTCACACCTCATGAACTAATTCTTTCATTCCTCTTCAAATGCTAGCAAGCAAAGCAAGAATGTTCTTGTGAGAGGATGGAAGGAAAAGGCACATTTTAATTCAATAGGGCAAACACATACATGAATACAGGCATATATTTCTAAAACTAAACCCATATGTTATCTCCATTTTTCCCCTTTCTTCAAAAGGCTGAATTATATGTATAACTATATATATATATATGTATAATTTAAATATGTAAATTTGTATCTATATATATACATTATATATAGCATTTCGAACAATGGATCTAGGGACTCTATCTCTAAGCTGTAAAGCAGAAAATAGAAAATTTTAGGATATTGATCACAATTTGAGTAAAATGTAAAACTACTGTGAAAACTATCAAAGTATATAAAATAGATTCATGTGGTATGTTAAGCTAACGTTTTGGGTTTTTTTTTCTGCAAAGGAAGTAGCTTGGGATTTTATAAAATTGGCATCAATGGCTGTATGCAGTCATGTCTGTAGACTGGTTGTTACACTCATATCATTTCTTTCACAGAGGCTCAGGAAATCTTCTTCTTCTGCCAAGTACACTGTCTGAAATTGAAGTGTTGTCTGTGGTCCTAGGTGCTCGGTTTGCACCCAGTCTGCTCGGACTTTGAGACAGCAAGGAGAGCCCCCCTCAGAAGATGGCACCACACTGACTTTCTACTGCTGTTGAAACAAACACTGCAAAGAGTGACTTAAGACGTTTGATATTTCACATCTCTGTAGAAGCCTGTCTGACACAGGCTTCCTCTGGCAACTTCAAGGGCTTAGCAGGACTGAGTTCTTTTCCAGAAAGTCTAGGGGAGAATTTGTTTCTTTTTCACTTCTAGCTTCTTGAGGCTTCCTTTAAGCCTTTCCAAATTCAAAGGGCAGACTTAATCCTTCTCAGACTGCATTATTTTAACTTTCCATTCTGCATTTCGATTCCACTTTTTTGGTGGTAACACTGGGTCCATCCCAATAATATAGAATAATCTTACATTAACGTCAGCTGCGCAAAAAATTTATTTCCACAAGTAACTTTAGTTACCCGTTGCCATGTAACAGAACATATGCACAGGTTCCTGGGATCAGGATGTGGATACCCTGCTGCTGCTGCTGCTGCTGCTGCTGCTGCTGCTAACTCGCTTCATTCGTGTCCGACTCTGTCCCTGGGATTCTCTGGGCAAGAATACTGGAGTGGGTTGCCATTTCCTTCTCCAATGCATGAAAGTGAAAAGTGAAAGTGAAGTCGCTCAGTCATGTCCGACTCTTAGCTACCCCATGGATTATGGCCTACCAAGCTCCTCTGTCCATAGGATTCTCGAGGCAAGAGTACCGGAGTGGGTTGCCATTGCCTTCTCCAGTGGATACCCTAAGGGGTGAGGAAATGCATGATCCTGCCTTCCGCAGGGACAATATGGACTTTCTCCACTATTACGTTCAATCAATGCTAATTTTCATAAAAAAGATCATCAATTTCATAACTTGATGTCTGCATTTGATAAAAATTTTAAAATATGTATATAAAATAGAACCATTATTTGACATTCATGTAAGAGACCAGTTATTATCAATAAGAAGACAGAATAATCATTGGAGAAACTATCTGTTTAATTTCAAAGTGAAATTAGTGACAAACTGTGGATGCAATTTACACTATTATTGAAAATCAAACTAATGAATGTCATATGGAGTATTCATTATTCCTTTCATGAACTCGGTTTGGCAATTTTATAAACAACTAAGCAAACTGTCAATATGACCACATGATAAAACCAACTAGGGTAGTTAAAAGAACCACAGATAAAGTAACTTGAAGGGGAATTAAGAACATGAAATACAATGTTGAATAGAACAAACAAAGCAAATTCGTTGCTAATTTTAAATTAAAAGTCAACACCATCTTCTTTAAAGACCTTGACTAAATTATACCTCTGGCCAAGCAATAAATAAATGAAGCGCAGCATGCCTGAAACACAAACCTTCATTTTTAGTTTCCATTTTTAAGAACATTTGTAGTAATTTTGTATACTGTACTTCAGGTCCTCCTGACATAGTAAAGCTAATTATAAACATTAATTATGTGTGAGAAACAAAGATTTTTACATACTTTAATTCAGGCAGCCTTCAAAGAATTAACACATAAGAAGTCAATAATATCCCCACTTTATAGATTTAGATTCTGAAGCACAGAGAGATCAAATAACTTGTTTAGGAATATCCAGGCAGTAAGAGGTAAAGCTGACATTTCTAATCCATGCACTGTGGCTTTACAACCAAAACTAAGTGGTGCCCTCCTGCCTTCTGACTCGGATCATACACAAATATTTTCCCTCTTAAATATAAGATGACTAACAGTTTGAATTGTTGCATTTTGAGCAGGGTTAGCTAGATAGCTCAGAGAAGGTGATGGCACCCCACTCCAGTACTCTTGCCTGGAAAATCCCATGGATGGAGGAGCCTGGTAGGCTGCAGTCCATGGGGTCGCGAGGAGTCGGACACGACTGAGCGACTTCACTTTCACTTTTCACTTTCATGCATTGGAGAAGGAAATGGCAACCCACTCCAGTGTTCTTGCCTGGAGAATCCCAGGGATGGGGGAGCCTGGTGGGCTGCTGTCCATGGGGTCGCACAGAGTTGGACACGACTGAAGCGACTTAGCAGCAGCAGCAGATAGATAGCTAGATACTGTGGAGGGATTCATTTCACATGAGTTTCCTTGGTGGCTCAGATGGTAAAGAATCTGCCGTCAATGCACCCAGGAGACCTGGGTTCAATCCCCAGATTAGGAAGATTCCCCTAGAGAAGGAAATGACTACCCCCTCAAGTACTTTTGCCTGAAGAATTCCGTGGACAGAGGAACCTGGCGAGCTACAGCATTTGTGGTGGTAAAGTGGGACATGACTAAATGACTAACACTTTTTTTCCTTTCACGTAGTATTAGATGATTTAAATATCTTAGAAAGATTGTTATTATTATGATCTTGCCAGAGAGAATTAATATATATATCACATTATATATATGTAATGATAATAATGTATAATATATAATGCATGTGTGTTAGTGATCCAGTTACTACATTTTCAACCTCAAAATACAGACATCATGCCTTCCAAATGTATATCAGTGTAAAAAAAAATGATAAACAGAAACTTCAATTAAGACTCAACCAGGACACCAGAGGAGACGCTCTCATACCTTACAACAATAGCAAAGCCCAAGAAGAAGAAAGAGCCCTTTTTTTTTCCTGGCAAGGACTCAGTCAATAAAAAGCCATGTTCTCTTTGTTTAGTCCAGCCCTCCCAGCTTTGTTTTCCTCTCTAGAAAAGAGATTTCCTTTCATTGTCCTGCACATGGCTTGCTGATACTTGCGATTCCCTGCTGATCCTGAATAAATGTATGCTTGCTGGAGAAATATCTGGCAGTCTCTCTGTTTCAAGTCAATATTCTGGTGGTCAATACAGGGACCAGTGAAGACCCACAAATGTTCCAGTGCTGGTGAGCAAACAGGTGTGATACCTACAAGTAAGCTCATCATCACTCTTTTTCTCATTGACTCTGGAGGTTGAGTGCACATCTTTTTCTCCATGACTCAAGTACACACTCTTTTTGCATTTGAAGCTCTCCAAGCTTGATTTGGGATCTGTTTAAAAAAGGTTTTGTCTTTGGTTAAAGCCTTGTTCTGTATGTGGGTACTTGTTTAGTACTATACCACTCTTACAGCAGAAAGTGAAGAGGAACTAAAAAGCCTCTTGTTGAAAGTGAAAGAGGACAGTGAAAAAGTTGGCTTAAAGCTCAACATTCAGAAAATGAAGATCATGGAATCTGGTCCCATCACTTCATGGGAAATAGATGGGGAAACAGTGGAAGCAGTGGCTGACTTTATTTTTCTGGGCTCCAAAATCACTGCAGATCGTGATGGCAGCCATGAAATTAAAAGATGCTTACTCCTTGGAAGGAAAGTTATGACCAACCTAGACAGCATATTCAAAAGCAGAGACATTACTTTGCCAACAAAGGTCTGTCTAGTCAAGGCTATGGTTTTTCCTGTGGTCATGTATGGATGTGAGAGTTGGATTGTGAAGAAAGCTAAGCACCAAAGAATTGATGCTTTTGAACTGTGGTGTTGGAGAAGACTCTTGAGAGTCCCTTGGACTTCAAGGAGATCCAACCAGTCCACTCTGAAGGAAATCAGCCCTGGGATTTCTTTGGAAGGAATGATGCTAAAGCTGAAACTCCAGCACTTTGGCCACCTCACACGAAGAGTTGACTCATTAGAAAAGACCCTGATGCTGGGAGGGATTGGGGGCACGAGGAGAAGGGGATGACAGAGGATGAGATGGCTGGATGGCATCACCAACTCAATGGACATGAGTTTGAACTCCAGGAGTTGGTGATGGACACAGAGGCCTGGCATGCTGGGATTCATGGGGTTGCAAAGAGTTGGACATGACTGAGCAACTGAACTGAACTGATTTGACCACAGATTTCATCAACTAAAGCTGGCTAAAAATATCTTTAGCCCATTCCTTTTAAAACCGAGACTGTTTCACTAAAATTGTGCCAGCTGTCCAGCCTTTGGCCTATTCCTATGAAATTGGGGTTATTCTATGAAAGTTGGCTGAAAAACCTTTGACTTGACTCTTCTTGACCAAGCTGTTTCCTTAGAATTGTCTGGGATTAGCTTGCAAGCTGTTTGCATTGAACTATTGGGCTATAAGCTATGTGAGCTATTGTAAAACTTTTACTCTAGAGAAAATCCTCTCAGAAATGGGATTCCACTTATCTAAGTATTTTGACGGTGCCCTTAGGTACAAGGCTCTGTTTGATTTTATAATTAAACCTGTGGTCCTTCTTTATGAGCCTTTCTAAAAAATTGGGCCAATGTGACCAAAACCAATTTAGAATATCAGTGGTCATTATGGGTAACTTTTGAAATCCCCAAATTTAATATCTGTAAAACTAACCAGACTATAATAGTTTAAAATTTCTAGAAGTTACTGGAATGTTGATGGTGATTGATATTTTTGAGGCTTCCAAGCATTGTCAGAATCCTCAAAATGCCTCTATGCAAAATAAAAGATTTTTTAAAGATTAACTGAGACAGACAAATGATTAAAGAAAGATAAAAAGGCTCCTAAAGCCTCGGGCTTCTCTTCCTTGTCTTAGGCTCAGCCGCTGCACACGACCACTATCTTGTCTCTCTCTTTTGGATCCCAGTGGCCAGATTCCAGGGCTTTAATTCTGAAAGAGATGGGAATACCAGACCACCTGATCTGCCTCTTGAGAAATTTGTATGCAGGTCAGGAAGCAACAGTTAGAACTGGACGTGGAACAACAGACTGGTTCCAAATAGGAAAAGGAGTACATCAAGGCTGTATATTGTTACCCTGCTTATTTAACTTATATGCAGAGTACATCATGAGAAACGCTGGACTGGAAGAAACACAAGCTGGAATCAAGATTACCAGGAGAAATATCGATAACCTCAGATATGCAGATGACACCACCCTTAGGGCAGAAAGTGAAGAGGAACTCAAAAGCCTCTTGATGAAAGTGAAAGTGGAGAGTGAAAAAGTTGGCTTAAAGCTCAACATTCAGAAAATGAAGTTCATGGCATCCGGTCCCATCACTTCATGGGAAATAGATGGGGAAACAGTGGAAACAGTGTCAGACTTCATTTTTCTGGGCTCCAACATCACTGCAGATGGCTACTGCAGCCATGAAATTAAAAGACGCTTATTCCTTGGAAGGAAAGTTATGACCAACCTAGATAGAATATTCAAAAGCACAGACATAACTTTGCCAACAAAGGTCTGTCTAGTCAAGGCTATGGTTTTTCCTGTGGTCATGTATGGATGTGAGAGTTGGACTGTGAAGAAGGCTGAGCACCGAAGAATTGATGCTTTTGAACTGTGGTGTTGGAGAAGACTCTTGAGAGTCCCTTGGACTGCAAGGAGATCCAACCAGTCCATTCTGAAGGAGATCGGCCCTGGGATTTCTTTGGAAGGAATGATGCTAAAGCTGAAACTCCAATACTTTGGCCACCTCATGCGAAGAGTTGACTCATTGGAAAAGACTCTGATGCTGGGAGGGATTGGGGGCAGGAGGAGAAGGGGACGACAGAGGATGAGATGGCTGGATGGCATCACTGACTCAATGGACGTGAGTCTGAGTGAACTCCGGGAGTTGGTGATGGACAGGGAGGCCTGGTGTGCTGTGATTCATGGGGTCGCAAAGAGTCGGACACGACTGAGCGACTGATCTGAAATGCAGGAAACACACAGGAGACTCTGGTTCAATCCCTGGGTTGGGAAGATCCCTTCCTCCTTCCTTTTTATGCCACCTATGCCTCTTCTATACCCTCAAATACCCCTTTTCCTTTCTTAAAAATTCTCTCTACTTTATTTTTTTGAATTTATAAGAACTTCTCCCTTTAAAATTAAGTTTTCTGAGGACCCAGAAGTTTAACTCTTAATTTCTTATATTCCCTGGACTAAAGATGATCTGTGAGCCATAGTCAAAGATTTTTCTAAAACAACCAAAGATCCTTACATACTTGCTCAGGAATTTAATATTCATCCAAACTTATCAATCTGATTCTCTGACTTGTATAAGCTGGCCCATATGCTTGCCAGTGAAGGCCAGGCCCAGCACTGGATGAAAATCATTAACTGGGAAAATCCTGAAAAGTCTCTAGAATTACAACTGGGAGATCAGTCCACTGATTTATTGTATGATCAGGCTTGGGCAATCACTGGGTGACTTCACTGAGCAATTCCTCAAGGTTTATCAAAACCTGTTTGGAACAAAATTCACACTTGCACACTCATACACAAAAAAATCTGATGAACCTGTTCACGACTAATACAAACTTCAGCTTGCTTTTAAAGAAAAATATGATTTTCCTTCAGATGTTTATTTTACCCAGGGATCTTTTAAGTTCATGAATATTTATTTTTTTAATTTTATTTTTTAAGTTTACAATATTGTATTGGTTTTGCCATATGTCAACATGAATCCGCCACAGGTATACACGTGTTCCCCATCCTGAACCCTCCTCCCTCCTCCCTCCCCGTACCATTCCTCTGGGTCGTCCCAGTGCACCAGCCCCAAGCATCCAGTATCATGCATCAAACCTGGACTGGCGACTCGTTTCATATATGATATTATACATGTTTCAATGCCATTCTCCCAAATATTTATGAATAGAGTGAACCAGGATCACTCCCTTACGGTAAAACTTGTCAGGAGACAATGGGAAACCATGCCCACTCCAGATTTAGTGAATATGGCAAATTAATTCTCTCACACTCTAGATGAATCACCTCAAAAACACACAAAAAACATCGAAAGTCTTAATCTTCAACTCCAGTAAATGAACAATTCTAAATGAAACCAAAACCCTCCTAGTTTGTGCTATTATTTGCAAAGAGCTAGACCACTGGAAAAGAGACTGTTTACAAATTAAGTACTTTAACTGCCTCAGCTCACTTAACCAGCCTTTCCAACTTCCCAGTTCTCAATGAAGGGGTTCCAAGGAACTACAGGGGCTCTTTCCAATCCTTACTCTTAATTGGTTTGGAGAAACATTTCTCCAGATTGATAATGAATCTCTTCCACCCCGATTTACATGAAAGTGACATTGTAGAAGCTGAACCCCACTATCCACTACTCCAAAACAGTCCCTGCCTTGAAGTACTAAACTAGTTCAAATAGTGGGGACCACTACCCAGCATCTCCATAGGCTGGAATCAAGGCTTTGGTAGGGAACAGAATCCAATTTTAGGCTTGAAGTTCATTTCCAAACCCAACATCTACTGTCAATATTAATTTCCTTATAATTTTAAAGGATGGAGGTCCTCAGCTCTAAGAGGCCACTCATTGTCTTCTGTACCATGGCTTTCACAGCATGGCAGTTGGCTTTCTCAAGGCCAACAGACGAGCATCTTTCTGATGCTTCAGCTTTCTTTTAAATTAAAGTGAACTGACTGATTTAATTACAAGGAAGGCATCCCACCACATGCACAGGTTCATTACACTCAAGAGGAGGGAATTACATTGGGTACATATATCAGGAGACAGAAAACTTGAGGTGTCTTAGACTATGTCTACCATAGGTCATTTTTCCAAATCTGACACAAACATTATAAACTTCCCTTCTTCCAGGTGACTGGATTAGAAAGGGCTCTAACTCTTTAAAATCAGCTATTTAATGGAGTTTTAATGTCCAGATGCATGCTTTTTATGCACATTTTAAAGGTAAAATGCTAAACTATATTCTATTTGGAGACTGCTTTTAGCTACACTGATATTTTTCACACTTCAGTTTCTCCATCCTTCTTCTATGCCAAACTGTTGTTTAAAAATATGAAAAATATTTTAGAAAAATATGAAAATACAGACTTGCATTTATTTTAAAATTATTTGTGGTAAACATATTAATACTGTACTTTTTATATCATCTCAATATATTTTATTATAGTTTATTGAAAAATTGAGACTTCATTCTGCTTAAAACCAAATAAAATGATCTATGTTCATAAAAAACAGACACAACAAACTAAGTACAATATAAAACTAAGAATTTAAGGAACTGAAAGCACCCTACTGAATCAAGGAGGTTCATGGGTGCCTCAAAACAACAGAAAATTCTAATCCTTCTTTGGGAGTCTCTGAAAGTGAGAAACTTAAGGCCAGCTGGGCTTCCCTGGTAGCTCAGATGGTAAAGTATCCATCTCTATTGCGGGAGACTTGGGTTGGACCCCTGGGTTGGGAAGATCCTTGGGAGGAGGGCATGGCAACAACTCCAATATTCTTGCCTGGAGAATCCCCATGGACCGAAACGCATGGTGAGCTACAGTCCATGGGGTCACAAAGAGCTGGGCAGACTAAGTGACTAAGCACAGCACGAGTAATAGTAAAAGGAAAATACTGTCATCTTCACACTTTTGTTTTCCAGCCCTCAAAAATATTTTCCCATGGTGAGTAAAATTCTTTCTCTGACTTTCAATCTTATGCTCACTTTCCAGATGCTGGTAGGAGATTCTATACTGCAAGAAATATCTTCCAACTTCATGGCAGGAACCAAAATAATATTAGCTGAAATGTGGAATTATCTCCCCCATTGGGACCAGGAGGCCAAACGGAGGAAAGCCTTATGTACTATAGCATCTCCTGTGATAGTTTTTAGAATTTGGTGTGTCTCATAAAGAATTTCACCTGGTGGCAATTTACTGAGATAACATATGGCCACAGCAGATGCTTTGCTGCAGCTTGACCTGGAACTGAAAGTTCACTGTGAAGATAAGCAACGTTAGCACTCCTCTGCATAGTAGCTTATTTGACTAAAAATATATCTACTTATTATTCATAGATTATAATCATGGGCTTTTTGAATATGCATGCTATATTTAAAAACAAACGTAAATGATTTACATTGTTCACATAAGGTAATTGAGCCCCATGAAACAAAATTAATTCTCACATTTAATTATCTGTTTATAACCTAGTTCTCTAATACACAGAATATCATTCCTCAAGAAACAATGTATTATGCTAAATAGAGTCTATATTCTCAAATTAGCATGTTCTCTTCAATATATAATTCAAACTAGTGCAAGTTAATGGCAATGTACTTAAATATATAATTGTTATTCTAGCATAGTTTATTGCTATAAAATAAAACAAGCTACTAGTAAAAGTACTTATTATAGTTAAGTTCATTAGATTAGCCCAAAAACTTTCAGTTATACCCTGGTTTCTAAATGTAAATTATACTGTTTTTATTAAATATTATTTTACTTCAAGTCATCTACTTTGCATCCCTTATAAAGTATATCCACTACTGTTCATAATTCATATGAGTCTCAGCTTTGATTAGGATATAATACTATCTCCAAGGTAAAATGCAAGGACAGTCTGATTTATTGCCCCTATTTTAGCTCTATTACATAATATGTATTCTTTCAGATTATCTATTGTCATAAGTTCTTGAGGTCACTAACCCTCTGTTGCCACCTGAATTCCTTTATTATGAGCTATTTCTTGGATGTTTAAAATTTTGTGTACATGATCTTTGCAGTTGCTTCTGTTGTTTTTTGCTTGTTTTCCCCTTGTAGGAGGAGAATTCTTCTATTTCACTCATCTTATGTTGAGTAACCAGTCATGTTACTCATGTACAATTGGCTTAAAATTAAAAAAAAAAAAATATATATATATATATATATAAATTCTCATGGTCTTGTGGGGCTTCTCAGGTGGCTCAGTGGCAAAGAATCCAGCTGCTTGCAGGAGACAGACATGAGGGTCCAATCCCTGGGTCGGGAAGATGCCCTGGAGTAGAAGATGGCCTGGGAAATCCCATGGACATTCTATGAGGTCTGTGGTCTATGGGGTCACAAAGAGTTGGACATGACTGAGAGACTGAATACACACACACGGTCTTGTGTCTTGACAACTCTCAAATGGATGATTCCTGTCTGGCATTGCTCATGTCATGTGGTTGTGGTCAGATGGTAGCAAATATTCAGATCTCACAGTCCCAAAAAAGCACAGATCTCAAGTTATTTCAGAAGTATTTTTATTTTAGCTACCAACTGAAACACCGAGGCATCCTGTCACATCCTTCAACAGATGCATGGTTGTTAACTCCCTCTTCAAGTACAGCCCTTTTTTGGAAGGTGTAAGGTAGTTTTCTTTCTGTTTCTTTTTCACGTGTAGAACAACTTATTCCAGAAGAGTTTGTTGAAAATATTTTTGCTCTCATTGAACTGTTCTTGTACATTTCAGGCATTAATTGAATATACAGGTATGAAGGAGTCATCTATTTCTTAATTCCCTATTCTGTTGCATTAATCTGCATGTCTGCGCTCAGCATGGATACCATGAAAAAAGTGAATGTGAAGACGGTCAGTCGTGTCCGACTCTTTGTGACCCCATGGAGCTATACCCCGATCAGGCTCCTCCATCCATGGGATTTTCCAGGCAAGAGTGGATTGCCTGGAGTGGATTGCCATTTCCTTCTCCAATGGATACCATATTATCAGTTATAGCTTACATCAATTGATTAAGGCAGGCAAGATGTGTCCCTTTTTTTAAAATATTTGCCCTTTCAGTTCAGTTCAGTTCAGTCACTCAATCATGTCCAACTCTTTGTGACCCCATGAATCGCAGCACACCAGGCCTCCCTGTCCATCACCAACTCCCAGAGTTCACTGAGATTCACGTCCATCAAGTCAGTGATGCCATCCAGCCATCTCATCCTCTGTCATCCTCTTGTCCTCCTGCCCCCAATCCCTTCCAGCATCAGAGTCTTTTCCAATGAGTCAACTCTTCGCATGAGGTGGCCAAAGTACTGGAGTTTCAGCTTTAGCATCATTCCTTCCAAAGAAATCCCAGGGCTGATCTTCTTCAGAATGGACTGGTTGGATCTCCTTGCAGTCCAAGGGACTCTCAAGAGTCTTCTCCAACACCACAGTTCAAAAGCATCAATTCTTCGTTGTTCAGCTGCCCTTTAATACTGTTCTTTTCCAAATAAATCTGCACTATTCTAGGTCCATTACATTTCCATATAAACTTTCGAATCAGTTTCTCAATTGTTAATTAAAAAGGACAGTGTATTTGAGTAGGATTTCTTTCAAATTACACATCACTATGACAGTATACATATCAATATTTAAGTCGCAAATGCATGAATACTGTACAAATCATCATTACTTAAGGTTGTCTTTCATTTCTTTCAGCTATTTTTGTATTTATTTTTATTGAAACTAGAAATAAATTGATCATTTAAGGATTACATTTTTGATTCTATATTCCATGTTTGTTTTTAATAAAATACAATTAAATTTTATAAACTAATCCTACATATACAACCTTTAAAAATTATTATAAATAAATAATATGTAAAATATTTATTTTGTATATTTATAAAATAGCTAGTTATTTGTTAAGGCTATATATTTCTTAGGTAGGAAGTTAAGCATGAGTCAAAGTGAAAGGGATGCAAGCTTATCTCTAAATCCCATCCCAGACACACCCAGGGGAGCTCACAGATATTCTATAAAATAACCAGAGACTTTTCCAACTCTTAAGCACACACTCTAGGCAAAGAGTATACAAACTAACCACAGCGGCTTCTCCAATGCCAGGCTATGTCCTCAAGTGACCTTGAGGCAGTCGGGAGTTCATTCAGTTCAGTTGCTCAGTCATATCCACTCTTTGCGACTCCATGAATCACAGCACACCAGGCCTCCCTGTCCATCACCAACTCCCAGAGTTCACTCAGACTCGTGTCCATTGAGTCAGTGATGCCATCCAGCCATCTCATCCTCTGTCGTCCCCTTCTCCTCCTGCCCCCAGTCCTTCCCAGCATCAGAGTCTTTTCCAATAAGTCAACTCTTCGCATGAGGTGGCCAAAGTACTGGAATTTCAGCTTTAGCATCATTCCTTCCAAAGGAATCCCAGGGCTCATCTCCTTCAGAATGGACTGGTTGGATCTCCTTGCAGTCCAAGGGACTCTCAAGAGTCTTCTCCAACACCACAGTTCAAAAGCATCAATTCTTCAGCACTCAGCTTTATTCACAGTCTAATTCTCACATCCATACATGACCACAGGAAAAACCATAGCCTTGACTAGATGGACCTTTGTTGCCAAAGTAATGTCTCTGCTTTTTAATGTGCTATCTAGGTTGGTCATAACTTTCCTTCCAAGGAGTAAGAGTCTTTTAACTTCATGGCTGCAATAACCATCTGCAGTGATTTTGGAACACCAAAAAATAAAGTCTGACACTGTTTCCCCATCTATTTCCCATGAAGTGATGGGACCAGATGCCACGATCTTGGTTTTCTGAATGTTGAGCTTTAGGCCAACTTTTTCACTCTCCGCTTTCACTTACATCAAGAGGCTTTTTAGTTCCTCTTCACTTATAAGGGTGGTATCACCTGCGTATCTGAGGTTATTGATATTTCTCCCGGCAATCTTGATTCCAGCTTGTGCTAATTCCAGCCCAGCGTTTCTCATGATGTACTCTGCATAGAAGTTAAATAAGCAGGGTGACAATATACATCCTTGATGTACTGCTTTTCCTATTTGGAACCAGTCTGTTGTCTCATGTCCAGTTCTAACTGTTGCTTCCTGACCTGCATACAGGTTTCTCAAGAGGCAGGTCAAGTGGCCTGGTATTGCCATTTCTTTCAGAATTTTCCATAGTTTATTGTGATCCACACAGTCAAAGGCTTTGGCATAGACAATAAAGCAGAAATAGATGTTTTTCTGGAACTCTCTTGTTTTTTTGATGATTCAGCGGATGTTGGCAATTTGATCTCTGGTTCCTCTGCCTTTTCTAAAACCAGCTTGAACATCAGGAAGTTCACGGTTCACATATTGCTGAAGCCTGGCTTGGAGAATTTTGAGCATTACTTTACTAGCATGTGAGATGAGTGCAAGTGTGTGATAGTTTGAGCATTCTTTGGCATTGCCTTTCTTTGGGATTGGAATGAAAACTGATCTTTTCCAGTCCTGTGCCCACTGCTGAGTTTTCCAGATTTGCTGGCATATTGAGTGCAGCACTTTCACAGCATCCTCTTTGAGAATTTGAAATAGCTCAACTGGAATTCCATCACCTCCACTAGCTTTGTTCATAGTGATGCTTTCTAATGCCCACTTGACTTCACATTTAAGGATGTCTGGCTATAGGTGAGTGATCACACTATCATTAAGGGTTCATATATATTTTATAGATACATATATCTGATTACAACTACTGAATTATGTAAAAGCCATGTGCAAAACAGCGTGTCATCATGCAACTCGCAACTGTCAATCAACACTATCAGTCCATGCCTGTCTAGATGAATATGTAAAGGCCCTGTCTTGAAAAACCCCTTTACCTCATCACTTCAGTGCCAATGCCTCTCTTGGCTGACCGACCTCTACCAGAGGTGTTCTTTCTGTTCACCCTTCTCTTTCTTCAATAAACTTGTTTTTGCCAGGGGTAAGACCTCGCATTACCCATAATGATTACTTATAATCTCATAAGATTCTTCTTTGTGTCCATACCAAGAATTGAGGCCCACAAATGAGGGTCCTCTTTGAACCCTCCAAATCTGGCAAAATATTAATCTTGAATCACAAATAATTATTTATCATTTATTTTTAAGTACTCATAAATTAATATATTTCCTCACTGTAGTTTCAGTCTAAATAAGGATTTTGAATTTTATTGGTGCCTCTGAAGATCTGGGTTTAATTGATATTCTCTACTGTTTACATCCCACGTCCAAGGAGCCATGGCTGCGTGGGCGCAGGAAGGCCTAGAGGAGCTATCCCACGTTGAAGATCAGGAAGGGCAGTGGTGAGGAGATACCCATCGTCCAAGGTAAGGAGCAATGGCTGTGCTTTGCTGAAGCAGCCGTGAAGAGATATCCCACGCCAAGGTAAGAGAAACACAAGTAAGACGATAGGTGTTGTAAGAGGGCATCAGAGGGCAAACATTCTGAAACTATACTCACAGAAAACTAGTCAGTCTAATCACATTAGGACCACAGCCTTGTCTAACTCAATGAAACTAAGGCATGCCCATGGGGCAACCCAAGATGGGCGGGTCATGGTGGAGAGATCTGATAGAATGTGGTTCAGTGGAGAAGGGAATTGCAAACCACTTCAGTATTCTTGCCTTGAGAACCCCATGAACAGTATGAAAAGGCAAAATGATAGGATACTGAAAGAGAAACTCCCCAGATCAGTAGGTGCCCAATATGCTACTGGAGATCACTGGAGAAATAACTCCAGAAAGAACGAAGGGATGGAGCCAAAGCAAAAAGAATACCCAACTGTGGATGTGACTGGTGATAGAAGCAAGGTCTGAGGCTGTAAAGAGCAATATTGCATAGGGACCTGGAATGTCAGGTCCATGAATCAAGGCAAATTGGAAGTGGTAAAACAAGAGATGACAAGAGTGAATGTCGACATTCTAGAAATCAGGGAACTGAAATGGACTGGAATGGGTGAATTTAACTCAGATGATCATTATATCTATAACTGTGGGCAGGAATCCCTTAGAAGAAATGGAGTGGCCATCATGGTCAACGAAAGAGTCCAAAATGCAGTACTTGGATGCAATCTCAAAAATGACAGAATGATCTCTGTTCCTTTCCAAGGCAAACCATTAAATATCACAGTAATCCAAGTCTATGCCCCAACCAGTAACGCTGAAGAAGCTGAAGTTGAACGGTTCTATAATGACCTACAAGACCTTTTAGAAATAAGACCCAAAAAAGATGTCCTTTTCATTATAGGGGACTGGAATGCAAAAGTAGGAAGTCAAGAAACACCTGGAGTAACAGGCAAATTTGGCCTTGGACTACGGAATGAAGCACGGCAAAGACTAATAGAGTTTTGCCAACAAAATGCACTGGTCATAACAAACACCCTCTTCCAACAACACAAGAGAAGACTCTACACATGTACATCATCAGATGGTCAATACCGAAATCAGATTGATTATATTCTTTGCAGCCAAATTGGAGAAGCTCTATACAGTCAGCAAAAACAAGACCAGGAGCTGACTGTGGTGCAGACCATGAACTCCTTATTGCCAAATTCAGACTTAAATTGAAGAAAGTAGGGAAAACCACTAGACCATTGAGGTATGACCTAAATCAAATCCCTTATGATTATACAGTGGAAGTGAGAAATAGATTTAAGGGTCTAGATCTGATAGATAGAGTGCCTGATGAACTATGGAATGAGGTTCGTGACATTGTACAGGAGACAGGGATTAAGACCATTCCCATGGAAAAGAAATGCAAAAAAGCAAAATGGCTGTCTAGGGAGGCCTTACAAATAGCTGTGAAAAGAAGAGAAGTGAAAAGCAAAAGAGAAAAGGAAATATATAAACATCTGAATGCAGAGTTCCAAAGAATAGCAAGAAGAGATAAGAAAGCCTTCTTCAGCAATCAATGCAAAGAAATAGAGGAAAACAACAGAATGGGAAAGACTAGGGATCTCTTCAAGAAAATCAGAGATATGAAAGAAATATTTCATGCAAAGATCAGCTCGATAAAGGACAGAAATGGTATGGACCTAATAGAAGCAGAAGATATTAAAAGAGGTGACAAAAATACACAGAAGAACTGTACAAAAAGATCTTCACACCCAGATAATCATGATGGTGTGATCACTGACCTAGAGCCAGAAATCCTGGAATGTGAAGTCAAGTGGGCCTCAGAAAGCATCACTACGAACAAAGCTAGTGGAGGTGATGGAATTCCAGTTGAGCTATTCCAAATCCTGAAAGATGATGCTGTGAAAGTGCTGCAGTCAATATGCCAGCAAATTTGGAAAACTCAGCAGTGGCCACAGGACTGGAAAAGGTCACTTTTCATTCCAATCCCAAAGAAAGGCAATGCCAAAGAATGCTCAAACTACCGCACAATTGCACTCATCTCACACGCTAGTAAAGTAATGCTCAAAATTCTCCAAGCCAGGCTTCAGCAATATGTGAACCGTGAACTTCCTGATGTTCAAGCTGGTTTTAGAAAAGGCAGAGGAACCAGAGATCAAATTGCCAACATCCGCTGGATCATGGAAAAAGCAAAAGACTTCCAGAAAAGCATCTATTTCTGCTTTATTGTCTATGCCAAAGCCTTTGACTGTGTGGATCACAATAAACTGTGGAAAATTCTGAAAGAGATGGGAATACCAGACCACCTGATCTGCCTCTTGAGAAATTTGTATGCAGGTCAGGAAGCAACAGTTAGAACTGGACATGGAACAACAGACTGGTTCCAAATAGGAAAAGGAGTTTGTCAAGGTTGTATATTGTCTCCCTGTTTATTTAACTTATATGCAGAGTTCATCATGAGAAACGCTGGACTGGAAGAAACACAAGCTGGAATCAAGATTGCCGGGAGAAATATCGATAACCTCAGATATGCAGATGACACCACCCTTACGGCAGAAAGTGAAGAGGAACTCAAAAGCCTCTTGATGTAAGTGAAAGTGGAGAGTGAAAAAGTTGGCTTAAAGCTCAACATTCAGAAAATGAAGATCATGGAATCTGGTCCCATCACTTCATGGGAAATAGATGGGGAAACAGTGGAAACAGTGTCAGACTTTATTTTACTGGGCTCCAAAGTCACTGCAGATGGTGACTGCAGCCATGAAATTAAAAGACGCTTACTCCTTGGAAGGAAAGTTATGACCAACCTAGATAGCATATTCAAAAGCAGAGACATTACTTTGCCAACAAAGGTCCATCTAGTCAAGGCTGTGGTTTTTCCTGTGGTCATGTATGGATGTGAGAGTTGGACTATGAAGAAGGCTGAGTGCCGAAGAATTGATGCTTTTGAACTGTGGTGTTGGCGAAGACTCTTGAGAGTCCCTTGGACTGCAAGGAGATCCAACCAGTCCATTCTGAAGGAGATCAGCCCTGGGATTTCTTTGGAAGGAATGATGCTGAAGCTGAAACTCCAGTACTTTGGCCACCGCATATGAAGAGTTGACTCATTGGAAAAGTCTCTGATACTGGGAGGGATTTGGGGGCAGGAGGAGAAGGGGACGACAGAGGATGAGATGGCTGGATGGCATCACTGACTCGATGGACATGAGTCTGAGTGAACTCTGGGAGTTGGTGATGGACAGGGAGGCCTGGCATGCTGCGATTCATGGGGTCTCAAAGAGTCGGACACGACTGAGCAACTGATCAGATCTGATCTGATTATTTACATAGTCTATTGATATAAGCCCTTACTCTATCAATATCAGTTATTGTAATCTTATTTTTTCTCATACAGTAATTTTGTGGTACATATCTTTTTCTCTCAGATTCTCTAACTGCACCCCCAAGTTTTGGTAAGTCGTATATTTGATAATAAAGATACATAAATCTTCACAACCAAATAAATTCTAGTTGCCTTGTTATTTCATATTTGACACATACATAGACTACAATGTTTTCTAAGTTTCCAAATATTTGGATATTTTTAAAGATATATTTCCGGGTTTTTAATCAATAAAATAATTTATCTGAGGCCAGAGAATGCATGTGTACATATCTCTGTCATTTCAAATTGAGGTGAATATCAAAGTCTAGCATATAGTTTATTATGGTGAATGCTTCATGTATACTTAAAAAAAAATACATATGCTTCAGGTTTTAGTTGTATTGTTGCACCAATAAAATCAGGTTGAGTTAGTTGATAATATATGTACAAATCTTCTGTTTTATTTTTAATATTTAAAAAAAATCTTTAATTTTAAAACAGATTAGAAAAAGTATAAAGACAGTGCAGAAAGTTTCTGTGTACATATTACCCATTTTTTCTATTTCTAACATGTTACATTATTATGGTCCACTTGTTACAGTTTTAGTTGTTGGGCTTCCCTTGTGGCTCCGCTGGTAAAGAATCCACTTGCAATGGGGGAGACCTGGGTTTGATCTCTGGGTTGGGAAGATCTCCTGGAGAAGCGAAAAGCTACCCAGTCCAGTATTCCAGCCTAAAGAATTCCATGGGGTCGCAGAGAGTCAGACACAACTGAGCAACTTTCACTTCACTTCACTTATTACAGTTAATGAACTAATACTGATATATTGTTATTAATTAGAATACATAGCTTATTCCAAATTCCTTGGTTTTTACATAATGCCTTTTTCTCTGTTCTAGGATTCCATCCAAGATAGGACATTACATTTGATTGAATTTTTTTCCTTAGGCTCCTTTCATCTGTGACAATTTCTTAGACCGTCATTTTTTTCTGATCTGGATGGTTTCTAGGAGGATTGTTCAGGTACAGTATTGGGATTTGGATATTTTTCTCATGTTTATAGTAGGGCCATGTGTTTGGAGAAGAAGAAAACACAGGTCAAGTGCCATTTTCATCACACCATAATAAGGGTACATACTATCAACATAAATTAACACTTTTTATGCTGACTTTGATCACAAGGCTGAGACAGTATTTGCCAAGTTCCTCTACCCTAAAATTCTTTTTTCCTCACTTCCTGTATTGTTCTCTTCGGAAGAAGGTTCCTATGGCAGCCCACACTAAGAGGTGGGGATTTATGCACAAACTCCTTGAAGGCAGACTATGTCTATACATTACTGGAATTGTTTTACACATGAGATTTTTTATTCTCCCCATTTATTTATATATTTAAATCATTTACTCATATCAGTTTAGACTCAAATGTTTTACATGGAGTCATTATGCAATTTTATTTTATTTTACACTCAAAATGTTGTGAGTTCTTTCAGTTGAACCAGCTATGGATCTTCGCCATATTCCCACAAATGTGTGTGTGGCAGTTGGGTCAATGTTTTTTTGTAACATGTTCCATTCTCATCCTTTATATTTTGCATATTATGGGAAACAATACTAAATCAGCCATTTCTCCAGAAATCTTGGCTCCTTTTGTTGGAGAACGGTATCAGAAATCAAGATGTGAGTGCTGGGAATACTTGTTGATTCTGGAGTCTTTACTTCCAGGCTCTTTCAGCTGAAAGAGCATGGAAATATACTCCTGTATACTGCTACATATTTTCACTTATCTATATATACTTCTATACGTAACCATCTGTATCTATATTAAGCTATGCACAAATTCATTCTGATGTTTCCAACTAGAATTCATTACCCCAGGCCTCATTTTAACTTCCTGTTCAGGCTTATCTATAAATTTCCATTCCACAAGTGAGAACTTTAGCTCCCACCATATGGCATTAATTTACACATTTTTTTCAGTCCCGCATGCATGATTAGAGTGTCAATATTATTAACCTGCACTCTCAATGTAAGCAACATCATGAATTAGTGTACAGCGTCTATGTACAGTTATTTGCCTTTGGATTTACAGACTCCAATCCTTTTCAAAGTTACTTAGGTCAGCACTACTTTTGTCACCTCAGTCAATGTGCTTGTTGCATATATTTGTAATACAGTTAGATTTATCCTGCTTCTTTGTATATCTAGTAATTTTTTGTTGTATGCTATCCATTGTTAATGCTATAATGTTGAGAATAAATTTCAAGTTTTTCTGGGGGGACAGGTAGCTAATTTAACAATAAGTCAGCCCTATCTTTAGAATATCTGTGTACGAGACAGCAAAAGAGAAACTGATGTATAGATCAGTCTTATGGACTCTGTGGGAGAGGAAGAGGGTGGGGAGATTTGGGAGAATGGCATTGAAACATGTATAATATCATGTATGAAACAAGTCGCCAGTCCAGGTTCGATGCACGATACTGGATGTTTGGGGCTGGTGCACTGGGACGACCCAGAGGGAGGGTATGGGGAGGGAGGAGGGAGGAGGGTTCAGGATGGGAAACACAGGTATACCTGTGGCAGATTCATTTCAATATTTGGCAAAACTAATACAATATTGTAAAGTTTAAAAATAAAATAAAATAAAAGAATATTTGTTTTTAGGTTATGTCAAACATTTGAAAATTAGTCCTTTGATATATATGTTCTTTCTTCTTCTTTTTTTTTTTTTTTGCAGGTAATCTGGTGGCAATTATTGCCTTATAGCCAGAAGCAGAAATTCCACAGTGACAGTTTGAAACAACTTGTGTGATTTCTGTTTGAGAAAAACTGAGTTTTAGAAAATTTAAGTATTTTGTCCAAGGTTGTAAGTCATCATTGGAACAGAGTTACTCACCCTAGTGGGTCTATTACCCAAGCTAGCTATTAACAAGAATTTTCTCCTGCTTCTGCTAAATGTTCTTACATCAAATTCTTAGAATCTTATGAAAAAGCACTGGGACATAAGTTATGCCCTTTAAAGCACTGTATTGTAACCCATGAATTGGATATGAAGGACCAGAGAGATATGGTACCAAAGTGACATAAATTGTTTGAGGTTAACATGCCTATACACTTTTGAATATATGTTTATAATGAAAATAAATATTAAGTGTATACTTAATACAATCACTCCTGATTTCAGTATTATATCTAATACTATATCTAATATTCAGTATTATATCTAATACTATATCTAATATTAAATAATAAGGGGAAAGAGGAAAGAATACATACTACTATATTCTCAAGTATATCAGATTAATTCCATTAGAGTATGAATTGCTTCCATTGCCATTATTTTAGAAACCATTAAATCTTTTAGATGAGGGAAGAGTTGAAAAATGAAATAGGACGTAGCAAGCATTCTGAGGTTGAACAATGATATATGTAGTCACATTAGATGCATATTCAAGTAGATTGCTAGACAGAGAAACTGACAAATAACAATCAAACAGATAAATGGAATATGTAAAACAGGCATGTCAACTCCAGTTCTAGATGGAGAGACAAATGAAGTAGGCCAAGCACATGAATATAGATATTCACTTCAATACTGACATAGTCCTAAAGATACAGATGTTTATTCTGCCATATGCATCACTGTCATATACACTGCAGGTACGTATATTGAAATATTCTGAGAGAAGTTAAAATCTTTAAAAATGTAAGTGAATCTAGTTTACTTATTGTTGTATGTCTGTTCCACTAGGAAGGTGTATAAGGAAAACAGGCTTCAGGCATGAAGGAAGCTGTGCTTAAGTGGGTAAGGACAAAATTTCTTCTTCACTTTGAATCTAGGGACTACATCTTTTTGGCTGTGAAAATTTCAGCCAGCTCTTAATACCTAAAGTCTTTCATTTAAAAACAGATGCTTAAAAGGTTCTATAAAATAAAACTTATTTTTGCATAGTACCTAAGATTATATACCTTGTATAAAACATTTAGTACAGGAAACATGGTAACCACTTATTAAATGCATATCTTAGCATTTCTTATGAACATACAACATCTATGAACAAATTACTTTTTTCAAGGTTGATTCCAGTACATATTGGAATTGCCATGTACTCCAGGAGATGATCACCCCCCAAACCACATACATTTCTGGACCTTATCTGTGTGTGTGTGTGCTAATTCACTTCAGTCATGTCCGACTCAGCTACCCCATGGACTGTAGCCCCCAGGCTCCTCTATCCATGGGATTTCCCAGAGAAGAATACTGGAGCAGGTTGCCATTTCCTCCTCCAGGGGATCTTCCTGACTCAGGGATTGAACCTGCATCCCTTATTCCTCCTGAATTGGAAGGGGAGTTCTTTACCACTAGTACCACCTGGGAAGCCCTAGTGGGGTTCTACATAGCTGCAGAAAAAGATGTGTCTACCATTGCCAAAGCCAAAAGGACTGCCCAAAGACACAGTGAACCCATAGACACCCACAAACCTACTACTGAACACTGCACCTTCAGAGAGACAAGAACAGCTCAATCAACCAGAACATAGGGACAAGCTCCCCTAATCAGGAAAACATCATAGGACACTAATGATGATATATGCAATCCACATTCAGGATAGCTATATAGTGTTTTGGTGGTTTTTTGTTTGTTTGTCTGTTTGTTTTTAGTATTACCATTTAGAGATGCTATTTGTAAATATTTGAAAAGCAAGCAACCTACTAAAATTTTGATACCAGTTACCTTTCTTTTCAAAAGGGAAAATATTCCACCTTTCCTAAAGGTTGAATTTGAGGACAATCAGCCTCCAAAATGTTACTGATGCTGAAAAATTACCTTCTAATAATGCCACAATCTCTAAACCCAGTGAGATTTTGGGGGGAGTATGAAAGAGGATATCCCCATATTTCCAAGTTCACGAGGGATAACATGTATCTAATGGACTTGAACATAAGAATACAAAAACAAAAAACAAGACACATACCTTTCATGCATGGATTTGTCAAGGTCCCCTGTGTTTAAAATTGTAATGACCTGAAGTGATATGGCAAGTGGAGTATACAGCTATGCGAGGTGAGAAACAACAATCTTTGTCAAGCAAACATTGGTATGATAGAAAAGAAGTAAGATACCTGATGTGATCAAAATACCAGTGTCAGGATTTCAAAAACACAACACCATTTCGATCAAAATAGGAAGCATAACTACAGACTAAGTGCAGACATTAAATTTTAAAAAGGCCAGCCTATTCCAGTATCTACATGCTACAAACACTCAATAAAATCATGTTCAGTTTGAGTGACTTGGGCATGAAGAATGAATGTACTGTATTATATAAAACAAAAAGATTTTAAAAGATTAACACAAATGACCTGCCTACACGAGGAAAAATGAACAAATATTCCTTTTGAGCTTTTTTTTTTTAATATTTCTCTTGCCTAACATTTAGATGTTAACCTTTTTTAAAATGTTATTTACACATTTCATTTCAATATTTGGCAAAACTAATACAATATTGTAAAGTTTAAAAATAAAATAAAATTAAAAAAAAAGTGAAGATGGAAAACATAGTAGTAGTGTTCATAAAAAGTAAAAAATATAAAAAAACAAAACAAAACACCTTTATTACTTACAAAATCCCTGAAAAATAAAAAGAAAAAGAAAGGCTATTTTAAGTTCTCTTTCATATAATACAAAGCTGAAATCCAAAGAGATTTTTTGGCCAATTTTAATAAAACAGTAATCAATAAACCAGGAGTGACATCTAGCCACCCCCCCTCAACCATTTCTGTTTTGTTTTCTCATTACTACACAATAGAGAGATGTTTATAAAAAATTCACTACCAAGTATATGAAGACAGACTATTTTATATCCCATTATTTCATGGTCACAATATTATCTGGCTGTCAGAGAAGACAAATTTCTCTAATGAGATACCTTATGTAAACTGTTAGAATTTCCACAGTTTAACTACCAAGTCAGGTCAACAGTATCCACCGGTGATTTAGTAGAAGGGATCAGTCTTCTCAATGGTCTTAGGAGGTTTTATGATAAAAGATTGTGGGGAGGCAATAGCTTGCACACCTTAGTGCCCTTAACTCTGCTACTGCTGCTAAGTCACTTCAGTCGTGTCCAACTCTGTGTGACCCCATAGATGGCAGCCCACCAGGCTCCCCTGTCCCTGGGATTCTCCAGGCAAGAACACTGGAGTGGGTTGCCATTTCCTTCTCCAATGCAGGAAAGTGAAAAGTAAAAGTGAAGTCGCTCAGTTGTGTCCGAGCCCTTAACTCTACACTTTGGCTTTATCTCATTCTCAAAACTCAAGTACCCTGAACTAACATAGAAATTCTTACACCACGGTCTTGACTTTGCAGTTCTCATATTTCTAGCCTACTTAGTTTTTTATTTTGTACTAATTTTAAAGAATCCCATAGAAAGTTTATAAAATGAATAAAACAATATGAGTACAATATTTAAAAAATTTTTTTTCTTTCTTTTGGTGTAAAGTATCTTTCATCACTTATTCAAGATCTTCTCAGGTTATGCAGTGTACATGTGAAGGCTGTGGTTACTGAGGAGAAACTATCCATGTGACAAAGCCAGTTACTTTCAGGATTTTTAAACTTTTGTTACATTTAAAAAAGTATAATTTTAGTGAAAATTCACAACATGTAAATGAGTATATAGGTCCACTTAGATCTATTCAAGCTATTTGCATGAAGATTTCTTTTTAACATTCTTTCTTTTTAATAATTTATTTGGCTGCCCTGGGTCTTAGTTGTGGCATGTGGGATCTAGTTTCCTGACCAGGGATCAAACCCAGGCCCCCTGTGTTAACCGTGTGGAGTCTTAACCACTGAACCACAAGGGAAGTCTCAGGTAATTATTTTTTAGCAGAATGTTGGCTTTTTAACTTTCTTCAGCTCAATGTGAAGCAGAATGCAGAAGGAACCAAGAGAATGACATGAACTATTTTTCACCTGGCCTAAACATACAGTCCTGAGAATCTTTGATGTTTTCTTGATGTTTAATGCCTTCACTTCACTTTAAAAAGTCAATCAATATACGTTCAATTTGCTAATATCTATTTAACATCTGTTTTTTTTTTTCACCCCAAAGTTGAATTACTTGGGGGACTGAATAAAGCATGCAAATGCCATACACTAATGCAGAAGAAGAAAGGGGAGTGTTTGATACATGCACAATTACAGCTTCAAAATCTCAAACCTTACCTATGCAAGTTGTAACGATGGAACATTCCCTTTCTCTATGGATTTTGGTGGTCAGGTAAAATAAAGGACCATTAGGTAACAGTATGCATAAAGGAGATAGGTATCTCAGAGAAGAAAAACATATTTAGAGGGAGAAAAAGTTGGAGCACATAGCTGACTGAAGTCAGCTGTATTTCTATGGAAACTTTATTTCTTCAATTTGGGTAAGTTCCAAAAAGTGGAGGCATTTTTTTACCGTCCTTCTGTGGTACAGAGTAAATAGTCAGGTAGTGTTTACTTAAGGACTCTGAGCAGATGAAAAAAAAAAAAAAAATTCCCAGGCTTATAAAACCAAAGTGGTCTCTTCTTCAAATATTCAGCCTCTGGTGATGGCCAGTGTGTTTGTTTTCTGAGAATTGCAGGTTAAATGAATCAGACAGTTAATGGAATCTAATTTCTCCAGAGGCAGATACTTCCAGAGAGAACCTCAACACAAGATGAAAAAAAATTCACCTCCAGAATCCATTAAAATAGCTTAATCTAAATTATAATCCTTCGAATTTTGTAAAAGTAGTTCTGTGCAAAATCAGAAAATATTAAGCCATTCACTAATTCAGGCTGTATCCTTGAGGAAAAAATTTTTTTACCTGACTAATGTCAAGATTCAACACTGATTCCACAATGAGCTGGGGAATCAATTCACATTAACTGCACCTATAAATAAGTGATCGTTTATTTACAAAGCATACTTACAGCCTGTGTAATTAATCCTTACTATCCTAATGGTACAGTCATACTAATTATAGCTTAATAGGGAATAAAGATGATAAGGTCTCATATAATGCCACAGCTATAGCAGGGGCATTAACAGCCTAGAGCTCTCTAGTCAATATACTGAAATCTTATTTCACCTTTCTGTCTCATAAAGGTTAAGAATTTAATGACTGCTTTAGGAGCTCTCCAATATTATAATCTCTCTAAATAATTATTCTCAAAAAATATTGTTCATATAGATTATCAAAACTTTTCAGGTTGCTTAAGATTTGTCAGTGCCTTAGTAAGAGTAAAGATCTACTTTCTTCTTGTTTAAATGACTCTATTTCAGAAGTAGAAAATAGTTTCAGAAGCTGTTTAGTAAAAGATAACAACATAAAACAACTATCTAACTGAAATGTTTAAGCATTCAGTTTCACCCAGTAACAGCTTCATGCTGGCCTGCCAGACTAGTTCTGCTTTAAGTCCTATCTTGTCCACATGCAAGAGTCTAGTCTGAAATGGAGTGGAATGAGTGAATATACAACTGAGTTCAGGAATGTTTTACTATATAAATTAGTTCCAGGATCTTTTTACAAGTATGCCATTTGTCTGAAAAGATAATCCAACAATTTTCAACAGCCCTAATCCCATTCTAAACCTGGAAATAAAAATCTCTCATTTCAGTTTTTCTATTACAAAGCTTTGGAGGGACATTTAAGTATTAACTATTTGACTTCTAACCTTTGATTTCAAAAAGATTTGATTGAATAATTAAAAATAAGTAGAGGATTTAAAAGAAAGAGGCATGTCTCTAGGTATGCTTGTTCATGGGAAACCACCTCAGGAGCTTCTCAGGTGAAATCTGAACCTGGTCCCCTACACAGATTCGGGGTGTGGTAATTTAGAATCTGTGTTACAAAGTCAGAAAAACAAATATCATATATTAATGCTTATACATATGGAATCTAGAAAAATGGTACAGATGAACCTATTTGCAGGGCAGGAATAAAGACACAGACATAGAGAATGGACATGCAGAGAGGAAGGAAGGAAGAAGGAGGGAGGAAGTGGCGGGTGTGAGGCATCCGAAGAGTATTATTGACACAACTATACTACTGTGCGTACAACAGATAGAAAGCGGGAAGCTGCTGCGTTGCCAAGGTAGCTCAGCGTGGTGCTCTGTGGTGACCTAGAGGGGTGGTATTGTGGGGTGGGAGGAAGGTCCAAGAGGGAAGAAATATATATATATACACATGGCTTCCCTGGTGACTCAGACGGTAAAGAATCTTCTTGCAATGTGGAAGACCTGGGTTCAATCACTGGGTTGGGAAGATCCCCTGGAGGAGGGCATGGCAACCCACTCCAGTAATCTTGCCTGGAGAATCCCATGGACAGAGGAGCCTGGTGAGCTATAAGCCATGGGGTCGCAAAGAGTCGGACATGACTGAGCAACTAAGCACAGCGTATATATATATATATTCACATAAAGCTGATTCATTTTGTTATACAGCAGAATCGACTGTAACATTGTAAAACAATTATACTTCAATTAAAAATAAAAGGAATTTACTTATGAAAGACAGGAGATGGATAAGAGTGAGGAGTCCTGTGGCATTTCTTCTTCATGGGATACTAATCTTATCAGATCAGGGACCCAGCCTTGTGACCTCATTTCACCTTAACTTCTTAAAAGTGCCAATTCCAGATATAGCCAAAAGGGGAGTTAGAATTTCAACATATAAATTTGAGGAGAATACAGACATTTAGTATTAGAGGGAGCTTGTGTATCTTCTGCGGAGAAGGTAAAAGAAGATGATTGTCTTCAATTATTGAACTGCTTCTTTGAACAGTCTCAAATACCTAACTATTTATGTTGCATCTAATAGGACTACCCTTATAGAGCAATTCATATTTCAGGTTACACTGAAGATTAAGTGCAACTCTCTTTGTAGAGAGACTGCACTATGGTAGGAGATTTCCAAATAATCTCCCATTTTAATCTAGTCTAACCTAGAGTCAGTTCATAACAATATATACTTTTGCTCAAACTATCACACAATTGCACTCATCTCACACCCTAGTAAAGTAATGCTCAAAATTCTCTAAGCCAGGCTTCAGCAATATGTGAACCGTGAACTTCCCGATGCTCAAGCTGGTTTTAGAAAAGGCAGAGGAACCAGAGATCAAATTGCCAACATCCGCTGGATCATGGAAAAAGCAAGAGAATTCCAGAAAAACATCTATTTCTGCTTTATTAACTATGCCAAAGCCTTTGACTGTGTGGGTCACAATAAACTGTGGAAAATTCTGAAAGAGATGGGAATACCAGACCACCTGATCTGCCTCTTGAGAAATTTGTATGCAGGTCAGGAAGCAACAGTTAGAACTGGACATGGAACAACAGACTGGTTCCAAATAGGGAAAGGAGTACGTCAAGGCTGTATATTGTCAATCTGTTTATTTAATTTATATGCAGAGTACATCGTGAGAAACGCTGGACTGGAAGAAACACAAGCTGGAATCAAGATTGCCGGGAGAAATATCAATATACACAGATATGCAGATGACACCACCCTTATGGCAGAAAGTGAAGAGGAAGTAAAAAAGCCTCTTGTTGAGAGTGAAAGTGGAGAGTGAAAAAGTTGGCTTAAAGCTCAACATTCAGAAAATGAAGATCAGGGAATCTGGCCTCATCACTTCATGGGAAATAGATGGGGAAACAGTGGAAACCGTGTCAAACTTTATTTTGGGGGCTCCAAAATCACTGCAGATGGTGACTGCAGCCATGAAATTAAAGGGTGCTTACTCCTTGGAAGGAAAGTTATGACCAACCTAGATAGCATATTCAAAAGCAGAGACATTACTTTGCCAACAAAGGTTTGTCTAGTCAAGGCTATGGTTTTTCCTGTGGTCATGTATGGATGTGAGAGTTGGACTGTGAAGAAGGCTGAGTACCGAAGAATTGGTGCTTTTGAACTGTGGTGTTGGAGAAGACTCCTGAGAGTCCCTTGGACTGCAAGGAGATCCAACCAGTCCATTCTGAAGGAGATCAGCCCTGGGATTTCTTTGGAAGGAATGATGCTAAAGTTGAAACTCCAGTACTTTGGCCACCTCATGCAAAGAGTTGACTCATTGGAAAAGACTCTGATGGTTGGAGGGATTGGGGGCAAGAGGAGAAGGGGACGACAGAGGATGAGATGGCTGGACAGCATCACTGACTCAATGGACGTGAGTCTGGGTGAACTCCGGGAGTTGGTGATGGACAGGGAGGCCTGGAGTGCTGCGATTCATGGGGTTGCAAAGAGTCGGACATGACTGAGTGACTGATATGATCTGATCTGAAGACTTTTGGACCACTGATTTTTTCCTGAATACTATGAAGTACGCAACTGGGTCACTAAATTAAGCCAAAATAATTTAAAATGTAAATGGAAAACTTTCTAAGTAAAATGACTGAAAGTGTAAAGTATTGGAAAATCCACCATGGTCTTTGTTTATTACTTTGCATAAATAAATTAAGGAAGCCGTAATATTTTATATTAAACAGAATCTCTCACCTATAAATCTTAAAGACAGTGTATATTAACCATATTAAGAGTGATCACTTGAAGACAGAAGACAATACACAAAGATGCTATCAGTGATATAAAAATGGAGATCTCAAACTGTAATTCAATAGTTTATTTTTTTAGATCTTCAAGTTAACTCCAAACTCTCTAAACATATGGTGTATATACATATATATACACATGTATATGTGTGTGTGTATATATATATATAAGTATATAGGATATAGGTCATAAATATTGATGAGAGTGTTAATGAAAGTACACTCTATAAATGGGATGGAATTAGTGAGGATGCTACAGTAAGATGCACAGTGTTTGAACATAGGTGCTATACCTCTCCATATATGAATTTTTTTGTCTAAGAAGAGGATAACCATAGCAGCTACTTCATAGAAATATTGAGATAAATAAATGGGATAATACATTTAAAGTGATAACAATGCTTAGCATATAGGAGGTCCTAGATCAATCATATAACAGGATTATCATTCCCACCACCACATCCATCATCATCATTATCATTTTCATGATAAAGTACAATAGGTGATTTCTTTTTTTCTGTTTGCCTTTGGATACCAAGTAGTTTCACTGGGCAGAACACAGCCTGATAAGAAAAGAACAGAGGCAAATTTAACTGGCAAATACGCATTTCCTGTCATGTGGAGGCCAGATGGTATCATGCTCCACTGCACCAATTTCACAGTAATTCAAATAGGAGACTGTTAGGAAAGTGTTGAGTCATCTCTCACCACACAGGAGTATGGAAGGGTCATTACCCCTCTCCCATTATCTGATTAGAAATAATAACAGTAGAAGAGTATTTCTAGTCTTTGGTCTGTGTGTATTTCTGTATTATTAACATTAAACAGTAGCATTTACTCATGAAGTTCAAGGAGAAATGTTTCACTTTAAAAGGTGAGCTATCTACCATGTAAGTACACAAAATATTTCAATAATAGAAGGAAGATAACTTGTCTGTCCTCATAACCGACAGGTTGATAAAAGCATTGTGTTGTCAATGGATGTTAAGTTCTCAAAACCATAATTTTTTTCTGGCAAAGTGAAAGAGTGTATCTTTAAAATCTCATCAGGTTCTAAATGTTGGTGATTCAATATACTACAGAGAATTTACAGCACCTTCATGTGAACCATAAATATATGTACTGAATTTTGATCAATTTGGATATCTTCATTCTTCAGCAGAATATACATCAAAATAAAAATTAGGAAAAGCAAAACTGTGCTAGCAGTAAGGGCAGTCTCAAAGATGTACCTGTCTTCAGTTTAAGGAGTTTACCATCATGGACATAAGAAATTTTAAGCATTTGTTTTTTCTAATTCTGTTCAGTTCAGTTCAGTTCAATTGCTCAGTTGTGTCTAACTCTTTGCGACCCCATGGACTGCAGCATGCCAGGCCTCCCTGTCCAACACCAACTCCTGGAGTTTACTCAAACTCATGTCCATTGAGTCAGTGATGCCATCCAACCATCTCATCCTCTGTCGTCCCCTTCTCCTCCTGCCTTCAATCTTTCCCAACATCATGGTCTTTTCCAATGAGTCAGTTCTTCACGTCAGATAGCCAAAATATTGGCATTTCAGCTTCAGCATCAGTTCTTCCAGTGAACACTCAGCACTGATCTCCTTTAGGATGGACTGGGTGGATCTCCTTGCAGTCCAAGGGACTCTCAAGAGTCTTCTCCAACACCACAGTTCAAAAACATCAATTCTTCGACCCTCAGCTTTCTTTATAGTCCAACTCTCTGATACATAAATGACTACTGGAAAAACCATAGCCTTGACTAGACGGACCTTTGTTGGCAAAGTAATATCTCTGCTTTTTAATATGCTGTCTAGGTTGGTCATGACTTTCATTCCAAGGAGTAAGCGTCTTTTTATTTCATGGCTGCAGTCACCATCTGCAGTGATTATTACTAATTCCATAATAATAAACAAAAGATGACAGACCTGAGCTACTGTGATTGTGAATAATCTATAACCAGAAAAGCTGTACAGAAGCATGTGCACCTTAGATCCACCTCCCTTAAGAGACTTCAGATACTAGGTTTATTAAAGTAAATAGTATTCTATTCTTACTTTATAAATGGTTAGTGTACTACTGAATCTTAATAAATATTTAATAATATTAGGAACCAACAGAGTGACAAAGTCATTTTCCATTTATAGATACAGCTTTTTAACTGAAGTCAAAGAATTTTATCTATAAAGGCCAAATGTTCTATAACCCATAATTCAGAGTATTCAGAACCCATAATCTTTAAGAGATCTCCATAGCAGTATCTACATTAGCATTTAAATAGAGCAGTTTTTTGAAACCGGTACCTCTGTTGAAATAATATGGTAGATTAACACAAAACAATCTGTTGAGCTATGAGTTTTTCAATAAAATACATATACTGCTTCTAGAATTTGCCTAGAATAGATTTCATTTCTTTTATTTAATTTTAGTTTCAACTAAACTTTCTGTTTCTCATCCCGGGAAAATTCCTTCAAAGCTCTTATTGATTAGAAATAATAAAACTGACATGTAAAGGTGTTTCTATGTAGGATTGCATATATAGCATATATGAAGCTGTAAATAAATCTGCACAGTCTTTAAAGTTTGTATTATGAAGAAAAATAACTGAAGACTAAAATTAGATTTGCTTTTGATAATGAGTTTCAAAATTTCTATGGAAAACTAACATGAGTTTTTTCTTTCTTTTTGTTTTGTTTTGTATGGATATTATTGGAAACCCTCTTCTTGTGAATCATCTTCCCTAGCTGCTCTAGTTAGCTTGGATTGCATAAAATGAATATGAGCTATAAGCCATGTTTCAGCTGCCTTTTGCATACCATGTGTGCTGTGAAGTAGAAAAGTTCTTTCACGGACTGAGCAAGGAAAGGAGAAGGAATATATGCATGAAAAAGAAAATGTACCATTTTCCTTGGTTCCTCACCCTTTTATTTTCCTAACAGACTTCCCTTCATTGCCCAAGCTATTCTTCTATTTCCTGAAACTTAAGGATTTTGAGTGACAAATCTTAAAATATTAAAATTTCTAGAGTCTAAATGAGTATATAGGAAAAAAGATAAGGCTAATTATTGATTTTATTTATTTCACATAAAACTGTAAACTCTCCTAAGTAGACAACATATAAATATCTTAGGAGATCTTGTTTCAAAGAAGTATAGTAATTTCAAGGACTTATTATCCAAATCATGGGTTAAGACAATCAATCTGTCTCATGCTACTACTAGAGTTTATATTTGCTCACAGGTGAGCTTATTCAGAATTGGTTGAGGTTGTCTGATGGACATTAGATGAAAATTTTAAGCTAGGCTCAAATGGACTGAATATACATATATTCAGAAATATAAATATAAAGAAATAGGCTTAATTTTCATATTATCTTTGATATTTACTTATCTAAAAATTATTTATAATTTTTTTTATATCAGTGTTTTGGAAAATTCAAAAATGTTTCATTTAAAAGCACTGTGGAGAAATTTTAGCACAGGATTAAGACCTGTTATGATTTTGCTGCTGCTGCTAAGTCGCTTCAGTTGTGTCCGACTCTCTGTGACCCCATAGATGGCAGCCCACCAGGTTCCCCCATCCCTGGGATTCTCCAGGCAAGAACACTGGAGTGGGTTGCCATTTCCTTCTACAATGCATGAAAGTGAAAAGTGAAAGTGAAGTTGCTCCGTCGTGTCCGACTCTTAGCAACCCCATGGACTGCAGCCTACCAGGCTCCTCCGACCATGGGATTCTCCAGGCAAGAGTGCTGGAGTGGGTTGCCATTTCCTTCTCTGGTTATGATTCTACTTTCAGAATATCAAAATAAAGCTTAATTTCAACATTGCATTCTCCAAGATTATAACCTCCAACTAGGTAAAAAAATGACTTATTTTTGTTGTTACTGTTCTTTTTACAGCACTTAGTCCTGATGCTTACTCCCTACTTGGAAGATGCGACACCTGCTCAATTCAGAAAAGCCAGTGCTAGACAATGTATGTAATTGGATGACATCAAATAATGACCCCTAGTCTGTTGTCTAAGAATACATTTTTGTTAGTTCAGTAGATTACACTCATTTGTTTTTATGATTCAACACAGAAGAGCATACATTTCATAGGGTAGCACAGGTATTTAAATGTCTTAGGAAATGCCTCTACACATAAACACGTGTTCAATATGAAAAAATTAAAAATAATGAGTTCATCTATTTTTGTTATTGTTAATATTGTGCCTAGATCTTTGCACATGTTAAAGCAATTGACCCTGATGCTGGGCAAGATTGAAGGCAAGAGGAGAAGGGGACAACAGAGGATGAGGTGGTTGGACAGCGTCACCAGCTCTACAGGCATGAATTTGAGTAAGCTCTGGGGGTTGGTGATGGACAGGGAAGCCTGGTGTGCTGCGGTCCATGGAGTCATGAAGAGCGACACAACTGAGCAACTGAACTGAAAGCAATTAAACAAGACGTCATTAGACTGAGGCGGCTCTAATCCCTTGGTGACTTATATAAGCTAACAAAAACCCAATCCACAGTCAATTGTGTAAATGCATTCATACCCAAAAAACAAAATTTAAGAACAGCCAATCACAAATAGCAAACTCAGTTCAGTTGCTCAGTTGTATCTGACTCTTTGTGACCTCATGGACTGCAGCATGTCAGGCTTCCTTGTCCATCACCAACTCCCAGAGCTTGCTCAAACTCATGTCCATTGAATCAGTGATGCCATTCAACCATCTCATCTTCTGTCGTCCCCTTCTCCTCCCACCTTCAATATTTCCCACCATCAGGGTCTTTCCCAAGGAGGCACTTCTTTGCATCAGGTGGCCAAAGTATTAGAGTTTCAGCTTCAGCATCAGTCTTGCCAATGAATATTCTGGACCGACTATTCAGCAAACTAGGCTTTCCCAAATAAGGCGCCTAAGCTATATCTAATCAAGCAATGTCTTCACTTAGCTTCTGGGTCTGCCTTATGAAGGGCTTCCCCAGTGGCTCAGCAGTAATAGATAGCCAGTGAGAATTTGCTGTATGATGCAGAGAATCCAAAGCCAGTGCTTTGTGACAACTTAGAGGGGTAGGATGCATGCATGCATTGGAGAAGGAAATGGCAATACACTCCAGTATTCTTGCCTGGAAAATCACAGGGACAGAGGAGCCTGGTGGGCTGCCGTCTATGGGGTCACACAGAGTCGGACACAACTGAAGTGACTTAGCAGCAGCAGAGGGGTAGGATGGGGAGGGAGGTGGGAAGGTAGCTCAAGAGGGAGGGGCCATACCTATACCTATGGCTGACTTATTGTGGATGTATGGTAGAAACCATCACGCTATTGTAAATTAATTATCTTCTAATCACGCATAAAAATTAAAAAAAAATAATCTGCATTCCATGTAGGAGACACAGGAGATGTGGGTTGGATCCCTGGGTCAGCTTCCCCTGGAGGAAGGCATGGCAACCCACTCTGGTATTCTTGCCTGGACAATCCCACGGACAGAGGAACCTGGTGGGGTGCAGTCTATAGGGTCCCAAAGAGTCAGACACAACTGAACAAACTCACATGCACTGCACTATTCCCCAACTTCTGTTGGCAGAACACTGCTAACCACTTTTGATTTGTCCACTGTAAGATTGGAATCAATCTAATCAAGTAAACTCTTAAAAATTCTAATATAGTTCAGCTTATCTTGGACCAAATTGTAGATATGGCTTTTCATAATCAAAACTGGGTGAAAAATACACTTACAAAATAGAAAGAGCACATTTATCTGACTCAAAAGACTAAAGTAACAATTTTTTTAAATATAATTCTGTTGCTAGGTCGCTTCAGTCATGTCCGACTCTGTGTGACCCCAGAGATGACAGCTCCCCCGTCCCTGGGATTCTCCAGACAAGAACACTGGAGTGGGTTGCCATTTCCTTCTCCAATGCAGGAAAGTGAAAAGTGAAAGTGAAGTGGCTCAGTCATGTCCGACTCTTAGCGACCCCATGGACTTCAGCCTACCAGGCTCCTCCGTCCATGGGATTTTCCAGACAAGAGTACTGGAGTGGGGTGCCATTGCCTTCTCCAAAATATAATTCTAGATAATTTGAATTTTGGATAATACACTCAGGTAAGAAACCTCTGTCTAACCAGTTCTGTTGTTTTCTAGATAAGGACAGTTCAATTCCAATCTATGAAATCCCCTTTGCCACTGTAGTCAGAGAAGATATTGATGATGTTACACAAAAAGCATCATGTTTTTTTTCTCTAAGGTAGGATTTATTGCAGCTTAGATTCAATCATGAAATTATTACTTAGCAAGAAAGAGTTCTACTAAAATATTACTCTCATTTTTATGAAGAAAGTAGAGTATAGGTGGATCAATATGTTGATTTCAGATTTAAAAAAAGGAGAAGTGTAGACTACTGGGAGAAGAAACATGAGCCATTGTGGTATAAGAGACATAATTTCATTTTCTAAAAAACAATTCACTTTTCCATTAGTCACACAAGAAGAATAAATTATCAGTTAACTTTAAGTGTGACTTTGTTCTGGCCACAGGAATATGACATGTTAAGCCTGGTTTCTTAAATGTTGTCTATTCTCCTGCATATATATTGGCCTCAGTCCTCAGGGGTGAATTTGAAGAATAATGATATGACAGAGCCACACAATGGGAGAAGCAGCCTCGATACTTCTATTAGTATATAGACACTGCAGATTTCAAGAATCAGGTGAGCCAGATTCTTTGCATGCCTTTCATTCCTTCCCTTTCTAAGTAGGGGATTTCATTCTGGTTATTTTTTCTCATTACATCCATGTATATTTAGAGAGAGAGAGAGAGAGTGTGTGTGTGTGTGTGTGTGTGTGTGTGTGTGTGCATATGCACGCAACAATTTGTCTATAATTATTCATAGGTCACTTTTCTGGAAAGAATTATCTGGACTTAATGGGAAAACCTATGAATAAACTGGAGATTGGGGATTTGATCTGTGAAGATCGAGAGATGAAATTTTCTGTTACCACTCTTAGGGCAAAAGGGATGGCATTCTATGTATTAAAAGAAAAATGAAATGCAATGTTTGGAAAAAAGGATGGAAGAGATATCCAAGAGAGCCACTCAACCTTCATGAAACTATGGAATTAACTAGAAATTGTTTTAAGATGCTGAGATTTAGGAGGTTTTATTACGAGAATTATCATGACTTGTCCCTCTTAACACACACACAAATACAGACGGTAGTGTTTAAAAAATGGTAGTTAGAGCAAAATAACCCTTTTGAAAAGTATGACTGAAAAACATATAATTATTATAAACTTTGAATATTTAGAGACTTAGAATTATCTGTGCATAGTAATATGGATACTAATATAGGGTGTGGTCGGCCAAGAACATGATGATATGGACATGAATAGCATGAATCAGGCCCAAGAGGATCAGCAATAGAAGAGAAATTCAAAACAAAAGAGAACAGAGTTAGTGCTGGGTTTTAAAATGTCATAGTTAGGAAGAAACTAAAAATTAGTGTCTGAACCCCCATAGCCTATCATTTAGATGTTTGTGCATATGTAGTTAATTTACTAATAAAATATTCATCTAGGTTCTACCACTATCTTAGGTGAAATTCTTTATCTTAATTTACAGAACATTTATATCCATTGTATTTCAGAATATGACTCCCATAGTTTTCTGGCTTCCCATTTTCATTAAGTTCATCATCAGGAAGCATTCCTAACGTTACTGTTATTTGGTGGACTGCATACGGCATGTGCAGCAGGGATAACATTGCCAAATTGGGTAAACAAGTCAAAAACAATATTGCACATGGTCAGTCTTAAGAGATATTACTGTTCACTCTGCTTTCCTATAGGATGTTTAAAAATTATTAAGGGAAATAATATTATGTCTTTTGATGTAGAATCATTGCCACAACTCCATCTGTTATTATTACTTTAAAAAGTAGTATGGGAATAACCCTTGATCAGGTACTCCTTAGAATTAAGTATATCCCAGATATAAATCATTTTCTTAAGGATGCATTTCTCAGTTCCTTGATTTGTATTGTTTCTTTCAGTTCAACCAAAATGCCTTAGCAATCTTAAAATGAATAGTTTGTTCCTATATAACATGCTCATCTACAGAAAGTAAAATACAGACGCAACTAAAATTTTATACTACTTCCACTTTTTTCTAGTAGCATCAGTGGTTCTGATAATGATCAACTCTATTTTTCTTCACAATAATAACATTCTTTGACACTGTCTCATCCAAAAACTCATATTATTATCCAGGCTGCATGCTGTAAATATGTTACCAAGTCTTCCTTTGGAGCATTTGGAATACTCTGGTTTTATTATCTAAGAAAGTACACAAAAGTAGAACATACAAAGTCACACACAATATCAGAAATGAGGTCAATATCCTTGGGCTAATGTGTCAATGGCAAGTGGGAAACGAATTCACAATTCTGTTCCTTTCATCATTATAAACCAGCCATTCTTTAGAATTGTGAATCTTTGTTTTCATAGGTTTGGGGGTAGGAAAAGAGTAGGGACAGTTCATTATAATCATCTTTAGAGGATGAGGAAAACAGAAAATTAAACTAAATATTAAAGTAATTAACGACAAAATCATTGCTTTCAATTCTGAGATCATCCTTTCCATGCAATTTGAACAGTTTATAGATAAAATTGCCTAGCTAAAATGCAGCTTTGGATATTCTGCTTCCTCATTTGATTCACAGTGACCAAATTTTCATTGTTTGGAGCCAGGGTATTTGTGTCCACCACCATAATTTGTGAGGTGTAAAACTGAGACATGCTTTTAATTTGCATTCTTGTATTTTCTCAAGCAATGCAGCTTCTTCCAAGGATGTTATTCTTCATTACTCATCATTTTGTCTTTTATGCATGGAAGTAAAATGCTCAATGGGGGAATGAAATCAAGCCTTTATCAACTATTTGGTTATCATATTGGTTTTAACAGTGGTTTTACTGCAAAACAATTCTGGACTTCTTGAGAAATAGAACTTTTAAAAAATTTAAACGTGTGATATTATAGTGTAATTTTATTGCAAGTCTTGTTTTTTCAACTAGCCTAAGGCTTAGAAGAAAATGGATAAATGAGTTTCTGACTGTTGGTGATTTAACGTACCATCTGGTTGAAGGAAAATATTCACAGCATTTTAAAGACTATGAAACAAAAGAGTTTATTCTTTGAAAATTCTATTTAATAGTTACTACACAAATATCTGTCAATATAATTCACATAAAGTAACTTCCTTGAGAGTTTTGTGTGTGTGTGTGTGGCTCATTGTCAATTTCCAATCAGGAACTTAATGGCACAAAATATAGACACTTGATAAATAAATGTTATTTAAACTGAACTAGTTGGATGGATATTATGAAAGAGCAATAGGCTTAGATTTTTTTTTTTTTTGTAAATTCACCGTATACTACTTTTTAAAAAAAATGTGTCATATAAAACATACCTTCTCTAGCCACCAATTTTTGTATTTATAAATGAGGGATTCTGCTGTTCAATTTCCATGGCAGTTTTTGCTCCAAAGAAGTAAAGTTCTAGCTTCATCCCAAGATTTCCACTTTCAACAATATGTGGCAGACAATGATGTGAGTCCCCAAGCCTCATCCATAGCCTCTGGATTCCACACTCTCAAGAGAGAATCTTCCTCTCCTTCTCTTGCTCTAATCCCTGTCAATGACCTTATGCATTTGGTATCACCACAGAGTGTTTAACAGGCTCATCTCTTCCCCACAAAAGCCATAGAGGAAGCTGACTGATAATTCTCTCTCTTCCTGGATCTTGAGGGGAGTTATTAAAATAGCACTTGTGTTGAAAAGGGAAACATATTTTCAGCTTAGGCAGACTAAAGTAACTAGAATGGAAGTAAAATAGGGTACTTTGGGGATGTGAGCCAAAAACAAATATTATGTCAGCTTCCTGGAGATAAGATAAAGTGCATTTTCTGCCTCAGGGTAAGAAGCACATTCTTGCAAATAACCTGGAGCCTACTGATCCATAGTTCGGTTCAATTCAGTTCAGTTCAGTCTCAGTCGTGTCTGACTCTTTGCGACCCCATGAATCGCAGCACACCAGGCCTCCCTGTCCATCACCAACTCCAGGAGTTCACTCAAACTCATGTCCATCAAGGTGATGATGACATTCAACCATCTCATGCTCTGTCATCCCCTTCTCCTCCTGCCTCCAATCCCTCCCAGCATCAGGGTCTTTTCCAATGAGTCAACTCTTCGCATGAGGTAGCCAAAGTATTGGAGTTTCAGCTTTAGCATTAGTCTTCCAATGAACACCCAGGACTGATCTCCTTTACGATGGACTACTTGGACCTCCTTGCAGTCCAAGGGACTCTCAAGAGTCTTCTCCAACACCACAGTTCAAAAGCATCAATTCTTCTGTGCTTAGCCTTCTTCACAGTTCAACTGTCACATCCAAACATGACCACTGGAAAAACCATAGCCTTGACTAGACGAACCTTTGTTGGCAAAGTAATGCCTCTGCTTTTCAATATGCTATCTAGGTTGGTCATAACTTTTCTTCCAAGGAGTAAGCGTCTTTTAATTTCATGGCTGCAGTCACCATCTGTAGTGATTTTGGGGCCCCCCAAAATAAAGTCTGTCACAGTTTCCACTGTTTCCCCATCTATTTCTCATGAAGTGATGGGACCAGATTCCATGATCTTCATTTTCTGAATGTTGAGCTTTAAGCCAACTTTTTCACTCTCCTCTTTCACTTTCATCAAGAGGCTTTTTAGTTCCTCTTCACTTCCTGCCATAAGGGTGGTGTCATCTGCATATCTGAGGTTATTGATATATCTCCTGGCAATCTTGATTCCAGCTTGTGCTTCTTTCAGCCCAATGTTTCTCATGATGGTACTCTGCATAGAAGTTAAATAAGCAGGCTGACAATATACAGCCTTGATGTACTCCTTTTCCTGTTGGGAACCACTCTGTTGTTCCATGTCCAGTTCTAAGTGTTGCTTCCTGACCTGCATATAGGTGTCTCAAGAGGCAGGTCAGGTGGTCTGGTATTCCCATCTCTTTCAGAGTTTTCCACAGTTTATTGTGATCCACACAAAGGCTTTGGCATAGTCAATAAAGCAGAAATAGATGTTTTTCTCGAACCCTCTTGCTTTTTTGATGATCTGGCAGATGTTGGCAATTTGATTTCTGGTTCCTCTGCCTTTCTAAAACCAGCTTGAACATCTGGAAGTTCATGGTTCACATATTGCTGAAGCCTGGCTTGGAGAATTTTGAGCATTACTTTACCAGCCTGTGAGATGAGTTCAAGTGTGCAGTAGTTTGAGCATTCTTTGGCATTGCCTTTCTTTGGGATTGGAATGAAAACTGACCTTTTCCAGTCATGTGGCCACTGCTGAGTTTTCCAAATTTGCTGGCATATTGAGTGCAGCACTTTCACAGCATCATCTTTCAGGATTTGGAATACCTCAACTGGAATTCCATCACCTCCACTAGCTTTGTTCATAGTGATGCTTTCTAAGGCCCTCTTGACTTCACATTCCAGGATGTCTGGCTGTAGGTCAGTGATCACACCATCATGATTATCTGGGTCGTGATGATCTTTTTTGTACCGTTCTTCTGTGTATTCTTGCCATCTCTTTTTAATGTCTTCTGCTTCTGTTAGGTCCATACCATTTCTGTCCTTTATCGAGCCCATCGTTGCATGAAATTTTCCCTTGGTATCTCTAATTTTCTTGAAGAGATCTCTAGTCTTTCCCATTCTGTTTTTTCCTTCTATTTATTTGCATTGATCGCTGAGGAAGGCTTTCTTATCCCTCCTTGCTATTCTTTGGAAATCTGCATTCAGATGCTTATATATTTCCATTTCTCCTTTTGCTTTTCACTTCTTTTCTTTTCACAGCTATTTGTAAGGCTTCCTCAGACAGCCATTTTGCTTTTTTCCGTTTCTTTTCCATGGGGATTCTCTTGATCCCTGTCCTCTGTAAAATGTCATGAACCTCCGTCCATAGCTCATCAGGCACTCTATCAGATCTAGGCCCTTAAATCTATTTCTCAATTCCACTGTATAATCATAAGGGATTTGATTTGGGTCATAACTGAATGGTCTAGTGGTTTTTCCTACTTTCTTCAATTTAAGTCTGAATTTGGCAATATGGAATTCATGATCTAAGCCACAGTTAGCTCCCGATCTTCTTTTTGCTGACTCTATACAGCCTCTCCATCTTTGGCTGCAAAGAATATAATCAATTTGATTTCAGTGTTGACCATCTGGTGAAGTCCATGTGTAGAGTCTTCTCTTGTGTTTTTGGAAGTGGGTGTTTGCTATAGCCTTTGCCCTGCTTCATTCCGTAGTCCAAGGCCAAACACCTCCAGGTGTTTCTTGACTTCCTACTTTTGCATTCCAGTCCCCTATAATGAAAAGGACATCTTTTTTGGGTGTTAGTTCTAAAAGGCCTTCTAGGTCTTCATAGAACTGTTCAACTTCAGCTGGTTGGGGCATAGGCTTGGATTACTGTGATATTGAATGGTTTGCCTTGGAAACGAGCAGAGATCATTCTGTCATTTTGAGATTGCATCCAATTACTGCATTTTGGACCCTTTTGTTGACCATGATGGCTACTCCATTTCTTCTAAGAGATTCCTGACCATAGTAGTAGATATAATAGTCATCTGAGTTAAATTCACCCACTCCAGTCCATTTTAGTTTGCTGATTCCTAGAATGTCGACATTCACTCTTGCCATCTCCTGTTTGACCACTTCCAATTTGCCTTGATTCATGGACCTGACATTTTAGGTTCCTATGCAATATTGCTCTTTACAGCATCGGACCTTGCTTCTATCACCAGTCACATCCACAACTGGGTATTGTTTTTGCTTTGGCTCCATCCCTTCATTCTTTCTGGAGTTATTTCTCCACTGATCTCCAGTAGCATATTGGGCACCTACCGAGCTGGGGAGTTCCTCCTTCAGTATCCTATCATTTTGCCTTTTCATACTGCTCATGGTGTTCTCAAGGCAAGATTACTGAAGTGGTTTGCTGTTCCCCCTCCAGTGGACCAAGAGGAGCTGCCCCACGCTCGAGGTCAGGGCTGGCAGCCGAGGGGAGCAACCCCACATCCAAGGAGCGGTGGATGCACGAGCACAGGAGGGTGAAGAGGAGCTACTCCATGTTCAAGGTCAGGAGGGGTGGCTGTGAGGAGATGCCCCTTGTACAAGGTAAGGAGTAGTGGCTGCACTTTACTGGAGCAGCCTTGAAGAGATACCCTACGTCCAAGGTAAGAGAAACCCAAGTAAGATGGTAGGTGTTGCAAGAGGGCATCAAAGGGCAGACACACTGAAATCATAATCACAGAAAACTAGCCAATCTGATCACACAGACCACAGCCTTGTATAACTCAATGAAACTAAGCCATGCCGTGTGGGGCCACCCAAGATGGGAGGGTCAGGGTGGAGAGGTCTGACAGAATGTGATCCATAGTTCAGGCCCAGGTCAAATTTTTTTTTTTTCCATGAAAAGAGTTTACATAAACGACCCTTATAACAACCTACTTTCATGTTTCTTATGCCATTACATTTAAATAAAATAGTAAGATGTAACTCAGGCTAAGGTGATTAGTTTTAATTTTACTACATTGTATATGCTGAAAGCATAAAAGTTATGTTAAAAAAGAATACAATTTTAAAGTTTACTCTTTTCATTTCCATGATATTTACACATAGTATGATACCCCACAAAAGACTGCACACTCTGAAATTGAAGACTTACAATATTTAAATATTTTTTCTTTATATATATGGCAACAGCTGATTTCTTGATTTCTAAAATTTGACAAATAAAATGACACTTTACCTGGAATGAAACCTTTCCTAACCTCTCTTGTTGATGCTTCATTTATTTAATTTCTTAATGACCTGATACTTTCATCACAAAAAAGAATAGATTCATGTAGGAAAAACTGAACTATGGAGTCAAGATGTTGTATATTTCATCCAAATCGAAAACTGAAAATCATATATATCTACTAGCTTCCCTGGTAGCTCAGCTGGTAAAGAATCAGTCTGTAATGCAGGAGCCCCAGGTTCGATTCCTGGTTTGGGAAGATCCTCTGGAGAAGAAAAGGCAACCCACTCCAGTATTCCTGCCTGGAAAATCCCATGGACAGAGGAGCCTGGTGGGCTATAGCCAGTCCATTGGTCACAAAGAGTTGGACACAACTGAGCGCCTACACACATACAAACATACACACAAATAATTTATAACTTGCAATGTGTTATGGAGAAGGCAATGGCAACCCACGCCAGTACTCTTGCCTGGAAAATCCCATGGACAGAGGAGCCTGGTAGGCTGCAGTCCATGGGGTCGCTAAGAGTCGGACACGACTAAGCAACTTCACTTTCATGCACTGGAGAAGGAAATGGCAACCCACTCCAGTGTTCTTGCCTGGAGAATCCCAGGCATGGCATAGCCTGGTGGGCTGCCATCTATGGGGTCGCACAGAGTCCGACACGACTGATGCGACTTGGCACCAACAGCAATGTGTTAAAACTATTATCATAAAGAAAACAAAGATCTGTCTTCAGAGTAAACCCACTTAAACTTTAGAAGTTTCTTCTGGTTTACATCTATGTGTAACATCAAGAAATATATGCTAAGGAAATACTGCATTTTGTGTAAATCAACAGTAAGAGAATGTATGAGAAAAACAGTATTCAGCAAGAAACTTTGCTCTTACAAGCCTTCTTCTTTTTCAGTTGATGAATTCTGGGGAATTTTAGTGATGGGCAGCTTAGGCCTTGGCCTGCCTCTCTTTGGTAAAAGCCATGGTCCTGAGAATAAGTAAAGTTTATTTCCAGTTAGTCAGAAAAATATGTGGTTACCAATACCAGATTGAGAACTCTTAGATAAGTAACATGGAGTCCAAGAACCTTTTCACCTGGGTGATTTTAATTAGCAATATATAACCACACAATGCACCTATTTTTACATAAAAAATTAACTGAACTACTCTTTAAGTAATTTCCAGTAAATGAAGCTATAATAATTTATGTTTTCATGGAAATAGAAATACTTACAGTTAATATCATAACCTAAAACTGACTCGATAGCATATTTCAATAATTGTGTTCTAAACATTGGGAAATAGATTCTCCCGAAGAACTTCAGATTATTAGTTTAATTATAAATTTCATCCACTAAATATAATTTGTAGAAAAAAACTGCAAAGATCTTTGTCTTTTTCTAAAGCAACAGTAGTATGTTTTATATTATTCATTTTCCCATTTTCTGTTTTAGTGTTTGTAGGTATTTTACAAATATAGAGTACATTTTATGAGTTCATCACTTTCCATAATAATTTTTGTCTAGCTAAGTAGATTGTAAATTATTTAGGATTATGGAAAAGTTCAATTTTCTTTCCCCACAGAGTAACTTGCTTAGATTTTATATCACAAGAGATGTTTTTATTTATAGATGAGAAATAGGTCATAAAGGAAATGCACTTGGTTATTTTAGTAGTTTACTCAAACTCAAGTTTTTCACAGTCATTGAAATATATTAAAAGAGTAATAATTTGCACCATTAATCATACCATTCATATTAACAGTAAAAGAATTTTTTCCCCTACAGTAGAACTCTTCCTTCTTCTATAGATGAGGTATTGTAAATGAACTTTACCTGGAACTGTACTTGAAAAAGTCACATCATTCCACTATCAGCAAATACAGGATCTGATTAGTTCTGACACTAAGACCTTTCTGGTAATCTAAAGTATGATGTCTCATGCAAGTTATTGTTCAACAATCACACAGAAGGTTAAGTAGCAAAAAGAAGATGAGTGTTTCTGGACACCAGCAGTATATCATCAGCAATATTTCTGACAAATAAAAGTCATTAGTTTGCCAAAAATTTTAATGAAATCATGATTAATAAATGCATCTCAAAGGTCTGCATCAAAGTCAAGGCATTTGGGTGATAAATGTAAACATGCAGAACTTGCTTTGCCAAAAGCTGTGTGTTTCACTTATACAGTTCCACTGATTGATCTGTCCATTATTCTAATGCATAATTTATCACATCAAGGGAGACAATTCATTATATGCATAGTATAACCAGGGAGTTCCAAACACCAAAACTTTTAGGAGACTTAATAGTGTGCCTAGGTAGTCAAATTATTTTTTCATTATGAAGTGGAGACTTCAAAAAATTTACAAAAATATCATTTACCAAAACAAAACAAAATCTCAAATGTTTTAATTTACTTAAGAGTATTTGACACATTCTCTCCTCAGGTAACATTTCTACCGCACTCACTGTTTTTATTGCTTATGAGGGGTCCATCTATTGTTTAACTTAAATCAATAAGAAATGGGATGGTGTTCCAATCCCTGTCAAGTAGGAATTTTGCGACTGTATTGCTTGAACCATAAACAGCAGTATGTATCATTGCTTCAAATCTTATTGAATTAAAGTATAGATTATGGCATTCTTCTCTCTTTAAAACATGAGATATGGAATAGTATAGCACATTAGGATTTCCAATCATTCATTCTTTGATGTAGTCATCCAAAAAACTCAAAGCTACTGTCGTATTTTGATTTAATCTAGATCTCAATAAATGAATTTAAGAGATCCTATGAATATCTTATTAGGAAAAAAATACATTCTTTTGTTGAAGATAAAAACTGTGGTGATGGATAGGATATTCCTCTTTTTGATATGTACTTGATTTTTAGAAAGCTAAGAATTTGAATATAACTTTCAGATAAACAAAGAAGGTAGCACAATAGAAATCCCTTTACATTTTAAAACATAGTCAGAACAGATGACTGAGCATAGTGATTAGTTGATAGTACCAAAGTTTATGCCCCCAAAACTCACAATCACTTAACTGTACTTTCTTCCTTCTCATCAGCAGAATTTAAACAAACAAAACAAAACAAAAAAGCCAACATTTAAATTGTGTGTGTGTGTGTAAGTTAGAGGAAATGCACGTAGAAATATCTAGTTCTTTTTACTAACGCATATATATGGAATTTAGAAAGATGGTAAAAATAACCCTGTATACGAGACAGCAAAAGAGACACTGATGTGTAGAACAGTCTTTTGCACTCTGTGGGAGAGGGAAAGGGTGGGATTATTTGGGAGAATGGCACTGAAACATGTATAATATCATATATGAAACGAGTCGCCAGTCCAGGTTCGATGCACGATACTGGATGCTTGGGGTTGGTGCACTGGAACAACCCAGAGGGATGGTATGGGGAGGGAGGAGGGAGGAGGGTTCAGCATGGGGAACACATGTATACCTGTGGCGGATTTATGTTAATATATGGCAAAACCAATACAATATTGTATAGTTAAAAAATAAAATAAAATAAACCAAAAAAAAAAAAAAAGAAATCTAGTTCTGAATTACAACTTATAGAACTGCCTTATGATCCAGCAATCCCACTGCTGCGCATACACACTGAGGAAACCAGAAGGGAAAGAGACATGTGTACCCCAATGTTCATCGCAGCACTGTTTATAATAGCCAGGACATCAGCAGATGAATGGATAAGAAAGCTGTGGTACATATACACAATGGAGTATTACTCAGCCATTAAAGAGAATACATTGGAATCAGTTCTAATGAGGTGGATGAAACTGGAGCCTATTATACAGAGTGAAGTAAGCCAGAAAGAAAAACACCAATACAGTATACTAACACATATATATGGAATTTAGAAAGATGCTAACAATAACCCTGTGTACAAGACAGCAAAAGAGACACTGATGTATAGAACAGTCTTATGGACTCTATTGCAGAGGGAGAGGGTGGGAAGATTTGGGAGAATAGCACTGAAACGTATAATATCATGTATGAAACGAGTTGCCAGTCCAGGTTCGATGCACGATACTGGATGCTTGGGGCTAGTGCACTGGGATGACCCAGAGGGATGGTATGGGGAGGGAGGAGGGAGGAGGGTTCAGGATGGGGAACACATGTATACCTGTGGCGGATTCATCTTGATATTTGGCAAAACTAATACAATTTGTAAAGTTTAAAAATAAAATAAAATTAAAAAAAATGAAACTATATTTTAAAGTTAATCTATTTCAATTTGATGTACAGAAACAATGAGCCTTTTAAACAATCCTTTTAAATGAGCCCATTTAAAAGGATCAAATGTTTGACATTGTTTTTCTTAAGGATAAATATAAAAATTAAGTAATTGAAATGGAATATATTTATTTGATAGCAGCATTTAATTTAGTAAGGAAAACTGTCAGAAATTATAACAGGAGACAACTTTGCAGGTTTATATCCACAAGATTATGTTTTCGATCTGAGTGGCAATATAATCAAAAGAACATAATAAACAGTCACAACATTAAAGACCTCCATTTTCTACTCCTAAAACAGTTTTATATCCTGCTCCAAAAACTGTCTGATCAAAACTGTCGTTCGTTCAGCCTTCAGTAAATTTAGTGGCTATTTTGGCATAGGGAGATATAGAATCAAAGCATTTTGGAGGGTTCTAGAACTGATTTACAAATCCTAAGTCCTAAAATTTGAATTTTAGTTTGGGTAACTAACTGCCGTTATAACTGCATTACTTTACACTCCAAATAGTCCATTTAACATTATTTGGATAGGGATTATCAATGTGGTGAGATAAAAGTCTAAGTATTTCACATATTTTACTTTAATAGATTCTATTTGCACCTATAAATGTTTATTTAGCTTTTCAGTTCATATAATTAGTATCTCTCCTGCTCTTCGGCTCAATCACCTGTGTGCCCATATCATCAGAACACCTGCTTCTGAGAGGAGCTATTTGATCCCTCACAAACGTATTTGTTGGCTGTGTCCCTAAATGATTCTATAAACCACTTCAGAGTGTGAGAGAAAAGGACTTGTCTCACCTACAGCTTTGTCCATAAAGTTATGGACTGAATGTTTGTGTCTCCCCCAAAATTCATATGTTGGAAACCTAGCCCCAGTGTGATGATATTTGGAGGTGGTGCTAAATTTTAGAAGATAATTAGATGATGAGGGTGGAACCCTCATGAATGGAACTAGTGTCCTTATAAGAGGAGACCAGAGAGGTAGCTTGCTTTCTGCCACGGGAAGACACAGCAGTAAGATGGCTGTTGGCAACCAGGAAGAGTTCTCACCAGACACTGAATCAGACTGCACCTTGATCTTGGAGTTCCCAGCCTGCAGAATGGTGAAAGATAAATTTCTGTGTTGATAAGCCACCCAGTTTATGGTATTTTATTACAGCATCATAAGCTAAGTCAATAATATCTGTTGAATTTCAAACAAGACAGTCACTTTGCTATCAATTTGCCTTTAAAAGTATTTATTTATGTGCACTTATTAACACTGATTTTAATTTTTTAAAATATATTTATTTGCCTGTTTTTAATCAACAGATGCTTTCAATTTGAATCAACCAAACTATTTAACTGATAAAATATTTCTGAAGGGATCAAAAATGTGTATGTCATCAAAGACTGTGAAGTAGAGTGAGAAAGTGCACAGAGGTGTCATATCCCTGGGTTAAAATCTCTGCTCTGTATTGAGCAGCCCTGAGTAATGTCCCACTCTCTGTAAACTCCAGTGTCCCATAAAATCAGAGGTTAATTTTACCATCTCATCTCTAAGATAACTTATGAAATGGCTGATGTATAGGGAAAAAAAAGCTAATTTAACCTTCAAGTAATATTTGAAGTAATGGGTCTGTATCCAAAATTCATAGAACATCTGTCTTTACTTTCTAAAAGAAGTATAATACAATTCTGAAAATAAATAGAACAAATTAAAGACTAGAAATAGTTCCTTCTCAATACTTACTGTGCTAACAATAACCAGAAAGCAAAGAGGACAGTTGATAAGAGAATCTTATTGATTTTTCTCCCAAATTACGTTAGGCAGATTCTGTTCATCCACTCTTTTAAATGGATATGAATATGAATTCCCAGAGGTATTTTTAATGAGATTTCAGGGAAAGGTTTCCATATCACTGCACTAACAGGATTTGCATGTAGTTGACAGCTGTGGCACATAAATTAAATAAAATTTTATTGATGTGTTAAAAAAAACATGCCATTTACACAAAATAAAGCAAAGCTAACGTTTGTTTTACATGAAACAGAAAATAAGAAACATTTGCCCTGAACCAAATGTTAGTTTCGCTAGAAAAATATTTGTTTGTTTGATTTTATTTTTGTACGTATGCTTTGCAACAGCAACAAGCAAATGAAATAAATGTGAAATTTCAGTAATTATGAAACAGGAACTCATATATGTCTCTAAAATAGATAACTTGGATGAGCAGTTTAAAGTTAAAGCGGAAAACTAAACAGAATATGACAAGACCTGAGTACTAGTTCTCAGTCTGTTATTAACCATATTTCTTATGTGAATTGAATAGTTTCTTTGCTGTTGGGTTCCTTATTGTTAAAAATAAGGTTTTCAAAGGCAACTGCTAACTATAAAATTCTATAGTACCATTGTAATTTGAAACTGAACAAAATCGTACTGCCAACAAAGAATAATTTACATAGGAAATAGCTTAACACAGGGAGCATCTTGTTCACAAAATGTTCATGTATTTGTTGCCATCTCCCATTTGCTTTTCAGCAATTTAGTCAAACATGATTCATGCACTTATCTAAAATATTATGATCAGCACATTTTATAAAGCAAAATAAAACAACAACAGCAACACCCAGAAACATTCTTCAATGAATTCCTCATGAAAGCAAATCAGAAATCCGCATTTCTGACAGACCAATGGCATCATGTACTTCACACACTGAATGAATCACTTTCATAAAATCAGCTCAGTAAGCTTTCAAATTGGTAAGGAAATGTCTTCAGTTAATCCCAGGAAGAGCACGAGGCTATAGGCCAACAGAATATGCATTTTCAAAAAATAATGGGGGGGAGTCTTCATATTGGCCATTGTCATGCAATAAATGGAGAAGGCAATGGCACCCCACTCCAATACTCTTGCCTGGAAAATCCCATGGACGGAGGAGCCTGGAAGCCTGCAGTCCATGGGGTCGCTGAGGGTCTGAGGGACTGAGCGACTTCACTTTCACTTTTCACTTTCATGCATTGGAGAAGGAAATGGCAACCCACTCCAGTGTTCTTGCCTGGAGAATCCCAGGGACTGGGGAGCCTGGTGGGCTGCCGTCTATGGGGTTGCACAGAGTTGGACATGACTGAAGTGACTTGGCATGCAATAAAATCAAAGGCTAGTTTTCAACACATCAAGAACTGAGGAAGAGATGGTTAAAGAGGTAAGCTTTGCTATGAAGTAGCACACACCTGAATCAGTTAGACAAGCAGAGGCTGTGTTGTTGATAGCTCTTATCATGCTCTTAGGTTGCCCTGCAAAATATTAGTTAATGGGCTTGGGAGGAATGATACACAGGGAATCAACTGCTTTACCCAAAATGCCAAGGGCCAGATATAGGTAGAGATGAGTGTAAAGAAATGTGGTTCACATAACTTATTAATTACACATGACACATTTTTCCTGTTAAAGCAATGACATGGACAATTGTATATCTGCATATTTTGCATTCAAATAAAACCAGTCTGTCATCTGCAATGGTGGTGTTCTAAACACAAGTGGTACATCTTCTAACTTGAAGATTAGAAAGATGATAAAATGATCACCATACTTAATTGAAGAAAGGAGAGAAGAGCAAGAAAGGGATAAAGGGAAATTTATACCCAACTGAAAGCAAGGTTCCAGAGAATTGCAAAGAAAGATAAGAAAACTGTCTTAAATGAATCATCCAAAGAAATCAAGAAAAGCAATAGAATGGGAAAGACCACAAATCTCTTCAAGAAAACTGGAAATATCAAGGGAATATTTCATGCAGAATGGGCATGATAAAGTACAGAAATGACAAGGACCTAACAGAAGCAGAAGAGATTAAGGAGAAGTGGCAAGAATATACAGAACTATACTAAAAAAGTCTTGAAGACCCAAATAACCACAATGGTGTGGTCACTCGCCTAGAGCCAGACATCCTAGAGTGTGAAGTCGTGGGCCTTATAAATTTTACTATAAACAGAGCTAGTGGATGTGTCGGAATTCCAGCTGAACTTCTTAAAATCCTAAAGATGATGTTGTGAAAGTGCTGCACTCAATGTCAGCAATTTGAAAAACTCAGCAGTGAACACAGAACTAGAAAAGATCAGTTTTCATTCCAATCACAAAGAAGGGCAATGCCAAATAGTGTTCAAACTAAAATAAAATTGCACCCATTTCACATGCCAGCAAGGTTATACTCAAAATCTTTCTAGCTAGGCTTCAGCAATATGTTAACCAAGAATTTCCAAATGTAAAATCTGGGTTTAGAAAAGGCAGAGGAACTAGAGATCAAATTGGCAACAGCTGTGGGCTCATAGAGACGCAAGGAAATTCCATAAAACCTTCTAATGCTGCTTCATCGACTATGCTAAAGCCCCTGACTATGTGGATCACAACAAGCTGTGGAAAATTCTTAAAGAAATGGGAATATCAGACCACTTTACCTGTTTCCTGAGAAATCTGTATGCAGGTTAAGAAGCAACAGTTAGCACTGTACAGGGAACAATGGACCGGTTCAAAATTGGGAAAGGAGTTTGTCAAAGCTGTATATTGTCACCCTTATTTAACTTCTATACAGAGTATATCATTTGAAATGCTGGGCTGGATGAATCACAAGCTGGAATCAAGATTTCTGGGAGAAGTATCAACAACCTCAGATAAGCAGATGACACTACTCTAATGACAGAAAGTAAAGAAGAACTAAAGAGCCTCTTGATTAGGTGAAAAAGAAGAGAGTGAAAAAAAAAATGGTTTTCAACTCAACATTCAAAAAACTAAGATTATGGCATCAAGTCCCATCACTTCATGGCAAACAGAAGGAGAAAAAGTGGAAGTAGTGACAGATTTTCTTTTCTCGGGCACCAAAATCACTGGGGATGGTGACTGAAGCCATGAAATTAAAAAATGTTTGCTCCTTGGAAAGAAAACTAAGACAAATCCACATAGCAGAGTCATCACTTTGCTGACAAAGGTGTATATATAATCAATGTTATAGTTTTCCACTATGGATGTGAGGGTTGAACCATAAAGAAGGCTGACAGCCAAAGAACTGACACTTTGAAATCGTGGTACTGGGGAAGACTCTTGAGAGTCTCTTGGACAGTAAGGGGATCAAACAAGTCCATCACTGGAAGGACAGATGCTGAAGCTGAAACTCCAATCCTTTGGCCACCTGATGCAAAGAGGTGACTCATTAGGAAAGGCCCTGGGTCTGGGAAAGATGGAAGGCAAAGGAGAAGGGGGCAGCAGAGGATTAGATGGTTAGATAGCATCACTGACTCAATGGACGTGAATCTGAGCAAACTCCTAGTGATAGTAAAGAGCAGGGGAACCTGGCATGCTTCCATGAGGTTGCAACGAAGTTGCAAAGAGTCAGATACAACTTGGTGACTGAACAGCAACAACAAATTCTTAACAGAGATAGGACAACATTCACAATCTTTCATTTTAAATATATAGATAATAATGTAGGTATAATTTTGAAATGTATACACTATCTCATGAGTGGATATTTGATTTTATGTCAAAAATTAATGATGGTTTGCTCAATGAGCCAAGGAACAGGCAAGATTATAGTTTTTATTTTATCTGCACTGAAAAATTGTTTATCATTTATCCTAAGGACAAATTGTGGATGAAAATGGAAACACCAAATAGTAAAACAATGGATTAGTTATATGATAAAAGAATATATCTACTCTTTAAAAGTAACACCATTCAAAAGTTCATTGAAATGATAAATATTCCTTTGTAGTTTCCTCCAATATGCTTTACTTGTCAATTGTTGAGAAAAAGGAATTTAAATACGTGATAATAATCGCTACTACATCAATATTTTCAGAGTCATATTTAGAACTGGCACTGGTAATCATAGCAAGTTAAGTTTAAGAACAACTAACTACCAAGTTCATGTATTACACAACTATCTGCCCATTACTTCCATAGACTATATTTCATATGGGGAAGCATCACATTTGCAAGACAAATCTTGTCTGCTGTAAAAAAAATACACACACACAAGGGAAAAGTTTCAAAAATGTAGCCACAACAGGGGCTATTGCAATATTTATGTTGAAGATAAAGTGAGGAATGCCTAGCAGAGCTCAAATTCAACTTTGGTATAGTACTGACCTTCTTTGACTGTGTTTTAAGTATTACATCTTGTTGCTTTAGAATTACATAATTGTGACCAACAGTGATATTTTGTGATAAAAGGATCTTGAAGCTACATTAAGAACAGTAACTTATTTGCATGTATGTACTAATTGGGGCTTCCCTGGTGGCTCAGATGGTAAAGAATCTGCCTGCAATGAAGGAGACCCAGGTTCAATCCTTGGGTTAGGAAGATCCCCTAGAGAAGGGAATGGCAACCCACTCCAGTATTCTTGCCTGGTGGGCTACACCCCATGGGGTGGAAAAGAGTCAGACACCACTGAGTGACTAACACTTTTCCACTAATTGGTAAAATGTGTCACAAATACATTGTTTCATTTATTCATCACCAAAATCATGCAAGGTAATAAAATAGGTTTTGGTCATTTCCATTTCACAGATTAGGAAGCTAATGCATTATAGGATTATAATCCCCAAATCTAAAATCTGTATGTAATTAGTACAGACAAGTATTTATACCTGTGGTTTTCTCCATTCCTCTGCCAGTCCTCCCACCCATGACAACATAAAATCATCTGGAATGTTCTGCATATATAAAACATCATCAGATCTCTGAAGGCAAGGCCTAGGGACTAGGATTTACTTAACCTTATAGAGGTGATTTTGGGGTTTCCCAGGTGGCTCAGATGGTAATGTGTCTGCCTCCAATGCAGGAGACTCGGGTTCGATCCCTGGGTTGGGAAGATCCCCTGGAGAAGGAAATGGCAACCCACTCCAATATTCTTGCCTGGAGAATTCCATGGACAAAAAAACCTGGCGAGCTACAGTCAGTGGTGTCGCAAAGAGACGGACATGACTGAGCAACTTCACTTCACTTCACTATAGAGGTGATTCTAAATAAAATGGTCAAGACCACAGCTTTATATAAAATATTCTGACTCTAAATTTACTTTCCTTTCTAGTCTCCCACAATGGCCTTGATAAACAACCCCTGAATATAAAATCAGCCCAACTAGAACAAATAGCCAGCCTTTGACACAAGATACCATAATGGTTCACATCACAAATTTTAGACCCAGAATGTCTGGATATGAACTACAGTATTGTAGAAAATATTTGCAAACCATATACTGTATAAAGGGTTAATATTAAAACTATATAAAGAACTCATACAGCTCTGTAACAAGAAAACAAACAATAAATTTCAAAAATTAGCTGAGGAACTGATGGATATTTTTTCCAAGAATGCATCCAAATGGCCAAAAGGTACATGAAAAGATATCCAACATCACTAATCATAAAGGCAATGCAAATCAAAACCACAATGAGTTATCACCTCACATCTGTCAGAATGGCTTTCATGAAGAAGACAACAGAGAGCAAGTGCTGATGAGGAAATTAAGAGAACTCTCATACACTGTTGGTGAGAATGTAAATTGGTGCGGCAACTACGGAAGAAAAAAAAAGTATGAAGTTTCCTGAGTATGTCCAGACTGTATATTGTCATGGTTCTTATTTAACTTATATGAAGAGTACATCATGAGAAATTTTGGACTGGATGATGTACAAGCTGGAATCAAGATTGCAGAGAGAAATATCAATAATCTCAGATATGCAGGTGACACCACCCTTATGGCAGAAATTGAAGAGGAACTAAAGAGCCTCTTGATGAAAGTGAAAGAGGAGAGTGAAAAAGCTGGCTTAAAACTCAACATTCAAAAAAAGAAGGCATCTGGCCCCAATACTTCATGGCAAATAGATGGGAAAACAATGGACACACTGAGAGATTTTATTTTCTTGGGCTCCAAAATCACTGCAGATGGTAACTGCAGCCATGAAATTAAAAGACACTTGCTCTTTGGAAGAAAAGCTATGACCAACCTAGACAGCATATTAAAAAGCAGAGACATTACTTTGCCAACAAAGGTCTGTTTAGTCAAATCTATGGTTTTTCCAATAGTCACGTACAGATGTGAGAGTTGGACCATAAGGAAGACTGAGCACTGAAGAATTGATGCTTTTGAACTGTGGTGTTGGAGAAGACTCTTGAGAGTCCCTTATACCTCAAGGAGATCCAACCAGTAAATCCTAAAGGAAATCAGTCCTGAATATTCATTGGAAGGACTGATGCTGAAGCTGAAGGTTCAATACTTTGGCCACCTGATGCAAAGAGCCAACTCATTAGAAAAGACCCTGATACTGGGAAAGATGTAAGGTGGGAGAATAAAGGGACAACAGAAAACGACATGGTTGGATGGCATCACCGACACAATGGACATGAGTTTGAGCAATTTCCGGGAGTTAGTGAAGGACAGGGAAGCCTCGTGTTCTGCAGTCCATGGGGTTGCAAAGAGTTGGAAATGACTAAGCAACTGAACAACAAAAAATGAAAAAGGGAACTACAATATGACCCAAACTGCACTTTAAGTACATCCTCCAAAGAAATGAAAATATGATAATGAAGAAATACATGTACTCCCATTTTTACTACAGCATTATTCACAACAACCAAGATATGAAAACAATCCAAATGTCCATCAATGGGTGAATGTGTAAGAAAAATGGACTTTATACATACATCTGAATATTACTGAGCCACGAGAAGGGTGAATGTGTTAAAAAGGATGGACTTTATTCATATATCAGAATACTACTGAGCCATGAGAAGGAAGGAAATACTACCATTTGGGAAAACATGGGTCTATCTTATAGGCACTATGCTAAAAGAATAAGCCAAAGAGAGAAAGATAAATACTGAGAGGTATGTCTTACACATGAAAACTAAAAAAATAACCAAACTCACAGAAAAAGTGGATTAGAAAAGTGGTTGTCAGGGACTAATAGGTAGAGGGAATAGGGAGATGTTGTTTAAAAAGATACAAATTGTTACCTATAAGATAAATAAGTTCTGAAGATCTAATATATCACATGCATTAAACAGCTATAGTTGTTAACACTACATTGTGCAATTGAAATTTGCTGAAAGAAAAACTTAAATGTTTTCACTGAATGTGTGTATATACACACATGCACACTCACACACACCTAAGGTATTGGATGTGTTAACTAACTAAATGCTAGGTATATTTTCACATGCATATGTATACCAAACCATCATCATGTATACTTAAAAGCCTTCAATTATACTACCTCACCTATGCCTCAATAATGATAAAAAATAATATTTAGAAAACTAGCAAATAAACAAAACACGAGACAAAAGATGGAGTTAATATCATCAGAACTCCTTGTAAAACACTCAGAATCTGGTTTTTCTTTACACTTTAAAACTGCATTAACCAGCACAATTGTAAATCCTCACTATTGCTTATTAGACTTTTACTTAGAAAGTCGTCCAGATATTTTAAGTAGTCACCATTTAGGATAAAATTAGTTTTAGAACCAAAGCAAAATTAGTCCTGTTCAATCAGAGAAACATCCTTGGGCTTGGCAAAAGAGTGCAATAAATTTCCTGAATTTAAAAGTACATACAATTTAAAAATTAAGAAATGGGATAAGTGATCTATTACATATTGTCAATAGGAGGATACATGAATTAATAAATGGTATTGAGTAACACCAAAAGGACTCTACACACCATTCAAATATAGTTGTATACCCATGTATGTGATTGAAAGAATAGCAAGAAATTAGAAGCACAAATGATAGGATTTAGTAGTCATATACCAGGACTTCCAGAAACAAGGAAATGAAAAAATATAGTGGCAGTATTTGAAAAGACATTCCTTAGAAATTTCCAGAATTACAGAAAATCACAAGTTTTCATATTTGAAACAAGCTCTATTGTGAGCAGAAAAAATAAAAAGCAGTTTTGTCTACAGAAATCCTAATGAAACTTCATAAAACAAAGAATAAAGAACATAACGCTTACCAATGTATAGCTTTATTTAAAAAAAATTAGCAGAGTATCATTAAGGGATAATTGAAAAGCATATAGTCAAACAGCGGCAAAAAAAAAACAAAAATAAAAACAAAATGTAGTTCAGTTCAGTTGCCGACTCGTGTCCAGCTCATTGCGACCCCATGGCCTGCAGTACGTCAGGCCTCCCCATCCACTGGCAACTTCTGGAGTTTACTCAAACTCATGTCCATTGAGTCGGTGATGTCATCCAACCATTTCATCCTCTGTCATCCCCTTCTCCTCCTGCCTTCAATCTTTCCCAGCATCAGGGTCTTTTCCAGTGAGTCAGTTCTTTGCATCAGGTGGCCAAAGTATTGGAATTTCAGCTTCAACATCAGTCCGTCCAATGAATATTCAGGACTGATTTCCTTTAGGATGGACTGGTGAGATCTCCTTGCAGTCCAAGGCACTCTCAAGAGTGTTCTCAACACCACAGTTCAAAAGCATCAATTCTTTGGTGCCAAGCTTTCTTTACAGTACAACTCTCACATCCATACATAATTACTGGAAAAACCATAGCCTTGACTAGACAGACCTTTGTTGGCAAAGTAATGTCTCTGCTTTTTAATATGCTAATCAGGTTTGTCATAACTATTCTTAAAAGGAGCAAGAGTATTTTATCTTTATGGCTGCAGTCACCATCTGCAGTCAGTGATTTTGGAGCCCCCAAATAAGAAGTCTGTCACTGTTTCCATTTTTTCCCCATCTACATGCCATGAAGTGATGGAACCTGAACTGGACATGAACAACACCACACTAATTGCAAATAGGAAACGGAGTATCCAAGGTCATATATTGTCACCCTGCTTATATAACTTCCATGCAGAGTACATCAGGAGAAATGCTGGGGTGGATGAAGCACAAGCTGGAATCAAGATTGCCGGCAGAAATATCAGTAACCTCAAATATGAAGATGACACCACCCTTATGGCAGAAAGTGAGGAGGAACTAAAGACCCTCTTGATGAAACTGAAAGAGGAGAGTAAAAAGTTGGCTTAAAGCTCAACATTCAGAAAACTAAGACCATGGTATCCAGTCCCATCACTTCATGGCAAATAGATGGGGAAACAGTGGAAACAGTGTCAGACTTTATTTTTTTGGCTCCAAAATAACTGCAGATGGTGACTGCAGCCATGAAGTTAAAAATGCTTACTTCTTGGAAGAAAAGTTATGACCAATGTAGACAGCATTTAAAAAGCAGAGACATAACTTTGCCAAAAAAGGTACATCTAGTCAAGGCTATGGTTTTGCCAGTAGTCATGTATGGATGTGAGATTTGGACTATAAAGAAAGCTGAGTGTCAAAGAATTGATGCTTTTGAACTGTGGTGTTGGAGAAGACTCTTGAAAGTCCCTTGGACAGCAAGGAGATCCAACCAGTTCATCCTAAAGGAAATCAGTCCTGAATGTTCATTGGAAGGACAAATGTTGAAGCTGAAATTCCAATACTTTGGCCACCTGATGAGAAGAGCTGATTCATTTGAAAAGACCCTGATGCTGGGAAAGATTGAAGGAGAGAGGAGAAGGTGACAACAGAGGATGAGATGGTTGGATGGCATCACCAATTCAATGGACATGAGTCTGAGTAATCTCTGGGAGTTGGTGATGGATGGGGAGGCCATGGGGTCACAAAGAGTCAGACAAGACTGAGTGACTGAACTGAACTGAACTGGTAAACCTCATGCCATGATCTTAGTTTTCTTAATGTTGATTTTTAAGCTAACTTTTTCACTCTCCTCTTTCACTTTCATCAGTAGGCTCTGTAGATCTTCATCACTTTCTGCCATAAGGGTGGTGTCATCTGCATATCTGAGGTTTTTGATATTTCTCCCAGCAATCTTGATTCCAGCTGGTGCTTCATCCAGTCCAGTGTTTCTCATGAGGTACTGTGCATAGAAGTTTAAAAAGCAGGGTGACAATATACAGCCTTGACATACTCCTATTCCTATTTGGAACCAGTCCAGTTCTAACTTTTGCTTCTTGACCTGCATACAGATTTCTCAGTAGGCAGATCAGGTGGTCTGGTATTCCCATCTTGAAGAATTTTCCACAGTTTGTTGTTATCCACACAGTCAACGGCTTTGGCATAGTCAATAAAGCAGAAGCAGATGTTTTTCTGGAGTTCTCTCACTTTTTTGATGATCTAATGGATGTTGGCAGTTTGATTTCTGGTTCCTCTGCCTTTTTAAAATCCAGCTTGAACATCTAGAAGTTCATGGTTCATGTATGGGTAAAGCCTGGCTTGGAAATTTTGAGCATTACTTTCCTAGCATGTTAGATGAGTGCGACTGCGTGGTAGTTCGAGCATTCTTTGGCAATACTTTCTTTGGGATTGGAATGAAAACTGACCTTTTCCAGTCCTGTGGCCACTGCTGAGTTTTCCAAATTTGCTGGCATATTGACTGCAGCACTTCCACAGCATCATCTTTGAGGATTTGAAATAGCTCAACTGGAATTCCATTACCTCGACTAGCTTTGTTCGTAGTGATGCTTCCTAGTTCAGCTTAGTCCAGTTCAGTCACTCAGTCGTGTCCAACTATTTGTGACCCATGGACTGCAGCACGCCAGTCTTCCCTGTCCATTGCCAACTCCCAGAGTTTACCCAAACTCATGTCCATCCAACCATCTCATCCTATCATCCCCTTCTCCTCCTGCCCTCAATCTTTCCCAGCATCAGGGTCTTTTCAAATCAGTCAGCTCTTCACATCAGGTGGCCAAAGTACTGGAGTTTCAGCTTCAACATCACTCCTTCCAATGAACACTCAGGACTGATCTCTTTTAGGATGGACTGGTTGGATCTCCTTGAAGTCCTAGGGACTTTCAAGTGTCTTCTCCAGCATGACAGTTCAAAATCATCAATTTTTTGGTGCTCAGCTTTCTTTATAGTCCGACTCTCACATCCATAGATGACTACTGGAAAAACCATAGCCTTGACTAGATGGACCAATGTTGGCAAAGTATGTCTCTGCTTTTTAATATGCTATCTAGGTTGGTCATAACTTTTCTTCCAAAAAGTAAGCGTCTTTTAATTCCATGGCTGCAGTCACCATCTGCAGTGATTTTGGAGCCCCCCAAAAAATAAAGTCTACACTGTTTCCACTGTTTACCCATCTATTTCCCATGAAGTGATGGGACCAGGTGCCATGATCTTCATTTTCTGAATGTTGAGCTTTAAGCCAACTTTTTCACTTTCCTCTATCACTTTCATCAAGAGGCTCTTCGGTTCTTCTTCACATTCTGCCATAAGGGTGGTGTCATCTGCATATCTGAGGTTATTGATATTTCTCTCAGCAATCTTGATTCTAGCTTCTGCTTTATCCAGACCAATGTTTCTCATGATGTACTCTGCATAGAAGTTAAATAAGGATGGTGACAATATACAACCTTGACATACTCCTTTTGCTATTTGGAACCAGTTTGTTCCTCCATGTCCAGTTCTAACTGTTGCTTCCTGACCTGTATACAGATTTCTCAAAAGGCAGGTCAGGTGGTCTGGTATTCCCATCTCTTTCAGAATTTTCCACAGTTTATTGTGATCCACACAGTCAAATGCTTTGGCATAGTCAATAAAGCAGAAAATGATGTTTCTCTGGAACTCTCTTGCTTTTTCAATGATCCAGCGGATATTGGCAATTTGATTTCTGGTTCGTCTGCCTTTTCTAAAACCAGCTTGTACATCTGGGAGTTCACTGCTCACGTATTGCTGAAGCCTGGCTTGGAGAATTTTGAGCTTCCTAAGGACCACTTAACTTCACATTCCAGGTCTAGTTTAGTGATCACACCATCCCAGTTATCTGGGTCATGAATATCTTGTATGTACAGTTCTTCTGGGTAGTCCTGCCACCTCTTCTTAATATTTCTGCTCTGTCAGGTCCATACCATTTCTGTCCTTTACTGTGCCCATCTTTGCATTAAATGTTCCCTTGGACTGTGTGAATGACAAATAAACTGAACTGAACTGAACTGGTATCTCTAATTTTCTTGAAGAGATCCCTAATCTTTCCCATTCCATTGTTTTCCTCTATTTCTTTGCATTGATCACTGAGGAAGAGTTTCTTATCTCTCATTGCTATTCTTTGGAACTCTGCATTCAGATGGGTATATCTTTACTTTTCTCCTTTGCCTTCTGCTTCTCTTCTTTTCACAGCTATTTGTAAGGCCTCTTCAGACCACCATTTTGCCTCTTTGCATTTCTTTTTCTTGGGGATGGTCTTGATCCCTGTCTCCTGTACAATGTCACGAACCTCCATCCACAGTTCTTCAGGCACTCTATCAGATCTAATCCCTTGAATCTGTTTCTCACTTCCACTGTACAATCATAAGGGATTTGATTTAGGTCATACCTGAATGGCCTAATGGTTTTCCCTACTTTCTTCAATTTAAGTCTGAATTTGTCAATAAGGAGTTCATGATCTGAGCCATAATCAGCTCCTGGTCTTGTTTTTGCTGACTGTATAGAGCTTCTCCATCTTTGGCTACAAAGAATATAATCAATCTGATTTTGGTGCTGACCATCTGGTGATGTCTCTGTGTAGAACCTTCTCTTGTTTTGTTGGAAGAGGGTGTTTGCTATGACCAGTGCATTCTCTTGGCAAAACTCTATTAGTCTTTGCCCTGCTTCATTCTGTATTCCAAGGCCAAATTTGCCTGTTACTCCAGGTGTTTCTTGACTTCCTACTTTTGCATTCCAGTCCCCTATAATGAAAAGGACATCTTTTTTTTTTTTTTTTTTGGTGTTAGTTCTGGAAGGTCTTGTTAGTCCAGCATTTTATACCCAGATATCTACCTTTCACAACGAGAGGCAAAATGATATGAAGATTATAAAATGAAACCTTAGAATAGCTTATCTCTCACTGAAAGAACTCGAGTTGCCAGTCCAGGTTTGATGCACGATACTGGATGCTTGGGGCTAGTGCACTGGGATGACCCAGAGGGATGGTATGGGGAGGGAGGAGGGAGGAGGGTTCAGGATGGGGAACACATCTATACCTGTGGCGGATTCATTTTGATATTTGGCAAAACTAATACAATTATGTAAAGTTTAAAAATAAAATAAAATAATAAAAAAAGAACCCTTAAAGAAATGTACTCCAGCTAGAAAAAAAGAAAATTCAGAGGAAAAGCACAAGAAAAAATTTTAAAAGTAATAAATATGCAGGAACATTAATTAAATGAACTATTTCTGGCATACACACAGAGGAAACCAGAATTGAAAGAGACACATGTACCCCAATGTTTATCACAGCACTGTTTATAATAGCCAGGACATGGAAGCAACCTAGATGTCCATCAGCAGATGAATGGATAAGAAAGCTGTGATACATATACACAATGGAGTATTACTCAGCCGTTAAAAAAGAATACATTTGAATCAGTTTTAATGAGGTGGATGAAACTGGAGCCCATTATACAGAGTGAAGTAAGCCAGAAAGAAAAACACCAATACAGTATGCTGCTGCTGCTGCTGCTAAGTCGCTTCAGTCGTGTCTGACTCTGTATGACCCCATAGACAGCAGCCCACCAGGCTCCCCCGTCCCTGGGATTCTCCAGGCAAGATCACTGGAGTGGGTTGCCATTTCCTTCTCCAATGCATGAAAGCGAAAAGTGAAAGTGAAGTTGCTCAGTTGTGTCCGACTCTTAGTGACCTCATGGACTGCAGCCTACCAGGCTCCTCTGTCCATGGGATTCTCCAGGCAAGAGTACTGGAGTGGGGTGCCATTGCCTTCTCCTACCAACACAGTGTACTAACGCATATATATGGAATTTAGAAAGATGGTAACGATAACCCTGTATGCGAGACAGCAAAAGAGACACAGATATATAGAACAGTCTTTTGGACTCTGTGGGAGAGGGAGAGGGTGGGATGATTTGGGAGAATGGCATTGAAACATGTATAATATCATATAAGAAATGAATCGCCAGTCCAGGTTCGATGCAGGATACAGGATGCTTGGGGCTGGTGCACTGGGATGACCCAGAGGGATGGTATGGGGAGGGAGGTAGGAGCAGGGTTCAGGATTGGGAACACGTGTACACCCATGGCGGATTCATGTTGATGTATGGCAAAACCAATACAATATTGTAAAGTAATTAGCCTTTAATTAAAATAAATAAATTAAAAAAAAAGAAAACAGAAAAGCTTAACAAAAAATATATACTTCCAACTATGGTATTCCTCTTTAGCTACATAAAGACTATGATAATACTAACAATGTATATGCAGTAGGTAGTATAGGTGCTGATGAGAAAGAAAAAAGTATTCAGATAATTAAGATATTTACAAGGGTAGAGAAGCCAAGGTACAGATATACTATACGTTTCACTAATGCCAATAAGAATAGTGAACAATGCACTTGGTAACTATTATTTAAATCTACAATGCTTAGCAAAAGAAAGACATATTGGGACTTGCCTGGTGGTCCATTGGTTAAGAATCTGCCTGCCAATGCAGGTGACATGGGTTGTATCTCTAGTTTGTAAAGATTGGATATGCCCCGAGACAACTAAGTCCATGTGCTGCCACTACCGAGCCCATGAGCCATAACAACTACTGCAACAAAAGACGTCACTGCAAAGAGAAGCCTATACACCACAAGAGAAAGCCCGCACATAGCAATGAAGACCCAGCACAACCAAAAATAAAGAAAACTACACATTTTTAAAAATGAAAAACTTAAAAAAGAAGGCATACTGATACTACTAATACTAGTATTTGTATAAGAGCCACTTAATTGGCTAAATGAACTATTACATTAAAACATCATTATTTTTCAATCCTTTTCCCCCTTTATTTTCAACATAATTTAATGTCAGCCTATTCTTGTGTCCTATATTTCTAGTCCAACACACCTTGCAGGGACAAAATATAATTTTTGTCAAAAGAAGATTTTTTTTATTTTGAAACGTGATGAGGAAATATAACTCTTCTATATGTCAAGGAAATGTGATGGTAAAACAAACACAATTTGTTATTTTAAGCATTTCTTTTCAAATGGAAGACTTTCAGCTTTAGAAACTATTTGTTTTACTCTTAGGGGGTTGTGCACCCTGTGGAGAATAAATGCATAGAGAATGTAACCTTTCTTGGGCCTCCATTTTAAACACACACTTGCCTAATCTTCATTTCATTCCTTGGAGGCACTAGTCATCCTTCAAGAATGCCTTATTGTAATTAAAAAAAAATACACTGGGTTTGATGTGTTGATCTTGCAGATATTTTTGTTGGAAGTGTTGTACTCAAGTATAATGTAAGTGGAGTGCATTACAATTATATTCATCTTCTGAACTCAGTAATAAACAGAAGTCACAGAATTGCAATCTACAGGTTTTGTAGACATCTCACACCTCTGTGATTGCTTTATTAGAGGTATTACATCTATGTGTGTGTGTGTGTGTATATATATAATTTCCAGGGCTTTTGATCATTCATATAAAACTTGATAGATCTCCCACTAAAGAATTAAAAAATATTGTCCTGAGGAAAGCAGAGCAGGGAAAACTGTGCATTTTTTAACTATCAAAATATCTAGGGACAAAATTACTGAAGGTCTGACAGGCTAGAGTACACCATGTTACTCATATTGTTAGGGGAAGCACACTGACTGAAGCTGCCCACCCTGGCCAGGCACCATAGTAGCCATTTGCATGAGTTGTTTCATGACACGAGATCCTGGTAAGGAACACGGAACTAATAAGCCACCACCAACTGGAAGAGTTCTGGAAAGATCAAAAGGAGACACTACATGTCCGACCACCTCACAGGATCTTTGCTGGTGTCCATCTTGGCTGAACAAGGCGTGCGCCACCAGGAAGAACTCTGAGTCAGAATGACCAGTTAAAGATCATCAACCCAGAAACTAATCCCATCGCCATAAAAGCCTAGACTGGGAGCAATACGGCAGAGCAGTTCTCCTGGGTTCCCTTAGCCTACTGCTCTCCGCCCAGGCACCCTTTCCCAATAAAATCTCTTGCTTTGTCAGCACATGTGTCTCCTTGGACAATTCATTTCCGAGTATTAGGCAAGAACCCAGTTTTGGGCCCTGGAAGGGGTCCCCCTTTCTGCAACAATATCATTTTTTTTCAAGTACAATATATAAAAACATTTGACCTCTATACTCAGCCTTAGTATTTCTGCATGTACTTGGGTTATGTATCCAGGCTTCCAAAGGTAAAATGGTGGGAGCAACTAGCTGACTTAGCATCACCCTACTTAATCCCTATAAGGAATCACACTGTATGAGTCCAGTGCTTAACCCCACTTACAGGGAGGATTTAGAAAGCAGGTTGTGTGTGTGTGTGTGTGTGTGTGTGTGTGTTGGAAGAAAGGAGGACAAGAGGAGGAAGGATGGGAAAAAGACAGGGAGAGAGAGGGAAAATGTGAACTTGAGAGACAGAACAAGAAAGAGCAAGGGAGCATGCCCCATTTGTTAGAATATTATTGTAGTGTTCACTTCAGGTCCTGTTTGAGGAATTTCTCCAAGTGCAGATATTTGTTTCCAAACTCTGTGAGCTCAAGTTTCCCAAATCACTGACCCTTAGGAAAATTCCTCTGGGGCTCAGGAAATCTCCCAGAACTCATTTATCACACTGTGTTTTTACTTATTTCTGGGTGTATGTATTAGTTTCCTATTGCCACTATAAAAAATCATCACAAACTGAGTGCCCTAAAAGAGCACACATTTATTCTCTTAGAGTTCTAGAGATCAGAAGTCTGGAGTCAGTAACACTGAGCTAAAGTCAAGGTGTAGGCAGGGCTGGTGTTCTCTGGAATCTAGGGGAATCTTCTTTGACACATGGTCACTTTCTCTGAATATGAGTCCAGTTTGTCTTTCTATCATCACATTGCCGTATCTTTTCCAGTGTCTCTTGATCTCCCACCTTCCTCTTAGAAGGACTTATTTGATTAACATCATACTTTCCTGGTTAACCCAGAATAATCCACCTCCTACCCATCCCCCATCTCAAGATCTTTAACCACATTTGCAAAGTCTCTGTTGTCATATAAGGTAACATACTGGGATATGGACTTTTGGGGAGGCCATTATTCAGCATACTATAGTGTATAATGGAGAAGGCAATGGCACCCCACTCCAGTACCCTTGCCTGGAAAATCCCATGGACAGAGGAGCCTGGTAGGCTGCAGTCCATGGGATCGCGAAGAGTCGGATATGAGTGAATGACTTCACTTTCACTTTTCACTTTCATGCATTGGAGAAGGAAATAGCAATCCACTCCAGTATTCTTGCCTGGAGAATCCCAGGGATGGGGGAGCCTGGTGGGCTGCTGTCTATGGGGTCGCACAGAGTCGGACATGACTGAAGTGATGCAGCAGCAGCAGCAGCAGCATAGTGTATAAAACCATCAGGTTAAGAAAAGTAGGTTTTTCATCCTGGTACTCAATAGATTTATGATAATACAAGAGCTTATTCTGAACTTAGAATGCAATAAAAAGACACCAACATTAAGACATATGTTTTGTAATTTATAGTACTGACAAAAATCTTTCATATCAATCACTGAATTTAACTTTCACATTGTACTTATACAAGATGTATTGTTTCACATTTTGCAAATGCATATGCAGTCAGAGAAGTTAATGACTTAACCAAACAAGACTAATTTTTATGTCACCAAATTGACTGGTATCAGCTTTAACATGTAAAGAGCTTGAATTTGTGTGTTTTGCCCTTGTGTTAAGAAAAAACTCTGGACAAACTGAAAATCGATGACTTTTCTTGGGTCCACCAGAGAAATAAAGTCAGAGAATAATATGTTCTCCTGAGATTTAGAGAACAGGTACCTCCAGAGTAATAAAGCAACCTAGAGCTGCTTACCTGGGGGAAAAGCCACCGGAGCCATAAACTGGTAGGAACACGTAAACGATAATTTTATTGAATTAAGGGAAGATAAGTGTGGACTAGCATGCAGGTGAGAAAGTGAAGGGAGGAGAGCTTTACAAGGGCCCACAGCTTCATGGATGTTCCTTCCAGGAACCTCACCAGATTCTCACGGTGAAGAGTGAAAAAAGAGTACTTCGCAGCTGTGGTAAGGAGAGTAGAGTATCACTGTGAAATATTCCCAGGGCATTCTTCATAACAAAGGTTTATTCTTCAGCAGAAGAAACTTGGTTAGTACCTTATGGTAGCTAGGAGAAGGGGAGTTTTATTCCACTCTATTATCTTCTAGCCTTTCTGTCTCACCTAACAGGAAAGGCAAAATAGTCAATAGCAGTGAGCTTCAAGTAAACAGAATGAGAATGTTTCAGTCAGGGAAAGGAAAAAAGAACCAGCCATAAAAAGCCATGCCACTGTATAAACACTTATGAGGGTCACAGTCCTAAGCTACAGGTCCATGAAAAGATGGCAATTTATTCAAAAGACTATAGAAGTCTGTCATCCACTCACACTTTACCCACACCAGGAAAATTTCAATGCTGTAGCAGAAGATTATAGATACATACTCTTTCTGAGTAGGAATATCAGAGAAATCCAGGCTATCACCAAAATGGGATTCAGACACAAAAGTAGCAAGTACATAACATGCATCAAAAACAGAAAGTATAAGCAGAGGTATACATCCTAAAAAAGAATGGAATGACATGATAGAAATAGAAAGCAAAGCAACAGAAATGAAGAATGCCTTTCATGAGATCGTTAGTAGATTCCATGCAAATTAGTAAACTAATACATAAACCTGAAGATAGGTCAATAGATATGTCTCAAACTGAAGGACAAAGGAAAAAAAATACATAAATACGCAGAATAGTAAACCTGAGAACTGTGAGAATGTCAAAAGATGTAACATTCGCAACTGGGCTTTCAGATGAAGAAACACCAGAGAAAGAGAAGAAATGGCATGGAGAAGAAGGGAATAGTGCCAGAGAAGAAATACATAAAGGCAAAATAAATTCTTTATTTTTCATATTCTTAATTGGTCTAAAAAATAAGTGTTTAGAGAAATAATAGTAATAATGTATTGAGAGAGTATATCACACAAGTAAGTGAAATGAACGACAGGAGTGTCACAGGGAGAGGAGAGAGGACTTGGAAATTCCCAGTTCTAAGTTACCTGCGCTATACACAGAGCAATGCAGTGCATTTGAAGGTGATCATTGGCTTACCAGATGGCTCAGTAGTAAAGAATCCACCTGCCAATGCAGGAGATGCCGGTGACAAGGGCTCAATCCCTGGGTGGGGAAGATTCACTGGAGGAGGAAACGGCACCCACTCCAATATTCTTGCTTGGAAAATTCCATGGACAGGGAAGCCGGATGGGCCACAGCCCATGTGGTCTCAAAGAGTCGGATATGACTGAGCACTGCAGTGTTCTGTACTATGTGAGATATTAACCTAAATATATCAATAAACATTGGCTTCCCTGCTGGTTCAGTTGTAAAGAATCCACCTGCTAAGCAGGAGATATGGGTTTGATCTTTGGGTCAGGAAGATCCCCTAGAGAAGGAAATGGCAACTCACTCCAATATTCTTGCCTAGGAAATCCCATCGACAGAGGAGCCTAGTGGGCCACAGTCCATGGGGTCACTAAAGAGTCGGACATGACTTAGCAACTAAACAACACAGCCACCAAATATCAATAAGCACTTTATATTTGAATGTCCTAACTACACCACTAACAGATATTTTTCAGAGGAGATAAAAACTCAACTTAAATATACTCTGTGTAAAAGAAACCACTTAAAATATAAAGAACCCACTAAGTTAAAAGTAAAAAAAAATAATAAAAAAAACAGAAAAAATTTACCATACTAACAATAATCAAAAGAAAGCTGGCACAGCTATACTAACCTCAGACAAATTCAACTTCAGAACAAGGACTAATATCAAGTTTAAGGGGAGTATTATATAATGATAAAGGGGCCAATTCTCCAAGATGATATTATAATCCTAAATGGCTATGCCTGTGACAAAAGGGCTTCAAAATAGATCAAGCTAAAGTTAACAAATTTAAAGGAATAATAGACAACTGCATTATACATCAGCTGGGGAATTCAATACCCTTTTTTCAGCAATTGGTTGAACATGAGTTAAATCAATAAGGATATAAACAATCTGAAAGCATTATCAACCAACCTGATCTAATTGACATTTATAGAATATAACACACAAATGACAGTATAATACATATATCTTATTCCTCTATCTCACATGGAATGTTTATAAGACAAGACAATATTCTTCGCCATAAAAACCCTTAACAAGCAATCACACAAATTAAGTGCTCAAGTAACAATGGAATTAAACTAGAAATCAGTATCTGAAAGACACCTGAAAAGCCCCAAATATCTGCAGATTAAAAGACACACTTTTAAATAAATATATGCATTAGAAAGGAGAAAATATAAAAATAACATAAGCTCTGCACTAGAAATCTTTAGAAAGAGGAGCAAATTAAGTCTAAAACCAGACTTAAAAGGAAATAATAAAGTTAGAGCAGAACTCAACAAAATTGAGAAAAAAAAAACAGAGAAATACAAGAAAGCAAAATCTTTTTTTAGCAAACATTAATAAAACTGATAAATCTTTAGACAGACTAACCAAGAAAAAAATAGATAACATACAAATTACAAATATCAGAAATGAAAAATGGTTTATCACTACTAATACATGGACATTAAAACATTAACAAGGGAAAATGATGAATAAATGTAAATACAATTGAAAATTTCGATGTAATAGGCCAATGTCACAATACCCAAAATTCACACCAGAAGAGACAGATAACATTAACCTATAACAAAACTTTATCAATAATTGTAAATCTTCCAAATAGAAAGCACCAAACTTAGATGATTTCACTAACTCTACTAAATATTTAAGAAGAAAATTTTTATTTGCCAAAATCTCCTCAAGAAAATAAAAGCAAGAGAATCAGTCCTTACACATTCTGTGATGCAAGCATAACTCCAAAACAAAACTGATTCAAATATTCCAAGAGAGAATAGTACAGACCAAACTCTTTCAGAAAATTCACACAAAATCCTCAACAAAGCTAACAAAGTTATCAAAGGAATTATTCACCAAGACCAGGTGGGATTTATTCTAAGCATATAAGGCTGTTTCAGAATTTAGACTCTACAAATTTAACCTACAATATCCACAAGTTAAAGGGAAAAAATTTTACATGATCATATTCATTAATCAGAGAAAGTATTTGAAAAAGCCTATACCATTCATGATAAATAGTTTCACAAATGTTCCAATTAAGGAACATTCTAAAAATTACCTCATCAGTAGTCTTCAAAATTGTCCAGGTCATCAAAACAAGGGAAGTCTGAAACATAAGAAAAAACAATGTAGTTTTCTGGATGGGATCCTGAAACAGGAAAATGACATTACACAACCTAAGGAAATCTGAACAAAGTAGTTTCTTTAGTTAATAATTATGGTGTATCAGTACTGCTTCATTAATTGTGACAAACATAGTATGTATATATGTCTGAATTATTAATAGATGGAGACAATGGGTGTGGGATGTGTGAACACTCCATTCTTTTGCAGCCTTTCTATAAAACTAGAACTCTTCTAAATTTCAGAAAGGTTTATTTCAAAACAACAAAAATTAGACTGAGTAAACTAACATATTTTCTTCAAATATTGGCTCCTTTAAAAAATAAAAATAAAAAATAAAAAGAATATGTAAACATTTCCGCAAATATAAATGGGGCTATTGTTGAGGATCAGTAACTAATTTGAAGAAATAAGTAGAAAGCATGTGTAATGCTGTATGAGATAGTAATATTGCAACTTACAATGAAAATTTCTGATTCATTGTCAGATCTCTTTAAAGACAGCTTTCAATTAGACCTTTAAAATGTTTGTACTTAAAATTATTTTAAATTGTAAATTTGTCCTCTACCACCAACTTTTTTTCTAATCTAAAAATACTTAGATTCTCTCATTTGAATTTTAAAGTATTCTCAGATCTTCAGGGAGTGTTAAAACCACGTCTTTATTTCAAACATGTTTTAGTATAGTAAAAGATTGCATGTGTGTGTGCGCGCACACACTCACATGTGCGTTTTGACAATTTATATATTTTGTCAACAGATTCTATGAATTACTCATTTTGAAATGTCTCAACTCATAGAACAATAAAGAAGTGATTTACATGACTGCTTCTTTGAAGGTAGAGTAGGTATATTACTTCCACATGTGCCATGAGAAAAAATAGTTGAACTGGGGATTCAGTCCTTTGGATTTGCTCCATTTAACCCAATATCTTTCACAGGCTAAATTTTGGGAGTGTGTGTGCACATGTGTTTGTGTGTAAGCACACAGGAAGGTATGTACACTTTCGTCATATTTCAGTCACATTAGTCTGACTTTTAATTTTTTCCCTTTGATATAATGTTAAGTAAAAATATTAATATTCTGTTTGTGTGTGCACACACACTCACATGTGCGTTTTGGCAATTTATATATTTTGTCAACAGATTCTATGAATTACTCATTTTGAAATGTCTCAACTCATAGAACAATAAAGAAGTGAACACATAGAACACAAACAGAAACAAACAGAAATGCATAAAAAGAGTATTGATTGGTACTATTTTTTGAAAGGAAGACATAGGCCAGCTTATCTGAAAATTACCAGTATCACTACCCCACCCAAGAGAGGAGATTGATATTGTGTTTTTTTTTTTTGTTTTCCAACACTGCGTTTTAAGAAGGGAGAAAATGAAGATCAATGTTATTATTAAGGGCTTCCCCGGTGGCTAACCAGTCAAGAATCTGTCTGCAATGTAGGAGATGCAGAAGAAGACGGTTTGAACCCTGGGTCGGGAAGATCCCCTTGAGGAAGGTATGGTAACCCACTCCACTATTCTTGCCAGGAGAATCCCATGGATAGAGAAGCCGGGCAGGCTACAGTCCATGGGGTCACAGAGTCCAGCACGACTGAGGCTACTGAGTAGGCATTCACTTTGTTATTAAAATGTACATTTAACTATTTTATGACTTAATCCTTTCCATATAAACCACTAACAACTGTTGTCTTAGCTCATTTTAATATATTCTCAGTTGATTATACAATAAACTACATTCAAAAAAAAATAAAATTTATTTTTGAGCATTTTAAATTAGGAACTCTCCCAAATCCTGAATGGATTACCATTATCTTCATCTCTCACCCTATATCTACACTTCCAGGCTGTATTGAAAAGAGCAGAGGTAAAGGAAAAAAAAAGGGGGGGGAGGGAGGAAGAGAGCGACAGAAAGGAGGAGGAAGGGAGAGAGGAAAGAAGGAAGGAAGGAAATGGAAAAATCTAAACTTTGTGTTGATGCCCAAAGCAATTCATCTACATAACTATCCTCAGAATGTTTTCCAAAAATGCTCATATCTACAAAAAGGTTAAAGAGGGAAATCAGTGATATGAAATGTTATAAATTCTAAAAATGTTCTGATTGTTTTTTAAGAATGGGTTCTGTATATGATAAATCATATTCTTGGTTTAAGATCATTTTTAAAATACTGCTATTCAAAAATAATATTTAAAATACAAATTATCTATAGTCTTGTTAAAGCTCCAAGGACATTATATAATAATATTTCTTCTAAAATTTTTTAAATTAGATTTTTATTACTATAAGAAGTAGACTTGCATATTTCCTAATGTATATATCCATGCTGTGTACATGCTCTGTTGCTGCAGTTGTGTCTGACTCTTTGTGACCCTATGGACTGTAGCCTGCCAGGCTCCTTTGTCTATGGGATTTTCCAGGCAAGAATACTAGAGTAGGTGTCATGCCCTCCTCCAGGGGATCATCCTGACCTAGGGATCGAAGCTGCATCTCTTGGATCTCTTGCAATGGTAAGTGGATTCTTTATCACTAGCACTACCTGAGAAGCCTGTATATATCTGTATTTATTATAAAGTAAAATAGCCTATACTTTATAAAATATCAAGCATATAGGCTTCCCATGTGGCCCTAATGGTGAAAAATTTGCCCATAATGCAGGAGACACAAGAGATGCCACTTCTATCCCTGGGTTTGGGAAGATCCCCTGGAGGAGGGCGTGGCAACCCTATCCAATATTCTTGCCTGGTGAATCCCATGGACTGAGGAGCCTGTAGGGCTATAGTCCAAAGTGTAGCAAAAAGTTGGACATAACTGAGCAACTAAGCACTAGCAAGCAAGTATATATATAACAAAAATGTGGCTTATTTTAAAATGATAAACTGTCTAACATATTTCTTAGAAAATAAAAATTTGAATGTTAACATGTAATAACTAATATGTTTATTTTTTCATAAAGCATATGAAGAAATTACCTTTGAAGTACTTTAAAAGTTTTTTTTTTTTAATTATTTTTAAAATGTGTCTGGGTTACTCTTGGTTCTTTTCTATTGAAGAGCAAAGTTACAAAGACAGATTATAGATAGGTAGATAGAGCTTGAAATATATAACAAGGAGCTTCCCTGGTGGCTCAAATGGTAAAGAATTTGCCTACAGTGCAGAAGACCCAGGTTCAATCCCTGGAATGGGAAGATCCCTTGGAGAAGGAAATGGCAACCCATTCTAGTACTTCTTGCCTGGAGTATTGCATAGACAGTGGAGCCTGATGGGCTACAGTCCATGGGATCACAAAGAGTCGAACACGACTGAGTGACTAACTTTGATCAGTTTCTCCTTATTTTATTTTTCTGGATCTTCTTTATCTGTGATAAGAATAACATTTTATCATATGTCCATTCTTCTTTCCAAACTTTACATCTTTGTTAGAGCAAACTGTATATTTAGAGCAGAAATCAAAATCTGAACAAAGAAAGAAAAATAAAAATTTTGGTGTGACCAGTTTTACAAAACACTATGGATTAATTTCGACTTTCACACCATAAACTTTATATCTGGGCAGAGGAATTCATTGTGTTGCAGGTTAAGCAACATTAAATTTTAAAACACCACCATGATTTCATCCTATGAGCATTTGAGAAACTTTTATATTTTAGCCCAGTTGCATATTTAATGGGTTATACTCTCCTAGGCAGCAGCAGCATTATGAAACTTCTGAATAATTGAGGTCTATGAGAATGACATATAGGAATGTTATTAGGATTTTTCATTTTTTATTACAGTCAATTAGACATTGATATGCTAATAACTTTTGAGATCATGCATTTATCTGCTTAAGAGAGCGGGCAGGGAAAAAATTATCTGTGTTCTAAGCCATAGAATATAGTAGCATAGAAATATTCACAACCAAAATTTCAAAGATCCTGTTTACTCAGCAGATCGAGACAGCTCTGGTGACAAGAGGGACAAATGGGTTAGCTATTATTTACCAAGCCTCTTAAATAACATTAATGGATGCAACATTTAAATTACCAGTCCTAGTAAATCTGTGTCTATCTTAAATTTATGCTTGCTTGGGCAAAATACAAGCATGTTATTTCAAGGCATACTGCCGGGCTCTCAGGGTCCCACTCCACAAAACTACAATTGTAGTTCGCAAAAACTATGCATCAGTATTGGGTATTGTGCAAAAGTCTCAGCTAACCATGTATATGTTCAAAGTTTGTAGAAACAATTAGCTTTCACTCAACAGAGTTTATCCATCAGCTCACATTATGCTCTGGCTATTCTGAAATATGGTCCTCTCTCTCCGCATGAAATTTTCTACAGTGATTTAGATGTCTGAGTTTCACACTGTTTTCTTAGTTTCTTTCCCCTGTTCTTGCCTCAACCTTCACTTGATTTAGGCTGGCCCATACACTCATACATCACATCTCCGTCAGCCCATAAAGAAAGTCACACAAGTGACAGAGGTGTGGGTTATAGCGACAGTTTGGTTTCTTCTGAGACCTCTGTCCTCGGCTACCTTCTTGGTGTGTCATCACATCATTTTTCTCTCTGCAGGCATTCCTAGCTTCTTTTCCTCTTCTTATAAGGACACTAGCTATGCTGGATTAGTCTCCACTCTTAAGAGCCTCATTTTAACTCAACCCCCTTTTTAAACAGACTTCCCTGGTGTCTCAGACAGTAAAAGCGTTCGCCTGCAACGTGGGAGACCAGGGTTTGATCCCTGGGTCGGGAAGGTCCCCTGGAGAAGGAAATGGCAACCCACTCCAGTACCCCTGCCTGGAAAATCCCATGGATGGAGGAGCCTGGTAGGCTACAGTCCTTGTGGTCACAAAGAGTCAGACATGACTGAGTGACTTCACATTCTTTCTTTCCTCTTTAAACAGCATACATCCAAGATTGGTTATATTCTAAAGTATTGGATTTGGGACTAAGAAATATGACCTTTGGAGACAAAACTCAGCTCCTAACAATGGTCTTTGGGTGGAAAGTGAAACTCAGTTATAAAATGCCACAGAGGATGCTGCTCAAATCTGTAACAACCTAAATGGGAAAAGAATCTGAAGAAGAATAGAGACATGTATATGTATAACTGAATCACCTTTCTCTACACCTGAAACTAACATAACACTGTTAATAAACTATGCTCCAATATAAAGTAAAAAAAAAGAAAGAAAGAAAAAGAAAATGCCAATACATAAAAAATGCTTGAGGAAAGTGAATGTCAGGGATTGCAGTAACTCATCAGAGCCAGAGAAGAGATTCAGAGGAGGCCAGAAATAGAAAGAGATATTGTAAGGCAAGGAGGATCAGAGGACCAGATCACAAAATTCTTCAGATAAGTGGTTACCAAAACCCAGTGTTCTTCTCTTTCTCCTGAGTACACAGCCTGATTTCATTTTTCAGGCTTCTTTGCAGCTATTAATAGATGCTACTGTAGAACTGATTTCCAGCCAGCAGAAAATGAACACTATTTCTAGGCTTTTCAAAAGTGGTAGTGCCTTTTTATATTACCCATGATTTGTTTTCTGATGGATGTAACCAGACTATAAAGAGCCAGAAGATGGGAAGAATGTGGGTCTTTCAGTGAGTATACAGAGGAGATCTGCCTGAAAAAAAACATTAACATTCATGAGGCTGATTCATAAGCAAGAAATTTAACATCTTCTGTCACCAGCTATTGTACACTTTGGGGAATTTATTTGATTCTACAGTCTAATCTACACCAACCTATCTATATAATTGGATTTATACAGTCAGCAAAAACAAGACCTGGAGCTGACTGTGGCTCAGACCAAGAGCTTCTTATGCCAAAATTCAGGCTTACATTGAAGAAAGTAGGGAAAACTATGAGGCCACTCAGGCAAGACCTAAATCAAATCCCTTATGATTATACAGTGGAAGTGATGAATAGATTCAAGGGCTTAGATCTGGTAGACAGAGTGCCTGAAGAACTATGGAGGAGGGTTCATAACACTGTATAGGAGGCAGTGAGTAAAACCATTCCAAAGAAAAATAAAAGCAAAAAGGCTAAGTGGTTGTCTGAGGAGGCTTTACATATAGCTGAGGAAAGAAGAGAAGCTAAAGGCAAGGGAGAAAGGAAAAGATTTACCCAACTGAATGCAGAGTTCCAGGAAATATGTACAGCAAGGAGAGATAAGAAAGCCTTATACCTGTGGCGGATTCATTTTGATATTTGGCAAAACTAATACAATTTTATAAAGTTTAAAAATAAAATAAAATTAAAAAAAAAAAAGAAAGCCTTATTCAATGAACAAGGCAAAGTAGTAAAGAAAAGCAATAGAATAGGAAAGACTAAAGATCTCTTCAAGAAAACTGGTGATATCAAGGAAACATTTCATTCAAGGATGCGCATGATAAATGGAAGAAATGACAAGGACTTAATAAAAACAAAAGAGATTAAGATGTGGCAAGAATACAAAAAAAGGTCTTAAGTGACCTGATACCAAGACAGTGTGTTCACTAACCTAGCACCAGACATCCTGGAGTGTGAAAGTCAAGTGGGCCTTAAGAAACACCACTAGGAACAAAGCCAGTGGAGCTGATGGAATTCTAGCTGAGCTATCCTAATAATCCTAAAAGGTGATGCTGTTAAAGTGTTGCACTTAATATGTCAAATTTGGAAAACTCAGCAGTGGCCATAGAACTGGAAAAGATCAATTTTCATTCCAGTCCCAAAGAAGGGCAATGCCAAAGAATGTTCAAACTACCATACAATTTCACATGATAACAAGGTATGCTCAAAATCTTTCAAGCTAGGCTTCAATGGTTCAACTGTGAACTTCCAGACATACAAGCTGATTTAGAAAAGGCAGAGGAACCAGACAATAAATCGCCAACATCTGCTGCATCACAGAAAAAGCAATGGAATTCCAGGAAAACACGTGCTTCACTGACTATAGCAAAGCCTTTGACTGTGTGGATCACAACAAACTGTGGGAAATTCTTAAAGAGATGGGGGTACGAGGTCATCTTACCTGTCTTCTGATGAACCTGTACACAGGTCAAGAGGCAACAGTTAGAATTGGCTGTGGAACAATGGACTGGTTCAAAATTGGGAAAGGAGTGTATCAGGGCTGTTTGTCACCCTGCTTATTTAACTTCTTGGATGAATACATCATGTGAAATACCAGGCTGAAAGAATCACAAGCTGGAATCAAGATTGCCAGGATCATCTGCAATCAGATATGCAGATGATACCAATCTAATGGCAGAAAGTGAAGAGGAACTAAAGAGCCTCTTCATGAAAGTGAAAGAAGAAAGTGAAAAAGCTGGCTTAACACTCAACATTAAGAAAACTAAAATCATGGCATCCAGTTCCATGACTGCATGGCAAACAGAAGGGGAAAAAGTGAAAACAATGACAGATCTGTTACTGCAGCCATAAAATTAAAAGATGCTTGCTCCTTGAAAGGAAAGCTATGATAAACCTAGACAGCATATTAAAAAGAAGAGACATCAATTTGCCCACAAAGGTCCATGTAGTCAAAGCTATGGTTTTCCCAGAAGTCATCTACAGATGTGAGAATTCGACCATAAAGAAGGCTGGGTGTCAAAGAATTGATGTTTTTGAACTGTGGTGCTGGAGAAGACCCTTGATAGTCCCTTTGATTGCAGGGAGATGAAACTAATCCTAAAGTAAATCAACCCTGAATATTCACTGGAAGGACTGATACTGAAGCTGAAGCTCCAACTTTTTGGACACCTTATGCAAAGATGCCAACTCACTGGAAAAGACCCTAATAATGGGAAAGATTGAAGGGAAGGGAGAAGGGAGTAGCAGAGGATGAGATGGTTAGATAGTATCACTGATTCAATGGAGATGAATTTGAGCCAACTCCAGGAGACAGTGAAGGATAGGAATGCTAGAATGCTGCAGTCCATGGGGTCACAAAGAGTTGGACATGACTTATCAATTGAACAACAACACTGTATTTCCTGAAAACACTGGAACACTATAAAACTGAAAGGGGAGTGACCTAATCAATTCTGACTTAGAAACTATACTCAATACACAGTGAGAAATACTGATAAAGGGACATAACTATGCAGACAAATTGGAGTCTCAGTAATCATCAGGAAATGATAATAGCCTGAATTAGTGAGTAGGGATTTAAAAATGGCAGATAGGATGACAAAATATTTTATTTATTTCACTATTTTCTGGCAGTGATTGATTTTTATACAGCAGGAGAGATGGTAGGAGGGGAGAAGCAAAAGAAAGATTTTGGAATGATATCCCAGTATTTACTTTGAGATGTGGTTGAATTAGGTCTTGTGTGAGGAAAAGGGAAGATGGACACATAATGTATTCAATTTTAAGCAAATTTAAGTTTGCACACAATTTCTTTGTAGAGACGGGTGTGAGTTTGGTATACAAGTCTGTAACTCAAGAGAACAACATTAGGTGATAAATGATCTGTGAAACAGAATTCTATTTGCATTTCCAGTTTCTACAGATGAAAAATATCAATCTGAATCCTTGACTATTTTCTGGTCAAATCACTTGCAGAATTCTCATGCAAAGTTTTACATGAATATTTGACCTATTAAGCTAGTCAACATTTTTATTATTCCTCTAAAATACTGGGAGTTTGAGCAAGCTCCAAGAGATGGTTAAGAACAGGGAAGCCTGTTGTGCTGAAGATCATGTGGTCACAAAAAGTTGGACATGACTGAGCAACTGAACTGACTGAAAATATTGGGAAGAGCAAATAAACTACAAAGCATAATAAAATATTATAACAAATGTACCTACGTGTAATTTATGAAAAATTATCTTTGTAATATTTTACCAAAAGTAAGTGATACGTTAGTCATTTTTAGCTATTTGCTTTTCCATGTACACAATGCACACGTTTGTGTGTGTATGTGTGTGTGTGTGTGTATGATTCAGATTGTTGAGAGAAATTCTTTGCAGATTTTAACTTTATTTTATTATGGATCTTATTTAATATGTATCAGATTAAATCTATTGGACAACTTCTTAAGAACTGACATCTTAATTTAAATTCTTCTAATCTATAACATGTTATATATCTCAGTCTATGTAGGTTTTTTTTTGTTGATGTTGTTCAGTCGCTCAGTCATATCCGACTATTTTGATCCTATTATAAAGGTTTATTAAAATATTTTCTCTACTGGTCATATACAGCTTTTGTTAGGTATATTCATTTTGTTTATGCTTTGAAGCAAATCATCTATGTGATTTTTAATTATATTTACTGTTGGGGTAATGGTGGCATTTTTAATGTCAATTTTGTATCCAGGATCCACATTAAATTCTCCACAGAATTTGCCTGCAGTGCGGGAGACCTGGGTTTGATCCCTGGTTTGGGATGATCTCCTGGAAAAGGGAATGGCAACCGACTCCAATATTCTTGCCTGGAGAATTCCATGGACAGAGAAGCCTGGTGGGCTACAGTCCATGGGATCACAAAGAGTCAGACACGACTGAGAGACTAACACACAATACTTTATGTATAGCATTTAGGGGTTTCTATAAAAATAATCATATTATTGGAAAATAACAACACTTTTGAATACCTTTACAATCTTTGTACCTCATATCTCATTCATCTCTGGGTAGTATTTCCAAAATAATATTAAATAAGATTGTGTAACCTTGCTTTTATTTTGATCTTGAGTTACCATTCTTTTAGTATTTCAGGATTAAGTATATTTGCTTCAAATTTTTAGATATATTATATGTAGCAAAGACCAATGACTGTTGATGAAAATCTATCCTCTCCTACTTTATGAACAAATGTTTGACCAAATTTCCTAGTCAAGCTTGCAGTTCCATAAGCTGTATGAAAATTTCAACACATAAAGCTGTTTAAAAGTCATACATGTAATTTCAAGATGGCCCACTAATAATTTCTCAGGTTAAATCTTTGTATTCTTTCATATTCTATGACCCATCCTAAAGACAGAAATTGCTATGACCAAGAAGGATCCTTTTAAAGGATGACCAACTAGACTAGTTTGTCTGGGGCAACAATGACTTAAACCTGGCATTTTAACAGAATGATTAATAGTCCTCCCAGCCACTGTTAAAGATATCCCATTTTGAATAATACAAGTTCATCTTATTTTATAAGCATATGATGACACCACTATTCATTAGAAAAATGCAGATGAAAAGTACAATGAGGTACCACTTCACACCAGTGAGAATGGCCATCATCAAACATCCGCAAATAACACATACCAGAGAGGGTGTAGAGAAAAGTTCTTTACATTACACTGTGGGTGTGGATGTAAATTGGTATAGGCTCTGTGGAGAACAGTGTGGAGATTCCTTAAAAAACTAAAAATAGAACCCCCATGGTGGAGGTTGTGGTTAAATCACTAAGTCATATCCAATTCTTGTGACCCCATGGTCTGTAGCCTACTAGGCTCCTCTGCCCATGGAATTTCCCAGGCAAGAATACTGGAGTGGGTTGCCATTTCCTTCTCCAGCAGATCTTCTATGACCCAGAAATCCCACTTCTGAACATATACCTGAAGAAAACCACAATTCGAAAAGATACATGCACCCCAATATTCACTGCAGCACTATATACAATAGTCAGGCAGGGAAGCGGTTGGGATGGACTAGGACTTACATACATGCACTATTATATATGAAATACATAACAAATGAGAACCTACTGCATTGTACAGGGAGCTCTACTCAGTGCTCTGTGGTGACCTAAATGGGAAGGAAGTCCAAAAAGAGTGGATATATGTATACATTTAGCTGATTTACTTTGCTGTACAGCAGAAATTAGCACAGCATTGTAAAGCAATCATACTCCAATTAAAAAACAAACACACGATGAGAGAGAAAGCAACTGACCCCTGAGGTCACTAAGAGACAGCTGCTCAACAATGTGAATCCATAGTGAACTGTTAAGTGAGCTCAATATCAACTTGTAATATTTTTAAATACAAGATACAATTTAATTATTCTGATAAGGTTATCAGGCAATGGAAATACCCTTTAATAATTAGATTAACTTTTTGTCACAGATGGAGAAATTTTATGAAATTGTTTACTTATTCTAAAAAAATTTATTTATTCTGTGGCCTATTATGTAAACATTATGAATTACTATTCTGCTAACATGCTAGTGAATTAGATCATCTAATTTTATAATGTTAAATAAACCTTGCAATCCTGAAATAAATCAAATTTTATTTCCAGATTCATGATTCTAACACAAATGTCTAATTTAATATATTTACATTCATAATCATGAATGAAATTAGCATAACTTTTTACATTTGTTTATGTCTTCATGGGTCTTTAGGTCAGGGCTGTACTTCTCATAAGATAAAGGATCTACAATAGTTTGAGTAAGCCTGGAATTTATGAAATTGGTAGAATTCACTGAAAACAAAATCTAGGCCTGTTAATTTGTTAAAAGATAAGAGAGTCAAACATGACTTAGCAACTAGGAAACAACTGTAATATTTATTCAACTGAATATATTATTACAATGTTAGTAAGTTCTTCTTTAGGGTCATTTTTTAGAAATTATTGAGAAATAACTTTAAGTTTTTCTAGTGATATAAATTTTATTTAATATATCTTTATGTTTACATTTGCAGAACACCATTTTATTTCATTTTCTTGACATTCCTTATTTTTTCTTTAATCCTCTTTAAATATTTGTCTATATTGGTAACTGTGAATGATGATATTATTTTAGCCCTTTTGATATACTCTATCACATTTTTTTCTATTTCAATAAACTGTGTTTTGTGTATTTTATATGCTAAATTTCATATACCCTATATATTTATAGTCATATATATATATAAACATATCTATTCTTTTTCAGACCCTTTTCTCTTATAGGTTATTAAAAATATTGAGTATAATTTGTGTGGGCCCTTGTTGGTTATCTATTTTACATATAGTAGTGTGGATACATTAATCCCAAACTCTTAATTTATCATTCCTCCTTTCCACCTTGGTGACTATAATTTTGTTTTCTCTGTATGGGGGTCTATTTTTATTTTGTGTACAAGCTTATTTGTATCAGTTTCTTTTTAGATTCCACACATAGGTGATATCATATATTTGTCTTTCTCTGTCCTGCTTACTTTACTTTGCATGATAATTTCTAGGTCCATCCATTTGGCTGCAAATGGCATTATTTAGTTTTGTTTAATGGCTGAGGAATCCGGTCCCATCACTTCATGTGAAATAGATGGGGAAACAGTGGAAACAGTGTCAGACTTTATTTTCTTGGGCTCCAAAATCACTGCAGATGGTGACTGCAGCCATGAAATTAAAAGATGCTTACTCTTTGGAAGGAAAGTTATGACCAACCTAGATAGCATATTCAAAAGCAGAGACATTACTTTGCCAACAAAGGTCCCTCTGGTCAAGGCTATGGTTTTTCCTGTGGTCACGTATGGATTTGAGAGTTGGACTGTGAAGAGTGGCAAAGAATTGATGCTTTTGAACTGTGGTGTTGGAGAAGACTTTTGAGAGTCCCTTGGACTGCAAGGAGATCCAACCAGTCCATTCTGAAGGAGATCAGCCCTGGGATTTCTTTGGAAGGAATGATGCTAAAGCTGAAACTCCAGTACTTTGTCCACCTCATGCGAAGAGTTGACTCATTGGAAAAGACTCTGATGCTGGGAGGGATTGGGGGCAGGAGGAGAAGGGGATGACAGAGGATGAGATGGCTGGATGGCATCACTGACTCGATGGACGTGAGTCTGAGTGAACTCCGGGAGATGGTGATGGACAGGGAGGCCTGGTGTGCTGCGATTCATGGGGTCGCAAAGAGTCGGACACGACTGAGTGGCTGAACTGAACTGAACTGAACTGAATATTTTACTGTGTATATATACCACATCTTGTTTATCCAATGGACATTTAGGTTGCTTCATGTCTTGTTTATTGTAAACAGTGCTACAACGAACATCAGGGTGAAGTATTTTCTTGAATTATGATTTTCTCCATATAAATACCCAGGAGTAGGATTGCTGGATAATATGGTAGCTTTATTTTTACTTTGCTTAAGGAAATTCCATACTGTTATCCATAATGGCTGCACCAATTTAAATTCCCACCAACAATGTAGGAGGGTTCTCTTTTCTCCACACCCTCTCCAGAATTTATTTTTTGTAGACTTTTTGATGATGGACATTCTGACCAGTGTGAAGTGATATCTCATTGTAATGCTGATTTGCACTTCTCTAATAATTAGTGATGTTGAGTATCTTTTCATGTGCCTTTTGGCCATCTGTCTCTCTTCATTGGAGAAATATCTATTTAGGTCCTTTGCTCATTTTTTGATTGGATTGTTTACACCATGAGCTCATTTATTATGAGACCTGTTTGAGGAAAAATTTAAGGCCAGCATTGAAGGTAATTATTCTGGAAAGAAATTGCTCCCATTTCTACATTTCACATGGAAGCAACGTGACCTCCAACAATTTGTTCACCTGAGATTGCCTGATATCCAGACAGTGTGAATTTGGTATGCAAACCTGTTGGGATGTTGACTTGCAATTATGAAATCTAAAGAAAACAAACAAACAAATGTTCCCCTGTTCTCCTTGAAGTCATGAACTGTGTATACTTTAGAAATAAGGTTGGGCAATTATAGTTAACTGTTTCAGTAAGGATTAAGTCTTATGTATCCAAGTTTAATGGAGCAAAGGGTCTCTTATGAGCATTCACACAATTCAGTAGGCTATGGACTTTATCCACAGTGGACTGAAAGTTAAAAGTTTTATCAAATGTTTTCAAGGCAAAAGAAAGTTTTAATGCTTTGGTAAACTCTCTGCATCTCTCTTACAATGAGGTTTTAGCTTCCGAGTATTCTACACCTCCTTTCCAAGTGATTAAGTTAAACATATTTTAGTCACCATTCTTGTTTTTAGTATAAAGATGGGTACTTAATCTACCTAGTTGCTGTGAACAAAAGTCTGTAGGTATTTTTAAAAGTAATACACACACAATGCACACACACATATATACACACATCTTAAGTGGAAGTTGTTTGACCACAAAATTATCAGAACATTTCATGATAGTAACATTCGTCAAGATAATGAACATTATAAATATATAGTTACATATGAAATATTTTACTTACCAAAGATTGGACATTATTTCAGTCAGAATATTATCTTTACTTTTACAATAATAATTTTAAAAAGCATATAGATGCTTGGTATGAATTGACCAAGAAACACCAATGTCTTGAATTTGGCTTTCCACTTTCCCTAATGCTACAGCTTGACAATTATATAGTCTCTATTCTGAGACATACCCAACAACTCTTTAAAAATGTTTTACGCCTGATAAAAGAAATGAAAGTGAAAATCGCTCAGTCGTCACTTTGTGACCCCGTGGACTATACAGTCCATGGAATTCTCCAGGCCAGAATAATGGAGTGGGTAGCCTTTCCCTTCTCCACAGGATCTTCCCAACACAGGATGGAACCCAGGTCTCCCAAATTGCAGGCAGATTCTTTACTAGCTGAGCCACAAGGGAAGTCCCGTAAATGAAATGACCAGCCTCCAAAAGTCAAATACTGAAGTTAGCCCCTTGCTTCTGATGAATGGGTGAAACTACTTTCCCCTTAAAATAAGATAAATCCCACCCAAAGGAACTAAAATTTAAGAACAAAAAGATCCCTCATAGTAAAATATATAGAGGAAGAATTATTCCAGAGTTGGTTATTTTTATCTTCACACTTTGATTTCATGATCATGTCTTTATATTTTTTCAAGTGAGTTCTCCTCATGTTTCTAAAAGATGACTTTTTCATTTTCAGATGTCACATTCAAATAGGACAATGTTTGCTGTAGGTAGAAATTCATTTTTTATGATAATGAGAAAAAGTTTCCTAGAATTTACCAGAGGACTTGCTCTCTGCTGTCAGTGCCAAATTAATGCTGCTGTACATACCAATGATTACCATATTACCAGGATGAGCTTAACCTAATCAGGACTCACACCTGAGCATCAAATAAGGCATTGCACTGAGGAGTGTGCATTTTAAAAATCATGTCAACATTAATAAGTATAGGGGAGAGAAGGGATTATTAGTATATCCAACTTTAGAAATTCCCTGTGAAGACTGTCTCCTATAAGCCCTTACAATATTGATAATTGCAAAATTTCAAAATTAGCTATGGTGGAAACCTGTATTTAGCATCGTCTGTGGGTCTATCATTGTCATTGGTGGTTGCCAGAAGCAGGGGATGGGGGGGTTTCACATATTGGGTAACTGAGGAGCCTGGTGGGCTACAGACCATGGAGTCGCAAAGAGTCAGGCACGACTGAGCACAGTACAGAAGCAGCAGCGGCGTGTGTGTGTGTGTGTGTGTGTGTGTGTGTGTGTGTGTGTGTGTGTGTGTATGTGTGTGTGTGTGTGTGTATACTGAAACATATGTTTTAGAAAGACTAAGCAACATTCCCAGAGACATAAAACTAATACATTGAAATCTGTCAGTCCTTAGAAACAGCATCTCTGTCTGCCGGTACAGCTTCTTATATATGTTTAAGCATAAACATGTAAATATAGAAATGAGTAGTAACATGCATGTTCATTTTACTGTATTTCAATATAGCACTTATTCATTGCATATACATTTTTTTTAAAGGCTGGAACCACCTACCTTGCATCTGTACATGTAAAAACACCAAATGTCAATGTATGACATTTTTAATCAAAACAAGAATGAGGTTTACACTAGATGTGCATAAACTCCAGAGGTTTTGTCCTATACCACGATTCTAATGTTGACACTGACTACAGGCTTTGAAATCCTTCCTATCATGATGTGCTATCCTTCACTTGATCTTCTGAAGGGAAGTTTTACTAGACTAGAAAAATTATGAATGATTAAATATTATTAAATATATATTTAATGAGTTTTAAATAAATATTTAAAACATTAAATAAATATTTATTTATTTAATGAGTTTTAAATATTTAAAAAATGAGTATTAAATACTCACTTGTCCAGCCTCATTTTTTTCCTTGCAGTAAATACATTTGATGAAAGATCTTCAAAAGGAATGCCTAGAGGAGGGGAAAGGAGATGTGTTACTGATTCTTAGCAATTTAATTACAAATGTGTTTCTGGAAGAGGGTCTTGTCTTCTTTTTGTCTTCTTCAGTGGTTAGAATTTCTCATTTCAGGTTACAAAAATAATGTGATTGTTTAAAAGAAAAAGAAAAAAAAAACACCATCTGATTCTTTTTGCTTCATCTTAAAATAAGTTAAAGGACATCTTGGATTTTATTTTTCTTTTGCTGGTTAAGCATTACCACCCTTCTCCCTCCTTACTGGCAGCATTCTGAAGAGAAGAGCAGCTCATATGTTCACCTAATAAAATTATTGATAAATTATATATTAAGGGGGGAGAAATGAAAAGACTTCTTAACTTACCACAGAATAGCACAAAATAAACACTAGACGTTTTCTTCTGAGTGTCAACCTTGCTTTTCCAGCTACTAAACTCCTTTCTAGCTTACTCTGGTCTCAATAGCATTTAAAAGGAAACCCCCCCTTGGTTTCTTAGGTGTGATTTATAACAAACATTAAGTTTAAAATTAGTTTTTTTGTTGGAATTTCTCTGAGTCAAGTCCCCTTAGGAAATTACCACCCTTACTTGAACTGGCATGTTCTGTAGCAGATGAGTTATAGCTCAAAGGATAACATTCATTAAGGAAAAGTTAAGAAGGACTGGGGAAATGAAAGAGGTGGCAAGAACAAAATTCTGATTTAATTTGTCCAGCCAATTTCTGAAAGGACTGAATTCTCCTGTCTCTACCACAAAATGCAATTTACTTCACAAAAAAATAAAGAGCATCATCCTTTCACAATCACACGCATACTTCATTCCCCTTTGGAGAAAGTGAACAGGCTGCCCTAGAGAACTTAATTCAGGAGCTTTCACATTCTTTTCAGTGGTAGATTTTAGAAGCTAGTTCAATATAAAAGTAAGGTATGAATAAAGCTAAAGAAGGACATAAATGCAATTATCAGGAGGAACTGCCCCTATATCATTAAACCTAAGACATTAATTTTTACAGCAGCAGATTGATTAGGCTTTATTTTGTCTTATTGAGAAATAGATAAGTGAACATTAATTTAAGGAGCATTTAACCATAATCATTCCTCTTTAAAGACTTCAGGAAAAACTAATTCTAATCAAAATTTACACAAAATTTACACGAAGTTTCATCATAGAATAATGAGTGGAATAAGATCAAAACCATATGGTTTAAACTAGGGTGGGGAAGATCCCCTGGACATGAGTTTGCACAAGCTCCGGGAGTTGGTGATGGTCAGGGAAGTATCATGGTCAGGGAAGTCCATGGGGTTTCAAAGAGTTGGACATGACTGAGTGACTGAACTGAACTTAAGGTGGGGAAGATCCCCTGGAGGAGGAAATGGCAACCTACTTCAGTATTCTTGCCTGAAAAATCCCATAGACAGAGGAGCCTGGTGGACAACAGTCCATAGGTCGGAAAGAGTAGTACAGGACTGAGCAACTGTGCACACACACACACACACAGAAATGTACTTTCTTGTAGTTCTTGAATAATACAAGTTCAATTTTCTGGCCAATTTGGTTTCTGGTGAGAACTCTCTTCCTGACTTATGGACAGGGATGGAGTAGGGTGATACTGGGAGGAGGAACTTTCTGGTCTCTTCTCTCTTATCTACCTATGTTCATAGTAATATTATTCACAATACCCAAAAGGTGGGAACAACCCACATGCCCATCAGTAGGTGAATGGATAGACAAACCAGGATGGAATATTATTCAGCCTCAAAAAAGGAAGGAAATTCTGACACATGCTACAACATGGATGTATCATAAAGATATTTATGCTAAAAAAAATAGTGCTGAGTGACATAAGCCACAGAAGTACAAATACTGTGCAATTCTACTTATATGAATTACCTGGAGTAGTAAAATTTATAGAAACAAAAAGTAGAATTGGGTGAAAATAGAATGGAGAGCAGTTTGATGGGTACAGCGTTTCAATTTGGGAATATAAAAATTTCTGGGAAAAAAATGGATAGTGGTGATAACTGCACAGCAAGGTAAATGTACTAATGCCACCGAAATGTACACTTAAAAACGGTTAAAATGGTAAATCTTATGTATATTTTACTGTATTAAAAATTATTTGAAAAGTGTGTTGCTAAATGAATTCAAACAATACAAAAATACATGAAGCAAGTATATCTCACTATTTATATGTAAATCTTTAATTCATTTGCCTTTATTTTGGTGTTAGGAATTAAGTGGGATGGAGATAGATAGATAGATAGATAGATAGTATTGTTGCTGTTGTTTAGTTGCCCAGTTGTGCCTGACTCTTTTGCAACCCCTTGGATTGGGATTATCCAGGCAAGAATACTGGAGTAGGCTGTCATTTCCTTTCTTCAAGGCATCTTCCTGACCCAGGGATTGAACCTGCATCTCCTGCATTGTGCACAGATTCTTTACCACTCAGCCACATGGGAAGTCCAGGAATGAAGTGGATCCAGCTATAAAAAAAAAAGATAAAAACTATATGGGAGGTATTACTAATAAACTATATGGAGAGGTATTACTGCTGATCCAGTAGATACAGGCCTTGAGGGTTTCAGTTGTTTTTTTCTTATCCACGTAGTTGTTGTACTTACGGGTATGTACACATACAGTTACCCCTAGGTGTCTTAGAATTAGTAATATCTGACTGATAGGTTTGAAGAATTGAGACTGACTGGTCCAGGGCTAGAATTTGTGTAACATGGTGGATAACCATTTGCTAGTTGACTGTAAGCATGTTTTCAATACTTAAAATAACTATAAATCAGTTAAATCTAAAGAAATAGACAATCATTTTTTCTTCATAAATACCTCAATCTGACTAGGAAAGAGAATCATAAAACTGTAAAGAATTGCTCTTCGTCTAATCACACAAAGATCTCTCTCCGTCAAAGGTCTACTGAGATATTTTTAGTTTTTGCACCTCACTGCACACCTATATCTCACCTCACCTACCACTTCTTCTTGAGAAGAAAATCTGACTAAAGAAAATAAATCCTGAACCATAGGAAGGTAGGACTTGAGACAATACTTAGGAAAGAAATTATTTCCTTTGAGTCTCAGTGTTTAATAAAGAGAAAGAGAGAGAGCCCCCCACTTCCCCCACCAGCTTCATTATGTCTAATTTGCGTCATCAGAGTTAAATTCAATTTTCTTTTCAGACATAATGGATACAGGGGGCAAAGTTTACAAGATCACTTTACATTGCTTGAGTAGTGGGATAATAAGGTTGAGGGTGAGAGAAATAGGAGGATCCTAGTCTCAAAAATATGAAGCTAGAATCCTAAGCCAGAATTACCTTCATTTTGCTATCAGAAGTGCAAGGCAGAAATTGAAGTTCAAGAACTGCTGATTTAAAAACACTCTAATCTTTGCCACTGCCCATATCTAAATTGTTTAGACTGTTCTGTTTCCCTCTGGTGATTTGCCTTAAGATCCATTATAAGAAAACTGTTTATCAAAGAAATATAAATGCAGTACTATCTCACCTACATTAAAACATAAAAACACTGAACACATAGAAACAGAGAGAATAAGGAGATATAGGTCAAAGAGTGGGCTTCCCAGGTGGCTCAGTGAGTTAAGAATCGGCCTGCAATGTAGGAGTTACAGGTAGATGCAACTTCATGCTCAGTAAGATCCCCTGGAGGAGGGTTAGCAATAACAGGAAATTCAGTTTAATTTGTAGAGAGAAGCTAGGTCCCAAAGTGAATATGCCAGTGATGGAGGCTTCTGAAATGTGAGGAAAGCAGCCTGCATTAAATGTCCTTAATTAGGGGATGAAAGGAAAATGCAGGGCAATGATTTAAACTTGAGAAGGGGTGTTGTACCTCAGCATTTATAAGAGAGCCTTGAGGAAGATAAAGTTAAAAGGTAAAGTGAAAAAAGTTTGGAGTGTACATTTGATACCAAAGCATCAGACTGAACTTATTCTACACAAGCTTTCACCTATACACCTTTGAGTTTTAGGAAAGGGAAATAGGTTCTATGCTGTTAAAACCTGCCAAACACTAGAAATCAAATTTTAGTTTGAAATATCATAAAACCTAAGAATTTTTTAAATCCTAAAGTTTAGGAACAGCCTTTGTTATATTTTTGCCCAGTGCTGGACCCCCTAGATTCCAACTTTAGCCCTTTTCTCATCTTCCTCCTCAGAACAGCTGGAGAAATCCTTCAAGATTTTCAGTGGTTTAAATTATTTTAATCACTACTTACACACTGATAAAATGCAACTTTGGTGCCAGTTTTCCCCTTTCTGCAAAGTTTCCCTTGGCAATTCCAATCGTCTCAGATCCGTTGGAAGCTCAGGTGGTAAAGAATCTGCCTGCAATCCAAGAGACCTGGTTTTGAATTCCTTCACTAGTTTCCAGAACACTCCCATCACCTGACTTCCCTCTGTCCTTTCAATTTACTCCTTCTCAGTCATCTCCCAACTATATATTATGAAGGTCGTGCTTAGTCGCTCAGTTATGTCTGACTCAGTCATGTTGCAACTCCATGGACCGTAGCCCCTCTCTCCATGGGGATTCTCCAAGCAAGAATACTAGAGTGGGTTGCCATGCCCTCCTCCAGGGGATCTTCTGAACACAGGGATGGAATCCAGGTCTCCTGCACAGAATGTGGATTCTTTACCATCTGAGCCTCCAGGGAAAATTATGAGGGTAAATGAGAGAAAAAGTAAAAATTCTTTTACTCCAGGAAAAGAATTTCTGCAATATTCTTTTTCCTCTAAGCACTCCTGTTTGATGTGCACTGACTTAGTCATCTCTTTGCACTTGTTTTCTTGATAATCTTATACAACCCTAGTCACTTTCAGTTTTGATCTCCCACCAGACCTCTATAGGAATTTCAGCCTAATAATACATGTGAGAGCCTATTAGTTTTTTTTTTTTTTAATGTTTCTAATTAGCCTATCAAATTTGGCATTTCCAAAACTGATATTCTGACCTCCTTGACTCCAAACCTGTTCCAGTTGCTGTTTTCCTCACCTCAGCTGATGGCAGCTCTCCTCCTGCTAAACTAAAATATCTCTGAGGAGGCATTTTTAGAGTCCTCTTTCTTTCTCCCTGGTGGCTCAAACGGTAAAGAATCTGCCTTGTACTGTGGGAGACCCGGGTTCAATACCTGGGTCTGGAAGATCCTCTGGAGAAGGGAATGGATACCCACTCCAGTATTCTTACTTGGAGAATTCCATGGCTAGAGGAGCCTGGCAGACTATATAGCCCATGGAGTAGCAAAGAGTTGGATATGACTGAATGGCTAACACCAACTACAACTAAAGCAGTTTTCTTAGACACTCACCAGTTACCACTTTCAGTCACTGTATAATACCACCTGCAACACATACCTATAGAAATACAACCAGAGGTCATCTCCCAATTATATATTATGAGGGTAAACGTACCCTCATAATATATTTTTTATTTATTATATCTCCAGCAATTAATACTATATTGAGCTTATAACAGAAGTCCATTAAATGGTGAAGTATTAAATATATAAAAGAGGAGAAATTGAGTAAGGTGGTCCCATACAATGACTAAGTAGTGATGGGATTAAGGTGAAGTCTAGATCCAGGGAAATAACTCACATGAGAAAGGCTCTGAAGGAGTTTAGGGGGACAGAACACAGGCATGTACAAAAGGACAGCCATGGGAAGACACAGTGAGAGAGCGCCATCTGTAGGCTGAGGGGAGAGACCTGGAAGAGACCCTTCCTATATAGCACCGGGTGGAAACCAACCAACTTTGATCTTGGACTTCTAACCTCCAGAATTGTGAAAAAACAAATTTCTGTTGTTTAAGCCATACAGTCTGTGGTATTATGTTAGATTAGCTCTAGCAGACTATTGCAGGTTTTAGCAGGTGATATCACTATAAGCCAAAATCAGTATGTGGCAGATAGTACATCTGCTGCTGCTACTGCTGCTAAGTCACTTCAGTCGTGTCCGACTCTGTGCGACCCCATAGACGGCAGCCCACCAGGCTCCCCTATCCCTGGGATTCTCCAGGAAAGAATACTGGAGTGGGTTGCCATTTCCTTCTCCAATGTATCAAAGTGAAAAGTGAAAGCGAAGTTGCTCAGTTGTGTCCAACTCTTTGTGATCCCATGGACTGCAGCCTACCAGGCTCCTCCATCCATGGGATTTTCCAGGCAAGAGTACTGGAGTGGGGTGCCATTGCCTTCTCTGGTTAGTATGTCTAGAGGAGAAAATTACCTCTATAAAATTTAAAAAAAAAAGACTGGTCTTCTACTTGAAGAGTAGACTAGAGTTCAGTTGTAAGCCTGTATATATAATCTGAAAAAGGAAAAGCTATTTGATGAGAAGTTGCTGTTTTCCATCAAGATTTAAATGCAATTATAATAAAACCATGTTTGCTTGCAGTAGAGTTAGATGTTTAAACAAGTCGATAAATTTTTGGAAACACAGGAAGGAAAGATGCTTTGTTTACTTTTATTTCCACATTAATTTTAGTACTGACAGAGAGTGACAAAGCAATGGCCTCAGAGACCACTAAAACCATTTCATTCACAAAATGGGTGTTTTATGAGTAAGCACTCTGCAGACTGCTCCTCTGTCAGGAGGACTGCTCAGGGCTCAGCAGATGGTCACTGGAGTTTGAACACATCTGTTCACCCTAGCTCCTCTTGTCAGTACAGAATCTATTAAAGATAGAGTCTTTCATAGAATAATGTTATCTGCCTACAAAGACCGTGTTATATCTGGCAACGACCGGGAAATTGGATAATTTTGATGAATGTGATTAAAATAGAATCAAGGTGTGAAAATGTTTTGACTGCATAATAGAGGCTATATCCTATAAGACAGAGTAGCAAATGCAATGTCATGAACTGACTGATGTTTGAACTATTAAAGTAACTCACAAATTAAAACACAACTGCAGTAATGAAATGAGTTTCAATTTCCAAATTTTATAAGTAACCCAAACTCTGAAAAAACTTAATTTTCTAATATGTTTTTTTTTTCCATATGAAAAACAATCACACTGAAAATATTAAGCACCTGCTTGGCTCATACAAAGTAGTTAGCTCTGAGGGTTGGCAACAGTAGAAATAGCATTTCTGCCTTTTAGAGCTTAAAAAGCTTTAAAACAAAAGACATACCAAAAAGTAAGAATAATGTAAGGGAAGCACTTATAAATTACACCTGAGTGGTCCACCCAGTCAGGTGTAAAGATGGTCAGCTAAAAAGTCACATGGAGAAAAAACAGGTGAACTCTGAGGGACTGGTTGTGACAGGGATGTAGGAAATAGGCATCATTCATAGTGAAAGTATTAGTAAAAGAAGGATGCAGTCAGAATTCTAGGGGTGAATTCAGTTATACAGGCTAGAGTGGTCTAGTGGCTTCCAATCCTTTTTATTTTTATTTTTTTTTTAGTTTTTTGAATGTTATATTTTATTTTTTAAACTTTACATAATTAGTTTTGCCAAATATCAAAATGAATCTGCCACAGGTATACATGTGTTCCCCATCCTGAACCCTCCTCCCTCCCCATACCATCCCTCTGGGTCATCCCAGTGCACTAGCCCCAAGCATCCAGCATCGTGCATCGAACCTGGACTGGCATCTCGTTTCATACATGATATTTTACATGTTTCAATGCCATTCTCCCAAATCTTCCCACCCTCTCCCTCTCCCACAGAGTCCATATGACTGTTCTATACATCAGTGTCTCTTTTGCTGTCTCGTACACAGGGTTATTGTTACCATCTTTCTAAATTCCATATATATGCGTTAGTATACTGTATTGGTGTTTTTCCTTCTGGCTTACTTCACTCTGTATAATAGGCTCCAGTTTCATTTAAGACATTGACTACAATATATTTTACTACATTTCATCTTGTTTTAATTTCAAATTTACAGATAAGTCGCTTCATGCTTTTCTCACACTCATCAGTTATTGACAGTTATGCTCTTTTACTTTAACACTCTTTATCTCTTGCTCTGAGAGTATGTGGCCCTCCCCTGACCTGCCTCTGTGATTCTCTACTGCTTTAATGCCTGGAACTACAGGATGGCCCAGACATGCATCTCACTTTCTCTGGCTCAGCCCTATTATTAGCTACACTCCTTGTTCCTTTTTTATTGGCAACAGTTCTTAGAAAATAAAACTGGACACTGAGTATATTCATAGCTTCTACACCTTACCAGTGAACAGAACTTGAACATACGAATATTTCTGTATCTACTGCAAAGAGCTGACTCATTGGAAAAGACCCTGACACTGGGAAAGACTGAGGGCAGGAGGAGAAGGGGTTGACAGAGGACGAGACGGTTGGATGGCATCACTGACTCAATGGACATGAGTTTGAGCAAGCTCTGGGAGGTGGTGAAGGACAGGGAAGCCTGGCGTGCTGGAGTCCATAGGGTCTCAAAGAGTCAGACGTGACTCAGCAACTGAACAACAACGCAGCTAATGAGCTCTTATTGATGTCTCTCATTTTATCCAACACATTAGGATACCCTCTAGATATATTTTTATTTTTAACATTTTTAACTCCCTTCCAAACCAGTGAGAAATCTGGCCCTCATTATACATTTGCTTTAACTCAGCAAACAGAATACAGTTTCAAAATTGGTAACATACTACTAAACAACAAATAAAAAGGAAACCTACAAACAAGAGTTCAATATTTGTTTAATTTCTTTTTATTTTTTGGTAGTAAAATTTAATTAGGGGGAAATGAACAAAGCTTAAATGTATAATTTATTGAGTTTTGATAAATGCATATACTAAGACAGAATATTTCCATCACCTCATAAAGTTAACATTTGGCTGTTTTTCATCAATACTTTCACCTTCTAAAGAGGTAAACAATGTTAATTTTTTTTCCATCATGGATTGGTTTTCCATGTTTTAGAATATATTACAAACGGAATCATAGCATTTGGAATCATACAGCATTTCAAGAAATCATAATTTCTTGAATTGGACTCATTTGCCAACATTTTTGCAAGAGGAATCTATTTTTATATGTGTTAGTTTATTATTACTGATGAGAAGTATTTTTGTTATATGAATTCACCACAGAATATTTATGTATTTTCCTATGAACAGACAGCAGAGCCACTTCACATTTTTCACTCTTCTATAAAGCAGCTCTAGATATTCTTGTGTCAGACTATTTGTAGACATGGAATTTCACTGAACTTGGTACGTAGGTATATAACTTTACATATACCTTTGTAATAGGCAACCAAACTTTTTTTTTTTTTGTAATAGAAGGTGTATTATTTACATTCTTATCAACACATATGAGAGAACTAGTTGTTAGGAATCCTGACCAACATTTGCCGTTAACAGACTTTTAAATTTTAGCCTTTCTAGTGTGTGTGTGTGTGTGTGTGTGTGTATTTGACTTTAAAGTTTTCCTTATGAATAATGTTGAACTTTTCTCTCATCTTTATTTCACACTTTACATCTTTCTTTGTGAACTATCCAAGGTTTTTGCCCATTTCTTATATTGCCGTTTTATTGTTGAGTTTTAACAGTACTTTACATATTTTTATACAGGATTCTTGTAAGTTAAATATTTTGCTTTTACTTATTGCTTTGGCAGTTCACTGTACTTCTTTAATCTATAAATTTATGCTTTTCACCAAATTCTAAGAATTACTGGTGTTAAATTTCCAACTGTGCTTCTGTCCTTCTTTCAGTCCTCTCATTCTGCATTTGAATGACATACATGTTTGACCATTTTTGATATCATCACAAAGGTCATGGAATCTGTTATTTCTCTCTTTCATTTTTTACTTCTGTGCTTGATTTTCAGATTAGGTCACGTCTTTTGACCTTTTTTCAAGGATTATTTATTCCCTGAGCAGCTCCTAACTGTATTGTCATAATCTAGTGAATCATGTTTGAGCTTTTCACTTCTACTATGCTCCTTTTTAAAATAGACTTCATATTAAATGTTTTTAGTTGCTCTAAAAACAAAAAGAACTTCAACTAGGAAAGAAAAAGAAAGAAAGAAAGTCCTTCCAGGACCTGGATCATATTCTAAGAGGCTTCAGGTCCTAGGCTGGGGCTGGAAACCAGGTCTCTTCACCCAGGTGGGAGGAGGGGGCTAAATTTTGTCCACCTGCTTCATGTCGGTCTTGCCTAGGCTGGAGGTGGAAACTATAAAGCTTGCAATTGCCAGCTGGTAACACTTGCCTTTGATGGGATCAATGGATTGCTGTTGGAAAAACATCTAGTCCAGAATCCAGTCAGGCTCTGGAACCTTCTAGGTGGTACTTAATATTTTAACACCTCAAGTAGGAAGCAGAGGACTAAAAACCATGATAAACCCAAGGGGAGGACCCTTGAAGATGATGAAGAGGAGAGGAGGTTCAAGGATAGGAAGGACTGGGAGCATCTACTCACCTTGTGTCATCTCTGTTCTTAGGAGCCTACTGCATCCGCTCAGCACCAGCAGGGGTACCATTTCCCAGACCAACTTTGCCCATGAGATGCTGGCTAAGAACAAAGTGAGGTGGGTTCAGACAGTGCCCCGCGGAGATATGGTTAAAGTCTACCTGCAACATGGAGCCCGGGCATTCAGGTGGCCTCCGCTGGCCTTGATGTACCGAATGCAGGTTACAAGTACTGACACATTTAAGAGAAGCTTCAAGTGGCTGCAGGTGATCTGAATATCGAAGGCAAGGTCAGGATTCCAGTTTCCTTGGGGGCTTTTTTGGAAATGCCCCTCCATCTTGGGGATGATGGGAAAAGGAGTCAGCCCTTGTTGCTGGGTGGGCCGTGGTGGGAAGACCCTGTGGGCCAAGGCAGTAGCTCCCGAGTCACTGGTGCTGTTCCTGCAAGGAGCTACCTGGAGTCCATGGAGCGAGGCCTCCGCCCAGTGCCCCGCAACAAGTACACCGCGGAGATCCACGCCCGCAGCAAGAAGCACTCCACCCGCGTGTCCTGCTTCTCCAGCTCCAAGGAGGCAGATGCTCAACTATTTCCTGGTGGAAATGGATGGACTGGGCGTCACCGACCAGTCGCCCTGGTGTCCACCCACGAGCTAACATGTCGGAGTCTGTCCTGCTGAAGCTGGAGCCTGGGCACTGCGGCGCGGCCCCGCGGGTCTGGGAGGAGCCGCAGGCCATGCTGCGTGGGACGTGCTGGCAGGTCCAGTTCCCCGCGACCCGCGTGGAGCGCATCACCGCCTCCAATGCACTGACAGCGAGCTTCTCTCCAGCGAAAGGCGGAAGGTGGCTGTGTTTCTGAGTCAAGCAATGCTTCTGTCTGCAGGTGGCTGGAACACAAGGAGCCAGTGAAGACAGTCTCCATCACACCAGAGACAAACGTTCGCAGACTAGACTACTCAGATGCTTCCCAAGAAACTAGCACCTCTTACAATGAACCGCTTTTGGAGATGTGCATGGCTCCAGGGTGGCCGCTCCCCCTCTGGACACCATCTTTCTCAGTAAAGTCACTTACAGGGATGGACGACCCACAACTACTACTGCAGAACTTGCGGTGGGGGTGGGGTGGGGGCGGTGTCCCGATTTGCTGGGGTTTCCGTGTCCCGCAGCAGGTCAGTTTTACCACCGAAAAGCCCCCAGGACTCACTGCCCTCGAGAGAACACAGGTGATAAATGTGAGGAACAATGGGGCCTTTCTTCTCCTAGCTGAGGAGGTGTGGTCTGAGGGTGTGGTTCCAGCAAGCCCTCCTCCTAATCTGTTCTGGGTCCCAGGATTCAGGAAGGGGGTGAAATAGTTTCTTGGTACTTAGGACTTGATCCTTTCATTGGGCTTAGTGTAAAGACATCATTTTATAATCTTAAATTTAGATGTAGATGTATTGTGTTAAAATAAGAAAAGGCAAGCATATGCAAGTAACCTCAGACAACTGGAAATGCACACACTGCATTCACTCATGAGCAAGGCAAGTAGAAGTGCAGAATGAGAAATAAAACATAAAGCGTTCCGTCTTTCAGTGAGTAAGGAGAAACAGAATTGGCTTCAGGGAAATTATGGAAAATGCAGGCTTGGAAACAACTATTAGTTTTGTGAATCCCTGATATTTTTTGACAGTTGAGAGGAAGGAATTTGGAAGATGGGAGTAGTTAAGGAAAGAATAAAGTTAGCATGCAAAGGCAGTGATTGTGAGATACTAATCCTTAGATATTAGTCATTTAAAAGGAGGGCCATAGTTTAAAGATAAAATAATAGCATCAGTGTTCCGTGGTCATCTCTGTGTTAGTTGGTTGATGAATTTAAAAGTTACCTGTTTGATGAAATTAAAACTTATAAAGGAGAATGAGAACTGAAGCATACAGGGCTTGTATTGGTCTGTAACTGAAACTTAAGTAGAGAAATTAGTTTTTGGCAGTGGTGCAGATGCTTTCTGGCCTGAGGCTAGAGGGTAGGAAGAAGGAGCTATGTAGTAGAGAATGAGGACAGACATCACACTAGATAATTTTGATTTCTCAGTAAATATGTTTGATTAATGTCAGTGAATATGAAACTGAGAAAAATGGAAAAGTTTTGGAACAGATTTGGGCGAGTACAGCCAAAAATGAATGGATAATGATGTGAAAGTCGCTCAGTAGTGTCTGACACTTTGCAACTCCATGGACTATACTGTCCATGGGATTCCCCAGGACAGAATACTGGAGTGGGTAACCATTCCCTTCTCCCAATCTAGATATCGAACCCAGGTCTCCCACATTGTAGGCGAATTCTTTACCAACTGAGCCACAAGGGAATCCCAAAAGATGAATGGAAGTATTGTAAAAATATTTGGGGGCTGACTAGATCTTAGTATCATTCCCATAGTAAGAATTCAAAATGTTGATATAGTATATGATTATCATGAGATAAGAATTCTGCATAAATAAAAAGAAAACTAGCCTAAATAATGAATAATCCATAATTTTAAAAAGCTATCTTAGAGGAAAACAGATTTTTATCCTTCCTCTCCCTCTTGATTTCAAATGAATGATTTTTAAAACATGCATACATAAAATCTTATCAATATCATAACTTATTATCCTAAGTGATTTTAAAAATCATTTCATTTGAGCATAGTTCCTGAAGAATATGTTTTCCTTACTTTTCCTATAATTTTCTTTATCTTTTCTTTATTGATTATTAGCTTATTATTAATGTCCAAATGGGCTTTCTTAGTGGCTCAGACAGTGAAAAATCTGCCTGTAGGGAGGGAGACTTGGGTTCAATTACTGGGTCAGGAAGATCCCCTGGAAAAGGTAATGGCTACCCATTCCAGTATTCTTGTCTGAAGAATCCCATGGACAGAGGATCCTAGTGGGTTACAGTCCATGGGGTTACAAAGAGTTGGACACGACTGAACGACTGTTCACTTTCACAAATAATATATGAGATAAACAAAGTTTAAAAAAATCACCATTCAGGTAAAGCATTCTTTTAAAGTCTAACATTCATGAGTAGAGAATAGTGATATATAATATTATTCATTCTAGTAATGATGGACAATGTATATAAGTAAAAAACTCTGTATCAACAATCTGTTCGTACAATTAAAATATTGTATAAATTCAATTCTAAAGAATTTCTTCAAATAAAAGTGTTATAAGCATTCAGTTGTGACAGGAACATCGTCCTTTGTATCAGACCACACAGAGATTTTCCAGAATGAGGCCAACTTAAATGTATACATGTTCTTTTGTAGTCCTTTGAATATGTAAAGCTGGTTCTATGCAAAATGTTTCTTTTCTACTTAAGAGGACATGACTTTTTGTGTGTGGTAACAGGACACATGGATGAACACTGCACAACCACAGATGGTTGTAATTTACCCTCCATTTCTTGCGAAAAGTCCCAGGAATTTAATTTTTAAGGATGACTTTAATGGAAATCTTCAGGAAAAAAAAAAAAAACTCAGCTAATATTATCAGATCAGATCAGTCGCTCAGTCGTGTCCGACTCTTTGCGACCCCATGAATCGCAGCATGCCAGGCCTCCCTGTCCATCACCAACTCCCAGAGTTCACTCAGACTCAGCTCCATCGAGTCAGTGATGCCATCCAGCCATCTCATCCTCTGTCGTCCCCTTCTCCTCCTGCCCCCAATCCCTCCCAGCATCAGAGTCTTTTCCAATGAGTCAACTCTTCGCATGAGGTGGCCAAAGTACTGGAGTTTCAGCTTTAGCATCATTCCTTCCAAAGAAATCCCAGGGCTGATCTCCTTCAGAATGGACTGGTTGGATCTCCTTGCAGTCCAAGGGACTCTCAAGAGTCTTCTCCAACACCACAGTTCAAAAGCATCAATTCTTCGGCACTCAGCTTTCTTCACAGTCCAACTCTCACATCCATACATGACCACTGGAAAAACCATAGCCTTGACTAGACGAACCTTTGTTGGCAAAGTAATGTCTCTGCTTTTCAATATGCTATCTAGGTTGGTCATAACTTTCCTTCCAAGGAGCAAGCGTCTTTCAATTTCATGGCTGCAGCCACCATCTACAGTGATTTTGGAGCCCAAGAAAATAAAGTCTGACACTGTTTCCCCATCTATTTCCCATGAAGTGATGGGACCGGATGCCATGATCTTCGTTTTCTGAATGTTGAGCTTTAAGCCAAACTTTTCACTGTCCACTTTCACTATCATCAAGAGGCTTTTAAGTTCCTCTTCACTTTCTGCCATAAGGGTGGTGTCATCTGCATATCTGAGGTTCTTGATATTTCTCCCGGCAATCTTGATTCCATCTTGTGTTTCTTCCAGTCCAGCGTTTCTCATGATGTACTCTGCATATAAGTTAAATAAACAGGGTGACAATATACAGCCTTGACATACTCCTTTTCCTATTTGGAACCAGTCTGTTTTTCCATGTTGTTCCAGCTAATATTATAGTTAACATTATTTATATTAGTTATTGGAATTATTAGCTGAGAACTTCAAATTAGTTCAACTGAACAACTGGGTAAGTTACATATTTATCCTGATATTATAAAGCAAAAAAATGAAAATTATATTTCTCTAGTTATTGATATTTTATTACCTTTCCGATAGGATTTCCTTAATTTTTCTGTCAGATTCTCTATTTAAAAAAAAATCTTCTATAACATATTTTTTTTTTTCCTGAGTTTCCTTTTAGGTTTCTTTTTTCTTTTTCCTTCCTCCTACCTTTGTTTTTTGTCTCCTTTCTTTTTCTCTTTCTTCCTTAGAGGACCATGTTTTTCCCCCTTACATATGTTCTTGCGTTTTTCCCTCACCTACAAACATTGTCTCTGTTGTTCATTTAGCATATTGACATGTCACTGTAATTTCCTATTACATGCTTATCTCAAATGTTAGGTGCTCCTTGGTGATTTATATTTAACACTGAGGCATGAAGAATCAGCTTAGAACATCCTTCACTACACACTGGCCCCACTGCCACATTACTGACTAATTGTGTCAGCACTAACAATAAAGAGAATTTTCTGGTCGTATTTGCTTTCTAGAAAATAATAACATCATCATTTGTTTCTCTCATAAGTTTGATTGTTATCTTTCTAAATATTGAACTAGAGAATGGGTGATGGGGATCAAACTACTCAGATCAAATCATCTTAGCTTCTTGCTTTTCTTTTTAATGGATAGGCAATAAAGGTAATAAAAAGGTGAACTTACCTATTACATCTAGTCTATTACCTATTATGTCTAGTCAAAGCTATGGTTTTCCCAGTAGTTACATATGGATGTGAGAGTTGGACCACAAAGCTGGGCACTGAAGAAATGATGCTTTTGAACTCTGGTGTTGGAGAAGACTCTTGAGTCCCTTGGACTATAAGTAGATCCAACCAATCCATCCTAAAGGAAATCAGTCCTGAACATGTATTGGAAGGACTGATGCTGAAGCTGAAACTCCAATACTTTGACCACCTGGTGTAAAGAACTGACTCACTGGAAAAGACCCTGGTGCTGGGAAAGATTGAAGGCAGGAAAAGAAGGGGATGGCAGAGGATGAGATGGTTGGATCACCTCACGAACTCAATGGACACGAGTTTGAGCAAGCTCCAGAAGTTGGTGACGGACAGGGAATCATGGCGTGCTATAGTCCATGGGGTTGCAAAGAGTTGGACAAGACTGAGCGACTGAACTGAACTGAACCTATTACATATTTTTTTTTTTATTACTGGTCAAAAAATGTTTTTCAGGTTTTCTCTACTTTATAAACCTTTAGGTAGTAAGTCAGTTAGTTCAGCATAAATTGTCACATGGAATAAAATATATACTGCAAATTCAGGGCTAAAAAGTTCGAAATAAAATGAATGAATAAACGTAAATAAAGGGAGATGAGATATCTTAGTATAACAATAAGAGGTCTAATTATTTTTTCCTCTTTGTAAATTTGTATTTTGGGTAGTAGAGTTAAGCTACCTCATTTGTTTCTTTTGATAAGCATTCATTTATATTAAGCTGAAGGACTTTGAGACTCAAAAATGGATTTCTCCAAAAAGACTCCTCCAATTTACATCATGCACTCATGGTTCAGTTCAGGATCAATGCCTTCATTAGTGGAGAGGCTCTATCATTTTCTGGAAGTAACAGTTCCTGGAATGGTAAAATATTTCACATTCGATATTGGTGGTAAACTAGAATTTATGACCTATCCTAGTTGGCACTGAGAGCCCCATTTTCCCTCTCCAGCCTGCCCATTGTTCTAATCAGAAAGAATACGTTTTCACTGTTTAGCCAAGTTACGTCTGAGATGGTTGCCAGGGTTTGGGAAGCACTTATGTAGCCTTCTTCATTTTCACACACAAAGAATGAGCGGGTAACATTTACTATGAATAAATCAATAAGACTGATGTACTAGAAATGCAGTTTGAAAAGGGCAGCAGCCTTCTAAAAGCTTTGGAAGCTAACTTTTAACTTTAGAAAGAGAGGTGAAAGTTGAAACTCACATAGAAGACTTATAACCATTATCTTTTTTTGTGTGTATAAGAGAACTATAACTCACTGGGGCTTACAGCTACAGTAAGAACTTTTCCAGGAGATGAAGAAACATGATAATTGTTCATTCGTGCTGCAAGGCACTTTGTTCAGTCTGTTTTTAAAAAAGCTGTTTATTTTATGCAATGTCCATGTATTGGTCTGAAATTAGAATAAACCTTAATATATGACAATGTTTGTAACAGACCTATTAGAGCAGAAACCAGTCTTTATATTTTGAAATGTGATTCTGTATGGAGTAGACTTTCTTTAATAAAATCAGAAAATAAATAATAGAATTCCCATCCAATAACATATTATTTTCTGATTAAATAATAATCACAAGGCACATTTGTTTAAGAATATTTATAAAGCAATAATTTGTGATAATGACACTTCTTGGTTGACAACCCTTAACAAGGTACTGAAATTCTGACTTCAAAAACATTTTGGAGAATGCAATGTTTGTAGCTATAAATAATAGTGAGAAATTTCAGGATACAAAATAACACCTGTGGAACATCTTAAAGTCTTTTGGCAAATGATCTATCTCTAGAAGCAATGAAATAGTGGGGCTGCAGGAAACAGAGCTAATCCATTTTTATTTTAAGGTTATGTTTAGAAGATAAAGGAGTGTAGAGATACTCTTTCCGAAGGGTTACCACAGCTCCTAGAAAAGTTTATTCTTCTACATCAAACTTGGCAAGAATTCCTCAAAAACTAGGCAAATAGCATTTGATTTCAGGCTGCTTTATTCCTTAAGCAGATAAAGAGGTATATTTTAAAGTCTCTCTGTTTCTTTAGTAGGTTGATTTTAACCATAAGTTAATTCTAAAGACTTTAAAATGTCTCTTTTATTTTCTGATTTATTCCATAAAAAATGGGTAATAGGAACAGAGTTCTTAGAGAAGATGGGGTTTAAAAATTAAGATACTTAGTATTTTGTCACTTTTTAAAATACTGTTTTAAAAGCTGCTGATGTGCTGTGTCTAAAACATTATTTTAGATTCTGAAGAGATGAAACAAGTGGGAGTTTGTGGAAGGAGTGATAGATGATGAATGTATAGCCTCTGTCCTGTAATAATAATACTGTATAATGGAAGAATCAGACAATAAGACATCAGATGAGAGTAATTTAAACAGAGGACCACAGAGGATGAACTGAGAGGAGAGAAAGCTAGGTTTTATGCTGCCATTTGTTTCTCCTATACCTCAAGAACACATAGAGTTAACTGATATAATAAGATCAAGTGAGGAAAGACTAAAGTTTGTGTTATGTCAACAGTTCTTTGGAAGGAGAGTGACTAGGAGGAAAGATTCATATTAAATCAGGGAAACTTTCATGACATTTCTAATTTGGAATCTCTGTTCTAGCAGCAAAGTTCCTTTTCTCTGCAATGTAACTTATCACTTCCATCTTTCATCATTTGAAGACCTGCTAACTTTTTTTTTTTTCCTGAATTCCCCTAAACAATTTATTTTTCTATTTAAACTGGCATGCTTGGCCTAGCAAACAGAAACCTGGTGATTAGTAGAACAACACACATTTTCTAATGCATATTTTCTGGGGACCTTATGACCTTCAAGAACATAGTCCACGGATCTTACTAATATATTTATTCCAGCAAATAAGGACCCCCCCCCCAGGATACATATTTGCTGTTTTAATTTGAAGATCTTCTCAGTGTGGATATACAGATGTGAAAAATCTCTTTCATTCAAATTTCTATGTGGAAACAGAGATTTTACTAATTAGAAACTTATTTTCTAAAAGCACATATTTTTTCCCAAAATGTAAATTTTTTTCATATAATTGCTGATAATCCACGGTCTTAGAAATGAAACTATTGTATTGTTATAGCAGAAGCCTTGGAGAAGGTAATGGCTCCAGTACTCTTGCCTGGAAAATCCCACGGACAGAGGAGCCTGGTAGCTACAGTCCATGGGGTTGCAGAGAGTCGGACACCACTGAGCGATTTCACTTTCACTTTTCAATTTCATGCACTGGAGAAGGAAATGGCAACCCACTCTAGTGTTCTTGCCTAGAGAATCCCAGGGACGGGGGAGCCTGGTGGGCTGCCGTCTATGGGGTCACACAGAGTCGGGCACGACTGAAGCGACTTAGCAGCAGCAGCAGCAGCAGAAGCCTTTCTCTCCATACCCCTCTCTTCTCTACCAAGTTTTCTTTCTGTCTCTCTAAAACCTAAAATTATTGTAGTTGTTAAAGAAGGTCAGTGAGAATCCAGATTCAAAACAGTGGTCCCACTAAGAAATCTTCAGAGAAAAGATGAGAAACTGAAAGAAGAAACAACAGAGAAGCTGGAAGAGTGAAGAATGAGTAGCACACATTTAAAATCCACAGAACTGTGTGACTTGACCAGATAACAGGGCACAGGCACTGAGAAGAGAGAGCTCCTGGTTTGGTTAGTTGGGACAACAGTTGAGGCGGTTTCTGTTCATTGCACTACAGATTACCCAGAGGAGAATCATTTTGGAAAGACAGAAAATCCTTTGAAAATCAGAAAGAAAAAAAAAAAAAAATGTCTCTGAGGTTTTGGGATGATCCACAGGCCCTTGTTAAGCAAAGGGTTCAGTATATTGGGTCTCAGGTTAGAAGACCAGACTTCTGGCTATATATTGACATTTGAATTTCCCTGAGTTTGGCATTAAATGAAAGAAACAAATGGGTATGGTCCCATGAAATGGACAGGTAAATACAAGGAAAAAATCTTCATGGAGATCTTGGAAACGAAATTTAAAGACTATGTGTAAGAGGAAGCGAGTGTAACATGAATTATCACAATAATAGGGAATCAGGAATGTCCTTTTCAAGAAATTCATCAGAAAGTCTTTTCAAGAGGTGGGTTATGTCTAATAGAAGGAGATACTCTGAGAAATTAAGGAAAATCAAGACTAAAGGATTGTCTTGGCAGTTAGGAAAATTCCAGAGATTTAGTGAGACTAGATTCAATAGAATCTTGATAAGATAAAGCCAGATTGTAATGAGTTGTACTGATGGATAATGAGGAAATGATGACAGGAAATAGAGTTCTTTTCTAATGAATTTGTCTATGAGAAAACGGAGGGATTAAACCAGTAATAGAGGAGGAGAGGATGAAGAAAAATTTTGTGTGTGGGCCAGTGATGGGTGAAATGGGACTCTTCAATAAGTTTTCAGAATAGTAAACTGAAATAATAATTTATGTTTGCATTAAAATTTTATAGCACATACAACCGTGGAAAATATGATGCCATTAAACACTATTTACTTGACTGAGATTAAATATATATTTCTCATCTGTGACTAAAATCACAGAAGTCTATGAAAACCAGAGTCAGTACTTTCATTGCTAATTTGAAATTCCTAACAATGCTAGTGGAGAATTTCTGTTTAATCGTAAGATTTAAATTCTGAGAACTGCATCATCACTGAGATTATGAGATGAGAACTCATAATCTGAGTTTTCATAACCACTGAGAACAATTGATGTTCTCCAAGAACATTTTCTAGTATGGGGCATCTGTGCCTGTGTGTGTGTCCTTTATAAACTGTTTTGCCTTTTGAATATAAGGAATTTTATCTGATGATCTGCTGTGGTCCACCAAGTACTGATTTTGTACATAAACAACCACAGCACCCAAGCACATGTAATACCACGCTTGATTCCTGTCTGAAGTAAGGAAATGTGAGGCTTAAGTATCAACTGAATCAGGCAAACATGCAGACATTCTTTTCATTTCATATCTATGCTCTCATGATAAATGCTCCAGTGACTGATTTTCTAGAAGATGATCCTGAGTCCTAGTAAAATGTAAAATTAGTTGAAAAATATTCAGTATTCATGTTTAAGAAACAAAATATTGATAAAAATACACTTAAGTTTATATAAGAAGATTTTAATACATCAAACATTTTACTTTTTATATTCTGGGAACAACTAAAACAATTCATTAATGTATTTTATTCTGTTTATCTAGCATTGCTCCACTTTGTCAGGATATATTTTGAAAATGTTTCCTCAGTATTCACAGCATCTTCCAAATTCTCTCAAGAATGATCTACTCACTTCAAATCTATTGATTTGAAATTTCATCTGGAGTGTAGGAATGTTATCTACTTTTTCAAAAATTAAATAAATATAATAACTGCCATGTCTCCATGCTTCACAGAACAGTAAGAAAGATCCCAAGTAGTATGCCCTTTGTGAAAGAATCACTCTCACATGCTAAAAAATGTTTTAAAGATGACTGGAAATTGTGGATTTCTTTCACTCAGTACCAAGCCATTATTTTTTTCCTCATTTTTAAAAATGTCACTGTAATAGCAATGCTCATTCTCCTTGCTCTATATGGATCTATCCAGGACAATAAAAGTAAATATTTAAAATTTACTAACACAGCTATGGTTTTTACTGGTGTCAGAAATCTGTCAAAACCAAAGATGGGTCTTTTATCCCTAACATTTGGTCTCAATGTGTCTGATGTCCTTCATAATGTCAAGAAAGAAATTTTCACTCACTGTTCCAAGGCTGAGTTATAGCAGTGCTGAACCAAACACAGGGAACAGAAGTGCACATTTGAAGTAAGGCTAATCTGAATTCAAATGCACTTACCATGTAACTGGGCAATTTTCTTATCTTCTTCGCTACCATGTCATCCTTTTTTTCCCCGAATATTGCAACAGGTATTTCAAGGATATCTGCCACCACCTTTGCCTCCCTATGAATGTTCTTTGCATAGTAACAACCTGTGAAGCGGTAACTGTCTGAAAAAGACATCAGGCAAAATGTCACATTAGAAAGAAGTGCCATGAGCAGAACGGAACTCCAAAATTGTGGAATCAAAGATGATCAAAAGCATTTCAAGACAGCTCTCTCTCTCTCTTTCACAACCACATACAACTGCCAGCATCAGTAAGACATTCTTATACATCTAGGAGGGCATACTTTCTTGGAAAGCTAGTATCTTTCCTTTAAAAGCATCTTATGGAGTACCAGTGAATATTTTTTAGGATGCAGTTGTTATCTTAATATTTACTGGTCTGTCAGTTATTAAATTCCTGAATGCTTTCTCTTTGCTTATACACCTCTTTGATGTATCTTGCTACTTCACAAAAATATACATCTATTGTAAGAGAAAGTGTGGTTAAATTGTAAGAGAAATAATCTTGTCTTCTTAGTTACTATTTAGGCTATTTAAGCATTTAATCGCTTAATCCAAAGAGATTAATTTTACTTTAATTTTAGTGTAGAAGATCTAATAATGACATGAATTTAAGTTTTCATTTGGTTAATTACTTGAGTAAGGGTCTTCTATATCTATCATCAGAAGCAGATAGATGAAGCTGTTAAGTTACAAAAATAAGTATATTCTCTAGAACTAGGGTAGGTAGATAGGTATTGGGATGCATCAAATTGGAATGAAATATAGATGCCACACAAAACGTGCTAGGAGAGTATCTCATTTTCATACTAAGGACAGAATTTCTACAGTTGATCCTTTAATGTTTTTATTTGTCAGTGTTTTACTACTTCTGGGTTTTCTCTGACACTGAAAGATAATTTTCTTCTGTTACTTCCCTTAATGAATATGAATTTTTTTCTGCTATATTCCTTCCATTCATGATTATTCTTCTTAACAACTTTTGTGACATTTAAAGCCTTTTAAGTTTGCTTTAACTCAACTGAAAAAAAAAAAAGTAGCCATTAATTATAGTATAAGTCCAAATATTTTACACAGATTTTCTTTAGCTATAACCTCCCCTTGCTTTTTGTGTAAGATTTGAATGGTTACTGAGAATTTATATTCACAAATAATTTTAAACTGAAATAAACTATGGAAATTTTGAATCTTAGTGACTCCCAGACTACTTTTTATAATGAGGCCATTTAAAAATTTTTCTTAAATTCCATATATATATGCGTTAGTATACTGTATTGGTGTTTTTCCTTCTGGCTTGCACTAACCCGGTGTACGAGACAGCAAAAGAGACACTGATGTATAGAACAGTCTTATGGACTCTGTGGGAGAGGGAGAGGGTGGGAAGATTTGGGAGAATGACATTGAAACATGTAAAATATCATGTAAGAAACGAGTTGCCAGTCCAGGTTCGATGCACGATACTGGATGCTTGGGGCTAGTGCACTGGGACGACCCAGAGGGATGGTATGGGGAGGGAGGAGGGAGGAGGGTTCAGGATGGGGAACACATGTATACCTGTGGCATATTCATTTTGATATTTGGCAAAACTAACACAATTATGTAAAGTTTAAAAATAAAATAAAATTTAAAAAAAATAAAAAAATAAAAAAAGTCAGCAAATGGTCTAAAATTTAAAAATTAATATGCTTTAATATAGATTTTACACACACATACACATGAAACAAAAATAAACACACTGTATATTTTCACATTTGTGAAGTAATTTTGGGAAAAATATGTAAAGATAAACAAAAATCATTAACATTTCAAAATGGTAGGGATAGGAAGCCTTCAACCCTCATTTTTGTCACGAGCACACCAATTCAACAATAATTCACAAACATATTCCTTTTGTGAGAAATCCAAGACCTGGTCATCAGTGTGAAACCAGAACCTAGGTGAGTGTAAAACCAACCACATCAAAACCAAGGAGTTCATTCAGAATATATAGGGACATTCCAGACACCCTCTTGCCATTATTCTTATTCCCACAAAATGCTATACAATCTGTGTGAAACCACAGATGTAGCTTCTCCTTGGGAAGAAAGAGTTGTATTGTGTGTCCAATGCCCCCATTTTTCCAGTGGCTACTGTGAGGACTCACCTGCCCCCGACTACTGAGAGGAAACGGCATACTCTAGCCACCCTAGGTCAGTGAGAAGAGAGAAGGTGGCTCAAACTGATAGTATCAGACCACTCCCTCCAGCCCAGCACAGAGCTAGCAGTTGAAAAACTCCAGCTCTCAGCTTATCCCAGGAGAGGGAAAGAGGTACAATGAACACACAATAATCCAACTTACTGGGGACTGCCTGAGGAAGCGGTTTCAGTCTCTCTTGTCTCACAGTTGTTATGGGACCAGCATACTTTTGATGCCTGGGAGCATCTAAAATGCATTTTGTGGGAGCAGAGAAAGTGGGTTGGACTACCACAAAAATTTGAGAATCTCTGAGCAGGCTACATGATGATGCTCTTCTCTAGTACAAGACTAATCCATGAAGACTAGGAGAGGTGGCTATTTTGTGTAATATATGGACAACAATATAGAGAGTTTAAAAAGTGAATAAATAGGAAAATGTTTTTCAAACAATGGACTCTTCAGACACTATCTCTAATAAAATGAAAATATATCATTTACTTAACAAAGGATTCAAAACAGCTGTATTGAAGATGCTTACCAAGGCCACTATAATAATTTTGTGACAAGTGGACAGAACTTTAGCTAAACTAACTACAAAGAGAAAAGACTCAAATAAATAAAATCATAATCGAAACATGAGGCATATGGACAATTATTTGCCAACAAACTGGATAACCTAGAAGAAATGAATAAATTCCTAGAAACATATTGTTGTTGTTCAGTCACCAAGTCGTGTCCGACCCTTTGTGAACCCATGGACAGCAGCACACCAGGCTGCCCTGTTCCTCACCATCTCCTGGAGTTTGCCCATTTCATGTCCATTGAATGGGTGATGCAATTTAACCATCTCATTCTCTGTCACCCTGTTATCTTTCTGCCTTCAATCTTTCCCAACATCAGGGTCTTTTCCAGTGAGCCAGCTGTTCCCATCAAGTGGCCAAAGTATTGGAGCTTCAGCCCTTCCAAAGAGCGTTCAGGGTTGATTTCCTTTAAGACTGACTGGCTTGATCTTGCTTTTCAAGGGACTCTTAAGAGTCTTCACCAGCACCACTGTTCAAAAGCATCAATTTCTGGGTGTTCTGCCTTCTTTATTGTCCAGCTCTCACATCTGTACATGACTACTGGAAAGACCATAGCCTTGCTATATGGACCTTTTCAGTAAAGTGATGTCTTTGCTTTTTAACACACTGTCTAGGCTTGACATAGCTTTCCTGTCAAGAAGCAACTGTCTTCTAATTTCATGGCTGCAGTCACCATCCACAGTGACAAAACATATAACCTACCAAAAGTGAATCCTGGAGAAATAAAAAGTCTGAACAGATATATAAGTAGTATGCTTATCAAATCAATAACCAAGAAACTCCAAATAAAGAAAAGCTTAGGACAAGATGGTTTTACTGCTGAATTCTACCAAAAATATATTCATAAATTAAAAGATGTATTATTATAGAAATATCCATTCTAACTTATCTATTGATTCAATGCAATCACTACCAAAATCTCAATGAACATTTTACAGAAATAGAAAAAAAAATGATTTTTAAATTCATATGAAAACCTAAAGATCCCAAGTACCCAAAGCAATCTTGAGAAATTTTCAAGCTGGAGGCATCACAATCCTAATTTAAAATATGTGTTGCAAAGGAACAATACTTAATACAGTATGGTACTGCCATAAAGACACACATATACACCAGTGGATTAAAACATAGGCCCAGAAATAAATCAGTCAACCATTCTTCAACAGAATTTTGAAAAATGCACAATTGAGAAAAAATAATCTCTTCAACAAATGATGTTGAGAAAATTATATATCCACATACAAGATAATGAATTTGAAAAAATTTTACAATACACACAAAAACCAACACAAAAGGGTTGGAATAATTAAATATAAGACCTACAACTATTAAATTCTTAGAAAAAAATCATAAGGGAAAAGCTTCATAACATTGGTCTTGGCAATGTTCATGGATATGACACAAAAAGCACATGCAATAAAAGCAAAAATGGATGGGTAAGGACACATTAAATTAAGAAGCTTTTGCATGTCAAAGGAAACAGTCAACAGAGTGAAAAGTCAACCTAGAAAATCAGAGAAAATATTTGCAAACCATATTAATTTCCAAAATATTTAGGAAATTTCTACAGTTCAGTATCAAGCAAACAAAAATCAATAATATAATTTTAAAGTGGGCTAGAGATGAAAAAAAGCATAGGAGACTCTTAAGTGCACATCATTAAGTGGAAAAAAAAAGCCAATCTAAAAAGGTTAAATATATAGTTCCAACTATATGACATCCTGGAAAAGGTAAAAGTATGGGGATATTAAGATCAGTGGTTGCTGGGGGTTGGGTGGGGTGTATAAGCAGAACACAGAGGATTCTTCAGTTTAGTTCAGTTCAGTCACTCAGTCATGTATGAGTCTTTGTGACCCCATGGACTACAGCACACCAGGCTTCCCTGTCCATCACCAACTACCGGAGTCTGCCCAAACCCATGTCCACTGAGTCGGTGATGCCATCCAACCATCTCGTCGTCTGTTGTCCCCTTCTCCTCCTGCCTTCAATGTTTCCCAGCATCAGGGTCTTTTCAAATAAGTCAGCTCTTTGCATCAGGTGGCCAAAGTATTGGAGTTTCAGCTTCAACATCAGTCCTTCCAATGAATATTCAGGACTGATTTCCTTTAGGATGGACTGGTTGGATCTCCTTGCAGTCCAAGGGACTCTCAAGAGTCTTCTCCAACACCACAGTTCAAAAGCATCAATTCTTCAGCACCCAGCTTTCTTTATAGTCCAACTCTCACATCCATACATGACTACTGGAAAAACCATAGCCTTGACCAGACAGATCTTTGTTGGCAAAGTAATGTCTCTGCTTTTTAATGTGCTGTCTACGTTGGTCATAATTTTCTTTCAAGGAGCAAGTGTCTTTTAATTTCATGGCTGCAATCACCATCTGCAGTGATTTTGGAACCCCAAAATAAAGTCTGACACTGTTTCCACTGTTTCCCCATCTATTTCCCATGAAGTGATGGGACCAGATGCCATGATTTAGTTTTCTGAATGTTGAGCTTTAAGCCAACTTTTCCACTCTCCTCTTTCACTTTCATCAAGAGGCTCTTTAGTTCTTCTTTACTTTTTGCCATAAGGGTGGTGTCATCTGCATATTTGAGGTTATTGATATTTCTCCCGGCAATCTTAATTCCAGCTTGTGCTTCCTCCAGCCCAGCGTTTCTCAAGATGTACTCTGCATATAAGTTAAATAAGCAGGGTGACAATATATAGCCTTGATGTATTCCTTTTCTTCTTTGGAACCAGTCTGTTGTTCCATGCCCAGTTCTAGCCGTTGCTTCCTGAGCTGCATACAGATTTCTCAAGAGGATTATTAGGGCAGTGAAAATATTTACTAGGATATTTATAATGATGGATATATGTCATTTTACATTTGTCTAAATTCAGAGAATGCATGAGCTCAAGAGTGAATCCTAAGGTAAGCTAGAGACTTTAGGTAATTTTGATGTATCACTGTAGATTCATTCTTAGAAAGAACTGTACTATTCTGGTGAGTGGTACTGATAATGGGAGGAGGTTTAGCATGTGTGGGGTAAAGAATACATGAGAAAACTCTGTACTTTCTTCTCAGTTTTGTTGGTAATCTAAAACTGCCCCCCTAAAAGAAAAATCTTAAAATGTGGTAACGACTCAGGGACATTTTTCCAAAAACAGACTTACAAGTGACCAACTGGTATGTGAAAAGATGCTCAATATCACTAATCAGGGAAATGTCAATCAAAACCATAATGAGATACTATTTCACACCTGTTAGCATGACTATTATGAAGAAATAGTCATGCGATTATTGCAACAGTAGCAATTGTTGCTGAGAATGTGGAGAAAAGGGAACCCTTGCACACTGTTAATGCAAATGCACAATGGTACTGCATCTGTGAAAAACAGTGTAAGGTGTTCCTAAAATACAGTTCTTATATGATCCATCAATCTCACATTTGGGGTTTATCTAAATAATTGAAATCAGAATCTCAAAGAGATATTAGCACCTCAGTGTTCATTGCAGCACTATTGACAATAGCCAAGATGGTGAAACACCCCAAATGTCCTTTGACAGATGAATGAGTAAAGAAAATCTGGTCTTTACATACAATGGGATATTATTCAGCCTTAAGAAAGAGGAACTCCTCATTATAAAATAGCAGGGATGAACTTTGAAGACCTAAGGCTAAGTGAAATGTCAGGCATAGAAGGACAAACACTGCAAAATTCCACTTTTATGAGGTACATAAAATAGTTAAAATAGAATCAGAGAGTAGAATAGTAGTTTTAAGGGGTTGGGACAAGGCAGGGAATGGGGAGGAATGGGAAATTACTAATCAATGTATATAGTTTCAATTATGCAAGATGAATGTGTTCTAAAGATCTTCTCTGCCTATAGTTACACTACTGTATTATACAGTTAAAAACTTAAGAGGGTAAACCTCATGTTGTGCTCTTACTAAAATAAAACAAAAATAATAAAAAAAAAACTTTAATCAAATATTTGTGAAAATTTGCCTCTCTGAAATATTCCATAAAGGGACATAAAATTATAAAATCCTCTTTACCAGTAACTATTTTTAGAGTTGATAATAGAGTTACTCACTTTTACTCAATAGAATCTAAAAAAAAAAACATAAATGATTTTCTGCCTCCATTTTTCATTTTGCGAACTCATACTATTCAACAAATGTGCTCAAGAGAACCTTTACTCATTTTACTGTCCTCTTCAAAATTTTACAATAGCTTTTCATTGCCTCTCAAAACATAATTGTCTTATCCTGGAATTCAAAAACATTATAACATCTTAGACTCTGTCATAACTGTAGCAGAATCATCTGCCACACTATTGCCATTGAAGTTGAACCCATAGAGAAGGGGAGGAAGCTGACTGCAGACAGAAATGAAATCAAGAATATCATTTTTAGCTAAGCACTGGTCTCTCCAAGCCAAATTTTACTGTTCCTAACTCCAAGGAACAGGGTGAACTAGGTCTTGATCTGTGTTGGTGGCAATAGTGAGTGGCCTCTGGTCTATAGAGTGGTGGGTAGGACATGTTAGCAGTGTCATCTACCATAATGAAAGCAGAAATGTCTTTCAGAACAAAAAAAGTGCCAGCAAGTAGAGTTAGAAGTAGAGTTTCCATCAGAGGTGAGAAGATTCTTCCAAGAGCTTAATAAGGGGCTGGATCCAAGCCAAGAAGGTCTATATTGATAGCAGAGACAGGAAGTGTTATTAGAAAAAGGGACTGGGTAGTGTAGTAGGGTTGCCAAATTCTGTGGGCTGAGCATGCAGACATGCTTAGTAGCTCACCTATGCCCAACTCTTTTTGACCCTTTAGAATATAGCCTGCCAGACTCCTCTGTCCATGTAATTTTCCAGGCAAGAATACTAGAGTGGGTTGCCATTTCCCCCTCCAGGGGATCTTTCCAACTCAAGGATCAAATTTAAGTCTCTTGTGGCTCCAGGATTGCAGGCATATTCTTTACCTGCTGAGCCATCAGGGAAGCCCCTTTAGACTGAGAATTCTCTATAATTGTAATTAATAATTTCAGCTAAGGGAACATGGGGTTGCCCAGGGTTCATACAATTAATTCTGCAAAATGATATCCTTAATCACACTTTACATAAAGATCCTATCTATCTCACTGTCAGGTATAACATTCTTCTGATTGGCTCAGATCCCATAGCATTAAGAATATTCATCAATGGTTGATAAAGTTATAGTAACTACAGCAAATTTCTGCTTTGGTGCTCCTGAAACCAGGCTAAAATCAGGGATCAAGATGAACAAGATTTTTTTTTAAATCTAGCAGTCTTTCTTTTAGCAAAATGATTACTCATGTGAGTAAAGTCTGTTTTCTCATATGCAGATTTTGAAACTGCCTAGGGTTTGGTGGATCTATTGATAGGGATTATATATTGTAAGGTATTGGAAAAACACAGTCACATGCTTCATATTTTCTAATGTAAACAAATTAAAGCAAGTTAATTTTTTTTTAATTCCAACTTACAATTCAAAGTCTGTTTTTAAAATAGTACAAATGAACCTATTTACAAAAGAGAAATTGAGTCACACATGTAGAAAATAAACATACAGTTACTAAGGGGGAAAGAAGAAGGGGAGAGATAAATTGGAATATTGTGATTGACATATACACACTACTATATATAAAATAGATAACCAATAAGTAGCTATTGTATAACACAGGTAACTCCATTAGTATATACATACACAAATAAATATATATGTATAACTTCTCCTTGGAAGAAAAGCTATGACCAACCTAGAGAGCATATTAAAAAGCAGAGACATTACTTTGCCAACAAAGTTCCCTCTAAGAAAAGCTGTGCCTTTTCCAGTAGCCATGTATGGATGTGAAAGTTGGACTATAAAGAAAGCTGAGAGCCAAAGAATTGATGCTTTCGAACTGTGGTGTTGGAGAAGACTCTTGAGAGTCTCTTGGACTGCAAGGAGATCAAACCAGTCAATCCTAAAGGAAATCAATCCTGAATATTTATTGAAAGGGCTGATGCTGAAGCTGAAGCTCCAATACTTTGGACACCTGATGTGAAGAACTGACTCTTTGGAAAAGACCTTGATGCTGGGGAAAGATTGAAGGCAGGATAAAGAGGGGATGACAGAGGATGAGATGGTTGGATGGCATCAGCGACTTGAGGGACAGAAGACTGAGTCGGCCCCAGGAGTTGGTGATGGACAGGGAGGCCTGGCGTGCTGCAGTCCATGGGGTTCCAGAGTCTGACACAACTGAATGACTGAACTGAACTGAAGTACATGTACCCAGGAGCCTTCAGGTCTGCAGAAATCTACCCAAAGTAAAACAAACAAACAAAAAATTTTTACAATAATCATCATGTTAAAAGTGCTACGTGTGAAACTACGGTATACCCAAAAGTCATACCCAAAAGAAGTATGTCATGTCTTCTTTCTTTTGGTTGTTGTTTGTTTCAGCTTTTCATTCAATCCTGTTGTGCTAAAGAGAAGAGAAAAGCAATAAGAACTTTTATACATGATTGAATAATGGTTTACTTACTGCTTCCATAGAAAATGCAGCTATCCTGCAAAATATAAAACAGGAAATAATTTCCATCCTGTAAGGATTTTAACTTTTGGGTTCAGAACCTAAACTTCTACAGGCATTTGCCAAGCAGGTAATAAAAATGGCAATGGGGTTCTTGCTAATTCACAATCACTGTACCTATTTCATTAAATGAAAATATAAGCATAATACTTTACACAACTGTTAATGGTATAGGAGATTTTAATTTAAATTGGAAATCTTAACAAAACACTTTGAAAATTAAAATAACTAATTACTTTTAATTCTATAATACTTCCATTAGCAACAGAAAATCTGATTTATTTTTTATTTATACTAACTTGTTAGTCAGATCTTGTATTTTGTGTTGTACAAATTTAGTCTCAAATCTTATCTGTTGTGGTAATGTACATTTTAATTAAAGTTTAAAATAGAAAAAATAAGATCTTTATATAGTAATGTTATTTAAGAATGTGGTATAAAACCCTGCACAATATTTTAAAAGTTATTTTTAGAATCCTGGCAATTGGAAATCATCACATGTGTTTGTCAGGGTCCTTTCTTAATCTTCACAGTAAATACCATTTTTAACATTTTATTTACCTAATCAATATTTATTGAGAAAGGCAAACTGATCAATGTTATTTCATTATTTCATAAACAGTTCAGATTTTAGCCCCATGCTTTAAAAAATGTAGTTCAGATGATTCTTCCATTCACCAAATCAATGTTGAGCACACATTTTGTAACAAACATTTTTCTGGACATTCACTGAAGGTATCATATGGAGATGAAAGTTTCTGCTCTCCCAGAACTTAAATTGTAATGAAGAAACAAAAAATTAGAAATGTGAATGGTTAAGAAAGGCCTTTTTAAGAAAGCAATTAGTAGATTGATAAGAAATGATAAAAAGAGGTTGTTACACAAATATTTAAGAGAACAGATATTAATTTGAAGAGATACTTGTTTCTGGATATAGTTGCTTCTGGATATTGATGTTATAATAGGAAAAATCAAAACTGCACAATAAGCTTCTCAATTTACAGTATCACTAGGAGAGAGTAAATCATGGGAGACAACTATGAAAAGTGTTTATAAAGGATGTAATTTCAAACAGTCTACTCTTTGCTGGTGAATCAAAGTGAAATTCTCCCTTGAATATTATTATTGTGGCATAAATTTAAGAAAATTCCAAATATTGCTTAATACATCTGGCACAAGCATATAATAATTTCCCCTACAGTCTGGAACAGATGGAACAAAATACTATTGCTATTTTTCTTAAGCGAATTGTGCTAAGTTCACAGCACACTCTAGAAGATGATTCACAGGTGTATTTTCAAAAAAGCAAAGCTTAAATTTTTTTTGGATTAGGAATTCTCTTTACTTACAGTTAATTCATATGTCCCCATAGACAGAGTATATTTCTTTAGCCAAGTGAGGCAATACCAAATTTTAATTGGATTTCACTATTAATCCATAATATTGTTTCTTTAGAGAAAGTAATAAAATCCATCAGAATACATGACTATTGTAGAAAGTCACTCTATATTTACTACATGTGTTTGTCAGTGGACACTAAATGCCTAGTGAGTTACTCTTATTTAATCTGCTGAAGAGTCTTACTGCCTTCAGAAGATAGAGTCCCATCTTTAGATAACAGGCAGAAAGTAATGTGGGTAATGTCTAGATATTGTTCAGAGTTGCACCAGAATGTTGCCCACCTAGAGAATTTCTGGAGAGCAGTATTTTGCTGAAAGTCAGTTTTCATCCCACTGATGTCCACCAAGCTTGTAAACTGCACTAACAGAGGAAAGTGTAATGACTCTAGGAGTGACATCACTCCTCCAAAAGTAAAATGAGGTGTTTACATGCAGTGGGTGAAATTTCCACGTGGAAAGTTTTAGTTCCCATTCAGACAAGATAAAAACCCAATGCAAGAGAACCAGTTAGAATCTTGAAGATGATCCTTAAACTAACCACTGCGATGTGATTATTGTTTTAATGTATCATATGTAAAAATGTTTACATAGTAAAAACAAACTATCACCCATTCCTGTGAGTCATCAATCAAATACAGTCCCCTCCCTACTTAAAGGATAAAATTATTTTACTAATATGTGTAGTTGAGAGGTAGTGTGACAAATGGTTAAGAAGTTGACTTTTGGATTTGACCATTTGGGCTTAAATTTCTGTTCTTTCACTTATTAACTGTGTACTTTAAGCAAGTTATCCAAAGTTTCTATAGCTCAGTTTCCAAATCTTAAACTAAGAATTATAATTGCAATTACCTTTTACGGCTGTGAAAGAACAAAAATATTTTAATGCATACAGTGCTTTAAGATGCCTAGAATATAGTAAGCATTCAGTAGATATCAGTTATTATCATCATTATTATCCTTAGAATTAATGAGGATGCCTACCAGGTGCTGGTAGATAGAGATGTCGGTCAATTAGCAATAAAGGAATGAAGAAAGCAATTAGTGTTCTCTGGGAAGTGTGGCTAAAATGCAACAGAGCCACTAGAGAGTAATTAAAATAATGCCTAAGGTCAAAGGTCCTATAATGGGGAGGCATCTGAATGTGCTTAGGGGAAATCATCATTGAAAGAATAAGGAGTCCAGAAAAGAAAACCACTGAGCAACAACTGTAGAAAATCAAGTAGGATGGAGAGGTCTTAGTGGAGGAGCAGGAGAGAGTTGCCCTTTGACACTGTAGGAGAGCAATTTTGAATTGCTATAAATATATTTTGGGCAATGTTGACTAAAAAAGATGTACAACTTGAAAGTTTCGAGTTAAGTTTTATCGGGAGCAAAATAAGGAGTGCGGCCTGGGAGGCAGCAACTCGGATAGTTCTGAGAGACTACTCCCCAGGTGCAGTAGGGGAAGGTCAATATATAAGGTTTTGGTGAAGGGGGAGTTCAATACCATTAAGTACTCATTTTAGAAAAGGTTTTTTGTTAGTCATAAAGATCTGATGTCACCATGAAGGCATTTGGTGCTTCTCTAGATATGAGGAGATGCAAGGATTGAGATCATAAAATTTGTTCCTAAAAGCATCCAACCATGTAAAGACCTGTCCCACCAGATTCCCTGGAGCACAGAATGCCACACTATGCATTGAACTCCCTCAGCGGTTGTTGAAAGTCAACAGCCATAGTAGCACAGAGTACTCCATAGAGGCACATGGCAATTGCCTTTGCTGTTCAGTTGACAATGCTCTTGATAAGTGTCAGTTTGTATTTGACAGTAAGTAGGTGAGAATATATGAACTCTCATTTGGTGGCTACATTTTTGATTTTCAGAGAATAAATAACAGATATTTATGAAATGAAATAATAGAGTCTCATGCTAAACTTTGAGTGAGGAAATAAGAGTTTAGAATTATATGTGACAGGAAAGAAAGAGAGAATATTAAAGGAAATTAAAATAGTGACTGTACATTGAGAAGACAGATATGGTTGTAGTTCATTAGCTACAAATAAAAACTGTCTGAAACTTGGATTATATCCTTCAACAGAATGCATTTTATTTGTCGAGGAGTGAAAAAATCAGATTGGAATAGTGACTTAAGGGGCTTGAATTTTAATAGAAAAATAAGAAAGAAATATAAGCATCTTAAGGTATTAAGAGTGTCTTTGTAAAAGGAGTTGAATAGAAAGAAAAAGGCAACAGAACAAGAAGAATGATGAATTTAAGAACATTTGAAGAAATTTGTCATCTGTGTCTCTGTAACATTGAATTGTGGGTTAATCTCAATGGTAAAATGGATGTCTGAAGAGGCTTTACAAATAGCTGTGAATAGAAGACAAGTGAAAAGCAAAGGAGAAAAGGAAAGATGTATCCATGAATGCAAAGTTCCAAAGAAGAGCAAGGAGAAATAAGAAAGACTTTCTCAGTGATCAGCAAAAAGAAACAGAGGAAAGCAATAGAATGGGAAAGACTATAGATCTCTTCAAGAAAATTAGAGATACCAAGGGAAAATTTTATACAAACATGGGCTCAATAAAGGACAAAAATGGTATGGTTCTAACAGAAGCAGAAGATAATAAGAAGAGGTGGCAAGAATAAACAGAACTATACAAAAAAGATCTTCACTACTCAGATAATCACGAAGGTGTGATCACTCACCTAGAGCCAGGCATCCTGGAATGCAAAGGCAATTAGGCCTTAGGAAGAAGCATCACTACGAACAAAGCTAGTAGAGGTGATGAAACTCCAGCTGAGCTATTTAAAATCCTACAAGATGATGCTGTGAAAGTGCTGCATTCAATATGCCAGCAAATTTGGAAAGCTCAGCAGTGGCCACAGGACTGGAAAAGTCAGTTTTCATTAATCCCAAAGAAAGGCAATGCCAAAGAATGCTCAAACTACCACGTAATTGCATTCAATCTACACGCTAGTAAAGAAATGCCCAAAATTCTCCAGGCCAGGCTTCAACAGTACATGAACCGTGAACCTCCAGATGTTAAAGCTGGTGTTAGAAAAGGCAGAGGAACCAGAGAACAAATTGCCAACATCTGATGGATCATCAAAAAAGCAAGAGAGTTCCAGAAGAAAACATCTATATCTGCTTTATTGTGCAGAAGGAAATGGCACCCCACTCCAGGACTCTTGCCTGGAAAATCCCATGGACGGAGGAGACTGGTAGGCAACAGTCCATGGGGTCTCAAAGAGTTGGACACGACTGAATGACTTCACTCCACTCACTTCACTCATTTCATACTTTATCACTGGAGAAGGAAATGGCAACCGATACCAGTATTCCTGCCTGGAGAATCCAATGGACAGAGGAGCCTGTCCACGGGGTCCACGGGGTCACAGAGAGTAGGACATGACTGAAGTGACTAAGCACACACGCTGCTTTATTGACTATGCCAAAGGCTTTGACTGCATGGATCACCGGAAAGTGTGGAAAATTCGGAAAAAGATGGGAATATCAAACCACCTGACCTGCCCCTTGAGAAATCTGCATGCAGTTCAGGAAGCAACAGTTAAAACCAGACATGGAACAACAGACTGGTTCCAAAGAGGAAAAGAAGTACATCAAGGCTGTATATTCTCACCCTGCTTATTCAACTTACATGCAGAGTACATCATGAGAAACGCTGGGCTGGAAGAAACACAAGCTGGAATCAAGATTGCCAGGAGAAATATCAAGAACCTCAGATATGCAGATGACACCACCCTTATGGCAGAAAGTGAAGAGGAACTCAAAAGCCTCTTGATGAAAGTGAAAGAGGAGAGTGAAAAAGTTGGCTTAAAGCTCAACATTCAGAAAATGAAGATCATGGCATCCGGTCCCATCACTTCATTGCAAATAGATGGGCAAACAGTGGAAACAGTGGCTGACTTTATTTTTTGGGGCTCCAAAATCACTGCAGATGGTGACTGTAGCCAAGAAATTAAGAGACACTTACTCCTTGGAAGGAAAGTTATGAACAACGTAGACACATATTAAAAAGCAGAGACACTGCTTTGTCAACAAAGGTCCATCTAGTCAAGGCTATGGTTTTTCCAGTGGTCATGTATGGATGTGAGAGTTGGAATATAAAGAAAGCTGAGTGCCGAAGAATTGATGTTTTTGAACTGTGATATTGGAGAAGACTCTTAAGAGTCCCTTTTACTGCAAGGAGATCCAACCAGTCCATTCTAAAGGAAATCAGTCCTGAATATTCATTGGCAGGACTGATGTTGAAGTTGAAACTCCAATACTTTGGCCACCTGATGTGAAGAGCTGACTCATTGGAAAAGACCCTGGTGCTGGGAAAGATTGAAGGCAGGAGAAAAAGGGGATGACAGAGGATTAGATGGTTGGATTGCATCACCAACTCAATAGACATGAGTTTGATTATACTTTGGGAGTTGGTGTTGGACAGGGTGGCCTGGCATGATCCAGTCCATGGGGTTGCAAACAGTCATATACAACTGAGCGACTGAACTGAACAAACTCAGTGCCAAAATGGACAGATAGAATTGTGTCTTAGAAACAATGAAAGCAAAAGTCATTCAGTTGTGCCTGACTCTTTGCAACCCCATGGACTATACAGTCTATAGAATTATCCAGACCAGAATACTGGAGTGGGTAGCCCTTCCCTTCTCCAGGGGATCGTCCCAACCCAGGTTCAACTCAGTCACTGGCATTTGAGGTGGATTCTTTTTCAGCTAAGCCATGAGGGAAGCCCATTAGAAACAATGGACTGGTTCAAAAATGGGAATGGAGTAGGTCGAGCTGTGTATTGTCACCTTATTTTTTTAACTCTAATGCAGACATCATCTGAAATGCTAAGCTGGATGAATCAAAAACTAGAATCAGATTGCTGGGAGAAGTATAAACAACATCAGATATGCAGATGATACCACTCTAATAGCAGAAAGTGAAGAGGAACTAAAGAGCCTCTGGACAAGGGTGAAAGAGGAGAGTGAAAACTCTGGTTAAAACCCAATATGCAAAATCTAAGATCAGGGCATCCAGTCTCATCACTTCATGGTAAACAGAAGGCGGGTAAAGTGGAAGCAGTAACAGATTTTCTTTTCTGGGGGGTCCAAAATGCCCATGGATGGTGACTAAAGCCTTGAGATTAAAAGAAGCTTACTTCTTGGAAGAAAAACTATGAAAAACCTAGACCGCATATTAAAAAGCAGAGACATCACTTTACCAACAAAGGTCCATATAGTCAAAGCTATGATTTTTCCAGTAGTCATGTACAGATGTGAGAGTTGGACCATAAAGAAGGCTGAACGTAAAAGAATTGATGGTTTTGAACTGTGATGTTGGAGAAGACTCTTGAGAGTGCCTTGAACAGCAAGGAGATCAAATCAGTCAATCCTAAAAAAAATCAAGTGTGACTATATTAAAAAGCAGAGACATTACTTTGTCAACAAAGGTCCATCTAGTCAAGGCGATTGTTTTTCCAGTAGTCATGTATGGATTTGAAATTTGGACTATCAAGAAAGCTGAGCACTGAAGAGTTGATGCTTTTGAACTGTGGTGTTGAAGAAGACTCTTGAGAGTCCCTTGGACTGCAAGGAGATTCAACCAGTCCATCCTAAAGGAAATCATTCCCGGGTGTTCATTGGAAAGACGGATGTTGAAGCTGAAACTCCAATATTTTGGCCACCTGATGCGAAGAGCTGACTCATTTGAAAAGACACTGATGTTGGGAAGGATTCAAGGCAGGAAGAGAAGGGGACGACAGAGGATGGTTAGATGGCATCACTGACTCAGTGAACATGAGTTTAGGTAAACTCCGGGAGTTGGTGATGGACAAGGAGGCCTGGCGAACTGCAGTTCATGGGGTCACAAAGAGTCGGAAACGACTGAGAGACTGAACTGATACTGATACTGATTCATTGGAATGTCTGCTGCTGAAGCTGAAGCTCCAATACTTTGGCACCTAATGCTAATGGATAATTCATTGGAAAAGACTCTGATGCTGGGAAAGTTTGAGGGCAGGAGAAGGGGGTAACAGAGGATGAGATGGTTGGATAGCATCACCAACTCAAATGATATGAGTTTGAGCAAACTCCAGGAGACAGAGGACAGAGGAGACTGGTGTGTTGCAATCCATATGATTTCCAAAGAGTTGGACACAATGTCACAACTGAACAACAACAACAACAATGCTATCTTGAGGTATGCATTTTCTGAGGGATACATGTGTGTTCAATGATAAAAATCCAAGTTGTAGTCTTGAACATTAGAATTTACTGTGTAGGAGACAGCAATCATTAAGATTAAGATGTATCAGGCATTTTTTTGTTGTTGTTTTTCTGGTTTTTTGTTGTTATTATTTTTTATTACAAAAATAATATATCATTAGGATTTTTATCTAAGAGATACAAATGGTGCAGAAGTAACTAAAGAGTAAAATGGAATACCACATTCATCCCACCCATCCCTCCAAGAATCTCTCTAGAGATAACTACTGTGAACAATTTTATAAATACTTCCTTAAATGGCACAGTACAGTACAGTATGTGTGTGTACTCTTGTAACATTTCTTCCTTAACAATTAATATTCACTGAGCTACTTCATCTTTTTTTACTGCTGGAGTACCTCATGCATACCATAATTTATTTAACTGCTTTTCTAATTACATCAATCTGTATTCAGCCAGTGAAACAGAAGCACTCTGTAATCCAGATAAAGGGTTATAATAGGAAGACCTGGGTAACAGCATGGATGTAATGGGAAGCTAGAGAAATGAGGCTGGTAGGTTACAGAAGGAGACACTGAGAATCTCAGCCTGAAGCACTGATGTGGGAACTGCCACCATAATCAAGAGGCTCTGGGAGAGGTTCCACTAAATATCGACGGTGGCAGCAGCCCACCAGGAGCTCTCCAGCACTCACAGAGAAACTGCTCTAAATCTCTCGTCTCCCTAGGCATCTGGCTACAACCAACTTCTGAGAATAAAAGGATTTCTGCCTCTCCTCTGCCTCCCAAGCATTTCCAGAGTAATACCATTGGGCAAATACTGCCCTATGCATAAGGAAAAGGAAAAACACAGCCTTCTCCTTAGCAAAGAAAAGGTGACTTTAAAACAGAGGGAGGATGCTGCTGCCAAGTTGCAAGAAGGAATGTAACAAACTAACAATAGGAAATTAGTTTGTTTGTGATTTTTGACACTATAAAGACAATGAGGAAATTTGTACATTGACCCTAGTAGGAAAGCAAGAGATATTTTTTTATGATATGATCATCGAAAAAGCAAGAGATATCCAGAAAAGTATCTATTTCTGCTTTATTGACTATACCGAAGCCTTTGACTCTGTGGATCACAATAAACTGTGGCAAATTCTGAGGAGATCGGAATACCAGACCACCTGACCTGCCTCTTGAGAACTTGTATTGCAGGTCAGGAAGCAACAGTTAGAACTGAACATGGAACAACAGACTGGTTCCAAATAGGGAAAGGAGTACGTCAAGGCTGTTTATTGTCACCCTGCTTATTTAACTTATATGCAGAGTACATCACGAGAAACGCTGGGCTGGAGGAAGTACAGCTGGAATCAAGATTGCCAGGAGAAATATCAAGAACCTCAGATATGCAGATGACACCACCCTTATGGCAGAAAGTGAAGAGGAACTAAAGAGCCTCTTGATGAAAGTGAAAGAGGAGAGTGAAAAAGTTGGCTTAAAGCTCAACATTCAGAAAATGAAGATCATGGCATCCAGTCCCACCACTTCATGGGAAATAGATGGGGAAACAGTGGAAACAGTGTCAGACTTTATTTTTCTAGGCTCCAAAATCTCTGCAGATGGTGACTGCAGCCATGAAATTAAAAGACTTACTCCTTGGATGGAAAGTTATGACCAACCTAGATAGCTTATTAAAAAACAGAGACATTACTTTGTCAACAAAGGTCCATCTAGTCAAGGCTATGGTTTTTCCAGTGGTCATGTATGGATGTGAGAGTTGGACTATAAAGAAAGCTGAGTACCGAAGAATTGATGCTTTTGAACTGTGGTGTTGGAGAAGACTCTTGAGAGTCACTTGGACTGCAAGAAGAGCCAACTAGTCCATCCTAAAGGAGATCAGTCCTGGGTACATTGGAAGGACTGATGTTGAAGCTGAAACTCCAGTACTTTGGCCACCTGATGCGAATAACTGACTCATTTGAAAAGACCCTGATGCTGGGGAAGATTGAGCGCAGGAGGAGAAGGGGATGACAGAGGATGAGATGGTTGGATGGCATCACCGACTCAATGGACAGGGGTTTCAGTAGACTCCAGGAGTTGGTGATGGACAGGGAGGCCTGTCGTGCTGTGGTTCATGGGGTTGCAAAGAGTTGGACACAACTGAGTGACTGAACTGAACTGAACTGATTCTGCAGCCAGTGACCACTAGAAAAACATGAGTAGGTCAACAGAGCTGGGTTTGTTGCTTCGTTGCATAACATAACATTCAGGGCATTTGTTGCTGGTGGGGTTGGATTATAAGAGTCCTTTATATAGTCTAGATATAAATCTCATCAGATTTATGATTTACAAATATTTTCTTTCATTTTAGATTGCCTTTTTACCATGTAGATAGAATATTTTGATTTATACGGTTTTTAACATTGACATCTATTTTTGTTGTTGTTGTTGCCTGTGCTTTTGGTGTCATGTCCAACAAATCATTACTAGAAAGCTACTTATTCTTTATACTCAATGTTTACTCTGGTTCCCTTATGAAATTATCTTATGCATTAATAGTTATTTGATTAATTCTCTTGGACTTTCTATGTAGATCATCATTATATATCTTCCTTTAACAACATTTATAACTCATTTCCTTTTCTTATCTTGTGGCATTGGATAAAGTCCAGTAATTTTCAAGATACATTTCTGGAAAGCTTACCTTAATGAAGTCTGAAATGTCCTTTGCATTTTGGCAGTATTTGGAGAAAGTTGAAGGGTATGAACCAGATCCAAAATGTTTACTGAATAATGCCAAGGTAATTTCAGAGAGCAAAGCAGAAATATGGTGAGAGAGAAGGGAAACAGATTAGTTGGATAATTCATCAGACATTAAGGAGCATATTGATATGGAATAAGAATTCAAAAACACTACAATTCTGCAAATAAAGATAGAGTAATGCTTTTATGGCCCTTGCTTTTCCAGGGCCATCATGATTTAAAGAATGATGATGATAAGATGATATGATAAGATGAAATGAAAGATAAGATAAATGAAAGATGATAAGATATTGGTGTCAAGTACCTTCACAATTCATTGTACACTTTATTGTAATACCAGGACTGCCTGAAATTTCTAGAAAGTATTTACATTGATTACAGAAAGATGGTAGAGAAAGACAGAAAGACAGAAACAGAAAGACAATTGCTTTATGCATTTCTATGCTAGTGATGGAAGGGAAAGGGTTAGTTCTTTTCTTTCTGAGTGATAGTAGGAAATCTATCTGGTCAGGGAATTTAGTATTATAGATCCATTATAATATTTTAATAGTTAAATAAAATTTGAATAAAATAAATTGATATTTAATCACTGATAATTATAGTCAGGGAGGCGAGGGGCGGCGGCCAGGAGGAGCTACCCCACACCCCTAAGCCTGAGGCCAGGGGCGGTGGCCGGGAGGAACAACCCCACCTTCAAGGAGCCATTGCTGTGTGGGCGCAGGAGGGCCTAGAGGAGCTATCCTACACTGAAGGTCAGGAAGGGCGGCAGTGAGGAGATACCCCTTGTCCAAGGTAAGGAGCAATGGCTGCGCTTTGCTGGAGCAGCCCTGAAGAGATACCCCACGCCCAAGGTAAGAGAAACCCAAGTAAGATGGTAGGTGTTGCAAGAGGGCAGCAGAGGGCAAACACACTGAAACCATACTCACAGAAAACTAGTCAATCTAATCACACTAGGACCACAGCCTTGTCTAACTCAATGAAACAGCCATGCCTGTGGGCAACCCAAGACGGGCGGGTCATGGTGGAGAGATTTGACAGAATGTGGTCCACTGGAGAAGGGAATGGCAAACCACTGCAGTATTCTTGCCTTGAGAACCCCATGAACAGTATGAAAAGGCAAAATGATAAAATACTGAAAGAGAAACTCCCCAGGTCAGTAGGTGCCCAATATGCTACTGGAGATCAGTGGAGAAATAACTCCAGAAAGAATGAAGGGATGGAGCCAAAGCAAAAACAATACACAGCTGTGGATGTGACTGGTAATAGAAGCAAGGTCCGATGCTGGAAAGAGCAATATTGCATAGGAATCTGGAATGTCAGGTCCATGAATCAAGGCAAATTAGAAGTGGTCAAACAAGAGATGGCAAGAGTGAATGTCGACATTCTAGGAATCAGCGAACTGAAATGGACTGGAATGGGTAAATTTAACTCAGAAGACCATTATATCTACTACTTCAGGCAGGAATCCCTCAGAAGAAATGGAGTGGCCATCATGGTCAACAAAAGAGTCTGAAATGCAGTACTTGGATGCAGTCTCAAAAATGACAGAATGATCTCTGTTCTTTTCCAAGGCAAACCATTCAATATCACAGTAATCCAGGTCTATGCCCCAACCAGTAACGCTGCAGAAGCTGAAGTTGAACGGTTCTATGAAGACCTAAAGACCTTTTAGAACTAACACTCAAAAAAGATGTCCTTTTCATTATAGACTACTGGAATGCAAAAGTAGGAAGTCAAGAAACACCTGGAGTAACAGGCAAATTTGGCCTTGGAATACGGAATGAAGCAGGGCAAAGACTAATAGGGTTTTGCCAAGAAAATGCACTGGTCGTAACAAACACCCTCTTCCAACAACACAAGAGAAGACTCTATACATGGACATCACCAGATGGTCAACACCAAAATCAGATTGATTATATTCTTTGCAGCCAAAGATGGAGAAGCTCTATACAGTCAGCAGAAACAAGACCAGGAGCTGGCTGTGGCTCAGACCATGAACTCCTTATTGCTAAATTCAGACAAATTGAAGAAAGTAGGGAAAACCACTAGACCATTGAGGTATGACCTAAATCAAATCCCTGATGATTACACAGTGGAAGTGAGAAATAGATTTAAGGGCCTAGATCTGATAGATAGAGTGCCTGATGAACTATGGAATGAGGTTCATGACATTGTACAGAAGACAGGGATCAAGACCATTCCCATAGAAAAGAAATGCCAAAAAGCAAAATGGCTTTCTGGGGAGGCCTTATAAATAGCTGTGAAAAGAAAAGAAGAGAAAAGCAAAGGAGAAAAGGAAAGATATAAACATCTCAATGCAGAGTTCCAAAGAATAGCAAGATGAGATAAGAAAGCCTTCTTCAGCAATCAATGCAAAGAAATAGAGGAAAACAACAGAATGGGAAAGACTAGGGATCTCTTCAAGAAAATCAGAGATACCAAAGGAACATTTCATGCAAAGATGAGCTCGATAAAGGACAGAAATGGTATGGACCTAACAGAAGCAGAAGATATTAAGAAGAGATGGCGAGAATACACAGAGGAACTGTACAAAAAAGATCTTCACAACCCAGATGATCACAATGGTGTGATCACTGACCTAGAGCCAGACATCCTGGAATGTGAAGTCAAGTGGGCCTTAGAAAGCATCACTACGAACAAAGCTAGTGGAGGTGATGGAATTCCAGTTGAACTATTTCAAATCCTGAAAGATGATGCTGTGAAAGTGCTGCACTCAACAAGCCAGCAAATTTGGAAAACTCAGCAGTGGCCACAGGACTGCAAAAGGTCAGTTTTCATTCCAATCCCAAAGAAAGGCAATGCCAAAGAATGCTCAAACTACCGCACAATTGCACTCATCTCACATGGTAGTAAAGTAATGCTCAAAATTCTTCAAGCCCGGCTTCAGCAATACGTGAACCGTGAACTTCCTGATGTTCAAGCTGGTTTTAGAAAAGGCAGAGGAACCAGAGATCAAATTGCCAACATCCGCTGGATCATGGAAAAAGCAAGAGAGTTCCAGAAAAACATCTATTTCTGCTTTATTGAATATGCCAAAGCCTTTGACTGTGTGGATCACAATAAACTGTGGAAAATTCTGAAAGAGATGGGAATACCAGACCACCTGATCTGCCTCTTGAGAAATTTGTATGTAGGTCAGGAAGCAACAGTTAGAACTGGACATGGAACAACAGACTGTTTCCAAATAGGAAAAGGAGTACATCAAGGCTGTATATTGTCACCCTGTTTATTTAACTTATATGCAGAGTACATCATGAAAAACGCTGGACTGGAAGAAGCACAAGCTGGAATCAAGATTGCCGGGAGAAATATCAGTAACCTCAGATATGCAGATGACACCACCCTAACGGCAGAAAGTGAAGAGGAACTCAAAAGCCTCCTGATAAAAGTGAAAGTGGAGAGTGAAAAAGTTGGCTTAAATCTCAACATTCAGAAAATAAGATCATGGCATCCGGTCCCACTCCCACCACTTCATGGGAAATAGATGGGGAAACAGTGGAAACAGTGTCAGACTTTATTTTTCTGGGCTCCAAAATCACTACAGATGGTGACTGCAGCCATGAAATTAAAAGACGCTTAATCCTTGGAAGGAAAGTTATGACCAACCTAGATAGCATATTCAAAAGCACAGACATAACTTTGCCAACAAATGTCCGTCTAGTCAAGGCTATGGTTTTTCCAGTGGTCATGTATGGATGTGAGAGTTGGACTGTGAAGAAGGCTGAATGCCGAAGAATTGATGCTTTTGAACTGTGGTGTTGGAGAAGACTCTTGAGAGTCCCTTGGACTGCAAGGAGATCCAACCAGTCCATTCTGAAGGAGATCAGCCCTGGGATTTCTTTGGAAGGAATCATGCTAAAGCTGAAACTCCAGTACTTTGGCCACCTCATGTGAAGAGTTGACTCATTGGAAAAGACTGTGATGCTGGGAGGGATTGGGGGCAGGAGGAGAAGGGGACGACAGAGGATGAGATGGCTGTAATGGTATCACTGACTCGATGGACGTGAGTCTGAGTGAACTCTGGGAGTTGGTGATGGACAGGGAGGCCTGGCGTGCTGCGATTCATGGGGTCGCAAAGAGTCGGACACGACTGAGCAACTGATCTCATCTGATCTGAATTATAATCAGTAAGAAGTAAAATAACAAATTATCACTGTCACATGCCAAACTCTACTGTTCTTGTAATCCTGCTTCCCTTCAGAGCTAGCAATACCAAATTGTGGTATATTCTTCATACTGAAATGCATTTTAGTGATCTACAGATACATAAAAAGATATGCTGGTTTAACATGATTCTTTTTACAAACATGGAATGTCATGATGTATATTATTTAGAAAGTTCCTTAACAAATAATGTATCACACAAATATCCTCATTCGAACTCTATCTCTAATTCATTTATTCCATTATACAGTTACAGTTTTTTCATTTATCCACTCTCTGCTCAACTGACATTTATATAGTCTCAAGCTTTTGTATTTTTATAAATAGGAGGGTAATGATAAAATTGGTTAATATATCTTTGGGAATATAGGTATGTTTAGAGGATAGATACATCTAAAATTAGAAATAAGAGTTAAAAGAGCATTCAGATTTATATTGATAGAAAATCTACCAAATTGTCTGATGAAATGTTTAAGTACACATTCTTTCTTGGCCTTTTGAAACTTAGCTAATTCTTTGAGACCAAAGTTAATGCAACGTCCCACTTAGACCACCTAAGATCTCATTTACTTCATATAAATTATGCATTCCACTTGGGAGAATGGCACTGAAACATGTATAATATCATGTATGAAACAAATCGCCAGTCCAGGTTTGATGCATGATACTGGATGCTTGGGGCTGGTGCACTGGGATGACCCAGAGGGATGGTATGGGGAGGGAGGAGGGAGGAGGGTTCAGGATGGGGAACACATGTATACTTGTGGCGGATTCATTTTGATATATGGCAAAACCAATACAATATTGTAAAGTTAAAAAATAAAATAAAATAAAAATTAAAAAAATTGTTATCTTTAACTTAAAAACAGCGTTGCATGTTAACATTCACAGGCTTTAATTTATTGCTCATGAGGAAGGCAACATAAATTGAAACAAACAGGAACTTTTCAGATATACAGCTTTACCTGCACACCAGACTCACTGAAGCACAGCTTGCGGGATTTTAGTTCCCAGACCAGAAAGTGATGAGACCTAACCACTGGACCACCAGGGAATTCCCTGATTAAATTTCTTAATCACACAGTGTGTTAGTTTCTGACATGCTCTGTAAAAAATAATTTGTAATGCAAACCTAGAGTTCAAGCCAAATTCACTCTAAAAGTTATTTAAAATTTTGGTATTTATACTTAAAATAGGCGATTTTACACCAAAATCACACCGTTTATTTGAGGTAAATAGCATCAATATTAGTTTTTCATGTTTTTAATCCAGAAAATTATTTAAGACTGATGAATTCAAGGGGTTCTTGTTAAAAGATCTATTACTAAAACAGAAATTTAAAGTAAGGCACTCAAAGAATTCTGTACTTTAAGCAACAGGTTTATTAATATGCTATATGAGATATATTCGAAGATATGTTCACATGTATTTCCATTTCAGCTGTTGTTATTTTGAATGTGTCTACTGAAAATATGAAATATGAAAAATGATAGAATTTTAGCTAAATAGTTATGTTTGTTTTGAATATCTAAAACTTTACTGTCTTTGTCCCATTATATAAAAATATTTTATGAAAAAGAAAAAATGGAGGACTTCTTAAAATATTTTGATTGATTCTATATAATTCCTTTATTGAAGAACTTATATTCACTTTATATTTATAAATGAATCCATAAACACAAATCCTTGTTCTGTGCTTTATGTCTGGCATGAATACAGCAAATATTTATACCATATCAGTAAAAGGGAGTCACACAAAATAATTTTTTAAAAAAAGAAGGTGGAGCTACCTAATTTATAGTCAATAATGAATAAATATAAACAAGGCCTCCAGGAACCTTTAGCCGAGTTAAATTTATTTTTTAAATTTTTAGTTGTGCAATGGATATAATTTATGCTTCCTCTGCCAGTGGCTAATAATAATGAGATCCTTCCTTGTGAAGTAAAATCCCATCGTCTATATTAAGCACACATTTATGAACATATTTTACAAATATTCTGTTCAAATTTTTTGGAAGATAAATATGGAATCACTGAGATCATTGCAGAAAGGTATACTTTGCAGGGTTTGGTTATGGCTTATAATTTAAAGAGAGCATTTCTCTTTAAACATGTTGTATTAGATCACAATATTTAAACAGTATGATTAGTGGCTAGATTATTTTAAAAATGTTTCAAAAATTGGTAAGAGACTGGAGGAAAGCAGGGTGGAGAAGAGGAAAGAAATTATAAGGTGATGCTTGTGCTGATGAAGCAGGAGTCGGGATTATAAAAGTCACTGGTTTGTTCTCTACTGAAGCGAGGGAGCTGGACTTTCACAATTGCTTTCTCAATCCTGAATCAATCAGTTTTGGGGTGGGAGGAATGAAATTCCTGGCACAGTTATCTTTGAGGGCATCTGACTCAATGAGCATCTGGTGCACAGAACCACTAAGGGGATCCTGGATGATCTGGTCAAGAGCACTGACTGTAGTTACTTGAAGGAAATTTCAAATAATTGAAGTAGAAATGATCATGAAAGACATTTCATTTTAATTGTTTAACATTGATAGCAATAAGTTCCATTGGATATCATTTTTAATAATTATAAATTACTGGCATAAAAGATAAAATCATTGGTAAACAATCGAGAAGTAATAAGATGATCTCAATATTGAGTAAGCAGAAGTCATAGGGGGAAAGCCAGTAATAATTCCACAAGTAGAAATTTCTCTCGGGAGGCCTGACCAGCACAGTATCATTGAGAGAAATTAGGGTTTAACATAAACATATATATACTCATATTAGTTGGCTGAGGAATTGATATGAATGGGGCAGAAACTGTATACCAGGCGTTTTATAATAATTATCACATCTCCCTTTTAATATGACTTGGTTTTTTGGTGTTATGCATATATATATATATATATATAATTTTGGATCAACAAACTGTGGGTTTAGGAAAATTACTTTTTTTTCCTAAGTTTACACTGTTCTTGATTGAACTTTGAATTCAAAGAGTGCTAAGATATACACTCTTTTCAATATTTTTTAGCTATTTCCTAAGTCTAATTTTGATTATCAGATCTTTTGGATTATAATTGCAAAGTAAATGAAGTTAATGTAAGCCTCAGAGTAGAAACTTTGCTCTTAGAATTTTAATCATTTCTTTAAATAATGGGGACTAAACTATTGCTAGGTTTTAGAATTTAAATAATAAATATAATTATTGAAACAAAAATTAGAAGTTTACTATTCAATAAGACCCAGCTATGAGAATGGTATGATTTAATAAACTTGTATTCCTAAACACGATAAAGTAGATAAACCAACAGTACATAAACCTGTCGTTATCTTCTATCTTCCACCTGGTCTTAAGATAAAACAAGGAAATGAAAACAGTGTGCTGTCCTTTCTCATGTGGTTTAATGGTCTTTTATTTTTAAAAAAATTTTGTTTTAAAAACAACAGAATTAGTGACTCATGTAGATAATCTAGAGAAATTTTATCAAAACTAAAGTTTGTTCCAATTAACAAATATATTTCTTTATGTGTCGAGTACTGTTTGTATATGTGTGTATGTGTGAGTGTGTGTATATAAATCCTTTAGAGTAAATTCATTGTCTCAGAGAAAACAGTTATCTACATGTAAGCTATGCATATTCAATATATGGAAGGATTATTTTACGCTGCCTTTCAGCAATATTTTGGGCTTCCTTGGTGGCTCAGATGGTAAAGGATCTACCTGCAATGAGAGAGACCTGGGTTTGATCCCTGGGTTGGGAAGATCCCCTGGAAAGGGAATGGCTACCCACTCCATTATTTTTGCCTGAAGAATTCCATGGACAGAGGAGCCTGGTGAGCAATAGCGCATGGGGTCAAAAAGAGTCAGGCATGACTGAGCAACTTTCACTTTCAGCAATATTTTAAAGAAAGTTAAAAAGATTAGGAATATACACACTCATACACCTATATAATTTTTAAAATAAAAAAAACTGTGAATCACTATATTATATACCTGAAACATATGTAATATTTTACATCAGAATATTCCTAGGAATATATACATTCATATACCTTTTTAAATCATCATATTTGTTTCTTTTATTATTTGTCAGAGGTTGATCTTTTTTCCTACTGAAGTATAGCTGATATAAAATATTACATAAGTTTCAGGTATATAATATAGTGATTCACAATTTTTAAAATAAAAATAGAACATGTTTATATCCTATAGTTATTAAAATTACTGAATATATTCCCATTTTTCTTCTATTGTACAATAAATCCTTGTAGCTTATTTAATACATAATAGTTTGTACCACTTAGACTCTTTACCCCTGTATTGCCCCTTTCCACTTCCCTCTCTGTACTGGTAAACACTAATTTGTTCTCTATGTCTGTGTGTCTGTTTCTTTTTGTTATTTTTGATACATTGTTGAATTTTTTAGATTCCACATATAAGTGATACCATACAATATTTGTCTTTCTCTGACTTATTTCACTTAGCATAATACCAGCCAACCCCATTAATGTTTTTGCAAATGGCAAAATTTCATTCTTTTGTGGCTGAGTAGTATTCCATTGTCGGAGAAGGCAATGGCACCCCACTCCAGTACTCTTGCTTGGAAAATCCCATGGACGGAGGAGCCTGGTAGGCTGCAGTCCATGGGGTCGCTAAGAGTCGGACACGACTGAGCGACTTCACTTTCACCTTTCACTTTCATGCATTGGAGAAGGAAATGGCAACCCACTCTGGTGTTCTTGCCTGGAGAATCCCAGGGATGGTAGAGCCTGGCGGGCTGCCATCTATGGGGTCGCACAGGGTCGGACACGACTGAAGCGACTCAGCAGCAGTAGCAGCAGCAGTATTCCATTGTATATATACCACATCTTCTTTATCCATTTATCTATTGATGGAGAAATATCGATAACCTCAGATATGCAGTTGACACCACGCTTATGGCAGAAAGTGAAGAGGAACTAAAATGCCTCTTGATGAAAGTGAAAGACGAGAGTGAAAAAGTTGGCTTAAAGCTCAACATTCAGAAAACGAAAATCATGGCATCCGGTCCCATCACTTCATGGGAAATAGATGGGGAAACGGTGGAAACAGTGTCAGACTTTATTTTTTGGGGCTCCAAAATCACTGCAGATGGTGGCTGCAGCCATGAAATTAAAAGAGCTTACTCCTTGGAAGAAAATTTATGACCAACCTAGATAGCGTATTGAAAAGCAGAGACATTACTTTGCCAACAAAGGTCCATCTAGTCAAGGGTATGGTTTTTCCAGTGGTCATGTATGGATGTGAGAGTTGGACTGTGAAGAAAGCTGAGCGCGGAAGAATTGATGCTTTTGAACTGTGGTGTTGGAGAAGACTCTTAAGAGTCCCTTGGACCACAAGGAGATCCAACCAGTCCATTCTGAAGGAGATCAGTCCTGGGTGTTCTTTGGAAAGAATGATGCTGAAGCTGAAACTCCAGTACTTTGGCCACCTCATGCGAAGAGTTGACTCATTGGAGAAGAGTCTGATGCTGGGAGGGATTAGGGGCAGGAGGAAAAGGGGACGGTAGAGGATGAGATGGCTGGATGGCATCACCGACTCAACGGTCATGAATTTTAGTGAACCCCGGGAGATGGTGATGGACAGGGAGGCCTGGCATGCTGCGATTCATGGGGTCGCAAAGAGTTGGACACGACTGAGTGACTGAACTGAACTGGAGACTTATGTTGCTTATACACCTTGGCACTTATAAATAATGCTACTGCGAACATTACCATGCATGTATCTTTCTGCATTAGTGTTTTCATTTTTGTTTTTAAAACCCAGGAGTGGAATTGCTGTACTGTAGGATCTACTTTTAGATTTTTGAGTAATCTTCATATTATTTCTATAGTGATTGCACCAATTTACATTCCCATGAACAGCATAGGAAAGTTTCTCTTCCTCCACATCCTCACAAACATATGTTATTTGTGTTCTTTTTGATGATATTCATTCTGGCAGATGTGAGGTGATATCTCAGTGTGGTTTTGATTTGCATTTCCCTGATGATTAACAGTGTTGCACATCTTTCCATGTGCCTGTTGGCCACTGGCATGTCCTGTTTGGAAAAATGTCTATGCAGGTCTTCTGTCCATTTTTCAATTGGGTTGTTTGCTTTTTGGATGTTGTATGAGCTGTTTATGTATTTTGGATGTTCAATGAGTATTTTCCTTCTTAGCTTCTAGTGGTGATTGTCCGTTGTTGGTATTCATTGCTTTTATAGAATGTATCATTTGAATCTCTACCTTCATCTTCATATGACATTCCCATGTGTGTTTTTGTCTTCACATGACCATCTTCTTACACAGATACTAATCAGATTGGATTAAGAGCCCATCATATTCCAGTATGACCTAATCTTAATTTAGTAGCCTCAGCAACAACCCTGTTTCCAAACAAGATCACATCCTGAAGTACTGGGCATTAGTAACATGTTTTTTGAGAGAGACCCCATTCAACCTATTACATAAAAGAGATGTGGAGAAAGGGCATAGGAGCAGTAAATCACAGTCTCTCCTGTGGTCTTCATAAGACCCAAGGAGACATGCAGTTAGTGCCTATGCTTCCTCTTTTTCATTTTCTTTTGTAAAAGCAGGTTTCACAATTTGAAGGAATAGGAGAAATATGGTTGGTAATAAACCAGGCTAAATAATCAACTCTTCTTTAAATATGATGTGATATTTAGTCCATTATATAGTAATAAAATGATAAATGTATTATATTTATTGAAATTGGGATTCCAGAAGAAACATTTCTCACACTCTATTTATTCTGATATGCTCCATATTAAAAACCAATATGTACTTATTAATTATAAGTTATAAATTCTCAAGGGGTAATAGATTATCCAATTAGGAATCATTCTGCCTTAGATTCATAGAGATAATTAAGACAGTCTAACACATAAATATAAAATGATTAATCACCACAACTTTTCTTATGAACCTAATAATTAATTTATTTTCAAATGCCCAGTTTGGGAGATAATTGTTTTACTTTTGTTCTACTGAGAAAGTTCTACTAAGATTTCTTTTTTAAGATGATATTTTAAAGTTTGATCTGAAAAGCTTTAAAAAAAATAAAAGCCAGTTGTGCCTTGTCAAATATTAAGAAGAAAAGATGAGAAGTGATTCATTTTAAGGCAATAACACTAGTGACAATGATCTGTGAAGGGTTTTATTTTTATAATAGAACTAATTCAAGAAGTAACTATGGAAAAGTTGAAACCCTTGAGCTTGTGAAGCAGACTGCTGTAATTATCTCAGCTTTTTTCTTCTTTCACAGAAATGAAATCACTTCAAACAAAACTATTTTAAAAAGAGACGAAGCCCCCCCACCCCCATATAAAATCCTTAAGCCCAGGAAAAGTCAGTTACTTTAATGAATATAAAGCAAAGTCAAATGAAATGAAATGAATGACACTGAGTAGTACAAACATGATTTCCATTTTCTGCCTTCCTTTTAGGAAAATGCCTTTATGCTTCATTTTTTTAAAATTATAATATAAAAATAAAAAGTTTTTGCAATGGTAACTGCCACTGCCAGTAAGCAGATTTTTGTTCTCACATAAGAAAGTTTTTTCTCCTTGTTCGATAGGGAAAACTTTCTTATTTCATTAATGTAATAAAATACAATGCTTATTTCCAACATTTTGCTTGTAATCATTCAAAAGTTTACTTTTGAGAGTAATTGAGATAGTCTTTGAATGACTATCTAATACAAATGACATTTGTATTAGAATGACATTCTCATACAATTACCAATAATTCTTCAAAAATAGTTATTTACTTGGCAACTTGCTTAAAGCAGTAAAACCCTTTGCTACAAGTAGAGCAAATAATATGGAGTTCAAACAGAATAATTGACAACTATATTTTTACTAGGCTTTATTGAGTTATAATGTGCACACAGCAAAATTCAGTTTTTAATGTAGAGTTTTACGTTTTGAAATTGTATGCAATTATGTAACTATCACCATAGTCAGGATATACAAAAAGTCCATTACCTGTCAAAATCCTTTTGGTGTGCTAAGTTGCTTCAGTTGTGTCCAACTCTTTGTGACCCTATGGACTGTAGCCTGCCAGGATGCTCTGTCCACAGAATTCTCCAGGCAAGAATACTGGAGTGGGTTGCTATTTCCTCCTCTAGGAAATCTTCCTGACCCAGGGATTGAATCAGTCTTCTGCGCGCTCCCTGGAAAGCTCAAAATCCCATCACACGACCATTTTGCAGTTATTCCTCCTGTGTTATCCAGCTACATGCCACCACTGAGCTTTCTATCCATATACATTTACCTTTTCTAGAGTGCTTTTTATATAAATGAGATTATGCAGAATGAACCTTTTTGTGTAAGGATTCTCTCACCTGAGATTCAACCATGCTATTATACATTCTCTGTGGTTCATTTATTTTTCTTGTCCAGTAGTCTTCAATTGTAGGGTTATACCACAGTTTATCCATTTAGCAGATGAAAGACATTTGAACTATATCTAGTTTTTCATCATTAGGGAAAAAGTTACTAATAAATATTCATATAATTTTTTTGTGAACATAGTTTTCGATTCTTTAGGAAGATACATGTGAATGGTATAGCTGCATAATATAAACATATGTTTAGCTCTATGAGAAATTATCAATCTGTTTTACAAAGTGGGTATGATTGTCATACCAGGAAGGGTATGATTGTCAAAGTTGGTACATATTTTGTAGGAGAATTTATAATTGCTATTTTAATTTTTTTTTTTTGTCATGGTACTAGGTATATAAGATAAACTCTTTTAATAGAAAAGGTATTAAGAACAAATTAATCTAAATGGAGCTATTTAATTGAGCATAACGGATAATATTTGGAATGATGTGTTCTCCTGAAAAGTACAGTTAGTCCTCTCTAGAATAAATTAATATATATTCTCAATATTCTTAGTAAAATAGCAATTCAAGACAATTTATCATTATATATATTGACAATTTTATTGTTAGGGTACATCAGAACATCTAGGATGGTGGATCTCAATAGCTATCTAAATGTACCCATTTTCATTTCAGAAATAGGACATCTACATAACACAATTTTTTTTTTCTTCTTAAGTGAGAAAATTTACTGAGAATCCAATATTTTCTGATTTAAATTTCCATAAGAAATTTAAATGGAGATAAATTGAAAGGTTAACACATTTCTTTGGAAGTGTAACATAAAGATCAAGGAATATGTGCTCAGTTGCATCCTAAAGTCTATGCGGTCCCATGGCTCCTCTGCCCATGGAATTTTCCAGGCAAGAATATTGGAGTGGGTTGCCATTTCCTACTCCAGAGGATCTTCCCGGCCCAGGGATCAAATCCTTGTCTCCTGAGTCTCCTGCATTGGCAGGCAGATTCTTTACCACTAGTGCCACCTGGGAAGCCCATTGATCAAGGAGTCGTTTTAGTCATATAGTTGTAGAGTTTACATTACAAGGAAAATTATTACAAAATTGAAGCTTAAATGTTGAGTATCTCTCTCTCAAAAAACAAACAAGCAAAAATCTCTCCAGAAATGAAGGTAAATAAAAACTATGTGATCTGCAGGTGTGTTTCAAATACCAGCAACACTTCTGAAGATGATTGTCAAATTCTAATTTTTTAGCTAAGCTTCATCATGTTAATCTCACCAGTGATAGAGACTCTGTGAGCATGATTTTATCCATTTAGCAGATAATCCATGAATGTACCACTCATAGAGGAAGCATCAACAATTAACAGTTGGCAAGCCATTTTCTCAAGATTCTTCTAGGAATTCAGGAATCTGGCATATTGTAAACTCCTCACCAAAATGTGACAATTTCATTTAACTAATATTTAGATTTTGATTACTTGCCTCCCAAGTTAGTTAATTAAAAGAAAATTAAAAACATAAATAGAGCACCATATTGGGGAAACATACTTGACATAAGAGCTTCAATCAGACTCATAGTTGTGCTTTTTGGAATTCCTTGCTATATGAGAATTTTCACTAAACCCATGTGGGTTTTTCTGAGAAAAATAAAATAAGAATGGCAATAATAATAATAGAGCTTGGTCAGCTTTTAGGGGTAACTTGAATTAATGGTTTCTTTAGTTAATTTCCACATAACTGATGAAAAAAGTTCACTTTATATTAAAATGCATTTAAATTTGAAAAATTAATCAGTTGATTTGGTAATTATTTAGCATGCTTTTATAGACATTTCAAAATATATTTATTACTGAAGATAATTTTTTAAAATTTGTTATTTTATTCATACCTTTTCTGTGCAGAGGGATGCACAGAAATGGGTTTTATCACTATACTTTTTTATTTCTTTGTATATAGCATGATCAAATAGATAAAACTATAATAGCATTGTATTGAAATCATAAGAAAAAGGTTTTCTTGAAAGTTACTGAATAGATAGCTCATGCAAAAATATTCAATGAAAAACTGTTTAAATTTACATATTTTTATCCTCTAAGTATCTTCTTCTTAATGAAGGAGATTGTGGCTGTCATTTCAATGCTCTAGAGAGGCTTCAGTTTACCAGAGTTATGGTGGCATATTTTTTATGTTTTAAGACTAAATTTAATGTGCCAGAATATAACAAGGGCACAAAGACAAGAAATGCTGATAGCTGTCAAACTCAACTAAGTTAATTAGGATGAACTGACATGCACAAAGCTAATTGTGTCAGATAAAATATCACACTTTAATTATGTGTTTAAGATATGTGATGCTAACTTCAACCCAGTCATTTATTATTGCAAAAGTTCTAGCTACTTTCATATGTGAAATTTGAATTTGTTTGTTCTTCGATGACTTGAAAAGAGGTATAAAATTCAAAAATCTTATTTTGATACATGACAACAGGTTTATGCTCCTGCTCATAAATTAGGTAAACTAACAAAACAGGAGAGATGTATAAACTCTCGGAAAAAACCCTCACCCCAACATTTACCTTAGAGTGGAAACAATTGGAGAATGGATTGCTGTCATTGAAGGTAAATTAGAAATAATTAATATCCAAAAATTAAACACCAGTTTGCCTTCGATAGGTACTTAATAAAATTGTTTTGAATACAATTTTTATTCTTGTTAAATCTAAACTGGAATATGTTTAGTTTAGCCATATATTGAATTCAAAGTTAATCATAAAGCAAGTATCCACTTCATCTAAAACTTAACTGTCAGAGATACAGTCCCACAGAAGAAAAAAACTTCTTAATAAGCAAAAATGACTGAGGTTACTGTGATTTATGTTTTACTGATATGGCTAATAAGATGCAGAAATGGCAAAGGTCTTAAAAGAGAAATTGAAGTTGCAATTAATATGTTTTAATCCTTTTATCAAAATTCCCAGGTGACCTAGTGGTAAAGAATCTGCCTGCCAATGCTGGAGATGCAGGAGATGTGGGTTCAATCCCTGGGTTTGGGAAGATCCCCTGGAGGAGGAAATGGCAACCCACTCAAGTATTCTTGCCTGGAGAAACCCATGAACAGAGGAGCCTGGTGGACTAAAGTCAATGGGGTCGCAAACAGTCAGACATGACTGAGGGACAGAGCTCATACATACAACCCTTTTATCTTGTAGTTACAGAATTTGTGGTTAAAGAGGTTAAATTAGTGACCAGAATTGAAAGAGACATGTGTACCCCAATGTTCATCGCAGCACTGTTTATAATAGCCAGGACATAGAAGCAACCTAGATGTCCATCAGCAGATGAATGGATAAGAAAGCCATGGTACATATACACAATGGAGTATTACTCAGCCATTAAAAAGAATACATTTGAATCAGTTCTAATGAGGTGGATGAAACTGGAGCCTATTATACAGAGTGAAGTAAGCCAGAAAGAAAAGCACCAATACAGTATACTAACGCATATATATGGAATTTAGAAAGATGGTAACAATAACCCTGTATACGAGACAGCAAAAGAGACACTGATGTATAGAACAGTCTTTTGGACTTTGTGGGAGAGGGAGAGGGTGGGATGACTTGGGAGAATGGCATTGAAACATGTATAATATCATATATGAAACGAGTTGCCAGTCCAGGTTCAATGCACAATACTGGATGCTTGGGGCTAGTGCACTGGGATGACCCAGAGGGATGGTATGGGGAGGGAGGAGGGAGGAGGGTTCAGGATGGGGAACACATGTATACCTGTGGCAGATTCATTTCAATATATGGCAAAACCAATACAATATTGTAAAGTTAAAAAATAAAATAAAATTAAAAAATAAATAAAGACAACAGCAAATAAATAAATAAATAAATAAAACAAAGGAAAACGGGAAAAAAAAAAAAAATAGTGACCTGGGATTGCATGATTATTGGACTGTAGAAGGAGGAACATATTCCTGAGTTAGATCTGAGCCAGAAACCTGCTCTGCCATCTATTAGCTATATGTCATAGAACAAGTTCCTTAGACCATATATTTTACCCTAAAAATGTTTTTATTTATTTTTTTGTCACTTATTACTATTTATTTTATAGATTATTGTTTATTTTATTTTTTTTCTAATTTTATTTTATTTTTAAACTTTACATAATTTTATTAGTTTTGCCAAATATCAAAATGAATCCGCCACAGGTATACATGTGTTCCCCATCCCGAACCCTCCTCCCTCCTCCCTCCCCATACCATCCCTCTGGGCCGTCCCAGTGCACCAGCCCCAAGCATCCAGCATCGTGCATCGAACCTGGACTGGCAACTCGTTTCCTACATGATATTTTACATGTTTCATTTTCAAGTGTAAGCCTAGTCTTTATTATTAATGATGCTTGGACAACAGGGAGTGATCGAGACTTTCCCAGGAAAACTGGGAATTAATTATCTCAGCTTCATTTTCTTCATCTGGTACATCCATTGGTTTACCTAATATTTTTTTTAAGAGGCTACTTCTAGAAGTTGTACCTACTGAAGAGTTTGTGCCTTCCATGGCAGGTATTAAGGGGCTTGGGGAATATCAAGATTTGCCAAGGAAATTCACGGGTGTGGCTCTCAATCATGTGGATCATGGGTGTTAGGCATTAGTTGTCTCCATACAGGGGAAAGAGCTGATGTCCTAGAATGTTGATTTTACTTAGAAGTATTTTGTAGCCAGGTATTCATGACAGAAAATGTAAATATGTGTATGTAAGAGTGTGGTAAGAGATGATTTAGAATATTCAAGTTTTTGTTTTATATGTCAAGATGAAAAATGGACTATTTACCTGTGGGTCTACAGGACAGTTATGAAAGAGAAAATCCTTGGTGCCAGCTGGCCAGTCTGAAAGTTTACACAGATTGCTTTCGGTGAGGTACATAACTCGCTGCCTTCTCTGCCAGTAGCATAGATACACGGAGGATCATGATTAGAATATCATGAACCTGAACAAACTGAATAATCTGAAAATTCTGACACATTACAATAACTGTGCCCTTTAGGAAACTGTATCAGAGATGGCAGAGAAGCAGTTAGAGTAATTAAGAAAGCCTGATCCTTTCAAGTACACACACTTATGTCCTGCTAATGGTGGCTCAGCTGAATTGGTTCTGCCCCTCATTGTGAACTTAGAGGAAGACATTTATGAAGAAATATGCATTTGTTCTTTCTGTTACTTTTCTCTGTTACTTATTTCAGAATAGAGACTGAAAGCTACACTCTTAACTTGACATGCCAAGGGGGCAGGAGGGGCAGTGAAGTACAATACCAGAAATCTTAGCTTAGCTGGGTAAATACTAACCACAGGAGGATGGAGTGAGGCCTCCCAAGTTAATTAGATTCTGCTAGAAATGAATTTATAAGAACAGCCTTTGAAGACAAAATCACTTGGTATGTCTACAGCTGCCTGTCTCCAAATGACTGACTATGAAAACTTCAAACCTCATTTTTACAAGCGACTAACACATACCTGGCAGACAGCTATAGCCTGACAGGTGACTGGTTGAGACAGCCTTTCTCCTCAGTAGACATGCAGAAACTTCGACACTGTCTCCAAATGCCAAACCACTCACTATGTCATGAGTGTCAATCACCATACACTGTGTGCATATCCACACTTACAATCTCTTTTCTGTCTTGTTTAACAAAAGGAGTGTTCTTGAACCTCTCAAGACAAGGATTTGTGCTTGGGTTAAATAAGTTTTCCACTGGTGGTTCTGATGTAAAAGAATCTGCCTGCAATGCATGAGACTGGCTTCAATCCCTAGGTGGGGAAGATACCCTAGAGAAGAGCATGGTCAACCCATTCCAGTATTCGTGCCTGGAAAATTCCATGGACAGAGGAGCCTAGTTGGCGTCACAGAGAATTGGACATGACTGAGTGACTAACACTGAAGTAAACTTTCAACTGTTATTTTCAAGATCTTCACTACTCTCTCACAACACTAATTTATCCCTGCTAACTAGAAAACACACATTAGCATACATATGATCATAGCCTGTTCTGATGTGTCTTGTTATTTTAAACCCAGATAGGTATTTTTTAAAGCAGAATTTTTATTTGTTTATTTAGGGCTGTGCTGGGTCTTCGTTGCTGTGTGGGCTTTGTGTAGTTGTGGGGAGTGGGGACTACTCTCTAGGTGCATTGCATGGGCTTCTCATTGTGAGGACTTCTTTTTAGTGGAGTATGGACTCTAGGCCAGCACATGGGCTTCAGTTGCTGCAACTTATGGTATCTGGAGCACAGGCTCAGTAGTTGTGGCACACAATCCCAGTTGCTCTGTGGTGTGTGGGATCTTCCTGGGGCAGGGACTGAACCTGTGTCTCCTGCACTGGCAGGCTGTTTGTTTCTTTCTTTTTTTTTTTTACTGTTTTAATTTAATTTAATTTTTTAACTTTACAATATTGTATTGGTTTTGCCATATATCAAAATGAATCTGCCACAGGTATGCATGTGTTCCCCATCCTGAACCCTCCTCCCACCTCTTTACCACTGAGTCACCAGTGTGTGTGAAGTCGCTCAGTCGTGTCCGACTCTTTGCAACCCCGTGGACTGTAGCCCGCCAGGCTCTTCTGTCCATGGGATTCTCCAGGCAAGAATACTGGAGTGGGTTGCCATTTCATTCTCCAGGTGATCTTCCCAACCCAGGGATCGAACCCAGGTCTCGTATATTGCAGGCAGACTCTTTATCCTTTGAGCCACCAGGGAAGCCATACTGAGTCACCGGGGAAGCCTCCAAATAGATATTTTTTTACCCTAAACTTCCTTTCAGCCTCTGATGCCTTTCTTTGTACCATTTCTCCAAAGGTTTGTTTACAGATGTCATTTTCCCATGTTTACTTCCATTTAGTCTTCAAAACTCTGAATAATTTCTGACCTCAACAACTGCAACATTCTCCTTGCTTTCCCCTTGCTACTCCAAATTTCTTTTCCACTAACCATCAAAAGTATTTTCAAACACGTAATCACACTCTTGCTCCTCTGCCATTGTTCCACTCGGTAGCTTCAAGCTAAGCTTTCAATGGGCCTCAAGATTCTTTGTGACCAGGATTTGCCTTCTCCATCACTTTCTCCTTCTTCATAACACCTAGATATATTGATTTTTTTTTTCTCCCTTAAACAATACAAACTTGTTCAACCTAAGGGTGTTTCACTCCCTCTACTGAACACTTGCCCACAGAACTCATTGGATCATTCTTTTACACCATTAAGATCTCAAATAATGTTTCCTCTGAAATGACTTACTCAATCACTCTAAAGGATAACCCACCTCCAGTGTCTGTCCTATTACCTGTTAACTTTTATTCATCATTTGTTATTTTTTGAAATTATGAGATGGTTGGATGGCATCACTGACTTGGACATGAGTTTGAGTGAGCTCTGGGAGTTAGTAATGGACAGGGAAGCCTGGCATGCTGAAGTCCATGGGGTCACAAAGAGTCAGACATGACTGAACAACTGAACTGAACTGATAAGGGCCAAAGGGAGAGAAAAGAGCTCTTCTTTTCATTGCTCACAATTGTACCCCCAATGTTTAGAACAAAACCTGACATATAATCAATATTTTGTTGAAGAATCCATAGTTATATATAAATTTCAGGATAAATTTTCATGATTACATAAAGTTCACACATGAAGAAATCTAGCTAAGTTAGGTAGCTTTGGAGGATTTCTTTAGTTCAAAATAAATCACTGGGAAAGAATTTCCTAATTCATTAACAAATACAAGGGCTATGGGTTAATCAAGTGACTTCTCTCTAAAACCTATAACACATATTTTGCATGCTTTAGAATATGAACTCTCCTAGGAAATCAAAATAACTCAAGAAAACATATCTAGTGATCCTTCCCAACTAATGCACCATTTGCTTTCACTTTGATGACACAGTGCCAACTTTATTCACCTAAACCTAAATAAATTCTTATATGTTGTGGGATTAAACATATTTTTTGAAAAGTTCAAGATGAACAGTGGTGCAGATACACTTCTTTGTCTGCCAACCTTGGTAGACTATTTTTTATAGACTATAAAGCCATGGAGTAAATGATAAGTTAAAGACAATGAAAACTTATACAGTGAATATGGATCTTTGAAGCTGTATTATATTAAGTGTTTATCTAACAGTTTCATTTAGGGACAGCTCATGTATCCACAAATGTCCTTTTGATGAAATGAAGGAGAAACATTTAAACTCTCAAGGTGTCATGAAAATCAGTATCAACCTTAACATTTTGGGGAAGTTAACTGGGATTGAATCTAGGAGGTTGAACACACTAGAGAAGTTATAACACCTGAAGTTAGGCATTTGGAATTTCACTAAAACACAAAAACAAACCTAATGGCTATTAAATAGCTTGTTTCACAGGGAGAAGGAAATATATTATCAAGCAGCAATACCTTTTAACAGAGGATAATTTATAATAGAATTGTCAATATGTTATTTCAAGATTCCTGAGTGAGATGGATGAGCTGTTGGTTATTAAATATATTTCCATTTTTAAGCACCTAGGGGAAATAATTTAAACTGTTGAATATGGAAGTTTTAAAAGTATTAACTGAAAAACAAATGACTTAATATTCTGCTTTATCTAGCCATCAAGTATTGTAATACAAAGTGAAAACATAATAATGTATAGGAAGTGATGAAAATAATTTAGTGAGCAATAAAGGAAGGGTTAATTTAATATTGAGCTATCCATCATATATGTTAACAAATCTGTACTGCAGATGTCAATTAATTGACACAAAAAATTGAGCATTTAACTGTTTCATAATAAGAATATTCTTCTTTTGATATTTATTATTTCGAATTAAGAACACTGACATGTGAATTTACCAGGAAAAAGTTATATCCATGGGTATGTAACTCAATCATATGGATCATGGGTATTATCCATTAGTTTTCTTTATAGAGGGGAAAGAGCTGATATCCTGGAATACTGATATTTACTTAGCAGTGTTTGATGGCCAGGCATTCATAACAGATGATGTAAGTATGTATATGTAAGAGTTCAGTTCAGTTCAGTCGCTCAGTAATGTCTGACTCTTTGCAACCCCATGAATTGCAGCACGCCAGGCCTCCCTGTCTATCACCAACTCCAGGAGTTCACTCATGTGCATCGAGTCGGTGATGCCATCCAGCCATATCATCCTCTGTTGTCCCCATCTCCTCCTGCCTCCAATCCCTTCCAGCATTAGGGTCTTTTCCAATGAGTCAACTCTTCGTATGAGATGGCCAAAGTATAGGAGTTTCAGCTTTAGCATCAGTCCTTCCAATAAACACCCAGGACTGATCTCCTTTAGAATGGACTGGTTGGATCTCCTTGCAGTCCAAGGGACTCTCAAGAGTCTTCTCCAACACCACAGTTCAAAAGCATCAATTTTTTGAAAATGTAATTAAAAAATTTAAACTTATGATTATCCTGCTTATAGGAGGGGAAAGGAAGAGGAGCAACGTTCCATGACTAGTCATCATATTCTTATTGCCTAGTAAGTCACTATAGTCTTGCTATTTCATTGCTTTTCCCTCACAAGCATGTGCATTATGTTATATAATTTACATGCATTTCATGGCTGATAAGGATAAATTAAAAACATTTATATGTAATTAAAATTAAATGTTCTTCAATTTTAAAAAATATTTGCATGTAATTGTCTGAAGCAACCTTGCTGGTTAACGCCCCAGCTATGGTTTCTAGGCAGTTCTTCCCAAGTGAAGAGTCTACAGTGTAGCTTCCACATAACCTGGTGGTCTCATCCTGGGATGGGGAAGTTGGGGCAGGAGAAGGCTCAATCAGTGAACAGGCACATGAGTAGGTCATTAGTCATTATTTGTAGGGACCAGGGAGCCATCAGTCTCAAACTTAAAACCTCTTTTCCTTTAACTGAAATCATTCAAATGAGCTAGCTCTATTACATAATGTTCTAGAAAGTAAATTAAACAAGGAACCCTGCATTGTAAATGGCCTGTTCACAATTTTCCATTACACCTATTGTAAGGCAAAGAGCATGGTCTCCCAAGAGACAAAATTTATTTAAATCTTTTAAAGAAATCAATTCTTAAAAACAAACAAACAAAAAATCACTGTCTTCAGAATTTGCATAAAGTGTCTCCTTTATCTTCAAACACTGGTAAGGATGAAGGAATACTGTTCTCGCCTTGTTATAGATGGGGCACAAAATTTCATAATCAGAGGCCTCTGTTTCCTCCCCTATAAAGTAAGATTGCTGCTCTCAAAGAGTTTTGGAGTAATGAGAGAAATTGTAGAATGTGCCTAGCATGTAGTATTTGCACTATAGCTATTATTTCCTTTTCATTTTTTCTAATTAAGTTGGCTTACATAGAATACAACACATATAAAATTGTAAGTCTTTTCAGGGCACTACTAATCTCCTTGATAGCAGTGCAATTATTTACCTCATCCTTGAGCCACCACTGATCTCTGAGATATAGACTGAGTAGAATAAGCCATTGGACTAATTAAAGAGGAACTGGTCTCTATTGTAACAAAAACAAGAACTTTATTTCATCAAGTAATGCCATGAAACTACAATTAGCAGGAGAAGCATTGCATCAGACTAGATGGTAGAGTAGCAAAAATAAATCACAGGCAGATTACTTTAGTCTTTTATGCAGGCATTTATACCTCCCACTAACAAACTATGATGAAAAGAGCTTATAGATACAGAGAAGTGGTCAAACAGGAGATGGCAAGAGTGAATGTCGGCATTTTAGGAATCAGCAAACTAGAATGGACTGGAATGGGTGAACTTAACTCAGATGACCATTATCTACTACTGTAGGCAAGAATCCCTTCAAAGAAGTAGAATAGCCATCATAGTCAACAGAAGAGTCTAAAATGTAGCACTTGGATGCAGTCTCAAAAATGACAGAATGACCTCTGTTTGTTTCCAAGGCAAACCATTCAATATCACGGTAATGGTAATCCAAGTCAATGCCCCGACCAGTAATGCTGAAGAAGCTGACATTGAATGATTCTATGAAGACCTACAAGAACTTTTAGAACTAACACCCAAAAAACATGTCCTTTTTATTCTAAGGGACTGGATTGAAAAAGTAGGAAGTCAAGAAACACCTGGAGTAACAGGCAAAATTGGCCTTGGAGTACAGAGTGAAGCAGGGCATAGGCTAATAGACTTTTGCCAAGAGAACACCCTGGTCATAGCAAACACCCTCTTCCAACAACACCTGAGAAGGCTCTACATATGCACGTCACCAGATGGCCCAACACCAAAATCAGACTGATTATATTCATTACAGCCAAAGATGGAGAAGCTCTACAGTGTCAGCAAAAACAAGACTGGGAGCTGACTGTGGCTCAGATCATGAACTCCTTATTGCCAAATTCAGATTTAAATTGAAGAAAGAAGAGAAAACCACTAGACCTTTCAGGTATGACCTAAATCAAATCCCTTACAGTTATACAGTGGAAGTAAGAAATAGATTTAAGAGACTCAATCTGATAGACATAGTGCCTGATGAACTATGGATGGAGGTTCATGACACTGTACAGGAGACAGGGAACAAGACCATCCCAATGGAAAAGAAATGCAAAAAAGCAAATTGGCTGTCTGAGGAGGCCTTACAAATAGCTGTGAAAAGAAGAGAAGCAAAAAGCAAAAGAGAAAAGGAAAGATATACCCAACTGAATGCAGAGTTCCAAAGAATAGCAAGGAGAGATAGCCATCCTCAGTGATCAGTGCAAAGAACTGAAGGGAAACAATAGAATGGGAGAGACTAGAGATCTCTAGAAGAAAATTAGAGATACCAAAGGAACATTTCATACAAAGAAGCGCTCAATAAAGGACAGAAATGGTATGGACTTGACAGAAGCAGAAGATATTAAGAAGAGGTGGCAATAATACACAGAAAAACTGTACAAAAAAACACCTTCACAATTCAGATAATAACAATGATGTGATCACTCACCTAGAGCCAGACATCCTGGAATGTGAAGTCAAGTGGGCCTTAGGAAGCATCACTACGAACAAAGCTAGTGGAGGTGATGGAATTCCAGTTGATCGACTTCAAATCCTTAAAGAGGATGCCATGGAAGTGCTGCACTCAATATGCCAGAAAATTTGGAAAGCTCATCAGTGGCCAGAGGACTGGAAAAGATCAGTTTTAATTCCAATCTCAAAGAAAGGCAATGACAAAGAATACTCAGACTACCACACAATTGCACTCATCTCATACCCTGTTAAAGTAATGCTCAAAATTCTCCAGGCCAGGCTTCAGCAATACATGAATCATGAACTTCCAGATGTTCCAGCTGGTTTTAGAAAAGGCAGAGGAAGCCAAGATCAAATTGCCAACATCTAATGGATCATCGAAAAAGCAAGAGAGTTCCAGAAAAACATCTTCTTCTGCTTTATTGACATTGCCAAAGCCTTTGACTGTGTGCATCACAATAAACTGTGGAAAATTCTGAAAGAAATGGGGACACCAGACCACCTTACCTTTCTCTTGAGAAATCTGTATGCAGGAAGTAAAAGTTAGAACTTGACATGGAGTAACAGACTGGTTCCATATAAGAAAAGGAGTACGTCAAGGCTGTATATTGTCACCCTGCTTATTTAACTTATATGCAGAGTACATCAAGCAAAATGCCAGGCTGAATGAAGCATAAGCTGGAATCAAGATTGCTGGGAGAAATATCAATAACCTTAGATATGCAGATGACACCACCCTTATGGCAGAAAGTGAAGAACTAAAGAGCCTCTTAACGAAAGTGAAAGAGGAGAGTGGAAAGGTTGGCTTAAAGCTCTACATTCAGAAAACTAAGACCATGGCATCTGGTCCGATCACTTCATGGCAAATAGATCGGAAAACAGTGTAAACAGTTGCTGACTATTTTGGGGGGCTCCAAAATCACTGCTGATGGTGACTGCAGCCATGAAATTAAAAGACGCTTGCTCATTGGAAAAAAGTTATGACCAATGTGAGTTCAGTTCATTTCAGTCGCTCAGTCGTGTCTGACTCTTTGCAACCCCATGAATCGCAGCACACCAGGCCTCCCTGTCCATCACCAACTCCCGGAGTTTAACCAAACTCATGTCCATGTAGTCGGTGATGGCATCCAGACATCTCATCCTCTGTCATCCCCTTCTCCTCCTGCCCCCAATCCCTCCCAGCATCAGGGTCTTTTCCAATGAGTCAACTCTTCACATCAGATGGCCAAAGTATTGGAGTTTCAGCTTCAGCATCAGTCCTTCCAATGAACACCCAGGTCTGATATCCTTTAGGATGAACTGGTTGGATCTCCTTGCAGTCCAAGGGACTCTCAAGAGTCTTCTCCAACATCACAATTCAAAAGCATCAGTTCTTTGGTGTTCAGCTTTCTTTGTAGTCCAACTCTCACATCCATACATGACCACTGGAAAAACCATAGTTTTGACTAGACAGACCTTTGTTGGCAAAGTAATGTCTCTGCTTTGAATATGCTATCTAGGTTGGTCATAACTTTCCTTCCAAGGAGTAAGTGTCTTTTAATTTCATGGCTGCAATCACCATCTATGACCAACATAGACAGCATATTAAAAAACAGAGACATTACTTTGCCAACAAAGGTCCATCTAGTCAACTCTACGGTTTTTCCAGTAGTCATGTATGGATGTGAGAGTTGGACTATAAAGAAAGCTGAGTCCCGTAGAAATTATGCTTTTGAACTGTGGTGTTGGAGAAGACTCCTCTTGAGAGTCCCTTGGACTGCAAGGAGATACAACCAGTCCATCTTAAATGAAATCAGTCCTGAATATTCACTGGAGGGACTGATGTTGAAACTGAAACTCCAATAATTTAGCAATATGATGAGAAATGCTGACACATTTGAAAAGACCCTGATGCTGGGAAAGTTTGAAGGTGGAAGGAGAAGGGGATGACAGAGGATGAGATGGTTGGAAGGCATCACTGACTCAACGGATATGAGTTTGGGTAAACTCCAGGAGTTGGTGATGGACAGGGAAGCCTAATGTGTTGCAGTCCATGGGGTCACAAAGAGTCGGACATGACTAAGTGACTGAACTGAACTGAACTGATAGAGAAATGCAAGCACCTCTATATAGAACCAATTAATTTGATGCCTTATTAATTCTTGCTGTTACACATATGGGTGCTCGATGCATAATTACTCCATTATTACTGAACATGTGTTGACTTACTTCAGAAACCATTATTATATAATAAAGTAATATTTTAACATATATTTGTCTCTCTTTGGAGGATTTTCTAGTCACCCTAAGTGTGATGAGGGGAAACTGCTATTTGGCCCCCCAGAAGAACTACTACTGGCTTGGTTATATTATGACCAAATTAAAGCCTTTTTCTATTTGAGGTTATAATTAAAATTCAACCTGTGAGCCTCTCCTTTGAAGATTTGGTTGATTTTATGTGATCATATACTGCCTGGCAGAATAATTCTAAGCATATCAATAGTGTTAGTACCTTGCACATGGGGCTTCCTAGATGGCTCAGTGGTAAAAAAAAAATCCACCTGCCAATGCAGGAGATGCCAGTTTGATCTCTGGGTTGGGAAGATTCCCTCACTTCATTTCAGTGAAATTCAATTGCTCAGTCATGTCTGACTCTTTTGCGACCCCATGGACTGCAGCATGCCTGGCTTACCTGTCCATCACCAACTCCTGGAGCTTGCTCAAATTCATGTCCATTGAGTTGGTGATGCCATCCAGCCATCTCATTCTCTGTTAACCCCTTCTCCTCCAGTCTTCAATCTTTCCTAGCATCAGGGTCTTTTCCAGTGAGTAGGCTGTTCAAATCAGGTGGCCAAACTATTGGAGCTTCAGCTCCAGCATCAGTCCTTTCATGAATATTCAGGACTCAACTCTTTTAGGATTGACTGGTTTGATCTCCTTGTAGTCCAAGGGACTCTCAAGAGTTTTCTTCAACACCACAGTTCAAAAACATCAATTCTTTGGTGCTCAGCCTTCTTTATGGTCCGACTCTCACATCCATACATGACTACTGGAAAAAACATAGCTTTGACTAGATGGACCTTTGTCAGCAAAGTGATGTCTCTGCTTTTTAATATGTTGTCTAGTTTGGTCATAACTTTTCTTTCAAGGAGCAAGCTTCTTTTAATTTCATGGCTGCAGTCACCATCTGCAGTGATTTGGGAGCCCAAGGAAATAAAGATCCCCTGGAGAAAGAAATGGCAACCCACTCCAGTAATCTTGCCTGTGAAATCCCATTGACAAAGGAGCCTAACTGGGTCCATGGGGTTGCAAAAGACTAGGACACAACTTAGAGACTAAACAATAACAACAATAACCACACCCTGGTGTAGTCTCTCAATTTCTGGATCTGTTCAATAGTCAAATATCTAACTTTTAAGGATGTCATTATTTTGTAAATATGCAACAATAAAATATGTTAAAACAAATATTTTCTAAGACATTAATTTTCATTTCTGGATGCACTTTATATATACATGCACAGGGAATACTTTGTGGTCCTCATTGAAATTGTGCATTCTAATCCCTTTCTTCTCCTATCTGAGTATCTACCATGTTGATACTTACTAATCCGTCATTTTTGCTCTTACTTAATATAATTCATTGTCCTCATGTCCTTTTTTCCCCTGAGTTTCTTGAAGTTATTTTCACATGGATTGTGTTATACATCATATTTTCTTCAAATGTGTTTTGTATTTTGTGGCTTTTCCTTTTTTTTAATTTCGATTTGCTTCCTCTTCAGCTTACTTCTTATTCTGTACAACTCTGTTTCAAAATAAAACTGTGGATCTATAAAATGCAAATGTATGTGCAGACACAGTGTACACATGGTTTATTCAGCTCTGTTTACAATAGTATAAAAATGATAATTGAAATATTATGTAGTCAGTCATTTTTAGGACATAAATTATAGAACTAACAGACTCATTAGTGGGCTTTCTTCTCTGGAAGCAAACAATTAAGTTAGGAAAATACACACACATATGCATAGAAATATACACCCCCAAATTCTTTTAACCACTTCATAAGAAAACTAATTCTTCATACTTAAGGATGAATAAAAACAATTATTCAATTTAAAAAGTAAAGATAATTTTGATATAAAGCAATTTCTTTTTTTATATATAAAGCAATATCTTAACCATATACCTATTTATGTAAAATTATAGAAATGTGTAGCTCCTGCCATTCTGCTGTGATAGGAGCATTCCTACCATTCCTCACATACTTCTTGGATCAGAATGGTTGCTAGAACTATAGCCATCAGTACAGACTTCTAGGATCAGAGTGGAAGAATAGTTTCCTGTTATAACTATGTCCTGAAAACTCCTCGCATCACTTTTTTCTGATATTTCACTATGCATACACTAACAAATAATCATACTAGCCTGTAAAAATCCTGGGAAATGTAGTACTTTATTCTGGTCAACAGTGTAATGGATTAAAATTGTGAATTTTGTGATTAATGGAAGGGGGAAATAGATACTGATAAGTGTGATGGCCACACTTATGTCAATTTAATTTTTTTTTTTTTTGGTTCATTATATACATATTGTTTCTCTTCAAGAGAGCACATAATCTGTAAGTAAAAAAAAGAAAGACAAATACTATACACTATGATTTATATTTGAAATCTAAACATGACACAAATGAACATATCTACAAAATAGAAAAAGATTCACAGACGCAGATAAGAGAACTGACTTGCAGTTGTCAGTGGGGTCGGGGTGGGAGAAGGAAGGATTGTGAGTTTGGGATTAGCAGATGAAAACTAGTATATATGGGTATATATACTAATTATAGGAGAAGGCAATGGCACCTCACTCCAGTACTCTTGCCTGAAAAATCCCATGGACAGAGGAGCCTGGTAGGCTGCAGTCCATGGGGTCGCAAAGAGTCGGACACGACTGAGCGACTTCACTTTCACTTTTCACTTTCATGCATTGGAGAAGGAAATGCAACCCATTCCAGTGTTCTTGCCTGGAGAATCCCAGGGATGGGGGAGCCTGGTGGGCTGCCCTTTATGGGGTCGCAGAGAGTCGGACACGACTAAAGCACCTTAGCAGCAGTAGCAGCAACATACTAATTATACATATATGGATAAACAACAACACCCTCCTGTGTAACACAGGGAACTATAATTAATATCCTATGATAAACCACAATGGAAAAGTGTGTATATATATATACACACACACATATATACTCATGTATATATATATATAAGTATATGTAAGTATATATATGTATATAAGTATATACATATATATATAAAAACTGGGTGACTTTCTTGTATACCACATATTAATTCAACATTGTAAATCAACTATACTTCAATAAAAAACAATAAACACAAAAAAGAGAGAGCACACAATCTAACAGGAAAAACATGTTAGTAATGCTAATTTCATGGCATAGGCCAGAATTGTTAACAAATTTATAAATATAACAATCTTACAAACTCACAGAGGAGCTTACTAAAGTGAGCATAAGTTCAACTGGGTCTTGAAGAATGGATTAAAATTGATGAGTTTCTTCATTTGTCATTATTAAATTGTTCAGGAATAGCAGAATGAAATCTAGTCTAGATGACACTGCTAGCCATTTTAATAAGGATATAGCATTTCTATCACAGGATATCAGTAAGCTTTGGCAGTTTATATATTTTATGCTTACAACATGGCTACATTAAATTTATTTTATAAACAAACTTGATTTTAATTAAAAAAATAAATGTATAGTTATACCCATCACTATGTTTTAAATGTCAACACTCTTTAGGAAATGGCAAATAAAGGAAAATCACTTCTATGATAATACCTCTTAAAATTTAGTTATGTGCCGTTAAGAGGTAGGTAGCTATTATGTAGGTATATATTATGTTTTATATGTAGGTATATGTTATGTTATACAGGATCTAAGGAAAGGTCAAGACTGCAAGTTTTCAGCCACAGTTTTAATTGCACTGCTCTTTGCTCTCTGTGAGTCTATGAATGAAGGACTGTCTCTAATTCCATGTTTTACAGAAAGCTTAGGTCAGCTGTTTAAATAAAGCACTAACATATCAGAATATAATAAATCCAAAAATAAAAGACAAATCCTTTGCAGTCCACCTGCTTTTTTAAATCCTGTATTCTGTTTCTTGCATGGTGTTTTGTCTTTCATCTCAGGAGCCCACATGACAATGTCACTGGCAGTTAGAGCATGTTGACACAACTGACATCCAATTTAGTTAATGTTGGGTCAGTCTGGGCGATGCAGAAACACTGCTATGTATGCAGCAGAGAAGGCTGTGTGTGAGTACTGAGGAATATCCTCTAATTCCCAGGATACTTGTTAAACAATTCTAATGTCAGAATACCAGCAAAAGAACTCTAACAATCAGTGTCACAATAAAATACATAGGTAACACATTGTTTTGAGAGTTAATGTGTTAAAATACATGGCCCCTTTTTTCTCTGTCTCTGAAATGTATTCTTTCCATAGCTCTTATAGTTACTTTAAGATTCAGGGAGATGACAACTGACTTTACATAATATTATTGGAATAATCACTGCAGTCATATTTTAACAGAGTGTATTTATTTATTTATTTAAGCTTTGTCTGTATGCTGTTTAATTTATCTGATGTCTGTCAACTTCCCCAGGAATTAACTTGCAAAGTGGAGTTAGTCATTGTATTAACAAATCTATAAACATAGAGTGACGCACATTGCCAATGCAAATTAATATCAAGAGAATTGTACAGTGCCACCAAAATATAAATATTTGTAAATGCTGCTAAAACTGGTGACTTTGTTCTTGTGGTGTTTTTTTTTTTCTTTTTCTTTTTTTTTACAAATTGTACACCATTATGGGAGATCAATCAAGATGGTGGAGTTAGAGGATGTGGAACTCACCTCTCCCATGGAACATATCAAGAATTCATCTACAAGTGGAACAATTCTCACTGAAAGCTAACTAGAAACTGGAAGATAGACTCCTATACTCTAAAACTATAAAAAAAAAACCTTCATGGAGTTGGGTAAAGGGAAGAGAAGTGATCAGGTCAGGACCTGTGGCCTTCAGTGGGGGACTCGGTGGAAAAGGGAGATTGCATGGGCAGAGATCCACCCTGGGGGGTGAGCTAATCTAGCTACATATTGGGCACCCCAGTCTGGAGGTCCAAAACAGGGAAGACTAGCTCCCTTGGCTGGTCAGAAAGCATCTGAGACTAACTGGAGGGCTGTGTGAAACCTGGACTCTGTTCATGAGGAGCATGAGTTCTGGCTTGCTCCCAAATCTGGACAGAGAGTGGACAGAGGAATGCTCCAGTGGCTACCTGACTTCCCCCAACTGTGTACCCCAGCCTGAGGAGAGCAAACACTCCAGGCCTGCTTATGTCACCTCAGAGCTCTGCACTAAAGCAAGGGCTGCCATAACTGGGGAGAGAACTTAGTTGTGGTCAACAGGGTTGACTTATACCTGGGGAATCATCTGAGAATGATGGGTCTGGCCATTGCTGGTGCTTACTCAGGCAGCATGTTGGAAGTAGCACCAACACACTGAGAGCTTAATTGGGCCCCACCTACCCTGCAGCATAACTCTACATCAGAGTGATGGTAGCATAAGCTATGGGAGTGATCAGCTGTGAGGGATAAGTTAAACTCAGACCCAAAGTTAAGTCTGAGTGCGGCAGGGGCAGCCATTGCTGGCACTTTCATGGGTGGTGCATCAGAGGCAGCCGGAACCACCACAGCTGAAGTGTCATTATTAGAAAAGAGCCTGCATAGGCCCCTCATGCTCCAGAACTCCTCCCCTCTGGGCAAGAGTCCTGGTGCTGGGAAAGGGAAGAGCACACACTTAAAATGATCAGAGACAGTTCACCCCTGTCTCACCCTTGACCCCTCAGGGAATCTGTACTAGCAACTTAAGATAAGACCATATTCTAATAGTGCATAATATCACTGAGCAAAGGGGAGGCCTTGCCACATTCTGACTCCATCCCCAACCTCTCCATCTTTAGCTCCTCTCCCTATCAAGGCAGTACTTGCCAGCACACCTGAAGGAAAGACATGACTTGTGTTCATGTCAAATCCAGCTCTCCTACCAAAGGCACTGGGCACATATAGATAGTATAAGCATGCTCCCACATAAAGATACTCTTTTAAGATGGCAATAGATAACTATTGTATCTCAATTCATAGAGACAGAAAGAATTAAGGAAAATTAGAAGGCAGAGCAACTGGTCTAAATTGAAAGAACCAGAAAAGAAAGCCTGAAAAAAAAATAATAAACAGGAATAAATATTTTATGAGATCAAAGATCTGAATCATTAGTAATAAGAATGCTAACTGAATGAGGAGAAGACAAGATGAACACACTGGGGATTTTAACAAAGAACTAGAAAAAATTTTAAAAAGGAACCAGTCAGAACAGAATACAATAATTGAAACAAAAAACATACTATAAGGAATAAATAGTAAGAAGGTAAAGAGATCTGGAAGATAGAATAATGGAAATCATCCAATTGGAACAGCAAAAAGAACTAATTAAAAATGAGAACAGTTCAAGAGATGTCTAGGATAACATAAAGTATACTAACATTCACAGTATAGGGGACCTAGAAGGAAAAAAGGTAGAAAAGAGAATAAAAACATATTTGAGGAAATGATGTCTGAAATCTTCCCAAAACTAGAGAAGGAAAAAGATATGTGGTTACAGGAAGTATACAGAGTCCCAAACAAGATAAACATACAGAGCCACGCCAAGACCTAGCATAATTAAAATGACAAAAGTTAAAGAGAATATTTTAAAGGCACAAAGAGAAAAGCAGAGTCGTGTACAAGAGAAATCTCATAGGGTTATGAGCTGATTTTTCTGCATAAATTTTGCAGGGCCACAGGGACTGGTATCATATAGTCAAAGTGTAATAAGGAGAAAATATGCAATTTGGGATATATTGTCCAGCAAGATTACCAATTAGAATTGAAGAAGAGCTAAAGAACAAGCAAAGAAAGATAAAGACAAGCAAAAACTTAAAGAGATCATTGATACTAAAGTTGCCCTAAAATAAATATTAAGGGTCGTCTCTAAGTGAAAAAGAAAAGACAATAACAAGAAGTAAGAACCTTTGAGTGGGAAAGAAAAATACCACTGAGAGAGGCAAATATATATTAAGGGCTGAAGGTTAACTATTTAAATAAGCTAATACAAAGATCAAAAGACAAAAAAGTATGAAAGCAACTATAATTAAAATAAACAGTGGCTGCTGCTAAGTCGATTCAGTCGTGTCCAACTCTGTGCGACCCTATGGACTGCAGCCTACCAGGCTTCTCCATCCATGGGATTCGCCAGGCAAGAACATTGGAGTGCGTTGCCATTTCCTTCTCCAATAAATAAACAGTGGAGAGATAGATAAATAAGAATTTGTCAAAAATGACATCAAAAACACCAAATGTGGCAGAAGGATGTTAAATAAATTTTAGAATGTGTTTGAACTTAAATGGCTATCAGTTTAAAACAAGGAAATGGAGTTATAAGTCAACAAATATGAATATCATGGTAGCCAAAGGTCAAAACACACAAAAGCTATACAAAAACTAGAAAAAAGGGAACAGAAACATAGTACTAAAGAAAATACATAATTACAAGAGAAGAAACAAAAAGATAAAGGAATGAATAACAAAGACAACTGGCAAGCAAGAAATAAACTGGCAATAAGTACATGTGTGTGCACTTAGTGGCTCAGATCAGATCAGATCAGATCAGTCGCTCAATCGTGTCTGATTCTTTTCGACCCCATGAATCGCAGCACACCAGGCCTCCCTGTCCATCACCAACTCCCGGAGTTCACTCAAACTCATGTCCATTGACTCAGTGATGCCATCCAGCCATCTCATCCTCTGTCGTCCCCTTCTCCTCCTGCCCCCAATCCCTCCCAGCATCAGAGTCTTTTCCAATGAGTCAACTCTTCGCATGAGGTGGCCAAAGTACTGGAGTTTCAGCTTCAGCATCATTCCCTCCAAACAAATGCCAGGGCTGATCTCCTTCAGAGTGGACTGGTTGGATCTCCTTGCAGTCCAAGGAACTCTCAAGAGTCTTTTCCAACACCACAGCTCAAAAGCATCAATTCTTTGGTGCTCAGCCTTCTTCACAGTCCAACTCTCACATCCATACATGACCACAGGAAAAACCATAGCCTTGACTAGACAAACCTTTGTTCACAAAGTAATGTCTCTGCTTTTCAATATGATATCTAGGTTGGTTATAATTTTACTTCCAAGGAGTAAGTGTCTTTTAATTTCATGGCTGCAGTCACCATCTGTAGTGATTTTGGAGCCCAGAAAAATAAAGTCTGACACTGTTTCCACTGTTTCCCCATCTATTTCCCATGAAGTCATGGGACCGGATGCCATGATCTTTGTTTTCTGAATGTTGAGCTTTAAGCCAACTTTTTCACTCTCCACTTTCACTTTCATCAAGAGGCTTTTGAGTTCCTCTTCACTTTCTGCCATAAGGATGGTGTCATCTGCATATCTGAGGTTATTGATATTTCTCCCGGCAATCTTGATTCCAGCTTGTGCTTCTTCCAGTCCAGTGTTTCTCATGATGTACTCTGCATATAAGTTAAATAAACCGGGTGACAATATACAGCCTTGACGAACTCCTTTTCCTATTTGGAACCAGTCTGTTGTTCCATGTCCAGTTCTAACTGTTGCTTCCTGACCTGCATACAAATTTCCCAAGAGGCAGATCAGGTGGTCTGATAAAACTAGTCAATCTAATCACACTAGGACCACAGCCTTGTCTAACTCAATGAAACTAAGCCATGCCCGTGGGGCAACCCAAGATGGGCGGGTCATGGTGGAGAGATTTGACAGAATGTGGTCCACTGGAGAAGGGAAAGGGAATGGCAAACCACTGCAGTATTCTTGCCTTGAGAACCCCATGAACAGTATGAAAAAGCAAAATGATAGGATACTGAAAGAGAAACTCCCCAGATCAGTAGGTGCCCAATATGCTACTAGAGATCAGTCGAGAAATAACTCCAGAAAGAATGAAGGGATTGGAGCCAAAGCAAAAACAATACCCAGCTGTGGATGTGACTGGTGATAGAAGCAAGGTCCGATGCTGGAAAGAGCAATATTGCATAGGAACCTGGAATGTCAAGTCCATGAATCAAGAAAAATTGGAAGTGGTCAAACAAGAGATGGCAAAAGTGAATGTCGACATTCTAGGAATCAGGGAACTGAAATGGACTGGAATGGGTAAATTTAACTCAGATGATCATTATATCTACTACTGTGGGCAGGAATCCCTCAGAAGAAATGGAGTGGCCATCATGGTAAACAAAAGAGTCTGAAATGCAGTACTTGGATGCAATCTCAAAAACGACAGAATGATCTCTGTTCGTTTCCAAGGCAAACCATTCAATATCACAGTAATCCAGGTCTATCCCCCAACCAGTAATGCTAAAGAATCTGAAGTTGAAAGGTTCTATGAAGACCTACAAGACCTTTTAGAACTAACACCCAAAAAAGATGTCCTTTTCATTATAGGGGACTAGAATGCAAAAGTAGGAAGTCAAGAAACACCTGGAGTAACAGGCAAATTTGGCCTTGGAATACGGAATGAAGCAGGGCAAAAACTAATAGAGTTTTGCCAATAAAATGCACTGGTCATAACAAACACCCTCTTCCAACAACACAAGAGAAGACTCTATACATGGACATCACCAGATGGTCAACACTGAAATCAGATTGATTATATTCTTTGCAGCCAAAGATGGAGAAGCTGTATACAGTCAGCAAAAACAAGACCAGGAGCTGACTGTGGCTCAGACCATGAACTCCTTATTGCCAAATTCAGACTTAAACTGAAGAAAGTAGGGAAAACCACTAGACCATTGAGGTATGACCTAAATCAAATCCCTGATGATTATACAGTGGAAGTGAGAAATAGATTTAAGGGCCTAGATCTGATAGAGTGCCTGATGAACTATGGAATGAGGTTCATGACATTGTACAGGAGACAGGGATCAAGACCATTCCCATGGAAAAGAAATGCCAAAAAGCAAAATGGCTTTCTGGGGAGGCCTTACAAATAGCTGTGAAAAGAAGAGAGGCAAAAAGCAAAGGAGAAAAGGAAAGATGTAAACATCTGAATGCAGAGTTCCAAAGAATAGCAAGATGAAATAAGAAAGCCTTCTTCAGCAATCAGTGCAAAGACATAGAGGAAAACAACAGAATGGGAAAGACTAGGGATCTCTTCAAGAAAATCAGAGATACCAAAGGAATATTTCATGCAAAGATGAGCTCAATAAAGGACAGAAATGGTATGGACCTAACAGAAACAGAAGATATTAAGAAGAGGTGGCAAGAATACACAGAAGAACTGTCCAAAAAAGATCTTCACGACCCAGATAATCATGATGGTGTGATCACTGACCTAGAGCCAGACATCCTGGAATGTGAAGTCAAGTGGGCCTTAGAAAGCATCACTACAAACAAAGCTAGTGGAGGTGATGGAATTCCAGTTGAGGTATTTCAAATCCTGAAAGATGATGCTGTGAAAGTGCTGCACTCAGCATGCCAGCAAATTTGGAAAACTCATCAGTGGCCACAGGACTGCAAAAGGTCAGTTTTCATTCCAATCCCAAAGAAAGGCAATGCCAAAGAATGCTCAAACTACCGCACAATTGCACTCATCTCACACGCTGGTAAAGTAATGCTCAAAATTCTCCAAGCCAGGCTTCAGCAATATGTGAACCGTGAACTTCCTGATGTTCAAGCTGGTTTTAGAAAAGGCAGAGGAACCAGAGATCAAATTGCCAACATCCACTGGATCGTGGAAAAAGCAAGAGAGTTCCAGAAAAACATCTATTTCTGCTTTATCGACTATGCCAAAGCCTTTGACTGTGTGGATCACAATAACTTAGTGGCTCAGTCATGCCCAATTCTTTGCAACCCCATGGACTGTAGACCACCAGGCTTCTCTGTCCATGGGGATTCTCCAGGCAAGAATACTGGAGTGGGTTGCCACACGCTCCTCCAGGGAACAGGGGATCTTTCCAACTCAGGGATCAAACCCAGGTCTCCTGCATTGCAGGTGGTTTCTTTACCATGTGAGCCACGAGGGAAGTCCAAGAATTCTAGAATAGGTAGCCTGTCCCCTCTCCAAGGGAACTTCCCAACCCAGGAGTTGAAATGGAGTCTCTTGCATTGTAGACAAATTATTTACCAACTGAGCTACCCTGGAAGCCCCCAGTAAGTATATACTTCCCTGGTGACTCAGATGGTAAAGAATCCACCTGTAGTGTGGGAGATCTGGGTTTGATCCCTGGGTTGAGATTCCCTGGAGGAGGGCATGGCAACCCACTCCAGTATTCTTGCCTGGAAAATTCCCATGGACAGAGGAGTCGGGCAGGCTACAATCCATGGGATCACAAAGAGTTGGACATGACTGAGTGACAAAGTACACACACTAATAAATACTTTAAATATCAAAACATGAAATGCTTCAGTCAAAAGAGGCATAGGGAGCTCACTGGATATAAAAATAAGACCAATCCATATGATGCTTATAAGATACTCATTTCAGAGCTAAAGATCCACACAGACTGAAAGTTAGATGATACTAAAAGGTAGTTCATACAAGCAGAAATTACTTTTTCTGGATAACAATACTCCTGGCATACAAAAGAAAGGGATTATATAATGATAAAAGATCAATAAACGAGGAGGATATTACAGTCATCATATGTATGCACCCAATTTAGGAGCACCTGAATATATAAAGAAAATACTAACAGACATAAAGGGAGAAATTTACAATAATAGTAGTCAATGTTAACATTCCGTTTATATCAATGGGCAGATAATCCAAAGGAAGGATAATAAGGCAACAGTCATCTTAAATGACAATATATTCCAGTTCAACTTTATAAATATCTATAAGATATTCTATCCAAAAATAGCCCAATATATGTTATTTTCAAGTTCGCATGGAATATTCTACAGGATAGGCCATATATGGGCCACAGAACAAGTCTCAACAAATTTTAGAGGATTTATGGCAAGCATTTTTTTCAAACACAATATTATGAAACTAGAAACGGAGAAGGCAATGGCACCCCACTCCAGTACTCTTGCCTGGAAAATCCCACGGATGGAGGACCCTGGTAGGCTGCAGTCTATGGGGTCGCTAAGAGTCAGACATGACTGAGCGACTTCACTTTCACTTTTCACTTTCATGCATTGGAGAAGGAAATGCCAACCCACTCCAGTATTCTTGCCTGGAGAATCCCAGGGACGGGGGAGCCTGGTGGGCTGTCGTCTCAGGTCGCACAGAGTCAGACACGATGGAAGCGACTTAGCAGTAGCAGCAGAAACCAACTGCATAATGAAAAATGATAAAAGCATAAACACATGGAAACTAAACAACAGTGCTACTAAAAAAATGGGTGAATGAAGAAAACATGAAATACTATGACAGAAAGTGGAAACACAAATTTACAAAATCTGTGTCATATTGCAAAAGCTAAAAAAAGGAAAATTTCTAGCAATACAGGGTTTCCTCAAGAAGCAAGTAAAACAGAAAAATCTCAAACAACCTGATCTGCCATGTAGAGGAATTAGACAAAGAACAAAGTTAAAAATGGAGGAAATAATAAAGAGCAAAGAGGAAATAAACAAAATTAAATAACAAAAAAGAAAGAAAGAATAAACGAAAAGAACATAGATACAAAGATCCTCAACAAAATACTAGCGAACCAAATCAAACAACACGTTAAAAGGATCATACACCATAATCAAATGGGGTTTATCTTAAGGATGCAAGAATTCTTAAATATACACAAATCAAACAATGTGAGATACCACATTAATAAACTGAAGAATAAAAACCAACTGATCATCTCAACAAAGGCAGAGAAAGCTTTTGAAAAAACTCAACACCCATTTATTTAAAAAAAAAAGAAAAAACTATCCAGAAAGTGGGCACAGAGGGAAGCTACATCAACATAATAAAGACCATACATGACAAACCCACAGCAAACATCATTCTCAACAGTGAAATATTGAAAGTATTACCTCTAAGATCAGGAACAATGCAAGGATATCCACTCTTAACACTTTTATTCAATATAGTTATGGAAGTCATAACCATGACAATAAATGAAGTAAAAAAAAAAGAAAAGAAAATGAATCCAAATTGAAAAAAAAAGAAGACTGTCATTGTCTGCAGATGACATGATTTTATACATAAAAAATCCTAAAGATGCTACCAGAAAACCACTTGTTGCTGTTCAGTTGTTAAGTCGTGTTTGACTCTTTGTGACCCCATGGATTGCAGCACACTAGACTCATCTATACTTCACTATCTTTCAGAATTTGTTCAAACTCATGTCCATTGAGTTGTTGAGGATATCTAACCATCTCATCCTCTGTCACTCCCTTCTCCTTTTGCCTTCAAGCTTTCCCAGCATCAAGGTCTTTTCCAGTGAGTCAGCTTTTTACATCAAGTGATCAAAGTATTGGAAAACTACTAGAGCTCATCATTGTATTTGGTAAAGTTGTGGGATATAAAATTAATACATAGAAATCTCTTGTATTCTTATACACTAACAGTGGAATCAGAAAGAGAAATTAGGGAAACTATTATGTTTACCATCACATCAAAAATTATAATACCTAGGAATAAACCTAAGAAAGCAAAAAATATGTACTCAGAAAACTATAAGATGGTGATGAAAGTAATCAAAATGACACAAACAAATGGAGAGATATATTATGTTCTTGGATTGAAAGAATCAGTATTTTCAAAATGAATATACTACTCAAAGCAATCTGCAGATTCAGTGCAGCTGCTACTGCTGCTAAGGCGCTTCAGTCGTGTCCGACTCTGTGCGACCCCATAGACGACAGCCCACCAGGCTCCCCCATCCCTGGGATTCTCCAGGCAAGAACATTGGAGTGGGTTGCCATTTCCTTCTCCAATGCATGAAAGTGAAAAGTGAAAGTGAAGTTGCTCAGTCGTGTCTGACTCTTAGCGACCCCATGGACTGCAGCCCACCAGGCTCCTCTGTCCATGGGATTTTCCAGGCAAGAGTACTGGAGTGGGGTGCCATTGCCTTTTCTGAGATTCAGTGCAATTCCTATCAAATTACTGAGGCATATTTTATAGACTTAGAACAAAAATTTTTATAATTTGTATGGAAATATAAAAGACCTTGAATAGCCAAAGTAATCTTGAGAAAGGAAAACAGCTAGAGGAATGAGGCCCCCTGACCTCAGACTATACTACAAAGCTAGAGTAATTAAAACAGAGTGTTACTGAAACAAATACAGAAATATGTTGATAGATAAATGGAACAAGAGAGAAAGTCCAGAGATAAACTCAAGTAGCTATGGTCACCTAATCTAAAACAAAGGTGGCAAGAATATGCAATGGAGAAAGGACAAGCTTTTTAATAAGAGGTGCTGGAAAAATTGTGCAGCTACATGTAAAATAATCAAATTAAAACATTCTTTAACACCATACACAAAAATAAAGCAAAAATGGATTAAGACCTAAATCTTAAATGTAAGACCAGAGACTGTAAAACTCTTAGAGAAAAACATAGTCAGAACACTCTCTGACATAAATTGCAGCAAGCTCTTTTTTGATGCACCTCCTAGAGTGATGAAAATAAAAAAAAAATAAAATAAATGAGACCTAGCTAAACTGAAAATTTAATTTTTAAGCACAGCAAATGAGACCATAAATAAAACAATCCACAGAACAGGAGAATGTTTGCAAAGGAAGCAACCAACGAAGGATTAATCTCAAAATATACAAAGTGCTCATATAGGTAAATATCAAACATGCAAAAATCCCAATTAAAAAACAAATAAGTAGAAGATCAAATTAGACATTTCTCAAAAAAAGACATAGAGATGGCCAGGAGGTGCATGAAAAGATGCTCAGCATCACTAAGTATTACAGAAATGCAAACCAAAATGAAGTATCACCTCACACTGGTCAGGAGAGCCATCATCAAAAAACCTGCAAACAATAAATGCTGGAGATGGTGTGAAGAAAAGGGAACATTCCTACCCTGCCAATAGGAATGTAAGTTGGTATGGAGACTCTGGAGAACAGTATGGAGACTCCTTAAAAAACTAAAATTAGATATACCATATGTTCCAGCAGTCCCACTTCTGGGGTATATAGATGGATAAATCTATAATTCAATAAGATACATGTACCTCAGTGTTCATTGCAGCACTATTTATGATAGCCAGGATATGGAAGCTACCTAAATGACCATCAAAGAAGGAATGAATAATGAAGACCTGGGACATATATACAATTGAGTATTACTCAGCCATTAAAAAAGAATGAAATAATGTCCTTTCAGGAATATGGGTAGACCTAAAAATTGTCATATTAAATTATGTAAGTCAGAAAGAGGAAGACAAACATCATGATACCTCTTATATGTAGAATCTATAAAAAGTGGTACAAATGTACTTATTTACAAAGCAGAAAAAGAGTCATAGGTTTAGAATATAAACATGTTTACCAAGGGGAAAGAGTTGGGGAGGGATAAGAGAAATTGGGATTGACAGAATCACACTAATTTATTTAAAATAGATAATTAAAAAGGACCTACTGTGTAGCACAGGGAATTCTACTCAATACTCTAATAACCTATATGGGAAAAGAATAAATAAGACTGCATAAATGTATTTGAATAATTGGTTCACTTTGCTGTAGTTGTGAAACTAACACAACGTTGTAAATCAATTATACTCCAAGTAAAATGAAAAATAAATAGAATACTACATTACATTTAGAGACCATGCCTTCTTAGGCTACACTTAACTGTAATACTTCCGTACCTTTCTTTGTTTTTCATGGCTTTGACATCTGGAGAAAGTCTTATTCAGGTATTTCATAGAATGCCCCTTGATTGGTATTTGTTTAGTTTCTTTTTGTTTTTCCTTCATGATAAGACCATCAGTTGTATCATTGTTTTTTGGCTTTCAGTTGCATTGGTAAATGGAGAAACTGAATAGGAAATCAGAGCGGGATGAGGTTGTGTTTAAAACTTCCATGGTTCTCGCAGGGTGAGGAACTTGGGCTGACTGTATTCTTCAAACACAGTGAACAACTCTATTCCTCAAATACAGTGAACAATCCTATTCACGGTGTCTCTGTCTACAGTTTTCAGGTTCTTGTACCCACTCCCTCTCCTTGTCATTTCAAGGATTTAAAGTAATTGCATCTTCGCTCTTACTATTCCTAAGCTATTTCATTACCCCTCATAAGTTCCCAATCCCTCACACACATCTTTGAAAACAGTCCCTTTATTAAAAATTTCTTGGATCATCCTAATGAAAGTGTGCCATTTATTCCATTGGAATCCTGTTTAGTATATTATGAATCAAATTTAATTTCTCCTGACATTGAGGCAGAACCAACTTTTTAAAAATAAATTTTTATTGTTATGTAGTACCTCTAAGAGAAATTATTTGTTAATAATTATTATTACTCTTGGTTTAGCACTATCATTTCTTTGAAATTCTCCCAAATATGACAGATGTTTGTTTATTTAATTTTCTATTTCATTCCCTAAACTACTGACTACAATTTCAAATAAGTCCATTTCATTGCATCTCTCTTCCAAATCCATTTAGATTAGTTAAATATCTCCTTACCAAGACAGAGTTGACTGCTGCTATATCTATAGTCACAGGGAATAGCCACAGGCTGTTAGTTTATGAGCTGTCATGTAAGAAACCAACTTCCTTGTGTCCACCAAAATCATATAGGTGCCTCTGTCACCCCAGATGAGTTCAGCCTTCCAGCCATCCTCTCCAAGCCACAGAACACATGTGTGAAGACACTGTGCACCTTCCAATTGGGCCTATCTGCCAAGTTAATACCACAAAGTTTTCTTATGTGACATCACATAAGAACTAACTAGCCAAGCTTTACCCAAATGCCTGGTCTAGAAAAACATGAGATGTAATTTTTTAAGTTGCTATTTTAAGCAGTTAGGTTAGTTAGTTTGCTATGAAGAAATACAAAACCAAAGCAGAATCTAGTACCTGAAAGAAGTGTTTTTGCCTAACATTGTCACCATAGGGCACTGCTTTTGATTTGGAACAGATGGCAGAAGTTTCAACGGCCTCAATGGGACCAACTCTACAAGCTGGAAATGACACTAGATAAAGGCATTAAAGACAACAAGAAAAATGTTACTGGAGCCTGGAGAAAAGAGATGATGATATGTTCTTATGAGCTGTTTGGCAACACTGCCACATATAGTAAACTAGAACAATGGGTACATGTTCACTATACATGTATTCAGGTTCTGTTTAGAAGGCTACTAATAGGGTAGCTTTTGACACCTTATGAGGCACACTAAAGCAATAGCATTATTTTATTTGTGTAGTTTTGCTATACAAATACACACATATGTTAATTACTTTAAACAACTGGTAGTGTGTATCATGGTGGTATTTTATTAGTCTCACAAGAAAGTTTCATGGCTTATATTTGATTGAGGATGGACTAAGCTTCCATGACTTGAAATATTTCCTTTCCTCCATGTTAATTTTCAACTTCTCCTTTTAAATTATTTTGTTATTTAAGCACTTCATTATGTCACTTAGATATACAAATCAGTAACCACAATTATCAAAGCTCTTAATTATGCATTAAATCTAAGCAATACATTCCTCAATAACTTGTACACAATTCTAGAGTTAGTCATCATGGATGTTAATTATAACTGTAGATTTAGGGCTCTAAGAATCATTGAAGACTTTCATTCTCTAGTTTTAAAGTGCATTTGTAGGCTAGTATACCTGATGTGAGCAAAATAAATATGCTTAAAATTGTATTAGCTCTTCTAATAGTGAGACAGTGTTCAAATCGACCTCAAAAATGTTCAATTTAGCTGAAATCTTCTTTGTCAAGTAATCAATGTGTTTACTGAATGATAAAAGTGGTGTCAAGAAGCTAGCAAGACTTAAAGTTATTTGAAAGATAGAAAGCAGGCCAAGGAAAATTCACAGACTTGAACTTTACCATCATTAATCAGAAGGGATGATATCAAGAGAAAAATGGAACATCTGTTTGCATTTTTCCAAAGTGTAAGAGTGAGGTAAGTAGTTGACCTCATGAATAAACACTGAAAAAACAATTGGTAAAATGGGTATGTACAACAGATGGTGTTTCCCATCATTGATGGTTTTGATTTTGATTTGAGAGAGTTTATTCATATTTTAGGAGCGGAATTAAAATGCATAAATCACAAAAAATAATTGATAAGTGATATTTAATTAGATGTAGTTTGTTCTATTCTATGCCTTTCGTCTACAACCTTACACACACAGGAAAACACATAAAGCATGTTTATTACGGCTTGACTATCAGCTATTGGGCAGAAGTAGATGACTTATCCTTCCCCCTCCCTGTTTTGTTATAGTTATCACATTAATCATTATTTAAAATGTGGAAAATATACATCGAGTCATGAAAAGAAGGACGCCTTGAAGAAATGTCCTTGATGCTGAACAAGGCTTATATAAATGGCAAACTATTGAGCACAGAATAAATGAGGTAATTAATTACCATTCAGTTTTACAGATGGAAAAGCTGAGTCACCAGGAGGTCAAGTTGCTTGCCCAAGGTCACAGAACAAGCTATTAGCAATATTATGCAGTTCTCCTGATTCTTTTTTATTTCTTCTCATATTTTATTAAGTATAGCAAGAAGCACTAAAAAGAAATATTCTCCACATATACAGCAAGTTCATTCCTTTAATTTGGTATTGACACAAAAACAATGAAAGCAATTTTAGGGTTTGGTTTTGTTTTGCTTTTTTCCCACATAAATATACTTTACTTTTTATTTCTCTTTTCGCTATCACTGCAGAAATTGATTTGTTCCTTTAAAGTCTCTAAAACAGCAGAAATCAACTAGAATATAGGAGCCATTTCTGCATTAGTGTATATAGGAAAGTGAACATATGTCAGTGGAAAGCCCTCTATAAAATAACCCTTGCTTTCTTCTGATGACTGATCTAATAGAAATCACTTTATACTATATGAATGAAAATCCAGTAAACTAAAACAATTTTGATATCATATTGCATAAGTTTACTACAACATTTATGTTTCTAAGTGGCTAGCACTCTGATTCACATATTACATTACATTTAATGGAAATATTAATTTAGTGTGGCATACATGGGCTAAAAAATACTTGGATGCTACTTAATGTCTTATGGAGTCAAAAATTAAATGTATGCTTTAATTTGATATAAACACTAGTTTTATATAATGCCATATTTATGTGTGCCTTCGGAACAAATCTTCTGTGTCATATATGAATTCACTTCATGGTTGGGCATGAAAATATAGTTTTTAAATAGAAGCTGATTTCATATTTTTATATCCAGATACCTCTGTATATAATAAATAATGTCTTCACTTTCACATGGTTGTTTAACCTAGAACATGTTAAAATTTACCTTCTTTCTATATTTACCAAACTAGATATATAACTATGTAAAAATTTCTGTTCTGTGAATGTTACAAAATATGTTCACGGGTATAAATTTTTACACTAACATGCACACATATCTCAGTTCTCAGGATCTCAGTCTGCTTCTAAGGTAAACCATTTAATATCACAACATTGCAACTCACTCAAGTATTCTTGCCTAGAGAATTCTGTGGATGGAGGAGCCTGGTGGGCTGCCATCTATGGGGTCACACAGAGTTGAACACGACTGAAGCGACTTAGCAGCAGCAGCAGCAATCCCAAGTATATACCCTAAACACTAAAGACAAAGTAGCTGATGTTGAAAGTTTCTATTAAGACCTACAAGACCCTCTAGAAATAACACCCAAAAAAGATGTCCTTTTCATCATAGGGCTCTGGAATGCAAAAGTAGAAAGTCAAGAGATACCTGGGATAACAGGCAAGTTTGGCCTTGGAGTACAAAATGAAGCAGGGCAAAGGCTAACACATTTGCCATGAGAAGGCACTGGTCATAGCAAACACCCACTTCTAACAACACAGGAAACAACTCTACACATGGACATCACCAGATGATCAATGGCAAAATCAGATTGATTATATTCTTTGCAGGTGAAGATGGAGAAGCTCTATAGGGTCAGCAAAAAGCAAGACTGAGAGCTGACTGTGACTCAGATCGTGAAATCCTTATGGCAAAATTCAGACTTAAATTGAAGAAAGTAGGGAAAACCATTAGACCATTCAGATATGATGTAAATTAAATCCCTTACAATTATACAGTGGAAGGGACAAATTGATTCCAGGGATTAGATCTGATAGAGTGTCTGAAGAACTATGGATGGAGGTTCGTGACATTGTACAGGAGGTGGTGATTAAAACCCTCACCAAGAAAAAGAAATGCAAAAGGTAAAATGGTTGCCTGAGGAGGCCTTACAAAAACTGAGAAAAGGAGAGAAGTGAAAGACAAAGGAGAAAAGGAAATATACACTCATCTGAAGGCAGAGTTCTAAAGAATATCAAGGAGAGATAAGAAAGTCTTCTTATGTGAACAATGCAAAGAAATAGAGGAAAACAATAGAATGCAAAAGACTAGCGTTCTCTTCAAGAAAATTAGAGATACAAAGGGAAGATTTCATGCAAGTATGGGCACAATAAAAGACAGAAATATTATGGACCTAAAGGAAGCAGAAGATATTAAGATGAGATGGCAAGAATACACAGAAGAACTATACAAAAAAAAGTCTTAATGACCCAGATATTCATGATGCTGTGATCACACACCTAGAGCCAGACATCCTGGAGTGCAAAGTCAAGTGAGCCTTAGGAAGCATCACTATGAACAAAGCTAGTGGAGGTGATAGAATTCCATTTGAGCCATTTCAAATCCTAAAAGATAATGATATAAAAGTGCTGCACTCAATAGGCCAGCAAATTTGGAAAACTCAGCAGTGGCCACAGGACTGGAAAAGGTCAGTTTCATTCCAATCCCAAAGAAAGGCAATGCCAAAGAATATTCAAACTACTGCACAATTGCACTAATCTCACATGCCAGCAAAGTAATGTTCAAAATTCTCCAAACAAGGCTTCAACAGTACATGAACCGAGAACTTCCGGATGTTCAGGCTGGATTTAGAAAAGGCAGAGGAACCAGAGATCAAATTGCCCATATCTGTTGGATCATACAAAAAGCAAGACAATTCCAGAAAAAACATCTACTTCTGCTTTATTGATTGTGCCAAAGCCTTTGACTATGTGGATCACAACAAACTGTGAAAAATTCAAAAGTGAAGTCTCTCAGTCGTGCCTGCCTCTTTGCGACCCCATAGACTGTAGCCTACAGATTTTTCCTTTAATGGGATTTTCCAGGCAAGAGTACCAGTGTGGGTTACCATTTCCTTCTCCAGAGGATCTTCCTGAGCCAGGGATCGAAGCCAGGTCTCCCACATTGCAGGCAGACATTTTACCATCTGAGCAACTAGGGAAGCCTAAAGAAATGAGAATATCAGACCACCTTACCTTCCTCCTGAGAAATCTGTATGCAAGTCAAGAAGCAACAGTTAAAACCAGAAATGGAACAATGGACTGGTCCCAAATTGGAAAAGGAGTATGTCAAGGCTATATATTGTCTGCCTGCTTATTTAACTTGTATGCAGAGCATATCATGCAAAATACACAGCTGGATGAAAAACAAGCTGGAATCAGATTGCTGGGACAAATATCAGTAACCTCAGACATGATGACACCATTCCAATGACAGAAAGTAAAGAAAAACTAAAGAGCCTCTTAATGAGGATGAAAAAGAGGAGAGTGAAGAAAATGGCTTATAACTCAACATCCAAAAACAAAGATCATGGCATCCGGTCCCATCAGTTCAGTTCAGTCACTCAGTTGTGTTCAACTATTTGTGATCCCATGGACCATAGCATGCCAGGCCTCCCTGTCCATCACTAACTCCCAGAGTTTACCCAAACTCATGTCCATTGAGTCAGTGATGCCACCCAACCATCTCATCCTCTGTCATCCCCTTCTCCTCCTACCTTCAATCTTTCCCAACATCAGGGTCTTTTCAAATGAGTCAGTTCTTTGCATCAGGTGGCCAAAGTATTAGAGTTTCAGCTTCAACATCAGTCCTTCCAATGAACACCCAGGACTGATCTCCTTTAGGATGAACTGGTTGGATCTCCTTGCAGTCCAAGGGACTCTCAAGAGTCTTCTCCAATACCACACTTCAAAAGCATCAATTCTTTTGCACTCAGATTTCTTTATAGTTCAACTCTCACACTCATCACATGACTACTGGAAAAATCATAGCCTTGACTAGATGGATCTTTGTTGGGAAAGAAATGCCTCTGCTTTTTAATATGCTGTCTAGGTTGGTCATAACTTTCCTTCCAAGGAGTAAGCGTATTTTAATTTCATGGCTGCAATCACCATCTACAGTGATTTTGGAGCCCCCCAAAAATAAAGTCATCCACTGTTTCCACTGTTTTCCCATCTATTTGCCACGAAGTGATTGGACCAGATACCATGATCTTAGTTTTCTTAACGTTGGGCTTTAAGCCAACTTTTTCACTCTCCTATTTCACCTTCTTCAAGAGGTTCTTTAGTTCTTCTTCACTTTCTGCCATAAGGGTGGTATCATCTGCATATCTGAGGTAACTGATATTTCTCCCGGCAATCTTGATTCCAGCTAGTGCTTCATCCAACTCTTCACTTCATGGCAAATAGATGGGGAAAAAATGGAAATAGTGACAGGCTTTATTTTCTTGGGCCCCGAAATCACTGCAGATGGTGACTGCAGCCATGAAATTAAAAGACACTTGCTCCTTGGAAGAAAAGATATGACCAACCCAGACAGCATACTAAAAAGCAGAGACATTACTATCCCAACAAAGGTCTGTCTAGTCAAAGCTATGGTTTTTCTATTAGTCATGTGTTGATGTGAGAGTTGGGCCACAAAGAAAGCTGAGCACTGAAGAACTGATGCTTTTGAACTGTGGTGTTGGAGAAGACTCTTGAGGGCACCTTGGACTGCAAGATCAAACCAGTTAATCTTAAAGCAAATCAACCTGTGAATATTCATTGGAAGGACTGATGCTGAAGATGAAGTTTCAATACTCTGGCCACCTTTTTTTTTTTTTTTGGCCACCTGTTTGGAAGTGCTGACACATGGAAAAAGACCCTGATGCTGGGAAAGATTGAAGGTAGGAGAAGAGGATGACAAGATATGATGGTTGGACGTCATCACTGACTCAATGGACATGAGTTTGAGCAAGCTCTGGGAGTTGATGATGGATAGGGAACCCTGGTGTGCTGTAGTCCATGGGATCGCAAAGCACTGGACATGACTGAGTGACTGAACTGAACTGAACCGACCTATCTCCATCAATTTGTCACTCTTGTCCTTCTCAAGGGCTAATAGGTTTTTTCTCTATGGCATGTCAACACATACCCAAAGGGTCTAGCCATGTACATCAAAGGCACACACTTAACATAACAGTTAAGTTTAAGAATCAGATTTGTGGCAAATCGGGATGATTCCACTAACAACATTCTGGCCTAATGTGAAACCCTAGTCAATAGTCAGGACCACACTATAGGTGTATTTTAAGAATTGCCCTAAGACAGTAATTAAATAATCTTTTTCGGCTCTTTTTCATCTTACTAACAAAAATTTTTCTCCCTCACTTTTTGAAATATGTTCTCTCTTCCCTTGGCTTAAAGTTGACTCCATTCCATTTTGATTTGTTTTCTATATCTATCAATTTCCTCTTGGTTATTGTTTTATTTTTTTCTTGCAAGTGTTTCACTTTACATCTGCTTATCTTCTGATTTGGGACCCTTAAATATCAATTTCTGTCTTCAGCCTTCTTCTCTTCTTTATCTATACAATTTCCATGAATAACTATCAAATGTTTTCTGATATTTTTAAATCTACAGCTCCATACAGACTTGGCTGCATATAACTTCTTGGATATTTTATAGGTGTCTCATACTCAAAATTTAACTCAATACCAGCCAAACAAAATATTTTACTTTTCTTATGCAATTTGTCTAAGAGAATGGGGCTACTTATATTAATCAGCTTCCACTAGATAATGCTATATTAAAAAAAGCAACCTCAAACTCATTTAATTACTCAAACCCCTAACTGTCATCATTGACCACTTCTTCACATGTATAATCCACAAGCAATAAGTTAGAAAGCCTTGTTTATTCTCATCCTCTAATGACTCTCACAGAGAAGGCAATGGCACCCCACTCCAGTATTCTTGCTTGGAAAATCCCATGGATGGAGGAGATTGGTGGGTTGCAGTCCATGGGGTCGATAGGAGTCAGACATAACTGAGCAACTTCACTTTCATTTTTCACTTTCATGCATTGGAGAAGGAAATGGCAACCCACTCCAGTGTTCTTGCCTGGAAAATCCCAGGGATGGGGGAGCCTGGTGGGCTGCCATCTACTGGGTCGCACAGAGTTGGACATGACTGAAGTGACTAAGCAGCAGCAGCAGCAATGACTCTCAATATTTCTTCATTTTTCCCCTATTTTTTTTATAACCTCTATTACATTAAGTATCATTAGCCATGTCTTATTTGTATTATTGCAATAGCCTTCTAAACTGAATTCGCCAGTTTTCATGAACTCACCAATCCTATTTCCTCAAATATCAAAGTGACATTTCTGAAAATTATCTTATTGCATTAAAAACATGTACATTTGGGTCAGATTGAAATACTGTCTTCTTATATTTACTCTCACTGAAAAGGATAATAACATTCTGGCTCTACGAGTTCAAATGTGATTGTATGACTTACTTTGGTCAACAAAGGTATGTGGAAAATATTAGGTTGGGCAATGATTTAAGAACCTATGTGTTTTTACAACATTCTGTCTTACCTTTGCCACAGTGATTGGCAATGTCCAGAAAATGGTTGCATTGTCGCTCTGTTAACCTGGTTCTTAGAGTAAAAAAGACAGTGGAAGAGCCCAGTCATACCCCCAGCCATCTGTCAAGTACCCTTCAAAACAGCAAGAAGTGTCCCTATGCTTTTAAAAACACTCAGATATTAGGATTTTTTTTAAACCACAACATAACCACTTCTACGCTGACCAGTGCAACTTCTGGCCACTGAACCTTTGAAACACTTACTATGTTTATGGGATTCCCTTCCTTATAAGTCTTGGTGAGTCAAGTGTACCTAACATGGTACACTGTGTTAGGATTTACCAGAAAAGCAGACCAATAGGATGTAAATAGACAGAAAGAAAAGAAAGTGAAGTGGATCAGTTGTGTCTGACTCTTTTTGACCCCATGGACTGTAGCCTGCCATGCTCCTCTGCCCATGGGATTTTCCAGGCAACAATACTGGCGTGGGTTGCCATTTCCTTCTCCAGGGGATCTTCCCGACCCAATGATTGAATCTGTGCCTCCTGCACTGCAGGCACACTCTTTACCCTCTGAGCCACCAAATAGAAAGATAGATAATAATTAGATAGGTATGTAACTATATGTTTATGTAGATAGATATAAATGGATATCTATCTATACGCTAACTATCATCTAGCTCTCTACCTAAGAAGAGGGAGAGATTGACATAGTTGAACAAATTGACATGCACAACTGTGTAGGCTGGCAAATCCCAAATATGAGTAGCAGGCTGACAGGCTGGTGACCTTGGGAGGAATTGTAGTTCAAGTCTAAAGGCTGTCTCCGGGGAGACTTTCTTCTTCTTCAGGTAAGGTCAATTTTTGTTTTTGTTTTCTATGAAGGTCTTGAACTGATTAGATGTGGCCAACCCAATGATGAAATGGTTGCTATATTCTAAGGCTAATGATTTAAATGTCAATCTCTTCTAAAAACAAATGCCTTCACAGAAACATCTAGAATGAGTCTGACCAAATATCAGGGTGCCATTTCCAACCTAGTTGACACAGAAAATTAACTATCATACTCTCTTTAAGGAAGTTGGGAAAGCTAGATATTTTCTTTCCCATCATCCTCAGCAGCAAGGATATGGCATGGGCTGAAGCATGAGGTGCATATAATCCAGACACTGAACTGAAAATCAGTGATACAAAGAGCAAAATGTATAAAAAACGATTTGTGGTTATAATGTGCTTTCAGCAAGAACAAACCTCTAGTTTCTTTAGGTTCAGCATCGTGGTTCAAGCTGCAGCATTCAAAGCACAAGAGGCAGTAGCATTGATAGGATCTTGTCCTTTCTTCCTCCTTTCAAATTCTGAGATCTGTTCTCTAGATTTCCTGGTGAATCCAGGAGGACTTGTGCTCTTTATACCTCCCTGTTTTAATGAACCGAAATTGGCTGCTGTTACTTAAGAACCATGGCTGATTCTTGTAAACATCTTGTAACACAATACTGAAATTCCTGCTACCAAATGCAAACATTTGAGGCTTGTCATGTAGCCTGTGCCACTTCTGGTGTGTCTCCTTCTTAAATTCTAGGATTTATCACTTACATAAGTATATTTCTCTGTCTTGGACTCTCTCTTCTACTATTGACTTATTAAGTAGTTCAAGAAAGCTTATTCAAAAAGTCTAAAAGTCACTGGCTCTAGAAATCTTGTCGAAATGTAGAACTCTTACTCTACCAATATTTTGGATCATTTTAAGTATTGATATCTCTGTGATACTTATTTTGCAAACTTCTATCAAACTCATAATACTGTATTACATTAATTGTCAAAAACTCATATAACAAAATGATGACAGAAGCCATTAAACCACTGTCTTTCATTACCAGATTCTATGTAAAGCCTAATATCTCATATATGTTTAATATTTTTAAAAATAAAATTTTGAATGAATGAACATATAAACAGAAAAAATTTAAGAAATAAAAAAAAGTTTCAAAGAAAAGATAAAGTTAAAGAGACAAGATGACCAGGATCAGAGAAGTATTATTAGAAAAGCTGGCTTTTTAAAAATATGCACAAAAGTGAGTCACGGTTCCCAGGTCGTGCAGTGGTAAAGAATCCGCCTGCCAGTGCAAGAGACACAAATGGCACAGATTTGATCCCTTTGTCAGGAAGATCCTCTGAAGCGGGAAATAGCAACCTGCTCCAGTATTCTTGCCTGAAAATTTCCATGGACAGAGGAGCTTGGTGGGCTACAGTCTGTGGGGTTGCAGAGTTGGACAAAACTGAGTGACTGAACACACATATACACACATATAAGTGAATTAAATTGAGGTGTGAAGAGGTAAGGGGGAAGGGGCTTTTTCATTTTCCTCTAGAAATTTTGGTCAAGTACACATACTTGGACTGCAAGGAGATCCAACCAGTCCATTCTAAAGGAGATCAGCCTTGGGATTTCTTTGGAAGGAATGATGCTAAAGCTGAAACTCCAGTACTTTGGCCACCTCATGCGAAGAGTTGACTCATTGGAAAAGACCCTGATGCGGGGAGGGATTGGGGGCAAGAGGAGAAGGAGATGACAGAGGATGAGATGGCTGGATGTCATCGCCGGCTTGATGGACATGAGTTTGCGTAAACTCTCGGGACTTGGTGATGGACAGGGAGGCCTGGCATGCTGCGATTCATTGGGTCTCAAAGAGTCGGACATGACTGAGCGACTGAACTGGACTGATGAGGAATTTGCTATGAGATGCGCAAAAGAAAGGCTTGTATCTGATGAAAAGAATCCATGAAGGGTTTTTTTGTTTTTTTTTTTTTTTAGTTAGGAGGATAGACTTTCTCAGATTCATCACATACAGGAAGAATGCTTGGATATACTTATTTCCAAGCATATCTGGAGTTCACACAGAGAGACTAATTTCTGATTGTAGATCTTGGACTCTTATTCTTATTTACTGAATGGAGATCAAAGCTGTCCCTTACAGGGCTTACTGCAAGCTGATGGAAAAGGGCTCCAGAACACTCCTTTTTCCTGCTAAGTTAGCAGGGCTTTGTTTAACAGATCATTTCAGAACTAGGAGATAGTATCATCCAATATCCTCATTAAACTGACTGAGAAATCAGAGGCTCAGGTGAATTAGATCTTGAGATTTGCTCTCAGAGTGATTGCTCTAAGAAAATGGCTTTGGGGCCAGAAATCCTAGGTTTGAGTCCCAGCTCACCACCATTTACTGGCTGTGTGACCTCAAGCAAGTTATCTTCAGTTTTCTCATCAGTTAAATGAGAGGTTTGTGTGGTATTTCACAAATAAACATCTTAGGGGGACCTTTCTTGTAGAGTTGTTGTGAAAATAAACTGAGATAAGACAAGTGAAGTGCTTAGTACAATGCCAAGCATGTGGTCACAGTAAACATTAATATTATTCTTGCCATTATAAGAGCATTTGTATGCATGAGGATGATACAATATAAACTTGCATGCAAAAAAATTTTTTTTAATGTTATTGGGATTTCTACAAAAAGAATGTAGTAAACATTAAAGAAGACACACAGGCCAAAAAAAAAAAAAAGAATTTATATAATTACAATATTTTCAAGTATTAAGTAATATTCTTATGAAGTATAAATTTATTTAACACAAATCACTGATAATAATATATTTAGAAACTTTGATTTGTATTGAGAAACCAAGACTTTATAATTAGCTCTTTCACTAAATCTTTAAGTCATCAGTAAAAGTGACACAGAAAAAGGGGAAGGGTGAATGGAGATAGGAATGGATGAATGTTTAGACAAATATGCTCTGTAAGGTGTACTTGAAATCAATCACTATTAATCGTGTTCCATTAGGTGAGCAATTGCTTAACTAGACTGCTTTTCTGAACTCAACACTTGCTTTAGCCATTTTTTTCTTTGTCTTTATTGATTGCCAATGGGGTTGTCATTTTGACTAATGCATTTATTTAAGGGCATCAAGCAATGATGATCTTATTCCTTTGGCTTGTGGGAAAGTGATGCCCCTCTGGATTTCAGGGAGGCGGTATACAAAAGGAAAGTAAGTGTCTTTAAAAAAAAACAGACTAGATACAGAAACCTCACAAATAAAGAAGGGGAAATGGAAATAGAAAAAGCATCACATGGAGGATAATATGGAGTTTTGTTTTTCATAAAGGACTTTTTTTTGTCTTTTTGGTTTCATAAAGAAGTAAGTTTAAAATGGTCATATCATTTCCTTAAATGCCATTTTCTTAGTAAATATATTTGTTTTCAACTAGATCATTTAGAGAGATGGGGTTGCTAAAATGCAAATTATATAAGTGAATCACTCTTGGCCCACTTTCTGGAGGCTTGCTGCCCCCTATTTTTTTCTCCATCACTACTTCAGAGTGACTATGTCACAGTGCATACTTCATTATTACTTGCTTGCATACATTTCTCATTGATGCTCTCCACACTCCCTACCTTGACGAAAGAAGTCTTCTCAAAATCCTAACTCATGGCATGTCTCCATCTTGTTTTCTATGCTCCAGCTTTCAGACATTACCCCTACAGCTTCTTCATGCCAATTGCCTCCAATTAAGGCACACTCTGCAGCTTTCCTATGCCTCTGCCTGCTTTTGAATCTCTGACAAAATGCAAAAGATGGTGGTTGACTCTCTTGCCCTAGAAAGTTATGAATAAATAGGCTTTGGTTCTCATTTGGTTGTAGTTCATTTATTTCCATAAATGTTTCAGGTTTTAAAGTAAAGATTTTGTGTAGTATATTCTCCTGGGTATAAAACAGGGTTCTAAGTTGCATTGGCTGAGAACCAAAAAGGGATTAATAGAACATGTAGATGTGGAGGATGAAGGCTGACTTATGTCCTGAGTCATAGCTTGGATGAAATACCACCAACGTAGCCCCGATTCTTTCAATATCACACTAATGAACTCAGAAGACTGGGCTACATGCTCTTTCGTGTACTGTAAGATCTGAAATGCCCATCTCAACAACTAGATTTTGTGTAAAATAAAGAACTCTGCATTATATTTGAGGGGAAGAAGCTGCCTCACAGACAGGCTGGAGAACAGAAAGGAAATATCCTTTCAAAGTCCTACTGCAATTATCTCTAAGGAGTGCTTTCTTGACATCAACTGTGGAGACACACTTATTGGTCTGTTAGTGTTGTGCAGGATAATGATGATAGTAATAACTATAATGAAAAATATGTTAGACTGTTTCTCACTAATTTAGAATTTCTATGAGTGAGAGAGAGAATTATCATTATGTTGATTCCATGGTTAGTGAAAACTATAAAATGCTTCAGTATAAGGAGAAATAGATCTTTTTTGTAAGGATTATGCAAGGATCATATGAAATATTTCATATTTATGTAGAATGTGGCTCAGATGGTAAAGAATCTGCCTGAAAATTCAGGAGAACCAGGTCTGATCCCTGGATTGGAAAGATCCCCTGCAGGAGGGTGTGGCAACCCACACCAGTATTCTTGCCTGGAGAATTCCATGGCAGAGGAGCCTGGTTGGTTAGAGTACATGGGGTCGAAAGAGTTGGACAAGACTGAGAAACTAACACTTTCCTCACTTTTCTATACAAGAATTATATGAAATATTTTATATTTATGCAAAATACAGCTACTAAGATAATAATTCATATGAAATATTTTACCTGAATAATACCTCTTACCATGATAAGATTTGGAAATTAGCATTTGGGATAATAGTGAAGATACATGGGCTGTGAAAAGGACATAAATAAGCAGAACATAGATCCACAAAAGATGAACATATCACTTGCTGGACATCATACTAATAGAAATATGTGTACTTAATTTGATATGTGTAATTCTCTTTTTTGAAGAGGGTCAGTTCATTAAGGGAAAAACCTGAAAAGTTTTCATTTTGGCAGTAACTGTCTAATCTATGATAAATACCCTCCAACCTGCCTCCATTTTTCTGCTGGAGGTGCTCATTTTGTTAACAGCATCTCAGTTTACTTCCACAGCTTCTCAGTTATTCATTATTAAGCTGTCACTGTTATTACTTTGGACTTTATGAAAACTTTAGCCTCATATTCAATTCAAATCTCTTCTCTCCACCAGCAGAGTCTTGTAATGAATGTGGTCATACAGTTGGCTTTTCAATGACAACTTTTCTCCTTCCTTCCACCATGTGCTTACTCCACAGGCAAAGTAGGGAACAGGCACCAGACAGGATCCTTACTCTCGACAAAAGCCCTCACTGGCCCTTTTAATGAGATGTCTCTACTACTCTAGTCCTTTTGTCTATGTGGTGACTGCCCTCTTTCACACTTATGAGGAAGATACACATGAAGGTTGATACCAGCTTCTCGGTGGGGCAGTCACAACTCCCTTTTCCACCCTCTTCTGAGACAGCATCTGGCTGTGCATGGGAAGAAATGCCAATCTATTCCATATGAAGTTACTCTTTCTTTACACACATTGCACTCCCTAAGAGCTGACTGATATGCTTCTCCCCAGATATATTTTTTGTTTTGGGGGGTTTAAGATTGCATGGATTGTAGGAGTGAAGATATTGGAAGGGTGACTTTTAGTGAAATGGTGATTATTATCAGAGAACATTTAGAAATGTGGTTGGCCTCAACCAATGAAATCTTTCTGAATTTAGAAGGAAGGGGACTTAGATCTTTTAGTCTTAAAACTTTAAGCTTAGTCACAATTCTGGGCATACACAAGTAACGCCCCTTCCAATGTTAACAACTTCTGCTAACTCATATATTTATAAATTATATGACAACATACAAAATATGTGCTGACAATATCGCAGTTGTTCGATTTAATGTTTGTCTAAATTTTTCTGGAGATTCTAGAGATTTTTGCAACTCTATAAATGCACTTCTTACAAGGAGTAAATTTCATCAATGCAAAAGATGAAATGAGGTGAGCATACTGAGAACATATACTTTAAGTGACTCAACCTAGCTTACATTCTAAAATTTAGTAAAAAATGTCAGATATTTAGAATAAAATAATCCCTATGTTACTCATACACACACATACATACACACACCTACTAATAAAACTGTGCTAGCAATAAATATCAACTTGTGTTAGTTATTAAATATGTATATCCTACTGAAACATCATGCTAGGTATACAGGGCCAAAAAAATTAAGATATAGATGGGAAAGATAGAATATCATGCTCTTTCTTTGGTTATTATTTTCAAAAATCAAAATTTGATGCTAAAGCTTTTAAAAACATAATTTGACATTGGATACTAATTCTTATAGTACATTGAAAAATGTGCATCTTAAAATCAACCACTTAGGTAGGTAGATTAAATTATTCATTTAGGTAGGTAGATTAAATTATTCATTTAATTACATTATTCACAGAAAAATTAAGGATACTATTCTAATGTGTGTCCTTTTAAATGTATTTTTCCCATTCACTGAAAAATGACATGTTAATTTGAATTTATTCATCGATGCAATTGAGAAATGAATCTCAAGTTAGCAGAAATAAACTAATAACAAAATAATTTATCTTTCAGTTTTGTTAATACTGCAGTGCAAACATTTGTTGAAGCATTGAATCACCTTATTAATCACTTAGACTATAACTTACCATCCTGTACTCCTTCCCTCCACCCATATTAAAAACAAAAACACAAACACAGGAAGAATGGATAATTTATGAAATACACTAGGTGAGGAAATAAGTTTATTTCCTTTAATTTTACTTCCATGAACGTAAATAAGCATTTACATAAATATTAGATATTCTTCATTTCCAGAGTTTCTAACTTAGAAACATACTGTTAAAACAATATGCAGCATTTTCCCTATGTATATCAATAAATAAAGCTTTCCTCTTTGAATTTACTAATTCAGTTATCTAGATGAAGTGATAAAAAGGTACTTGCTGTAAACATGATCTTGGCGAGAATCACAATGATGAGAACCAAAAAGCATCCTTTTGTATTTGTTGAGGAGTTAGAGGACAGCACTGTCCACGGAGACCGAGAGACCTGTGCTTTGCATGATTTCATCTATCAAGGGCATAAACACAGAAGTTGGGATACAATAGCAGTACATAAAGAAATATCTTTTTTTTGAGAAGTAAGGGTTGAATAAAATGAAAAAAATTGAGTAAGCAATAAAATATTAGACTCCACTTGGACAGAAACTGCATAAATGGAAATTACTTTTTTTGTTGTTAGGGAGTATGGAATTATCAGGAAAAGAAGGCTTTAAATTTTTGTCAGTAATTGAAAGTGAAGAAGTAGATATAATGCCTGATAGTAAGAGGTTCTGAGCTTAAATAGTTTGTACTGTGCTTTTATTACCATTAAAAATTATCCACTCTATCAGTTAAATAAGGTTTTATAAGCATCAATCAGGATACAGAATGGAATTTTTCCAGTAAATTTCTCTTAGCTTTGCTTTTGTAATAAAATATATTTATCTGGACTGGAACAATCATTACTTTAATTGTCGATGAAAATTCTGTCATGAAAATCTGGCTTCAGAGAGACATTATAAATAAATTTCACATCCTTAATGGTGCCTTAGCTGAGTAATTATTGGGCATTGTGGACTATTCATGTCGGACCATCACAAAGACTTTTTAGAAACAGATGCACACATTAATCTGGAATAATTTATTTACACTTAATTTACAATTAAGTAATTTACAATTACAATTGTGTAATACACCGACGCAATGGACATGAACTTGGGCAAACTTTGGGAGATGTGAGGGACAGGGAGGCCTGGCACGCTGCAGTCCATGGAGTCACAGAGTCAGACATGACTGGGTGACTGAACAATAACAGAAAATATTTTTGTACTACCAGACATCTGAACTAATGACTAGTATTTACTTTGTATTTTTTTAAGTATAATAAAATACCTTTGAAGAATATCAAGAAAATAAAGAAAGAACAGTTCAGTTCAGTTCAGTCACTCAGTGGTGTCTGACTCTTTGCGACCCCATGGATTGCAGCAGGCCAGGCCTCCCTGTCCATCACCAACTCCCAGAGTTCACCCAAACTCATGGCCATCGAGTCGGTGATGCCATACAGCCATCTCATCTCTGTCGTCTCCTTCTCCTCCTGCCCCCTAATCCCTCCCAGCATCAGTCTTTTCCAATGAGTCAACTCTTCGCATGAGGTGGCCAAAGTATTGATATATTAGTGAATCTACTGCAATATAGGGCTTCCCTGGTGGCTCAGAGGTTAAAGCGTCTACCTCCAATGAGGGAGACCCGGGTTTGATCCCTGGATTGGGAAGATCTCCTGGAGAAGGAAATGGTAATCAACTCCAGTATTCTTGCCTGGAGAATCCCATGGATGGAGAAGCCTGGTAGGCTACAGTTCACAGGGTAGCAAAGAGTCGGACACGACTGAGCGACTTCATCTTCACTGCAATATAACCACAATTAGCTAATGAAGATGTGGTTATATTTATGAAGATTCACTTGCATTTCACACATTTTCCCTAAGATTTCTTCTTCTCCTTCCTTCTCTCCTCCTATCTGTCTCCCTCCTCTTCCTCCTACCCCATCTTCTTATCTTTCTCCTCCTCACCCCCATTTTCTTTCCTCTCCCAGTATGTCACACTACAATAGATTATAAGATGAGGCCAAAATTAAAGGTGTTTGATAATCTGACACTTTTCTCCAAAATATGCATGCCAAAATATATTGAGATGAAAATAGTTTGTGCTGAATATACTTAATTTTGATCATAGTCAATTTCCTCTTTTATCTGAAGTCTTTTTACACTCTTCCATCTACTTAAAATGTCCTATCACCCTCTCCTTACTTATACTTGACAAATTCCAGCTCATCTTTTGATTTAGCTATCATATTATCTAGAACAATTTGTCTAATTCATCAATCTCATCAGAAAGGAAATCCTTCTTTGTGACCTGATAGATTTATGAATATGGCTTATCATTATATTTAATCCATTATTTTATAATTATTTGTATGTTTTCTCAGAGAACCAATATTTTCTAATAGTATTATTTCAATTAGAATATGTCATAGTACCTGAAACATGTCAAAATTAAAAACATATATAAAGAGTGCATTAAATACATACATTAGCAAATTGGATTATTATTTTTTAATCTATTTTCTCTGATAAAAAAAAAATGCTAAATATTATGTCAAAAACAAAATATGAAATAATTTCCTGGTCCAAATTTTCAGGAGGAATACTGTCATATATTTTTAAACAGAAACTGATACTATATTTCAAAAATATCTAGCTTGATTTATTGGCAAATAAATTATACATGTTGATAATTAAAAATTAGTTCTTTCTCAATGACTTTTTCCAATGGTGGTAACTTCTTAGAATGCTATGTAGAGAAAGATTCTAGTCTAGTGTCTGATACATAAGTTGTTCAGTTATTAGTTATTAAATGCATTATTAAATAGAAAGCTATCTCTTAAATGTGGTTTTCTTACTCGTTATGAATGTCTGTCTGTTCTTTTTTACCTTGAGTTTTCAACTGATATTCTTCATATAGTAATTTATTTTTGTCAGGAGAATGCAAATTGAATGCAACACAACGACTGAATAAAATAGAAGTTGGGTTCTCTGAAGACTTTCAAGTTATAAAATACTAATAGGCTGGATTTTTCCATGAGCGATAACTAAAATTTGATTTCTTATTTTGTACTCATGTTATAAAACATATATCCTGTTTATAATAGCTCCTATAGTTAATATTCTCTTCATTTCAGTTCAATTCAGTTGGTCAGTCATGTCTAACTCTTTGTGACCCCATGGACTGCAGCACACAAGGCCTCCCTGTCCATCACCAACTCCTGGAGCTTGCTCAAACTCATGGCCATTGAGTCCATGATGCCATCCAACCATCTCATCCTCTGTCATCCCCTTCCCCTCCTGCCTTCAATCTTTCCCAGCATGAGGATCTTTTCTTACTAGCGGAATAAAAGAGTTCTTATAATTCAATAAGTCTAATTTTAGATCTTTTCTCTACAAGGAATTAAAAAATGGGAAAAAAAAAAAAAGTGAAGTCGCTCAGTCATGCCCAATTCTTTGTGACCCCATGGACTGTAGCCTACCATACTCCTCCATCCATGAGATTTTCCAAGCAAGAGTACTGGAATGGGTTGCCACTTCTTTCTCCAGAGGATCTTCCTGACCCAGGGATCAAACCTGGGTCTCCCACATTGTAGCAGACACTTCACCATCTAAGCCACCAGGGAAGTCCTAAGGAATTAATAGGATGCCAATTAATATGGTCAGGAAACAACAGTTAGAACTGGACATGGAACAACAGGCTAGTTCCAAATAGGAAAAGGAGTACGTCACCCTTTTATTAAAGGAGTACGTCAGCCTTTATAAAAGGCTGTATATTGTCACCCTGTTTATTTAACTTATATGCAGAGTACATCATGAGAAATGCTGGCTGGAGGAAGCGCAAGCTAGAATCAAGATTGCTGGGAGAAATATCAATAACCTCAGATATGCAGATGACACCACCCTTATGGCAGAAAGTGAAGAAGAACTAAAGTGCCTCTTGATGAAAGTGAAAGAGGAGAGTGAAAAAGTTGGCTTAAAGCTCAACATTCAGAAAATTAAGATCATGGCATCCAGTCCCATCACTTCATGGCAAATAGATGGGGAAACAGTGGCTGATTTTATTTTTCTGGGCTCCAAAATCACTGCAGATGGTGATTGCTGCCATGAAATTAAAAGAGGCTTACTCCTTGGAAGGAAAGTTATGACCAACATAGACAGCATATTAAAAAGCAGAGACATTACTTTGCCAACAAAGGTCCATTTAGTCAAGGCTATGGTTTTTACAGTGGGCATGTATGGATGTGAGAGTTGGACTATAAAGAAAGCTGAACACCAAAGAATTGATGCTTTTGAACTGTGATGTTGGAGAAGACTCTTGAGAGTCCCTTGGACTGCAAGGAGATCCAACCAGTCCATTCTAAAGGAGATCAGTCCTGGGTGTTCATTGGAAGGACTGATGTTGAAGCTGAAACTCCAATACTTTGGCCACCTGCTGTGAAGAGCTGACTTGTTTGAAAAGACTATGATGCTGGGAAAGATTGAGGGCAGGAGGAGAAGGGGAAGACAGAGGATTAGATCGTTGGATGGCATCACCGACTCGATGGACATGGGTTTGGGTGGACTCCAGGAGTTGGTGATGGACAGGGAAGCCTGTAGTGCTGCAGTTCATGGGGTCTCAAAAAGTTGGACATGGCTGAGCGACTGAACTGAATTAATATGTGATATATTCACATGTTTATCTATTTTTTAATTTGGATATGAATGGCAAGGTTGAAAGTGACCAAAATACATCCTTTACTCAGATTAAATAATTTGGGGTTGACCTAAAGAATGAATCAATGAATGCATATGAGAATAAAGTGGTAAGAATCTGAGTTTAATGGTAATCAGAATAAAGAAAAATTATGTGAGAGCTACTGGAACCATTACTGAGGAAGAATTTGCCAGATTTAATACATGGTCAATTTTGCTATTGCATGATTAGAGAATGAGGGTATTGTTAGAATGAAACATGGCCTGGGAAATAATAAAGAATTTATCTCCAACAGATTATTCTAAAAAGGCCCATATCCTGGATGAGCACATTAAGTGCTTGACGCATGAAGAACATAATGTTGTTATCCAATAAATTCTGAATGAACATAAATTGTTTAATGGATAAAAAATAGTCATAGGATAGGGTTAATATTAAGGTGTTATCAGATAGGCAGGTATTATTATCTTGAAAATTGAAAGTTTTGAAAGGATCAGTGGATATCATCACAGGTTTGCCATGTCCAAAAAGCCAGCTAGTACAGGACTTGTTTTATGGAGTTAAAATCTCAATCCTGAATGGTGAAAAAGTATGAAATTTGAATTTTATGCTGGTGATGCAAGGTTAATCTGTGAGTTTATAGTTGACTTTCCTTGCTCTTTAATCTGTTTTATTCTTGCTGAATCTGAGGTATTTCTGTTCTCAGGCATTATTTGTTGTCGGAAGGAGGCCATGCAGCTATAGTTAAGTATTGATCCCAATGCAAAGAAGAACAGAGAAAATGCTGAATATAATGTGGCAGGTGGGCACCCAAGTGGAAATATTGAGAATTCCAAGGGTCTTATACTGGACACAAGCAGCCACCTAAGGTGATGGATAGTTTAAGAGGTTTTAACATTTGTGTGAGAGTTAATACAACCCTTATTGTTTTATTAAAAATAGTAATAATTAAGGGTAAATCAAATACTCTAATTCTTCAACCAAAACCAAGCTAATGCAATAATAATAGGTGTATTTATTAATTATACACTTTTGTCAATAACCTATTCAATTCTCACAGAAAATTTATGAGGTAGAGTTGATTACTTAACTCACTTAACAAGTGAAAAATGACAGCTTAAGCGACTTCCCCAGATTACTCAAAAGATAACTGGCAGAAGCAGGGATCCAAATGCACGTCTGCCTGTCCCTAAACCCAGTGATTTTTATTTCTGAGCTACTTTGCCTTCCCACCTGGAGAAGCAACTACAGAGAATACAATTTCTGAGAAGCAGAAAAAGGATTTGCTCACAGAAAACATACCCCAGTCTGCCAAGTGATGCTTAAAATCCCCTTAACAGAGTGTTAAATTCTTTGCTTCCACAGTCTGAGATAAGGTTTAAAATGCAAATAAACTTTACAAAGATAACATTTGGACATAAATTCATAAAAAAAATAATAAAATCTTTTTGTGAGCAGATTTGTTGAGGGAATAACAATTATGTGCCACATGGCATATGAAGAAAGGGGCATGGTGGGGCAAAGAAAAGAGGGGAGAAGTGGCAGATGAGGGATATAAACATCCTGTATCCCTGTTATCTGTATGTAGGAGTCTGTCCTGAATTTTGTCTTGGCATGAAATTAGAATGTTCAAGGAAACAATAATAACAACAGAAAGGGGGGGGGGGCTGCTTTTGATAAACCTATGTATTCTTAAACTCTGAGAAGAAAATAAATACAATACTACTTAAAAGAATGCAAATTTTCTTAACTCCTTGCCTTTGATTTCCTGAAAACTGCCACTAAGCCTTAACATTACCCTCTGCTTCCTCCCCTCTTCCCCGCCTCCATATTCTTCATTTTAAAAGCTGTTCATTCAGTTGTGCTCAGAGAGCCATTTCTACCTGCCAATGTTGTCTCTGGGAAAAGAGGCAAGTTAAAATAAGGACATTTTGCTGCTCCTGTAATATTAGAAAATGTGCACAGCTGCTACAAATATGCTCCAAGGGTAACATCTGGGAAGAGAGTTTCCTACTTGATTAAATCATTGTCATTTAGCTGCAAGTACACATCTTTTCTTATGCTTTTCCTTATCCCTTCTTCAATTCCAGGTTCATAGTTCAAAAACAGAAATCATGCTTTAAATATACCTGCATTTCTCCTAAATTTAGAATTCTCCTCAAGTGTTTGATTTGAAAAGTACATGTACCTTAAAATATTTAAAATTATAACTGATAGTTTTGATAAATTCTCAGAGTGCTTTATTATAACATTAAATAATTAACTGACCTTGAATTGAAGAATGGGGTATACTTAATAAATGAAGAGATTGTTTAGCAAACCCTGATAGAAAAACTTCAAAATTTGGTATATTCATGAGAAATGTCTATGACAATTTAAATGATCAATAATGTAAGTCTAATCTGTACTAAGAATACTTAGAAGGTTTCCAGAAGTCAGTAAAGAAATCTCTAGGACTCTAATTTTTCCAAACAGATATATCTCAAGAACCAGAAGGAAAAAACACCACAACTCTACTATGAAGAAAAAAGAAAGTAAAATATTCTGACTATAGAATTTCAAGAACTGCTTTAATCAACAGAAAATGCTTTCACATTAGTGTTAACTTTGCCAGTTCAAATTATTTTTATTGTTATTGGCTTAATATAACAGAAAGACTCTTATCTATGATGATGGAATGATAATGTAGAAATAGAGTAATAGAGCGATTTATTCCAGAATGACAATAAAATGAAACATTAATCTCTCCCTCATACACACACATACATACCAGCTCCCCATCAAATAATCCATATAATGTTAGGCTTAAATAAATACATGAAAAAGACCATAAGTTTCCCCAAAGCATTTCATTAGCTACTGTGCCTTGTGAGTTGCCAAGAAAGGTAAATAAAGTATGGGATATTGCCCATACTCACTGGATTATGAAACTATTATTCTGGGCATTAAAGTATTACCATTTTCTTGTTCAGTCACTCAGTCACGTCTGACTCTTTGCTACCCCATGGACTGCAGCATGCCAAGTTTCCCTGCCCTTCCCTATCTCCTGGAGTTTGCTCAAACTCATATCCATGTGGTCAATGATGCCATTGAAGCATCTCATCTTCTGTCACTCCCTTCTTCTCCTGCCTTCTTACTGAATATTTATTATATCCCAGTTCTACAGTAAACACTTTATGTATCTCATTTGATCCTCTAACAACTACATCACTTTATGAGCAATGTCTTTTCATTATTTCAGTTTACAGAAGTGGAATCAAGTCCAAAGTGATAGTCAATTTGCCTACGACAACAAAAATAGACAAAATTTGAATTCTGTCTCCCTGATTCCCACATTTCTCTCATTTCCTTCTTTGCTCCTTCTGTTACCTCCAACAATATAACCTGAAACATGTATCAAAATTGTATCAGTTCAGTTCAGTCACTTAGTCCTGTTTGACTCTTGTGATCCCATGGACTGCAGCACGCCAGGCTTCCCTGTCCATCACCAACTCCCTGAACTTGTTCAAACTTATGTCCATTGAGTCAGTGATGCCATTCAACCATCTATCCTCTGTCGTTCCCTTCTCCTCCTGCCTTTAATTTTTCCCAGCATCAGTGTCTTTTATAATGAGTCAATTCTTCTCATTAGGTGACCAAAGTATTGGAGCTTCAGCATCAGTCCTTGCAATGAATATCCAAGACTCATTTCTTTTAGGATTGACTGGTTTGATTTCCTCGCAGTCCAAGCAACTCTCAAGAGTCTTCTCCAACACCAGAGTTCAAAAGCATCCATGCTCCAGCCCTCAATAGCAGTCCCTAAATGAAATGTTCACTGATATTTATGATTATTTTCAAGCACAGAGAGAAATTTCATAAAGAACTTAGGAACATTAGACCTTACTCATCCACATATTGCAAGTACTTACTAGTAATGTTTCTATTTTCAGTTGAGTAAACGTGCTAGTATACAAGGACCCAATGTAAAATGAAAGATTATATTAATTGTATTCAAGTGTACATAGTTTTTCATGTAGCGTAAGACTATTAAATATTATTTAATATTTTTCATCCAACATTTGTTTTAATAAAAGAACAGAGGGCAATGTAGTGCTTGAAATTCAATGCAAGTGCCTTTATTTCTAGATCTATATTTTGCAAACCAAACTGAAAAGAAAGTAAGCAGGCAGAAAGAAAGGAAGAAGGGAAGAAAGGAGTGAGGGAATTAAGTAGTGAAGAAAAGAAATTCAAAGGGAAAATTTTATTTCCTTATAATTAAATTTTTTTTTAATGTAAGTAAATAAACAACCTAAACAACCTACCCCACTCCGGTACTCTTGCCTGGAAAATCCTATGGATGGAGGAGCCTGGTGGGCTGCAGTCAATGGGGTTGCTGAGGGTCGGACATGACTGTGGGGCTTCACTTTCACTTTTCACTTTCATGCATTGGAGAAGGAAATGGCAACCCACTCCAGTGTTCTTGCCTGGAGAATCCCAGGGATGACGCAGCCTGGTGGGCTGCCGTCTATGGGGTCACACAGAGTAGGACACAACTGAGGCGACTTAGCAGCAAACAACTAACCTTTCACCTAAAGCAAGTAGAGAAAGAACAAATAATACCCAAATTTAGGAGACTGAAAGAAATCATGAAGATCAGAGAAGAAATAAACAAAATAGAGACAAAGAAAGTAATATAAAAGATCAATGAAGCTAAAAGATGATTCTTTGAAAATATAGACAAATTTGATAAACCTTTAGTCAAACTCATCAAGAAAAAAAAAAGGAGAGGATTCAAATCAATAAACTTAAAAATGAAAAGGAGAAGTTACAACTGACACCACAGAAATACAAAGGATCATAAGAGATTATTGCAATCAGCTATAAACCAATAAAATAACCTAGAAGACATGGACAAATTCTTAGAAAGTTACAATCTCAAAGTCTGAACCAGGGAAAAACAGGAAATATGAGCTAACCAATCATAAGTAATGAAACTGAAATTGTGATTTAAAAGCTTCCAGCAAACAAAAGTCCAGGACCAGATGGCATCTCAGGTGAATTCTATCAAACATTTAGAGAATAGTTAACACTTACACTTCTGAAACTATTCCAAAAAATTGCAGCAGAAAGACACTTCAAAACTGATTATATGAGGCCACCATCACCCTGATACCAAAACCAGACATATATACAACAGAGAAAAAAAAAAAAGAAGATTACAGACCAATAGCATTAATGAACATAGATGCAAAAATGCTCCTCAAAATCCTACAAAACTTAATTCTACAACACATTAAAAGGATCATGAACTATGATCAAGTGGGATTTATACAAGAAATGTAAGGATTATTTTTAATATCTGTAAATCAATCAGTGTGATATGCTTCATTAGCAAATTGAAGAAGCAAAACCATATGATCATCTCAATAGATGCAGAAAAATTTTTGACAAAATTCAACACCCACTTATGATTAAAATCTTACTAGAAAGTAGACATAGAGGAAACTTACCTCAGCATAATAAAGGCCATATGTGAAAAGCCCAGAGCTAACATCATACTCAATGGTGAAAAGCTGAAAGAATTTCCTCTAAGATCAAGAACATGAGAAGGATGTACATTCTTGCCACTATTACTCAACTTAGTTTTGGAAGTCCTAGCCATGGCAATCAGAGAAGAAAAAGAAATAAAAAGAATTTAAGTTGGAAAAGAAGTAAAACTTTTTACTAAACTTTTTACTAAAACTTTTTAGTTTTCCGATGACATAATACTACACATAGAAAATACTAAAGATGCCACCAGAAAACTATTAGAGCTCATTGAATTTGGTAAAATTGTAGAATACAAAATTAATACATGGAAATTTGTTGCATTTCTATACACTCACAATGATAGATGAGAAAAAGAAATTAAGGAAACAATCCCATTTATCATTGCATTGAAAAGAATAAAATAACTATAGACCTATACTTCAAAAACTATAAGACACAGATAAAATAAGTAGAAAATGACACAAACAACGGAAAGATATAAAATGTTCTTTTACTGGAAGAATCAATGTTGTCAAAAAGATCATACTACACAAGGCAACCTACAGATTCAATGTAATCCATATAAAATATCAATGGCATTTTTCACAGACTTAGAACAAAGAAACTTACAACTTACATGGAAAAGCAAAAGACCCTGAGTAGCCAAAGCAATCTTGAGAAATAAAAACGGAGATGGAGGGATCAGGCTCTCTGACTTCAGACCACACTATGGTGCAACAGCATCAAAACAGTATGGTACTGGCACAAAGCTAAGCATATAGATCAGTGATCTACAGAGAGCCCAGAAATAAACTCACACAACCATGTTTAATTAATCTACAATAAAGGAGGCATGAATATATTCAATACAATGGAGAAAAGACAATCTTTTCAATAAGTGGTACTGGGAAACCTGCACAGCTACATTTAAAAGAATAAAATTAGAACATTCTCTAACACCATACACAAAAGTAAACTCAAAATAGATTAAAGACCTAAATTCTCCAGGCAATAATACTGGAATGGGTTGCCATTCCCTTCTCCAGGATATCTTCCTGACACAGGGCATGAAACCAGGTCTCCTGGATTGCAGGCCAATTCTTTACCACTGAGCCACCAGGAAAGCAATTTAAGACTGCTGCTAAGTCCCTTCAGTTGTGTCCGACTCTGTGTGACCCCAAAGACAGCAGCCCACCAGGCTCCCCCATCCCTGGGATTCTCCAGGCAAGAACAACTGGAGTGTGTTGCCATTTCCTTCTCCAATGCATGAAAGTGAAAAGTGAAAGTGAAGTCACTCAGTCATGTCCAGCTCTTAGCGACCCCATGGACTGCAGCCTATCAGGCTCCTCCATCCATGGGATTTTCCAGGTAACAGTACTGGAGTGGGGTGCCATTGTCTTCTCCAATCTAAGACTAGATACTATAAAATTCTTAGAGGAAAACATAGGCTAAACACTCTCTTAAATAAATAACAGCAATATCTTTTTGGATCCACCTCATAGAGTACTAAAAATAAAAACAAACAAAAAATCAAATGGTATCTAATTAAACTTAAAAGATTTCACATTGCAAAGGAAACCATGAACAAAACGAAAAGAAAACCTACAGACTAGGAGAAAACATTTTCAAATGATGCCACTAACAAAGGACCAATCTCCAAAATATACAAAGAGCTCATGCAGCTTAATATAAAACATTATATTAAGTATATATAACATTATATTAAATATATATTAATATCATTATTATATTAAAAATAATTCAATAAAAATGGAAAGATCTAAATAGACATTTTACCAAAGGAGACATACAGATGGCCAAAAAGCAACAGGAAAATATGCTAAACAATGAAGAATGCAAATCAAAACTACAATTAATTTTCATCTCACATTGATCAGAATGGCCATCATGAAAATGTCTACAGGAAATACATGCTGAAGAGGATGTGGAGAAAAGGATACCCTCCTATGCTGTGGGAGGTTCCTTAACATACCAAAAGTAGAACTACCATAGGATCCAGCAATAATCCCACTCCTGGTTATATATCTCAGGAAAACCATAATTTGCAAAGATACATGCATCCCAGTGTTCACCACAGCACTATTCACAATAGCCAAGATATAGGGCTTCCCATAAGCTCAGATGGTAAAGAATCTGACTACAATGCAGGGGACCCAGGTTCGATCCCTGCATCAGGAAGATCCCCTGGAGAAGGGAATGGCTACCAATTCCAGTACTCTTACCTGGAAAATCCCATGGACAGAGGAGCCTGGTGGGCTACAGTCCATGGAGTCACAAAGAGTCAGACATGGCTAAGTGACTAACAAACCCTTTTCAAACAAACAGAAATAAGACATAGAAGCAACTTAAATGTCCAACAGAGGAATGGATAAAGAATGTGTGGTACATATATACAATGGAATATTAGTCATTAAAAATAATGAAATCATGTCATTTTCAGCAACACAGATCGACCTAGAGATTATCATACCGAGTGAAGTAAGTTAGAGAAAGACAAATACCACATGATATCACATATGTGGAAATTTAAAAATGATACAAATGGACTTATTTATAAAACAGAAACAGACTCACAGACTTAGAAATAAACATATGGTTACCAAAGGGGAAAGGTTGAAGGGACGGGTAAATTAGAAGTTCAGGATTAACAAATACATACTACAATTTATAAAAATAGATAACTAATAAGGATTACTGTATAACACAGAGACGTTTACTCAATATTCTGTAATGATCTATATGGGGAAAGAATCTGAAAAGGAATGGATATGTATAACTAAATCACTTTACTGTACACCTGAGGCTAACACAACGTTATAAATCAACTATACTCTAATCTAAAATAAACATGAAATTAAAAAGTTTGTAAGCAAATGACCAAACCAACAAATATACCTTGAGTGTTGTTTGTAGATCAGGATCACACTTTGATTTCAAAAGCCATATGCTTAAATAAGTCACTAGCTTGAACTGCTATCAACATTTCCAGCGTCTGTGCACCCATTATGCCAGGTCAATGTGAGGTGTGCATTGGACAAGGTTTCTATGCTCCAGTTTAATCCTACTGTAACATATTTAACAAAGCCTCAGAATAGACAGAATTTCTATTGCACCATTCGAGACAGAATGCAATGTGCATTACCCTATGTATATTATAAAATTGGGGCATTTATCAGACTGTCCAGAAATGATCAGTCTTATTTAGATTTACTCCTTTAGGAGTTGATATTAAAGACCAACGTAAAATGTATTATGTTCTTCTGATGATTTAGCAGAAATTTATGTATTTTAAAGCAACTGTTAAAGAGATTTTGAAAGGTAGATTTGGTATTGTTGAGAAGACTGGCAAAAATGAGAAGAATCTATCATGCAGATATATAATTATTATAAGGGGCTTTATTATTTACAGCTTTTTGATCCTTTGTAATTAAATCATAGGTTTGCAAAGCAACCTGCTCTGACCTCAAAAGAAGTAAATTGGAAAAGTAAATTACTGCTTATCTATTAATTAGTTTAAGGTGCTAATATTTACTCTAGGGCTGAATTCTTGCCCAAAGACTTTCTTAAATTACTCACTGGTCTTTAATTCTTGTCTGTTTTAATTTACATTTTGGAAGGGCTTGAATATTACTAGTCTGCACCTTAAATTATTACCGGATGGTGTAGAAATTGCTATTTACTCTTAATAGCCTAAGCTATTGACCATCTAAAATTAATGTGATATATGCATTTCATGCTGTGCAACATAATAACATTCTAATATGGCCCCCTAGTGTACCTGGCTTATATAACCTTCTAGCCTGAAGTGTAGCTGGTGAGATTTGTGAATCTGGTAGCATACCATCTCAGTGATAATCTTATGTCACCTGGCAGAAGGAATTTTGCTGATATAATTATGATCTTTAATCAATTGATTTTGAATAAATTGAAATCGATATTATTTTGAAAAATAATATCCTTAAAAGGAGTCAGATAGACCTCATGCCATCATTAGGGAAGCATGGTGCTATGTTTTGAAGAGGACCACACGGCAGAGAATGCCAGGCAGTCTAGGAGCCAAGAACAGCCTCCACTGACAGTCAGAAAGATAATAGGTACCTCAGTCCTACCACCATAACAATAAAAAAAAATCTGCCAATAACTTATGAGCTTACAAGAGATCCTTGACCTTTGGGTAGAGAGCAGACTTAGTTGGAACTGATTTCAGCCTGTGACCTGCCCCTGAACAGAAGACCTACTCACAGAGTACCTAGGATTCTAACCAACAGAACTATGAGATAATGAAAGCCATTAAATATGTGGTAATGGGCCACCCAATGATGGAAAATAAACATAATACTCTTCTTTGTGATGGAAATCTGTCATTATTCAAGTCTTGTTGGAACTTTGAAATATTCAGAAAGATAGTCAGAGGAGTGTCATGTGGGAAATTCTGCATCATTTTAGAGACATAGCAGCGGATGCCCACTGATAGCAGACTGCCATAGCTCTAAGAGAGTCTTGCTAGTCACCATCCAAACTTCATTTAATTAATGTATTTTAGGATGTGGAAAAATTAAAACAGGTCCTGATTAGATAGTTATTTGATTGTGATTCCTTTGAAAATGCTGAACTCATCATTGCTCTTAAATATCTCCTTAAAGATCAATGCCTAGAGGAACTTTCCTAAGGAAACTAAGAAAATAGAAGGCAGTAAGGAAGCCAGGAAGTGACAGAGATCTGTGTTTGAATTGGTGTGGCTGGGGTAGTGGCTTTAAATTGGAGGAAGAAGCAGGCAGGCCTCCCTATGGAAGGTTAATATATAGCATGCTATGAGGCGGAGTCCTGGTGTCTCATCTATTAACACCACCTCCTCTTTGGCCTGTGAACATCATCTCCCACCCAAGTGTGGGGTGAGTATCTGAGTCTCTGCCATCTCAGCCCCATCTCACCACTGGCTCTGGACAAAGTGCTAACCGCTGTCCATCAGGCAGTTACTTAATGCTCTGGTCCACATGTCCTCCAATAAAATCAGATTTCACTGAATTGTGATTTAAGTAGCTGAGAGAAATAGGTGGGGCTGAGTTAACTCAGGAAGTAAATTTATTTACTGTTATTCTCCAAATCATGATGACTCATGAATTAAAATCCAAAATAGTCTTTCCTAAAGTCAGTGTTGGAGAAGACTCTTGAGAGTCCCTTGGACTGCAAGGAGATCCAACCAGTCCATTCTGAAGGATATCAGTCCTGGGTGTTCATTGGAAGGACTGATGCTGAGCTGAAACTCCAATACTTTGGCTACCTCATGCGAAGAGTTGACTCATTGGAAAAGACCCTGATGCTGTGAGGGATTGGGGGCAGGAGAAGGGGATGACAGAGGATGAGATGGCTGGATGACATCACCGACTTGATGGACATGAGTTTGAGTAGGCTCCGGGAGTTGATGATGGACAGGGAGGCCTGGGGTACTGCGATTCATGGGGTCACAGAGTCAGACACAACTGAGTGACTGAACTGGAACTGGAGCTGGAAAGTCACTTCTCTACTGGAGGAAACGATAAAACCCTGAGTTGTGAACTTAGAGTAAGAAATAACTGAATGTGCTTTTTGGTGCTAGGGGCTTTTTATGTCAGGTCCAGTTAAAGTCAGTGACAGATATGGTTATTTGGTCCTTTCCCTTACACATTGATTGATAAATAGTCAATGACACCAACTAATTATAAACTCATGGGCCTAAATACCTAGACATTTGAGGAAAACAGTTACTTCAAAATAAAAATAATATTGGATCACAGTTCTTATTAAAAACAGATACATTAGAAAAAATGCAACTATATAATGTAAGATACATATTGGTGTAGTTTGGGAAATTAAAATAGACAGTATTAGTAATCACACTTGAAAGCAGTTACAAAATTGGACAGTCCTATGTAAATTGACTTATGGTGAGTCTACTAATAAATATACTAAAGCAGATAAGGAAATTCTAAAGCAATAGGAAGAAAAGATGTTGCACTAGAAAAATAAGCAAGCAGCAATATTAGATAAGAAAAATTTACTTGCTGAAATTAGAAAAAAGGAGAATAAATTGTCTCCAGTATACAATAGGTTACACAATCAGACTTCATTTCCCAGATTTTACATCTTATGAAAATTATTTGTAATATACAGCATTATTCTTCATTTGGAAAATGGTTGCAATATCTCAGTTTACTACTTCTTTGCTAAGCCATGGGATCTAGCTAGAATGTAATACAATTATTTTGTTTTCATTGTATTAATGTTAATAATTACCAGTTATTTATTGAAAAAGTAATAATCTTTAATTTATAGCACTGATATAAAGTTTTCTTTAAAAAAATACATTAAGCGATAGAACAGAGCAAGGCAACTTAAAGTATTAAGTAAACATAGTGTAGGTAGAAAAGAAAAACTCCAAAGATCTGCCAATGATTGAATTTTAAATGAACTGTGTACTTAAAAATTTGAGGAAAGGGAAATGTAGTCCCAAGAAGATAAAAAAAAAAAAAAAATGAAATGGAGCACTGCAAATCTACAGTGTGTTCAAAGCTCAGGAAGTAATTTAATATAATTGAAAATACAAGTTACACTGGGAACGTGACAAGAAATAGAACATATTGAGAGAGGCTAGATCATAGTGGGTCAATAGGATTATGCCAGACTAAGAATTTTATCTTGATTATAATGGATATTTTTTAAGCAGAGGAATAATATAATTAAATGTGCTTCTTTTACAAAGATTACTTGGCAGTAGAAACTGGAGAGGTGTGAACAGAAGGAGATGCCAAGATCAATTCAGACACTATGACTGCAGTCCAAGCCAGATATGAGACTGACCTGTAATGTTGGCCCAGGGAATACAGAGGTGATAATAAATAAAGACAGGATTATGGATGTAAAAATGGGTAAGTGATTGATGGCACAAGAGCTTTAAAGAGAGGATGAAGTACAAGATATGTCCCAGGTTTCTAACTTAGATGACTGCTTAAATTATTTTTGTCGTTAAGTCATGCCCAACTCTTTGTGACCCCATGGACTGTAGCACACCAGGCTTCCCTGTCCTTCACTATCTCCCAGAGTTTGTTCAAACTCATGTCCACTGAATCGGTGGTGCTATCCAATTATCTCATCTTCTGTCATCCCCTTCTCCTCCTGCCTTAAATCTTTCCCAGGATCAGGGTTTTTTCCAATGAGTCAGCTTTTCACATCAGGTGGCTAAGGTACTGGAGCTTCAGTTTCAGCATCAGTCCTTCCAATGAGAATTTAGGTTGACTCAGGCTTCCCTCGTGGCTCAAACGGTAAAGAATCCTGCAGTGCAGGAGATCTGGGTTTGATCCCTGGTTTGGGAAGATCCCCTGGAGATGGGAATGACTAGAATTCCATGGAAAGAGGAACCTGGACGCTACAGTCCATGGAGTTGCAGAAATGGATATGAGTAAGCAACTAATGCTTTCACTTCCAAATTATTTTTAGTTATACTTAAATTCTTGGCTTTTATTCTTATTATAATAGGGGATAAACAAAGAAAATGTTTCTTGATAGTTTATTACATGCCAGGCTGTGTGCTAAGGATATTTCCTACATTATTCATATAATCTTCAGAATTTACAAGCAAAGATGATAAAATTATGATGTCCATTTTACACAAGAGAAAACTAAGAGTGGTTAAGTAGCTGACCAGTAGTACAGGAATGTGGCTGTAAGTTGCCTTACTCCTTCATCTGGACTTCTAAAGTCTACCTGTTATGCTTCGATGATACTGCTTATAAAGCCAAGCACATAGAAAAATAATGAGAAATTTGGGGGAAGACAAAATGACTTTTGTTTGGTCATACAGGGTTTTGGATGTCTGTGTGCAATTCACATACTTTGTATTAGATTTCTAATAGATAATATTAGAGGAATAAGTAATTTTCTAATAAGAAACATTAGAGGAATTAGAGCTGGCTGCTAAAATTTAAGAATAATCAGTGAACTGGTGGCAGAGGAAGCATGAGTATACAACAGGTAACTCGAAGAATGTAGAATTATTTAAGTGCATATGAAATTTATAACTGGAAGAGAGAAAGACTGACATTTCAGTAACAGGTGGAAAAGGAGCAAAAAACTGACACTGGGAGAAAAGTGAAGGGGAGAAATGGGAGAAAACTGGAATGATGTTACCAAGCATGTGAAAATTGTTAAAAATGAAGAATGTTTAGCATTGAAAAATGCCACACCACAGATAAGGAAAATGTGTACTTATAAATGACCTTTGGATTTGGCACTTAACATGGGTACTGACAGCTTCAGAAAAAGCAGATGGAAGGAGTTAGGTAGGCAGATTACTCTGTGCTAATGAGTTTTAGAAAGTGAAAAAGTGGCAGTTACTTTATTAAAAAAAAAAAAAAACTCATCTGTGAATAGGAAGGGAAGTGATACAATTACAGAATAAAATGGAGTTAAAGAATGATTTTGTTTTAAAGATGAGAGAGACCTTGGGGTGTCTCCCTAGTGGGGGAAAGCTCCAAGAGAGAAGGTAAGACTGGGTATGCAGATAAGAGAGGAGATAGTTGATGGAGAAAAATTCCTTTAAGAGAAAGGGAGGTAAGGATCCAGGGCACACACAGGACCAACCATTGATAAGACAAACAAGGTTTAATAGAGACTGGAAATAAGGCAGAGTGTAGATATCCATCTGTTTTTAGGTTGAGGGTAAGAAATCTGAAGGATTCTCACCCAATAATCTCCATTTATTTGTAAAACGTAAGACAAGTTTTTCTCCCTGAGAGAGTAGAGAGAACACAGGAAAGGGGCAGACCCCCTGTGAAAATTTTTAAAGATTACTAATAACATCTCAGGGATAAAAGATAGAAAACTGTCATAAAATCATTGAAAAATATTACTTTCTCTAGTCATGGAGACTGACCGCAGGAACTATAGACAGAGATACTCGGACTGACCAAAGCTTTAAGACTGGCCAAACGTGGAACTTGCAGGTGGGACTATTACTGAAGGGAAAGCTATGTGCAAAATAATCCTAAGTAGTGGATATTTTACTGGATGAGAAAATCAAATGAATAGAAAGAGTCATGCTACTAAAGGGCAGCTTTATGTTAGGACATTTGCAGCGATTGGCGTGGCGATGAATTGTGAATGTGGAGTAGGGGTGAAGCTTTTAAAGTCAAAGATGTAACTAAAGTAAAATCTATGTAATGTATGCAAAGGGAACGCCAATGATGGCAACCTTCAGAATCACAAGAGCATGACTTCCTGGGCTCATCCTAAGGGAACTCTTTTGATGCAAATTATATATTTACAATATTGGGGTTTTAAAGTGAAATGGTCCCCTGAATTGATGCTATAATCTTCTAGGAATATAACATGACTTGTGTTGAAAATCCAGTTGCCAATGACCCTGGTGAAATCCAGTGTTCTAGCAGAGGGTATGTAGCTGGGCTTCACAAGGCTAGAGGATAAATACCTGAAGGTTGAGTAATAATTTTATGCAAGGATGGGCATCAAGAAGGGCAGAAGTGGTAAGCACCTAACATAAACAGAAGAGATTAGGAAGAGGTGGCAAGAATACAGAGAAGAACTATACAAGAAAGGCCTCAAGGACTTGGGTAACCACAATGGTGAGGTCAATACAATGGTGATGACATCCTGCCGTATGAAGTCCTTTAGGAAGTATTACTATGAACAAAGCTAGTAGAGGTGATGGAATTCCAGGTGAGCTATTTTAAATCCTAAAAGATGATGCTATGAAAGTGATCCACTCAATATATCAGCAACTTTGGAGAACTCAGTAGTGGTCAGAGGATTGGAAAAGGCCAGTTTTCATTCTAATCCCAAAGAAGAGCAATGCCAAAGGATGTTCAAACTACTATACAATTGTGCTCACTTGACACGCTAGTTAAGGTTGTACTCAAAATCCTTCAATCTAGGCTTCAGCAATAAATGAATGGAGAATTTCTAGATGAACAAGCTGGATTTTGAAGAGGTAGAGGAGCCAGAGATCAAATTGCTAACATTTGTTGGATCGTGGAGAAAGCAAGGGAGTTCAGGAAAACATCTGCTGCTTCACTGACTACACTAAAGCCTTTGACCATGTGGATCACAAGAAACTGGAAAATTCTTAAAGAGATGGGAATACCAGACCACCTTATCTGTCTCCCAAGAAACCTATATACAAGTCAAGAGGCAATAGTTAGAACCTGACATAAAATAATGGATTGGTTCAAAATTGGGAAAGGAGTATGACAAGGCTGTATACTGTCACCTGCTTATTTAACTCATATGCACAGCACATCATGCACAATGCTGAGCTGGATAAATCACAAGCCGGAATCAAGATTCCAGGAGAATTATCAACAACCTCAGATATGCAAATGATACCACTCTAGTGGCAGAAAGTGAAGAGGAAGGAACTAAAGAGCCTCTTGATGAGGGTGAAAGAGGAGAGTGAAAAAGTTGGCTTAAAACTCAACATTAAAAAAAAAGAAAAACTAAGATCATGTCATCTGGCCCCATCACTTCATGACCAATAGAAGTGGGAAAATGAAAGCAGTGACAGACTTTATTTTCTTGGGCTTCAAAATCACTGTGGATGGTGCCTACAGCCATGAAATTAAAAGAAGCTTGCTCTTTGGAAGGAAAACTATGATAAACCTAGACTGTGTATTAAGGAGAGACATCACTTTGCTGACAAAGGTTTGTATAGTGAAAGCTATGGCTTTTTAAGTAGTCATGTATGGGTGTGAGAGTTGGACATAAAAAAGCTGAGTGCCACACCATAGATGCTTTAAAGTTGTGCTGGAAAAGACTCTTGAGAATCCCTTGCACTGCAAGTAGATCAAACCAGTCAATCCTTAAGGAAATCAACACTGAATATTAATTGAAAGAACAGCTACGGAAGCTGAAGCTCCAATACTTTGGCTACCTGATATGAAGTGCCGATTCATTGCAAAAGACACTGGTGCTAGGAAAGATTAAAGGCAAAAGGAGAAAGGTAAGGCAGAGAATAAGATAGTTAGAGCATCACTGCCTCAATGGGCATGAATGTGAGCAAATTCCTACTGATAATGGAAGGCAGAGGAGCCTTGTGTGCTATATAGTTCATGAAGTCGCAGAGCCAGACACAATTTAGCGACTGCACAGTATCATTTTGAAATGATAATAATTTGATCCTCACTGCCTTGTGCAGCCTCTTGATATTTTATGGTAGAAATATTTATTGTTGTTTGTATTATCATTGCAGTTTGAAAGCCATGACAAATTGTAAATCTAAAACATCAGTGGGAAAGGACAGACCCCATATGGGCATATTGATTATGGAAGCCCCAAGAATCACAGGAGCATAATTATTTGAGCTGATCCTAAAGCAAACTTCCTCCACCTCATTGAGTTTTCAGAGGAATGGTTCTTAATAGAGGGACAAATATAGAATTTCTTAGCTACTCTATTTAAAACATTATCATGCTTTATTTTTCAGTATCTAAATTTAAAATTTAGAATAATGCTCATCTCAGCAACTTAATATGTACAGCCAACATACATAAACTAGAACACAAAAGCCTGTGCTGCTATTTATTGGAAAAATCTACTAGGTGGGAAAAAAAATCCAAGAATAGAGTGATTGTAAATTATATATTTGTGTGCAAGAATTTAGGCTGTGCAAAATATGCTACTCCATCAGCAAAACCCATAGCATTTATAGATCAGTAAAAACAACTTTGAGCATTCTTCAGATATCTGGCTTAGCAAAAACTTGAAAAAAGCACTTAGTCATGTATTTTTGTATTAGATAGTTAAGCCTATTAATACTTCACAAGGCAAATTCAATCTTCATTTTTCTATACCATCTATGTCACCCTCCATCCATGTTGAATTTGTAGAAAATATTACCATTTCCACATTATACATTTATTTTGAGAAGAAAGATAATGGGAACTCAAGACTGCAAGAGATGCTAAAGGTCAGGAGTCCATGCTCACAACTGGGCAGAAATTGCAATGTTTGAGTTGTCATAAACACCTGTGGTTTGTTAGTCCTACAGCTACCTGAGTGAGCCAGGTGACTGTGAGTTTTATTGCTCCATCACAGTTAGCCATGGCGTGAGGTTGCATGAGGATATTTTCTTTAGTAATGAGAAAGTTTATTGCATGTGCTATGGGCTGAACTGAGTCTCCCACCAAAATTCATATGTTGAAATCCTAACCTGCAGTCTCTCAGACAGTGACAGTTATTTGGAGATAAGGTATTTAAACAGGCAGTTAAGTTAAAATGAAGTCATTAGGGTGGGCCCTAACCCAGTATGACTGATGTCCTTATAGGAAGAGGAGATTAGGACACAGACCTGGGGAAGAATATGATGGGAAGAACAAAGAGGAAGACAATCCAAGGAGTGAGGCCTCAGAAAAAACCAACTCTGCTGTACCTTGATCTAAATCTCTGAGCTTCCAGAATTGTGAAACAAATAAGCTTCAGGTGTTTAATAAAAATTCTTTGTTGCCTTATCATGGTGGTCTCAATAAACCAACCAAGGAGGTAAAAGGGAAACAATCCCTAATAAGCACATAAGCTCTTTGCAGACAGTTTTCAGGACTGCCTTGCCAGTCACAAGTCAGTTATCATTTCATGGAATATTGATACAAAAAGTTCAACTAGAGAGATCAAGGCTGCTAAAGGATGTCTGTGTGACTTCGAATCCTGACTTTTGTACAATTTTTACCCCCTCACATTTCAGGAGGAAGGTTTGAAAAACAAGCTTAGCATTCCCTGGGGCAAAAGAGGTGGGGAGAAAAAAGAATTTAAATTACCTGCTAATGAGTAAAACTCCTTGGTGTATAAAGCTAAACTTTAAGTTACTAATTCAAAGATTTTCTGTTTAATGTATGATTTCAGAATACACTCCAATTTAGTGTTTAGGGCATTAGGAAAACTCAGAAGCACAGCTTGAATGCATTTTAATTATAAAATTAAAAGATGGGATATTGAACTGCTTAGTATGCCACTTACATACTTTCAAATAATAATGAGTGTTTCAAAATAAGCAGTAGTCTTATAAAGTCCAAGTGGTTGATAGCTGGGTTATGGTAAATATGAGCAAAATGAAATTTTCTTATCTGAAAAGCAGTACATAGAATGAGACCATACCAAATATTTGCTGCAAATGTCAACAATATAGTGAATCTCAGAAGTCCTTTGAGGGATTCAAGACAGATAGAAAATGACTCAGTAGTAAAACAAATAATTCACATTGATAATTTTTTAAATGGAAAAAACATTTCCTGTAGGTAAACACTAACATTTCCTACCTCTCTGCTACTGAATGATATGGGGAAAGTCCTCCAATAATTGCTACATAATTAAACTGTGGGCAACATGATGCTCTTGTCATGATGTAAGAAGGGTTCTGCTTTTACCAGAGAAAGATTTGGGTATCAAAACTGTTCTGTGAGTTGTTCCTTATCAGGAATCTATACTACTAATAAATAAACAGCAGATAATACCTTCTAAATTGGAAGAATATCTGCATTTTTCAGTTGCAAAACCTGTCAGTGAGATGTTTTCTGATGCTTTTGCTTTTCAACTATATCCTTGAATCCAACTAATTATGATATTTAAAAATTCCATCAGTAAAAGAAGGAAACACATAGTCTGAGACATAGGGAAGAATATGCTGAGTGAAATTGGGACTGATTATGAGACATCCCAAAAGAGTTTTTCAAATAGTTTGGTTGACAGTTTTGCCATTATAACATGCTGTAAAAATGTTGTATTCTTTGTAAAATATTTTCTAGTATTATAAACTTCACAATAGATTTATTGTACCTAGTTAATATTGCTTTATTCAAATACACATATGATTTTCATTTTATTTATCTTTCTCTTTTACAACTTCAAGATGAAATATAGTTCAAAAAACTGACTCAATAAATAGGGCTAATGGTTTAGTGGCTTTGCTTTCAAGAATCTCACTGAAATTGCGTATCAGTATGAATTTTATTAAAGTTCTCATCCATTTCCAGGACCAACATTTTTTTAAAACATCTACCAATGTCTTGGTTCACCTCAAGCTAGAAAAACAGAAGATGCCTTTTGTTAAGATGAAAAAACTGCAACATGAATTCTACCATCGTTAACAAAACAAAAGCAACATTAACAATAGTTGACATAAGCAGTATAAATGCTTGATTTATCTAGGTATAATGGCTCTAATTTGGTTGGATAATTTTTCTTCACTTTCACCTCACTCCTCAAACCCCCAGTGACAGACCTGAAGAACCTGAAACTGTTTCCTTTTCTCACTCTTTGAAGAAAAAAATTAGTTAAAATCTTATTGATGGACAGCTTGAGTTGGTGTTGAGAGGAAGACGTGAGATCTGAGAGGGAGATGAGACATGTTAAAAATTTGAGAAAACTATTCTGAATTAAAGAAAGAATAAGGAGTACAGAGAGAAGGAATGTAAACTAATGAGAATTGATGTGTACACTGAGGGAAGACATTAAAAACAATTAAAAAATTGTGGCATCATCTGGATTCCATGTATATACCTGGTCATATTAATCTATGTCTTTCTCTGATGGAAATATCCTTGTACTTTGCCTCATTGATTAGGCCACGAGGGACTAAATACAGAAGAAGTGCAAAAATAAAAGAAACTTGATAAGAGAACTGGAAAATAAGAAGCAATGGCTGTAAGAAATAAAGACAGAGAATGATTTACAGAAGTTGTAAAGCATATTGGAACATGTTGATGGTAATACACATCAGGGCTAAGAGACCCATGATCATGTACAAAGACGACAAGATTATGAGAAAACACTTGTCCATCAAAATCCAGAAACAATTCTACAGTCAGAAGCAGAAGCCCTAGAGGCAAGAAGAGATTGTGTACCAACTTGAAATATAGAAAAGCAGAGTGTTCTATTCTTCTGCCCTACAGCTATCTGAGCAGAGAGGAGCTGAGACCAGAAGAGGAAAGCAATGACTCTGGAAAAAGAATGGCAACAGGAGAGGCATTAAAATAGCACATCTGGAAGATACACTCATCAGGGCATTCGTTCCTATAATCAGAATTCCATTTACCACAAATACAGGAAGACACTATATTTCCATTTGGACTGAGGATTAATGCTTATTAATTTTGTTTAAAATTAGCTTTAAAACATGCAGTTAATTTTTAAATGTGAACAATTAATTATCACCTAATGTCGGAAGAAAATAAGTAACATTCAAGAGGAGCATCGAAAAAGAATTCTCCTACACAGTTTTCTAAAGGAAACATTATTAAAGTTAGCCTAAAATCAAAATTAAATTAAAATTAGTATAATCAATCTTGAAGAAATGTAGGAGAGTTAAAACTTCAATTTCATTCTTTAAGAAGTATAGTTTGCTAGGAAAATACAAGTGTTCTAGGGAAAAGATAATTGCCAACACAGAATTAAAGAAAACATTAATTAAAGATCATACTTTAAATGGCTAGGGATAAAATGAGGGAATTGGAATTTTTTAATACAAAAGTTGAAAAGATGGCTTGTGAAGCTAATCCTACCTATATTTTTCCTATTTATCAGTCATGTGAGAAGCACATAGCAAATTTATTTACCAGCTAATATGTGCAATAGTAATTCCAGAGAGTTAAAATATATTTTCACAAATCACTGAAGTAAAATTATATCACTTTTTTACAGATAAAAATACAAAAGCTTAGAATAGCTGCTAACTATCTTCAAGTAATTCAGATAAGAGATTGGCCACCATCCTGCCTCTCAGAATCTTAAGGTGTTCCAGTGTTTAGGTTCTCTAACCTGCATCAGGTACAAATTCCAGAGTCCAGGATGCAAATAATGGCTAGAAGTCCAAATAAGCTCAATATTCTTAGCAACCTACTTGGTAAAAGAATTTGAAAATTATAGATACACATATATGTATAAATGAATCACTTTGTTGTAGAGTCCAGTTCAGTTGCCTGAACCTAATGCAATCTTGTTCATCATTTCAGTTCAGTTGCTCAATTGTGTCCGACTCTTTGCAGCCCCATGGACTGCAGCACACCAGGCTTCCCTGTCCATCACCAACTCCTGGAGCTTACTCAAACACATGTCCATCAAGTCGGTGATGCTATCCAATTATTTCATCCTCTTTCGTCCCCTTCTCCTCTTGTCTTCAATCTTTCCAAGCATCAGGGTCTTTTCAAATGAGTCAGTTCTTCATATCAGGCGGCCAAAGTATTGGAATTTCAGCTTTGGCATCAGTCCTTTAAATGACTATTCAGGACTTATTTCCTTTAGGATTGACTGGTTGAATCTCCTTGCAGTCCAAGGGACTCTCAGGAGTCTTCTCCAACACCACAGTTCAAAAGCATCAATTCTTCAGTGCTCAGCTTCCTTATAGTCCAACTCTCATAACCATACATGACTGCTGGAAAAACCATAGTTTTGACTAGACAGACCTTTGTGGGCAAAGCAATGTCTCTTCTTTTTAATATGTTGCCTAGGTTCATCATAGCTTTTTTTCCAAGGAGCAAGTACAAACAAAATGGTGGAGAAGGATGTGTGTTTATCTTCTCCTGCGAGAACTCTAAAATTGCAACTCTCTGCTGAACAACCACCAACAGGAGAATGTTGGATCCCAACAAAAAGGTACCCCAGGTGCAAGGGTAAAGGAGATGCCTTAACAAGATGGTTGGAGGGGGAAAATCGCATTTAGAATCAAACCCCATACCAGCCAGTGATGCTCAGAGGGCTCAAACAAATTGTTAATCAAGTATACTCCAAAAAAAATTTTTTTTTTCTTTTAAAGAAGTTCAAACAAGAATACCATATTGTATTGAAGTCCAATACTTTGATGTGTTGTAGTACTAAATTTACAAGGAACGGAATCTAAGTCTCTAAAACACATAAATGTAATAGACTAACATATGTGTTCATGCTCAGTAATGTCTGAATCTTTGCAACCCCGTGGACTATACTCCACCAGGCTCCTCTGTCCACGGGATTTTCCGGGCAAGACTACTGGAGTGGGTTGCCATTTCATTCTCCAGGGAATCTTCCCAACCCAGGGATCAAACCCTTGTCTTCCGAACTGGCAGGCAGATTCTTTACCGCTAAGCCACCTGGGAAACCCTATAACTTCTCTGACCATTGGTTTACTACCACCTCAATATCAACTACACCTTTGTTTACCAAAACTGGGAATCAGAAAAATAAATCATACAAATAAAACAGCAACAATTCTGTTGCTAATGACTGTGTAACTTCTATTACTGTTGTTAGTAATTTTGAAGTGATACATTCTAATGAAAAATTTTACAATTTTTGGTGCCATTAACATGATTTGGGGTTGGACAACAGTAATCTTAGTATTCTTTACTCTTTTTGAAAGTTACTTCTTTTTGTTAGTTTTGTGGCCAAAAGTTAAGCTAGAATGGCAGAAGAAATATGTTTTACCTATGAAAATTTTCCTAATGTATAATTTTTGTTCTAGTGTTGTCTTAACATCTCACTGACTCTCACTATTCTTTGCTGCTAAGTCACTTCAGTTGTGTCCGATTCCGTGACCCCACAGACAGAAGCCCACCAGGCTCCTCCATCCCTGGGATTCTCCAGGCAAGAACACTGGAGTGAGTTGCCATTTCCTTCTCCAATGCATAAAAGTGAAAAGTGAAAGTGAAGTCACTATCCATTATTAAGCAACAAAAATTTAGCTTTGGGGTATGCTTTTTTTCTCAAACAGAACGGCAAGAATTAAAAAGTTAGGTTATAAACATTTAATATATTCCAACTACTAATGAACATGTTTAGTTTTTTCAGAAATATTCAGTCTTGTTTAAGTAATTTAAAGAAGAAAAATTAATGCTTCCTTGTTTCTTAGTCTATCAATTTTTTTTGAAATTTCAATTTATTATTGAGATAGTTGATTTACAAAATTATATTAGTTTCAGGTAAACAACATAGTAATTCAAAATTTATATGAATTATACTCCATTAAAGTTAATATTGACTATATTCCCTATGTTGCATAATATATCCTCCTGGCTTATTTGTTTTGTACACATTACTTTGTACTTCTTAATCCCCTACCATTATCATGTCCTTTCCTTTTTCCCTCTCTCTTTTGATAACTACTAGTTTCTTCTCTATATCTATGAGTCTATTTATGTTTGTTGTATTCATTTGTTCATTTTTTAGGTTTTTCCAAAAGTCTACAAGCAATAAATGCTGGAGAGGGTGTGGAGAAAAGGGAACTCTCTTACACTGTTGGTGGGAATACAAACTAGTACAGCCACTATGGAGAACAGTGTGGAGATTCCTTAAAAAACTGGAAATAGAACTGCCTTATGATCCAGCAGTCCCACTGCTGGGCATACACACTGAGGAAACCAGAAGGGAAAGAGACACGTGTACCCCAGTGTTCATCGCAGCACTGTTTATAATAGCCAGGACATGGAAGCAACCTAGATGCCCATCAGCAGATGAATGGATAAGAAATCTGTGGTACATATACACAATGGAGTATTACTCAGCCATTAAAAAGAATACATTTGAATCAGTTCTAATGAGATGGATGAAACTGGAACCCATTATACAGAGTGAAGTAAGCCAGAAAGAAAAACACCAATACAGTATATTAACACATATATATGGAATTTAGAAAGATGGTAACAATAACCCTGTGTACGAGACAGCAGAAGAGACACTGACGTATAGATCAGTCTTATGGACTCTGTGGGAGAGGGAGAGGGTGGGGAGATTTGGGAGAATGGCATTGAAACATGTATAATATCATGTATGAAACGAGTCGCCAGTCCAGGTTTGATGCATGATACTGGATGCTTGGGGCTGGTGCACTGGGACGACCCAGAGGGAGGGTATGGGGAGGGAGGAGGGAGGAGGGTTCAGGATGGGGAACATAGGTATACCTGTGGCAGGTTCATTTCGATATTTGGCCAAAGTAATACAATATTGTAAAGTTTAAAAATAAAATTTAAAAAAAAGAGAGATAACATACAGTATTTGCCTATCTCTATCTGACTCATTTCAACAACCATGATACCCTCCAGAGTCATCTATGTTGCTGAAAACGGCAAATATAACTCTTTATTATGGCTAAAAGTATTATAAATGTATACACACATATTTGTAAATTATCTTTATCTTTATATACATATATCTTCTTTATCTGTTTATCTGTTTCTTGGGGATTTAGATTGCTTCCTTAGCATGGCTGTTGTAAATAATGATGCTATGAACATTGGGGTGCATATATCTTTTCAAATTACTGTTTTCATTTTCTTTGGATATATACCAGGAGTAGAATAGCTGGATCATATGAAAGAAGAGAAGCCAAAGACAAGGAAGAAAGGGAAAGAATGCAGTTTCAGAGAATAGCAAGGAGAGAAGAGAAGGTCTTCTTCAATGAACAATACAAAGAAACAGAGGAACATAATATAATGAGAAAGACTAGAAATCTCTTCAAGAAAATTGGAGATACCAAGGGAACTTTTCATGCAATGAAGAGCAAAATAAAGGACAGAAATGGTAAGGACCTAACAAAAGCAGAAGAGATTAAGAAGAAGTGACAAGAATATACAGAAGAACTATATGAAAAAGATCTTAATGACCCGATAACCACAATGGTGCAGTCACTCACCTAGAGCCAGACATTCTGGAATGGGAAGTCAAGCATTACTACAAACAAAACTAGTGAAGGTGATGGAATTCCAGGTGAGCTATTTCAAATGATGATGCTATGAAACTGATGCACTGAGTATGTCAGCAATGTTGGACAACTCAGCAGTGGCCATAGTACAGGAAAACGTGTTTTCATCCCAGTCCTGAAGACTCTGTGTGTATGTGTGTGCATTTGTGTGTGTGTGTGTGTATATAGTGTGTTTGTGCACTCAGTCATCTCTGACTCTTTGTGACTACATGAACTATAGCTCACCAGGCTCTGTCCATGGAATTTTCCAGGCAAGAATACTAAAGTGGGTTGCCATTTCCTTCCCCAGGGGATCTTCCCAAAACCAGGGATTGCAACTGCATCTCTTGCATCTCCTGCTCTAGCAGACAGGTTCTTTACCAGCTGAGCCACCAGGGAAGCCCTCTCCTAAAAAAGGGCAATGCCAAAGAATGTTCAAACAGCACACAATTGTAGGCATTTTACATGCTGGTATGTTATGCCCAAAATGGTTCAAGCTTGGCTTCAACAGTATATGAACCAAGAACTTGCAGATGTACAAGCTGGATTTAGAAAAGGCAGAGGAACCAGAGATCAAATTGCCAACATTCACTGGATTATAGAAAAAGCAAGGAGGTTCCAGAAAAACATCTGCTTCATTGACTATTCTAAAGCCTTGACTCCTTGGATCACAACAAACTGTGTTGCCTTTTCTCCATATCCTCACCAAAATTTGATATTTGTTGTCATTTTAATGACAATTATTTCAACAGGTGTAGGGTGATATTTCATTGTGGTTTTGATTTTCATTTTATTTGATTGTATTTCATTTATATTTTATCTGAATATAACTGTGAAAAGAAGAGAAGTGAAAGGCAAAGAAGAAAAGGAAAGATATACCCATTTGAATGCAGAGTTCCAAAGAATAGCAAGGAGAGATAAGAAAGCCTTCCTCAGTGATCAGTGCAAAGAAATAGAGGAAAACAATAGAATGGGAAAGACTAGAGATCTCTTCAAGAAAATTAGAGATACCAAGTGAACATTTCATGCAAAGATGGGCTCAATAAAGGACAGAAATAGTATGGACCTAACAGAAGCAGAAGATATTAAGAAGAGGTGGCAAGAATACACAGAAGAACTATACAAACAAGATCTTCATGACCCAGATAATCATGACGGTATGATCACTCACCTAGAGCCAGACATTGTGGAATGTGAAGTCGAGTAAACCTTAGGAAACATCACTATGAACAAAGCTAGTGGAGGTGATGGAATTCCAGTTGACCTATTTCAAATCATAAAAGATGATGCTGTGAAAGTGCTGCACTCAATATGTCAGCAAGTTTGGAAAACTCAGCAGTGGCCACAGGACTGCCACAGGACTGCCAAAGAATGTTCAACCTACCGCACAATTGCACTCATCTCAAATGCTTCCCTGGTGGCTCAGAGGGTAAAGCGTCTTCCTGCAATGCAGGAGACCCGGGTTTGATCCCTGGATTGGGAAGATCGCCTGGAGGAGGAAATGGCAACCCATTCTGGTACTCTTGCCTGGAAAATCCCATGAATGGAGAAGACTGGTAGGCTATGGTCCATGGGGGTCGCAAAGAGCCAGACAGGACTCAGCAACTTCACTTTCACTTTTACTTTTCACACACTAGTAAAGTAATGCTCAACATTCTCCAACCCAGGCCTCAGCAATACATGAACTGTGAACTTCCAGATGTTCAAGCTGGTTTTAGAAAAGGCAGAGGAACCAGAGATCAAATTGCCAATATCTGCTGGATCATCAAAAAAGCAAGTGAGTCCCAGAAAAATATCTATTTCTGCTTTATTGACTATCCCAAAGCCTTTGACTACGTGGATCACAATAAACTGTGGAAAATTCTGAAAGAGATGGGAATACCAGACCACCTGAACTTCCTCTTGAGAAAAGCAACAGTTAGAACTGGACATGGAACAACAGACTGGCTCCAAATGGGAAAAGGAGTACATCAAGGCTGTATATTGTCATCCTGCTAATTTAACTTATATTCAGAGTACATCATAAGAAACACAGGACTGAATGAAGCACAAGCTGGGATCAAGATTTCTGGGGGAAATATAAACCTCAGATATGCAGATGACACCACTCTTATGGCAGAAAGTGAAGAAGAACTAAAGAGCCTCTTGATGAAAGTGGAAGAGGAGAGTGAAAAAACTGGTTTAAAGCTCAACATTCAGAAAACTAAGATCATGGCATCTGGTCCCATCACTTCATGGGAAATAGATGGGGAAACAGTGGAAATAGTGGCTGACTTTATTTTTTTGAGTTCCCAAATTACTGCACATGGTGACTGCAGCCATGAAATTAAAAGACGCTTGCTCCTTGGAAGAAGACTTTTGACCAACCTAGACAGCATATTAAAAAGCAGAGACATTACTTTGCCAACAAAGGTCCATCTAGTCAAGGCTATGGTTTTTCCAGTAGTCGTGTATGGATGTGAGAGTTGGACTATAAAGAAAGCTGAGCACCAAATAATGGATGCTTTGAAGTGTGGTGATGGAGAAGACTTGTGAGTCCCTTGGACTTCAAGGAGATCCAACCAGTCCATCCTAAAGGATATCAGTCCTGGGTGTTCATTGGAAGGACTGAAGTTGAAGCTGAAACTCTGATACTTTGGCCATTAATGCAGTGAGCTAACTCATTGGAAAAGAACCTAATGCTGCAAAAGATTGAAGGCAGGAGAAGGGGACGACAGAGGATGAGATGGTTGGATGGCATCACCAACTCAATGGACATGAGTTTGAGTAAACACTGAAAGTTGGTGATGGACAGGGAGGCCTGACGTGCTGCAGTCCATGGGGTTGCAAAGAACCAGACATGACTGAGTGCCTGAACGGAACTGAATTGAGTATTAGTGTTGTTGAGTATATTTTTATGTAAATGTTGCCAATCTTCATGCATTCTTTGGAAATAAGTCTTTTTAGGCCTTTCCCCCATTTTTATTTTTTTAAATATTCATTTGTATGAGCTATTTATATATTTTAGTTATGAACACCTTATTGAACATAGCATTTGCAAATATTTCTCTCATCCAGTAGGTTATCTTTTCATTTTGTCAATGGGTTTCTTTGCTCTGTAAAAGCTTTTAAGTTTAATTTGGTCCCATCTGTTTACTTTTGCTTTTGTTTCCTTTGTTTTAAGAAACAGATTTAAATATATATATATATATATATATATATATATATATATATATATATATATATATATAAAACTATTGCTACAATCTGTGTCAAAGAATATTCTGCCTCTTTCCTTTTAGGAATTTTATGATTTCCAGGTTTACATTTAGGTCTTTAATCCATTTAGAGCTTGTTTTAGTGTATGGTGTTAGAGAATATTCTACTTTCACTTTTTTACAAATAGCAATCCAGTTTTACCAGTGCCACTTATTTAAATTACTGTCTTTTCCCAATTTATATTCTGACCTCCTTTGTCATGTTGACCGTAAGTACATGGGCATATTTCTGGACTCTATTCTATTCTCTGGAACTATGTGTCTGTATCTGCACCTGTTCTATACTGTTTTGATTACTGTATCTTTGTAGTATAGTCTAAAGCCAGGGTGCATGATACTTCCAGGTCTGTTCTTGTTTCTCAAGCCCTGGGGTCTTTTGTGTTTCCATACAAATTTTGAAATTATTTGTTCTAGTTCTATGGAAAATGCTATTATTATCTTAATTGGGGATTGCATTGAATCTGTAGATGGATTTGGGTAATATGTTCATTTTAACAACATTAATTATTCCAATCTATAAACCCCATATATCTTTTCATCTATTTCTATCATCTTTAATTTCTTTAATCAGTGACTGATAGTTTTCACCTCTTGAGTTAGACTTATTCTTAGATACCTTATTCATCTTCATGCAATTGAAAATGGAATTCCTTCTTGCTTTCTCTTTGTGATAGTTTATTTCTAGTTTATGGAAATACAACCAATATTTGTATATTAATATTGTATTCTGCAACATTACTGAATTTATTAATGCATTCTAGTACTGTTTTGGTGGTCATCAGTATTTTCTATGTGTAGTGTTATATTATCTAAAAACTGTGACTTTTATTTCTTCTTTTATAATTTAGATTCCTTTTATTGTTTTTCTTGTCTGATTTCTATGGCTAGGACTTCCAATACTGTGTTGAATAAAAGTGAATAGAGCAGGCATCATTTACTTGTTGATAAAAAAAGAAGTTTTCAGCTTTTCATCACTTAATTTGATGCCAGTTATGGGTTTATTATACATGACCTTATTATATTGAAGTATGCTCCATCTGTACCCATTTTGTGAGAGTTTTTATAATAAATCATTGTTGGATTTTGTCAAAATATGTTTCTGCGTCTACTTATATGATCATCTGGTTTTTATTTTTCAATTTGTTAATGTGGTATATCACACTATTTGTTTTGAGAATATTAAGGCATCCTTGCATCTCTGGGTTAAGTCCCACTTAATCATAGCTTATAACTTTTAATATATTTTTGAACTTGGTTTGCTAGTATATTTTGAGAATTTTGCATCCATGTTCATCAATGACATTGGCCTTTGATTTTCTGTGTGTTTGTGTATGTAATATCTTTGTCTGGTTTTGATGTCAGTTTGATGCTAGTCTCCTAAAATGAGTTCAGAAATGTTCTTTCCTCTGCAAGTTTTGGAGCAGTTTTAGAAAGATAGATATTCACTCTTCTGTAAATGTTTGGTAGAATTCACCTGTGAAGACATCCAGTCCTGGACTTTTGTTTGTTGGGATTAAAAAAAAAAAACTTATTCAATTTCATTATTAGTAATCTAGCTGTTCACATTTGCTATTTCTTCCTGATTCATTCTAGAATATAGCACATTTTTTCTAGGAATTTTTTTCATTTATCCTAGGTTGATTTTTGATTTAAAAAGAATGATTTTATTTAAAAGCTTTTATTTTTTTTATTATTTTTTTTTTATTTTTAAACTTTACAAAATTGTATTAGTTTTGCCAAATATCAAAATGAATCTGCCACAGGTATATAAGAGAATAAAACACCTATCCAAAAACATGGAGAAGCTCTAGATTTTTTATTGAGCTGTTGACTAAACCACAATGCCTGTGTTATGTGAATAATTTACCTCTTTGCTCTAAGTGTTAATGAGAGTATGTAATTTCTACTTAAATAGATGGAGATTATACATTCATTCAGGGAGAACTAAGACTTTGAAGAGGGATACATATGAAATTAATATTTTGAAATATCTATATAAAACAAAGCACTGGGTATTATATATTTTCAAATCACATAATATAACATCCTAAGAGTCATGTATATATAATTCTTATTTTATAGATAACAAACAAAAATACAATGAGAAACTAACAGAATCAGCTGGTTAGTGACACAGTTCAAGATCTCTAAAACACACCCATCTCCACTCACTCAGAAGCACTAGACTTTTTGTGCAATAACTAAAATTTACACAGAAAGTTTCTTTTGGAAACAAAAGAAGAAAAAAACAAAGAAATAAACTACTTTGAATCCTGCTTTTTGTAGATTCGAGAGTGAATCTCTCCTGTACAATCAGAATCTGTCAGTCATCTCTGCTTGAGCACAAGTTTAACAGGCCGTAAATGCCAGAGCAGGACAAAGAGAATAAGTAGGAGAATTGCTATTGGCAGTCTTAACAAGCTCTGATCAATTGATTTATGTAGAAAACCCAATTAGACCTGGCTGACCAGAGCTCCCCTGACATCAGAATGAAGCCAGTTGGAGAAGAGACTGTTGTTAGTATCCCCTTGGCCAAGTGAATTGATCAATATTAACCCCCCTTTGGTTTCGATCCTATAATAAAGACACTAACATTACTTCTCCAAACATATTAAAAGCTAAGCCTATGGAAAAAAACATAACAAGACTCGGTTGGTAAAAATAACCATGTGATCTTGCATACAGGTATAAATTACAAACTAATTTATACACGTATATGTTACAAACTATACATCTATACTATAAATGTGTACATTTTTATTTTTCTTCATCAAATTTTCTGAATAAATGTAAATGTTGCATTCAATTCTGTGGAAATTAGTTGACACAGATATATAGAACAGTCTTTTGGACTCTGTGGGAGAGGGGGGTGGGGGATGATTTCGGAGAATGGCATTGAAACATGTATGATATCATGTATGGAATGAGTCTCTAGTCCAGGTTTGATGCACGATACTGGATGCTTGGGGCTGGTGCACTGGGATGACCCAGAGGGATGGTATGGGGAGGGAGGTGGGAGGGGGATTCAGGATGGGGAACACGTGTACACCCGTGGCAGATGCATGTTGATGTATGGCAAAACCAATACAATATTGTAAAGTAATTACCCTCTAATTAAAATAAATAAATTTAATTAAAAAATAGTGAAAGAGCATCTTCTTACAATCTCCATTTCCTATTTTGTCACCAGAATTTAAAAAGAAAAAAAAAATTTCACAAATTATTTTAAAAATTATTTAGCACAGTGGTTAAAAAACAGTTGTCTTTGCAAACTCTAAATTGAACTTATTAAGTTGATTTAATTTTTACTGTTTTAGATATGCCATTTATACATACATTTCTAATAAAATTCTGTCATAAATTTCAAATTTAGTATATACGAAATTAACATGAAAAAGCAACTGCAGACTCTTTTAATTTGATTCTGCTGTTCTTTGACCCATGAGCATTACTGGTGTCTGAGTTCCTACTTCTTGAAGAATGTCATTTGGCTGTCTTTCATTCAGGCTCAAAACACATCGTCCTGATTAAGCTTTTATCAGATCAGATCAGATCAGTCACTCAGTCATGTCCGACTCTTTGCAACCCCATGAATCGCAGCAAGCCAGGCTTCCCTGTCCATCACCAACTCCCAGAGTTCACTCAGACGCATGTCCATCGAGTCAGTGACGCCATCCAGCCATCTCATCCCCTGGCGTCCCCTTCTCCTCCTGCCCCCAATCCCTCCCAGCATCAGAGTCTTTTCCAATGAGTCAGCTCTTCGCATCAGGTGGCCAAAGTACTGGAGTTTCAGCTTTAGCATGAAACTAAATGATTTCCAAAGAAATCCCAGGGCTGATCTCCTTCAGAATGGACTGGTTGGATCTCCTTGCAGTCCAAGGGACTCTCAAGAGTCTTCTCCAACACCACAGTTCAAAAGCATCAATTCTTCGGCGCTCAGCCTTCTTCACAGTCCAACTCTCACATCCATACATGACCACAGGAAAAACCATAGCCTTGACTAGACGGACCTTTGTTGGCAAAGTAATGTCTCTGCTTTTCAATATGCTATCTAGGTTGGTCATAACTTTCCTTCCAAGGAGTAAGCGTCCTTTAATTTCATGGCTGCAGTCACCATCTGCAGTGATTTTGGAGCCCAGAAAAATAAAGTCTGACACTGTTTCCACTGTTTCCCCATCTATTTCCCATGAAGTGATGGGACCGGATGCCATGATTTTCGTTTTCTGAATGTTGAGCTTTAAGCCAACTTGTTCACTCTCCACTTTCACTTCCATCAAGAGGCTTTTGAGTTCCTCTTCACTTTCCGCCATAAGGGTGGTGTCATCTGCATATCTGAGGTTATTGATATTTCTCCTGACAATCTTGATTCCAGCTTGTGCTTCTTCCAACCCAGTGTTTCTCGTGATGTACTCTGCATGTAAGTTAAATAAACAGGGTGACAATATACAGCCTTGATGAACTTCTTTTCCTATTTGGAACCAGTCTGTTGTTCCATGTCCAGTTCTAACTGTTGCTTCCTGACCTGCATACAAATTTCTCAAGAGGCAGCTCAGGTGGTCTGGTGTTCCCATCTCTTTCAGAATTTTCCACAGTTTATTGTAATCCACACAGTCAAAGGCTTTGGCATAGTCAATAAAGCAGAAATAGATGTTTTTATAGAACTCTCTTGCTTTTTCCATGATCCAGCAGATGTTGGCAATTTGATCTCTGGTTCCTCTGCCTTTTCTAAAACCAGCTTGAACATCAGGAAGTTCACAGTTCACATATTGCTGAAGCCGGGCTTGGAGAATTTTGAGCATTATTTTACTAGTGTGTGAGATGAGTACTATTGTGCGGTAGTTTGAGCATTCTTTGGCATTGCCTTTCTTTGGGACTGGAATGAAAACTGACCTTTTCCAGTCCTGTGGCCACTGCTGAGTTTTCCAAATTTGCTGGCATATTGAATGCAGCACTTTCACAGCATCATCTTTCAGGATTTGGAAAAGCTCAACTGGGATTCCAAACCTCCAAACCTCCAAAACCTCCACTAGCTTTGTTTGTAGTGATGCTTTCTAAGGCCCACTTGACTTCACATTCCAGGATGTCTGGCTCTAGGTCAGTGATCACACCATCGTGATTATCTGGGTCATGAAGATCTTTTTTGTACAGTTCTTCTGTGTATTCTTGCCATCTCTTCTTAATATCTTCTGCTTCTGTTAGGTCCATACCATTTCTGTCCTTTATCGAGCCCATCTTTCCATGAAATTTTCCTTTGGTATCTCTGATTTTCTTGAAGAGATCCCTAGTCTTTCCCATTCTGTTGTTTTACTACAAACTAATTTTAGTAACATTCATTTAGTGAAATTTTAGTGAGCTTGGTCAAATACACACCAAACATCAAGCGTACTGGGTATGTCCTTCCTATAACATTATGATCATATATTTCATAGCAGAAGCTATGAAATATTTGGTATGAAAGTAAGGAATAACACTTCAGTTTCTTGTCCTCAGATCAGTTCACTTTCCAGTATTCCACATTTGACACTATATTCTTCATTTGGCTTTGCCAGGCATATATGTTTTGTAAATGTTTAAAAGAACAACAAAGATAATAAGAGTTAATGATGTCCTCATTTAGCATCCATTGTATTTTGTAGCATATAATCAGTAATTTTTAAGTTTGTTTTTCTTGTTTAAATTAAAAATCGGCCATTCTTATTCATGGTAACCAATACAGTGATTGGAATGAGGTATAATGCTTAAATTAATGAGCAATATGTCTCAGAAAAAATGTGCTATTTAAAGATACTTATCTGTATATTTCAGCCCCAGAGTGTAAACTGCATTAAAAATAGAGCCTATGACATTTGAAGTTTTTCTTTATAGCAGGCACATAGAACTTGATGCAATAAGCTCTCAAATATTCTTAAAGGAACAATTAAATGAATAAAGGATATTCTTGTCTACAAAAGATCACAATTATTTTAACAGAATTACATTATGAGGAAAAATTACTTGGGCTCTTATAGAGTGATAACAATCTATTATCCACATTTTAATTTGAAAAATTTTCTTCTCTAGGAACCCATTTATAAAATAGGTTTCAAATACAGTGAAATATTATTCTAAGTGAAAGTCACCCAGTCATGTCTGACTCTTTCTGAACCCATGGACTATACCATCCACGGAATTCTCTAGACCAGAATACTGGGGTGGGTAGCCTTTCCCTCCTCCAGGGGATCTTCCCAATCCAGGGATAGAACCCAGGTCTCCTGCATTGCAGGTGTGTCCTTTACCAAGTGAGCCACAAGGGAAGCCCAAGAATACTGGGTTGGGTAGTCTATCCCTTCTCCAGTGGATCTTCCTGACCAAGGAATCAAATTGAGGTCTCCTGCAATTGCAGGCAGATTCTTTGCCAACTGAGCTATCAGGGAAGCCCAATGGTCCCCTTAAAATGTTTTGAAATCTAGGACTTTTAATTCACTCAAGAATTTCATGAAGCATCCAAAGTTGTTCAGGAGTAGTGTTTGTACAGTGATAAAATACACAAGAGTTGAGATGTGCAGATGAGCATGTGAGAACATTTTAGAAGAAGAAACTCCATGAACCCGGTAAACCTTTTCATCAGATCAGTTCTGTGAAGGCTTTTGCTGTGTTGCAACTAATAGGACTTTCATCATGTGTTATTAAGAATTTCTGGAGTATAACGGTACCAAACAGGAAAAAGCATTGCTCTCTTCACAACCGGCTAACATTGTCCCTTCTTGAAAAACAAGTTTATTTAATTCATGCTAATGGAAGATACGTAACAGTAAAGTCATGGACTCTAGGTTGTAGGCTACTCAGAAAAATAAGCGGAAAGCATTTTCCCCCAAAGTAATTTTATGAGTCATGAAAACTACATACTAGTGTGAATAACTAAATGCAAATGGTGGATTATTCTCCTGTGGACTGTGAGTAATAACCTCTGAGTGGCTTTCAAATTCCCAGGAAAACAGTCAATGAATCTTCAGCATATATCAAAACACAGCCAAAGTTACAGAGAAAATAAAAAAGGTCAGAATGCAATAAATAGAAAAAAAAGGAATGTGTTGCTAAGAATAGAGTGAAAAGAATAAGGACAAAGTACACCAAATATTTCATTAAACTTTTCCCCCCAATATTTCTTCACATGAATTTTTTTTTGCTAACTCATATAGTTTATGGCATAGACATTTATTCATGGTCATAATATGTGCCATAGTAGGGTCTTTCTATAAAATTAATAAGTTTTGAAAACTTCCAAAATTTCTCAAATATCTTATCTTATTAATACATGCTCGATCTCATCCAAAATGATACCAATTTAATATTAAGTGTAACTAGAAAGGAAAAATTCTGGCAAAGGAAGCATTTTGTAAGAGTTTGTTTTGTTTTTAATTTCCGTGATATGACCACTCCAGATACAGAAATGTCCACATTATAACCCCTGAATCAGCTTGTTTGTACCAAATTAAGCTGACAGTATTCTTTTATTTGGACTCTATTGGGACAAAGAATTAGTTAAATATAACAATAAATAAGGTACTCTCTACAGTGTGTGTGTGTGTGTGTCACTCAGTCATGTCAGACTCTTTGCAACCCCATGGATTTTAGCTCTCCAGGCTTCTTTGTCCATGCGATTTTGCAGGAAAGAACACTGGAGTGGATTGCCATTTCCTCCTCCACTCTATAGTATATACACATTCAATTTATTATATTGATAAATTGCCCTAATAACACACAGCTTTGGGAATCCACATAGAATTTGTTCTACATTTTCAATGACTGATGGTAACAAGATTTTCAAAGTTTGTGTAATATAAAAAGATTTATTTACATGAAAAAGTCATGACAGAAGTAATTCACTTATGAATGAGTGAATGTGTGTGTGTGCTCAGTTATGACTCACTTTTTACAACCCCATGGACTGCAGCTTGCTAAACTCCTCTATCTGTGCAATTTTCTGGGCAAGAATACTGGAGTGGATTATCATTTTCTATTTCATGGGATCTTCCCAACTGAGTGACTGAACCTGTCTATTGTGTCTTCTGCATTGGTAGGCAGTTTCTTTATCACCGCACCACCTGGGAAACCCACTTTAAGAAACTTTTGTTTCTAATTATTAAAGCTGGTTTTGTCACAGTTAGAGTGACTTTGAACCGGAACTTCAGAATTTAATGAAGTCATATTAATAAAATTCATATAGCTTATATAAAATGATGCAATAAAATTAACTGGAAGTTCAGAAGCTTTGGGGGTCACATGAAGTAGCTTAAACAGTCTACCCTCTTTCCCAGATGGAAGAATTTCATGGTACTTTTCTGTCAGTGTGTTCACATCCCAACTAGACAGCTTGAGACATGAACTGATGAATAAATGAAGTGCCCTTTCTCTAGAGGAGGGCCAGACAGCTGGCAGGGTCACTGTGCCTTTGACATCACACTAAAGAAGACTGCACTTCTGTTCAAATCCCATCCATATACCTTCAAACCAAATGGTATATTAAGATCGACTACAATATATTTCATAACAGCCATGAGAAGATAATAATAAACAATTAACTAAATATAACCTGTGCTTCTGTTAATAAATCAGAATTCTTATGGAGTGGTATTAATTTAAACCCTTAGAAAAAAAAAAGTGTAATCTGCTCTGGTCTGGGATTTTTTTAATGCTTTCAGGTGTTATGTAACTTTTCTGTGATTCTGTGTTCAAAGGAATAATTATTTCTTTAAACAAAAGCATTCAATTATTTGCACACTCAGAATTCCAGTTTTAAATGGAGAATTTATCTAACAATATTACTAAAGACATAAACTTCCTCTAATTTGCTCAGAAAAAAGTGACTTTTGCTTTATGTTTGTAACCTTGCAACTTTGTAACTCTCTGAGCTCATTCTTCGCTGCTTATGCTTTTAGCATCATGCAAAAGTGAGAGGCAGGTTTTAAATTCCTTTCGTTTCAGGGGATTAATATAACTTCCAGGTAGGGAGTTGGAAGTCTTTAGCTAAAGCCAAATCTGTACATAATCATAAATATGGTTATTATTTGTGCAACATTATGAATATAATTCCTGGTTGCTACAGCTTGGTATTTTACAATTTCAGTAGGATGGTGATTCCCAGACTTTGGGGAATATGAACCATTTAGAAAAATGAGGAGCCAGGGAGTCACATAAAGTTGTATTTTTTATGAGTTAGTATACTAAAACAAAAACCAAAATGATTTATTTATCACCCAATAGGACATAAAAGAAATATCAAAAAACTAAAAATAGCAATTTCAGAATGACAATTTTTCAAATTATAAAGACTTAATTTTTAAGAAGTAGTCTCTACAATTGTCCCCTTGTTTCTCTGGTTTGATGGGAATGTCAGCATGAATTGGCACTTTTTGCAACAGTCAGGAATTTGCAAACCATGGTCTTGGCTTCTCTATAATCATGAATATTGACTACTTCATATATTACAGCCTTAAACATACACAAGTGTTACCTGGCATCGTTTATTAAATTTGATTTTGAAGAGGACCTATTTTATGTTCTATATAATAACTAACTTTTGAAAATTAAGTAAGTATTGTTTAATAGTTTTTACTTTTTCTATTGCTTAGCATATGACTCTATCCCCTCATATACTGGATATGTGATGTTGCACAATATTATGTTTAAGAGAATTAATATAAATTTAACAAAATTACTTAGAATGACTGCTCTTAAAGATTCATTAGATAAGTCCAAGGAATAAATAATTGGAGATTGCAGTTTATAGCATCACTTAGAATTATAATTATTTCTTCAGTGAAATTGCTTCATGAGAAAGATACATTGAGAAGACACATCCAAATCTTAACCTATTTTATCCTCTATGACCAACTACTTCTATTATTTTATTACCAAGACTTTCACTGTTCTTTTGTAGATATAAGCAACATTTATGTTACATAATTTATATTTTGAAACTTTACAAAACTAGAAATTTAAGATTTTCTTGTATGCCTTGTTTTGGCTTCAAGAAATATCTTGAAGATATTTCCATGTACCAGTGCATACCCAATAGCTATTCTATCTCTTTTTAATGTTAGTCGAGTATAACAAGCTTAGAGAGGCATGATGTTACATATTTCATGCAAATGAAGTCATAAATTTGATATTTTTTGACAACATATACATTGGACACTATTGGACACTTTGGTTTAATAGTTAAGTGGTCACAGATTATTTTGTTTACTTCTCAGTCTAGGGGTGATGTTTTAAATACACTAAGGTAGGAAGAGTTTCAATTTGCTTCTTGTTTAGGGTGAAAAACAATTTCTCATTATACAGTTACTCAGTATTTCCAGTAAGCCCCTTTTAACTGTATGCTGGAAGCGGTGACTCAGGAGCTCTATAGAACTTGCCAGTAATAATGAACAAAAACAGACACACTATATTAAAATAAATGGAAATAACTAAGACAAAGTAATAAGTTCAATGGTTCTCAAATCCTAGATATTATTTTATTTAGACTAATGATTTCACATTTATTCAGAACATACACCCTATTTACAAAGCCATTCCACATTTATACCACTTTCAAATTAACAGTCCAGAAAAAATAAATAGTGGACTCCTAACTGGAATGATTATAGCTTATTGTTTGGGAGTTTAGCCTCTATATTTTTTGTTTAGTTGTATTCCAGGAAAGTTCCACAAGAGCTGTAGAACTTGAGGCAGGGAAATGTATCCCTTCTTAAGTCAGAAAGAGAAAGACAAATACTGTATGATGTTACTTGAATGTGGAATCTAAAATATGACAGAAATGAATTTGTCTATGAACAGACTCACAAACATAAAGAACAAACTTGTGGTGACCATGTGGCAGGGGGTCAATATACCAGTGTGAGTTCTGTTAGATGCCTAGGGAGAGTAAACTTTTTATCCTAGCTCTCATGATCGCAGGGTGCTATACTGCAGGGTTCCCAACCCAGGCCACACAGCAGGAGGTGAGCAGCAGGTGAGCGAGCAAAGCTTCATTTGTATTTACAGTCGCTCCCCATACTTGCAGTACTGCCTCAGCTCTGCCTCCTGTCAGATCAATGGTGACATTACATTCTCATAGGAGTGCAAACTCTACTGTGAGCTATGCGTGCAAGAGATCTAGGTTGTGCACTCTTTATGAGAATCTAATGACTGCTGGTCTGATTCTGCCTTATGGTGAGTTGTATAATTACTTCATTACATATACAATGTAATAATAATAGAAGTAAAGTACACAATAAAGATAATATTCTTGGATAATACCTAAACCATCCCCACCATGGTCTGTGGAAACCTTGTTTTCTACCAAACTGGTCCCTGGTGCCAAAAAGGCTAGGGAACATTGCTATGATATATCATAATTGCTTGTGAACCTTAATGGAGTTTCTTAAATGTGCAAAGTACTTAGATGTGTATTTCCCAATATATACAAAATTCTGTGTCCATAGGTTAGATGTCAGTCACATGTATACAGGAAAAAATATTGATTCATTTATATTATTTTATATTTGGAAAAACAAATAATTATAATAAAACAGCTGTTCCTTACCCTGACCCTCCTTCATTTGATATCTGTCATTACACAACCTCTGAATTTCACTTCAAACCCTCTTCCAAACTCCCTAGGTATAATTTCACTATCCATTGTAATTATAGTATCTACTTAATTCATCTTCATTCTAATTCATGATTTTGACTTAATAAAATTGCATTGTTGGCATACATTTTCATAAGATTTGCTTGATAAGATTTGGATTGCCATTGCAGTCATTTTTTAAAAGGAGAGGGAGCTTAAGTTTGACAGAATTAGGTTATAATATCTCTCCCATTTACTAGCTGAATGACCTTAGGCAAGGTATTTCAGTGTATTGACTGTTGGAGTCCTCATTTGTAAAATAAGGCATTTTGTCTCAATTTTATCACTGATGTGAAGATTAAATAAAATGATTCACATTAAGATCACTACACAGTTTGTGAACACAGAAGACCCTTGATACATAGTAATTATTACCCCTATTCATACAATTACTTTCTGAAGTGGTGGCATTTCCCAATTATTGGTGTGGGACTAATATATTTTGTTAGGCTAGAGAGCTCCCTTCAAAAATGACCTAAGTAGAAGAGATAAAGAGTTAGTGCAAAGGAGGCAAGCAGATGGGAATATTGGAAATTTATGCTGGAAGTATTTTATTATGTGTCATGTAGCTCTTAGCACTGAAAATTTAAATATATACTCTCAATTAAAATTACTGTACAGAGCTTTTAAGATGGATTTAATTTGTTAACTTTTGATAGGCATCTGTTGAATTCTACTAAACTCAGATATTTTATTCACAGAATAGAGAATGAAGCATCTTATTCATAGTAGTCTCCTCTAGACTTAAGTGATTTGTATTGGGTCTATATTAAAAAGCAGAGAGAGTACTTTGCCAACAAAGGTCTGTCTAGTCAAGGCTATGGTTTTTCCAGTGGTCATGTATGGATGTGAGAGTTGGACTATAAAGAAAGACAAGCACCAAAAAATTGATGCTTTTGAACTGTGGTGTTGGAGACGACTCTTGAGAGTCCCTTGGACTGCAAGGAGATCCAACCAGTCCATTCTAAAGGAGATCAGTCCTGAATATTCATTGGAAGGACTGATGCTGAAGCTGAAATTCCAATACTTTGGCCACCTGATGTGAAGAACTGACTCATTTGAAAAGACCCTGATGTTGGGAAAGATTGAAGGCAGAAAGAGAAAGGGACGACACAGGATGAGATGGTTGGATGGCATCATAGACTCAACAGACATGAGTTTGAGCAGGCTTCAGGATTTGGTGATGTACAGGGAAGCCTGGCGTGCTGCAGTCTATGAGGTCACAGAGAGTTGGAAATGACTGATCGACTGAACCAAACCAAACTCTGAGTAATATTTGATTCAATATTTGATTCCATCATTTGGAACTCTACACAGGGTTCACATTTCAGTGGAGATGGAGTTAGCCAGCTTATATTATTTTGCCCACTGATTACAACTAAAAACTCTAAATACCTAAAGAAGCCACCTGAAGACTCTGAAAAGTAAATAATAATAGACATAATGTTGTGTGAAGTCAACTCTTGAATGGCATAATGCCTTTTCTGATCTTTCTCCTTTACAGATTCTAGCTTTGACCTGAAAGTATTACAGACAATTTCCAGATATGTTTGTAGGCACAAGCAGTAAAACTCTGAGATAAATAATTTATTTCTGTTCCAAAGTCTGTTGGAAAAGACCTCTGTAAGACACTAAGTGTAGAGTAGAGAATAATTCCTTGTTTTCCTCATCTCTCTCTCTTCCAGCCCCACTCAAGAATGCCCAATGTCAAAACCCCACTGATGTTGTATCAGGGTTGGTGACAGGGCATCTTTACAGACACCTACATTCTTTCTATTTATTACAGCAAGAAAAACTAGGAAATGGAATCCTATAGTCTGAAGTCAGCTTCCCCGGTGGCTCAGTGGTAAAGAATCCACCTGCAGTGCAGGAGACACAGGAGATGCAGGTTCAATTTCTGAATCAGGAAGATTGGCTGGATCTTCCCCTGGCAACCCACTCCAGTATTCTTGCTGGGAGAATCCCATGGACAGAAAAGCGTGGAGGACTTCAGTACATAGGGTCACAAAGAGTCGGATACAGCTGAAGTGACTGAGCACAGCACACAGTCTGAAGACAGTGGAGGGAAATCTCTGTTGTTTTTTTCTCCTACTTTCTCTTGCTACTTTCCCCTGAAAGTGAAATCAGTTACATGAATGTTCACAACCATATAAGGGGCTAAAATCTTGAGCTAAATCAATATTCCTGACCAAAGTCACCAGGAAAAGAGGCCTTTGTCAACTGGAAAGGAAGGAGCAAGGAGATGAGAAGTGGGTTATGCTGCCCTCTGCACCTGAGCAGACCCAAGTCTCAGCTTCCTTCTGAGCTGCACATGCTCTGAACAGGTCACAGTAATAACGTAGAAGCTTTGAGAATCTGAATACAGTGTAAAATCACTGAAGGCTGCCCCAGAGAGCAAAGTGCTTGTGCATAAAACAGACCTTACTAAGAAAAATTAAGTCATACAAAGCACACCATCTGCCATTAACAGAATCAAACCAAAAGTCTATCTGGAAAACTTAAAATATTTGGAAATTAAACAATGCACTGCTAAATAATCCTTGGGTAAAAGAGTAATCCTCAGGAATATAAGTAAAATATTTTTAACTAAAAGAACATAAAAATAATCAAAATTTGTGGGATTTGGGGTTAAGAGGGTGCATAAATGATAATGGACATGAATAAATACCTATATCAGAAAAGAAGAAAGGTCTCAAAGACATGGTCTAAGATTTCCCCTTTAGAAACTAGTGCAAGAAGAGTAACCTAATCCAAATAGAGAAAAATAAAAATTTAATGAAAATAAAAGCAGAAATCAATCAGGGAAATTGACAAAAAACCTAAAAAATGAGAAAAATCAATAGAACCAAAAACTGTATACGTACCAAGCCATGGTTCTTATCATGGGAATAACAAAACAATAAAAAAAATGATCATAAAAATAAAATAAAATGATTGCAAGAGATACAGAGGGAATAGAAGTCTTGGTGGAGTTAACTCTTTTAAGTAGGGTGTTGAAGGAGCTCTCATTGATTGTCACCACGTTGGCCAAATCTCACCAGAAATTCAAGAAGGAGAAAGAAAGTCAGTTTTCAGATTGAGGGCAAGGAAGAGAATGTGGCACGTATAACATTGTTGAAGCAGGAGAGAGTGTAGTTTGCACAAGAATATTAGGATAAGAGGAATTATTGAGCAATAGGGATATTGACACAAGCCATGGAAACCATGCATTCACTTTTTTATTCAAAATACTACAAAGGGCATTATTTCATTCTTTTTTTAAAATTTTATTTATTTTAATTGGAGGCTAATTACTTTAAAACATTATAGTGGGTTTTGCCATACATTGACATGAATCAGCCATGGGTCTACATGTGTCCCTCATCCTGAACCCCCCTCCCACCTCCCTCCCCATCCCATCCCTCAGGGTCATCCCAGTGCACTGGCCCTGAGTGCCCTGTTTCATGCATCGAACCTGGACTGGTGATCTATTTCACATATGGTAATATACCTGTTTCAATACTATTTTCTAAAATCACCCCACCCTATCCTTCTCTCACAGAGTCCAAATTCTGTTTATTATCTCTATATCTCTTTTGCTGTCTCACATATAGTGTCATCATTACCATCTTTCTAAATTCCATATATATGCATCAGTACACTGTATTGGTGTTTTTCTTTCTGACTTACTTCACTCTGTATAATAGGCTCCAGTGTCATCCACCTCATTAGAACTGACTCAAATGCATTTTTTTAATAGATGAGTAATACTCTATTGTGTATATGTACCACAGCTTTCTTATCCATTCATCTGCTGATGGACATCTAGGTTGCTCCCATGTCCTGGCTATTGTAAAGAGTGCTACAAAGAACATTGGGGGTACATGTGTCTCTTTCAATTCTGGTTTCCTCGGTGTATATGCCCAGTAGTGGGATTTCTGGGTCGTATGGCAGTTCTATTTCCATTTTTTTAAGGAATCTCCGCACTATTCTCCATAGTGGCTGTACTAGTTTGCATTCCCACCAACAGTGTAAGAGGGTTCCCTTTTCTCCACATCCTCAGCATTTATTTTTGGTAGACTTTTTGATAGCACCCATTCTGATTGGCATGAAATTGTACCTCATTATGGTTTTGATTTGCATTTCTCTGATAATGAGTGATGTTGAGCATCTTTTCATGTGTTTGTTAGCCATCTGTATATCTTCTTTGGAGAAATGTCTGTTTAGTTCTTTGGCCCATTTTTTGATTGTGTCATTTATTTTTCTGGAATTGAACTGCAGGAGCTGCTTGTGTATTTTTGAGATTAATTCTTTGTCAGTTGCTTCATTTGCTATTATTTTCTCCCATTCTGAAGTCTGTCTTTTCACCTTGCTTATAGTTTCCTTCGTTGTGCCAAAGCTTTTAAGTTTAATTAGGTCTCTTTTGTTTACTTTTGCTTTTATTCCCATTACTCTGGGAGGTGTGTCATAGAGGATCCTGCTGTGATCTATGTCAGAGACTGTTTTGCCTATGTTTTACTCTAGGAGTTTTATAGTTTCTGGTCTTACATTTAGATCTTTAATCCATTTTGAGTTTATTTTTGTGTATGGTATTAGAAAGTGTTCTAGTTTCATTCTTTTACAAGTGGTTGACCAGTTTTCCCAGCACCACTTGTTAAAGAGATTATCTTTTCTCATGGTATACTCTTGCCTCCTTTGTCAAAGTTAAGGTGTCCATAGTTGCATGGATTTATCTCTGGACTTTCTATTTTGTTCCATTGATCTACATTTCTGCCTTTATGCCAGTACCTCACTGTCTTGATGACTGTAGCTTTGTAGTATAGCCTGGAGTCAGGCAGGTTGATTCCTCCAGTTCCAGTCTTCTTTCTCAAGATTGCTTTGGCTATTCAAGGCTTTTTGTATTTCCATACAAATTGTGAAATTATTTGTTCCAGTTCTGTGAAAAATGGAATTCCGTTCACCATTGCAATGAAAAGAATAAAATACTTGGGAATAAATCTACCTAAAGAAACAGAGCACCTATATATATATTTCATTCTTTTTTATGGCTGAGGAGTATTCCATTGGATCATAATAAGTGAAGTAAGTCAGACTGAGAAAAACAAGTACCATATATCACTTACATGTGGAGTCTAAAACATGGCAAAAAAATGAACCTACTACAAAACAGAAATAGACTCACAGATAAAGAGTTTAATAGACTTGTGGTTGTCATGGGGGAGAGGAGTTTGAATAAACCATTGTGAGTTCCGTTAGATACCTTAGGAGAGTAAACCATTTATCCTAAATTCATGACTTCAGTGAGTGGGAAAGGAAGACCTTTTTGATGAGGTTAACTGAAAGTAGACATTAGAGAGAAGAGGGGTTAGCCATGAAGATAACTGGCTGAAAAAGATTCACGGAATAGGACAGAGCAAGTGTAAATGTCCTGTGGTCAGGAGGTGTTTAGTGTATCTGGGGAGAGTAAGGAGTTGAGTGGCTTTAGGAGGATGAACCAGAGGGTGAGAAGGAAACCATTCAAATCACAAAGGGCCAGTGAAATGGGCCCTGCTGTCTCTGGCTTTTACTCTAACTGTGCAGCATTTCTAGTGGGGAAATGATAAAACTTGAGTTACATTTTAAATGGTTCTTTCTGCTTGCTATGTGGAGAACAGATAGGTGTGGCAGGGAGAAAAAGAAAATCACACTGGAATGAGTTCAATGGGAAATGGAAGTTGAGAATAATGGATACAACTGGCTTCAGTCACTCTTAAAATCAGTTTATTATAAAGGGAAATGGAGAAATCAGAAAGGAACTGGAAAAGTATGTGGTTTGAAGGGAGGCTTTTATTATTATTATTATTGTTTTAAGATGTATAATATGTCAGCAAATGTGTATGTTTAGAGAAAAAAATCCATAGATCTGGAAATATTGATGATACCAAATATGAACAGGCGGAGTATTACTATAGTTCAGGGTCCAGTGGTTGTCAGGAATGGGTATGCTGACTGGAAATACAGGCCTGGGGGATATTCACTTGGTTACAGAAGGGAATACAGAAGGCCTGCCTGATCTGCTATAGGGACTTGTGGAATGTCTTTTCTGATTGCTTCTATGTCTGTGCTTTTCCCCTATAGGATTGGAAATGAGTTCATCTGCTGAGATTAAAGTGCATGGAACAGCTTTTTGAAAACCAAGGTAAGAGGAATTCTTATATGAGTAAGAATTATTGTTTCAGATCAGATCAGATCAGATCAGTCGCTCAGTCGTGTCCGACTCTTTGCGACCCCATGAATCACAGCAAGCCAGGCTTCCCTGTCCAACACCAACTCCCAGAGTTCACTCAGACTCACGTCCATCGAGTCAGTGATGCCATCCAGCCATCTCATCCTCTGTCGTCCCCTTCTCCTCCTGCCCCCAATCCCTCCCAGCATCAGAGTCTTTTCCAATGAGTCAACTCTTCGCATGAGGTGGCCTAAGTACTGGAGTTTCAGCTTTAGCATCATTCCTTCCAAAGAAATCCCAGGGCTGATCTCCTTCAGAATGGATTGGTTGGATCTCCTTGCAGTCCAAGGGACTCTCAACAGTCTTCTCCAACACCACAGTTCAAAAGCATCAATTCTTTGGCGCTCAGCCTTCTTCACAGTCCAACTCTCACATCCATACATGACCACAGGAAAAACCATAGCCTTGACTAGATGGACCTTTGTTGGCAAAGTAATGTCTCTGCTTTTGAATATGCTATCTAGGTTGGTCATAACTTTCCTTCCAAGGAGTAAGCATCTTTGAATTTCATAGCTGCAGTCACCATCTGCAGTGATTTTGGAGCCCAGAAAAATAAAGTCTGACACTGTTTCCACTGTTTCCCCATCTATTTCCCATGAAGTGATGGGACCGGATGCCATGATTTTCGTTTTCTGAATGTTGAGCTTGAAGCCAACTTGTTCACTCTCCACTTTCACTTTCATCAAGAGGCTTTTGAGTTCCTCTTCACTTCTGCCATAAAGGTGGTATCATCTGTATATCTGAGGTTATTGATATTTCTCCCGGCAATCTTGATTCCAGCTTGTGTTTTTTCCAGTCCAGCATTTCTCATGATGTACTCTGCATATAAGTTAAATAAACAGGGTGACAATATACAGCCTTGATGTACTCCTTTTCCTATTTGGAACCAGTCTGTTGTTCCATGTCCAGTTCTAACTGTTGCTTCCTGACCTGCATACAGATTTCTCAAGGGGCAGGTCAGGTGGTCTGGTATTCCCATCTCTTTCAGAATTTTCCACAGTTTTTTTGTGATCCACACAGTCAAAGGCTTTGGCATAGTCAATAAAGCAGAAGATGTTTTTCTGGAACTGTCACTTTTCAATGATCCAATGGATGTTGGCAATTTAATGTCTGGTTTCTCTGCCTTTTCTAAATCCAGCTTGATCATCTGGAAGTTCATGGTTCACTTGCTGTTGAAGCCTGGATTGGAGAATGAGCATTACTTTGCTACCATGTGAAATGACTGCAAATGTGTGGTAGCTTGATCATTCTTTAGCATTGCCTTTCTTTGGGATTGGAATGATAACTGATCTTTTCCAGTCCTGTGGCCACTGCTGAGCTTTCCAAATTTGATGGCATATTGAGTGCAGCACTTTCACAGCATCATCTTTCAGGATTTGAAATAGCTCAACTGGAATTCCTTCATCTCCACTAGCTTTGTTCGTAGTGATGCTTCCTAAGGCCTACTTGACTCTGCATTCTAGGATGTCTGGCTTTAGGTGAGTGATCACACCATCGTGGTTATCTGGGTTGTGAAGATCTTTTTTGTATAGTTTTGTGTATTCATGCCACCTCTTCTTTATCTCTTCTGCTTCTGTTAGGTCCATACTATTTCTGTCCTTTATTGTGCCCATTTTTGCATGAAAATTTCCCTTGGTATCTCTACTTTTCTTGTAGAGATCTCTAGTCTTTCCCATTCTAATGTTTTCCTCTATTTCTCTGCATTGATCACTGAGGAAGGCTTTCTTATCTTTCATTGCTATTCTTTTGAACTCTGCATTCAAATGGGTATATCTTTCCTTTTCTCCTTTACCATTCCCTTCTCTTCATTTCATGATTGTTTGTAAAGCCTCCTCAGATAACATTTTGCCTTTTTGCATTTCTTTTACTTGGGGATTGTCTTGATCACTGCCTCCTGTACAATGTCACAAACTTCTGTCCATAGTTCTTCAAGCACTCTGTCAATAAGATCTAATCCCTTGAATCTATTTGTCACTTCCACTGTAATGTCATAAGGGATTTGATTTAGGTCATACCTGAATGATCTGGTGGTTTTCCCTACTTTCTTCAATTTAAATCTGAATTTTGGCAATAAGGAGTTCATGATCTGAGCCACAGTTAGCTCCCGGTCTTGTTTTTGCTGACTCTATAGAACTTCTCCATCTTTGGCTGCAAAGAATATAATCAATCTGATTTCAGTATTGACCATCTAGTGATGTCCATGTGTAGAGTCTTCTCTTGTGCTGTTTGAAGAGGGTGTTTTCTATGATCAGTGCGTTCTCTTGGCAAAACTCTATTAGCCTTGACCTCTTTCATTCTGTACTCCAAGGCCAAATTTGCCTGTTACTCCAGGTATTTCTTGACTTCCTTTTTTGCATTCCAGTTTTTTATGATGAAAAGGACATCTTTTTTGTGTGTTAGTTCTAGATGGTCTTGTAGTCTTCACAGAACCAACCGTTCGACATCAGTTTCTTCAGCATTACTGGTCAGGGCATAGACTTGGATTACTGTCATACTGAATGGTTAGCTTTTGAAATGAATAGAGATCATTATGTTTTTTTGAGACTGCATCCAAGTACTGCATTTCAGACTCTGGTTGACCGTGATGGCTACTCCATTTTTTATAAGGTATTCTTGCCTACAGTAGCAGATATAATGGTCATCTGAGTTAAATTCTCCCATTCGAGTCCATTTTAGTTCACTGATTCCCAAAATGTTGATGTTCAGTCTTGCCATCTCCTGTTTGACCACATCCAAGTTGCCTTGATACAGGGACCTAACATTCCAGGTTCCTATGCAATATTTCTCTTTACAGCATCGGACTTTACTTCCATCACCAGTCACATCCACAACTGGGTATTGTTTTTGCTTTGGCTCCATCCCTTCATTCTTTCTGGAGTTATTTCTCCACTGATCTCCAGTAGCATATTGGGCACCTACCGACATGGGGAGTTCATCTTTCAATGTCCTATCTTTTTGCTTTTCATACTGTTCATGGGGTTCTCAAGGCAAGAATACTGAAGTGGTTTGCCAGTCCCTTCTCCAGTGGACCACTTCTGTCATGATTTTTGGAAAAACCATAGCTTTGACTATATGGACAGCAAGTGATGTCTCTGATTTTTTAAATACACCATCTAGTTTTGTCATAGCTTTTCTTCTAAGGAGCAAATGTCTTTTAATTTCATGGCTGCAGTCATTGTCCACAGTGATTGTGGGGCACAAGAAAATAAAATCTATCAGTTTCCATTTTCTCCCCATCTATTTACCATGAAGTGATGGGACTAGATGCCATGATTTTCAATTATTGTATATCAAGCTTTAAGCCAGCTTTTTTACTCTCTTCTTTCACTTTCATCAAGAGGCTCTTTAGTTCCTATTCGCTTTCTGCCATTAGGGTGGTGTCATCTGCATATCTGCGGTTGTTGATATTTTTCCTGGCACTCTTTATTCCAGCTTGTGATTCACCCAGCCCAACATTTCACATGATATACTCTACATAATATTTGAATAAGTAGGGTGACAATATTCAAACCTTGCCATACTTCTTTCACAATTTTGTACCAGTCTATTGTTCCATGTTCAGTTCTAACTGCTGCTTTTTGACCTGCATACAGATTTCTCAGGAGGCAGGTAAGTTGTTCTGTTATACCCATCTCTTTAAGATTTTTCCACAGTTTGTTGTGATCCAGACAGTCAAAGGCTTTAGTATAATCAATGAAGCAGAAGTAGACTTTTTTTTTTCTGGAATTCTTTTGCTTTTTCTGTGATGCAACAAATATTGGCAATTTGATCTCTGACTCTTCTTCCTTTTCTAAATCCAACTTGCACATCTGGAAGTTGTCATTTCATGTACTGTTGAAGTATAGCTTGAAGGTTTGATATTTATCTTGCTAGCAGGTGAAATGAGTGCAATTCTGTAGTAGTTTGAACATTCTTTGACATTGGCTTCTTTGGGATTGGAATAAAAACTGACCTTTTCCAGTCCTGTGGCCACTGCCAAGTTTTCCCAATTTGCTGGGATATTGAGTGTAGCACTTTAACAACATCATCTTTTATGATTTTAAAAAGCTCTGCTGGAATTTCATGCTTCCTACTTTCATAATGTTTTTTTCCCTCTGTGCTCCAAAGCACTTCCAAACTCACTGTTTATTTTGGTTTGAATCCTTGGATACGTGTTAAGATTTTTCAGGGTTCTCTGGAGATCCAGAGAAGAAATGACATTGCAGTCTCAAGTCTAAACGCAATGTGGAGGCAGAATTCTTTCTTCTCCAGGGGTCTCAGTCTTTCTTTCAAGACTTTTAACTGACTGGATGAGACCCATCAATGCCTTCACAGTAACATCTAGACTAGTGTTTGATCAAAACCTGGGTACCATGGCCTAGGCAAGTTGATACATGAAATTAATTATTATAACCAGAAAGGAGGCGAGAATCTAGATCTCCCAGTTCTTATTTTGTTCTTTTCCCTAATATATACCATTTAGAAAGCACATTTGGATTTTCTCATCATTTCACAGAAATCTATCTAGCAAATTTTTACTTCAGCAAATACTAGCAATACTATTAGAGAAGGTCAGTGTAGCTGGAAGGAGGTGAATATTAAAGCAAACAACATGCAAATAATTATTAACAAGGAACTGTTATTTTACATCCTGTAACCCCCACCTCAGACTTTTAAATTTTAGTATTATTAGCTCCATACTGTACAGCTATATCTACAAGGAAGTAGATATTACGAGTGGTTATGATACATTCTCTAGAGCTAAATGGCAAGTGTGGAATTCAAAGGCAGAAATTCGTAATTTCAGACTCTGACCTCTTTTGATTTTAAAATGTTTTGCTTACTGGATAAACTTGAAAACAAGATGCAAGTTTGAGTTCAGGCTCTACTACTGACTCACTGTACTATTTAGCATGTTCCTTAACTGATACAATTACCAGTTTCTTTCTATGTAAATGATACAGGTAAGTTCCCAGTTCTAGCTGGTAGGGCTTATTGAGGTCCAGAAGAGAAATTTATGGGAAAGATTTTTAAACTTTAAAAGTTTTCGTATATGAGTTTTTAACTATTATCATGGGAAGATTAGCCCTTTCCCTGGTGTACACTATTTTTAAAATGCAGTTATATCACCATTGCTGATCTTGGAAATCCACATAATTGAAAAATAGAGGGCCCCAGGGCTTTGCAATTTACACTGATTATTGCTACCTGTATCATATTGGGGAGAAAAGCAAAAATTAATTTGAGTTAAGGTCAGAAATGTTGACTATTTGATAAGAAATCAAACTTCACTTTCTATAAATTGTAACACTGCATTCAATCACAAAGAAAAACAGTAGCAAACTACATTTTAATTTTAAAAGACTGATCTTGTCAGCTGTATGCTTTTACTTTGCTGACACTCAACTGCCACATGATACCTGAAGCAGAATTGGACTTATATGATTAATAGATACATCTCACAATCATTTCTATGGGATGGGCCTGCAGGGCTCCAGTCATTTGGGATTTATTTAACCTCAGTTGTGTGACAGGCAAGCAAGAACTGGAGTTATAGAGCTGCGAAAATTACGACAAAATTCTACAACTTACTTGAAGAGATTTTTTTAAAAAGTAACTTTCATTTTCCCCAAATACAATAAATATCTCAGAGAAGACTGTTCTTTATATTTGACTCCAATAATGAAATCCATAAAGTGCTAAATTAATAAAGTCATTCAGCAGTAGAAATTACAAGAACATTCTATTATTTGTGGTTAATGATACTTTCTGTGGTCAAAACTTTTTGTCTATGTGAAGAAAATTAATTATTAAATATAATAATCTTCTTATTCTAATTATGTTCCTTAAAATATAATTTAGTCACTTTGACATAGTATTTCCAGTGCTGTGAAAATGAAAAGTTGGTAATATATATTGGAATCTCATGCTTTTCTTCATTACTATATTTTACCCACAAAAATTATATTTCATTTTTCTGCTATTTATTAAATAGATTACACTGCATTCAGTTTACATACACACACACACATTTCAATACAGAATTTAAAAAAAACACAATATGATTTAAATTAGCCTTCTGAGTAAACTCCAACAATGTAACTAATTTTGACTTCTTTTCAACTGTAAATTGACAAAAATCTTAATTTATCTTTGGTCATTTTGTCATCACTCTTCAAGGGGAAAAAGATTACATAAGAATGTGGGTGACATTTTACCCCCACAAAAATTATTCTTTTTTTATTTAATTTCTTCTATTGTCCTCTCTACACAGAGTATTTGAGATACTTTTCTGCTGTTTTGTGTTTCATTCAGCTGTTTTCATTTTTGTTATTGCTTTGTTGGTATATAGATAAGATTGTAGTATTTTTCTTTTAATTTGTCTAGTTGGGTAAAGATGCAAATAATGACTCTTATCTGATCTTCTTCACTAACTTCTACCTTACAGAATTATGCATCTCTACAGTTTCCTTAGGGTTACATTACTAGGTATTTTATGTTAGCACTTACGTTCATCTGGTCTCATATCTTGAGACCATAGATGAGTCCATCTCTTCAACTTCATTTCTTCACACTAGTTCTGAACTTTAGCTTCTTATTTGGTCTATTTCCCATTCTTCTGCAGGCCATTGTCTCATTTTAATGGAGGTGTCTACTCCTTATCCATGATAAAGTGAAAGTGAAAATGTTAGTTGCTCAGTCCTGTCCGACTTTGTAACCCCATGGACTGTAACCCACCAGGTTTCTCTCTCCATGGGATTATCCAGGCAAGCATACTGAAGTGGACTGTCATTCCCTTCTCCAGAGGATCTTTCCAACCCAAGGATCAAACCCAGGTCTCTTGCATTCCAGGCAGATTCTTTACCATCTGAGCCACCAGGGAGATCCATGATAAGGAGGACTATAAAGACTCTGCTGGCTCAAGCAGAGGGATTTATAGGCATTTACAGAGGCTACTAGTAGAACCCATCCAACATCTTTGTTATACTAACACTCTTGATTTTTCATAATATGCTTTTTCTAAAATTATTCTTTTTTCCTAAACTTTTAGGTTCAGTAATCAACCTAAAAGTAATCTCTGATTATTTGGTTCCTACTTTCAGAAGCAAATGGTCAAGTAGAGAATTGATAAACATAAATACAAATAATGGGAAATGCAGTGAAATATATCTAGTGATCAATTTATTTATCATTTTTGTAGGCATAAAGTGCTTACTTTCTATGAGAATCAATTTAGGGACAAACAGTGATAGATATGTGTGCTAGCAAAATAAGTGCTATTCTATCGATGAGTAAAATTGTTAATGTGCATTAGATTGGACAGAAAATCAGCAGTAAGGAAGTGTAGTTTACTTTTTGAAGTGTGTGTAGGGAAAAGTGAGGAAAATATTGAAGGGAGGAGCTAAATAAAACTATATTTATTTTTAGACAACAATGTTAATAAACCAATATTTTTTTTTTTTTTGTAGGAAAAAAAGTTCCTGGATTTCAAATCCAAGTTTTCCAATTCCTAACTGTGTGACCCTCAGTTTGTTACATAATCACAGTTTTATTGTTTCTAATGAGGGAAAAATAATATCCCCTCTTGGGTTGTTGGGAAGAACAATTGATAAAAAGTAAGTAAAATATTTGACACAGTTATTGACTCTAGTATGAACACGGAATATCAAGGAAGCTATTGAAAATGAAGTATTTAGTTCTTTACACTTTCAAAACCTCTCACAGCCCACAACATTCACTTAATATGGCATAAAGTTTAGTTTTGTCTTTTATCCTATTTGTTGACACCTCTCCTTAGCCTACTACATTTCCACTGACCTGTGGGAGGTTCCTTGGACATAACAAGACAATTTTATGTCAATATACCTTTAGTAGGTCTCAGGCAGATTCGATCCCTGGGTCGGGAAGATCCCCTGGAGGAGGAAATGGCAATCCACTCCAGTATTCTTGATTGAGAAATCCCATGGACAGAGGAGCCTGGTGCTCTACAGTCCTTGGGGTCGCAAAAGAGTCCGACACAACTTAGTGACTAAACAACAAGCAACAAGTTCTCAATATGTATTTCATAGAGGAACAAATAATCTAATAAAATATGTTAATAATCTATTTCTGATATGTTTTATCCATGCTTGAATATTTTTTATGTTAACTAAAAGTATTTCACTAATTCCCTATAGCACTTCAATTTTTTTTTCAATATTTTCTTACTGTTATTATAAGTCCCCCAAACAAAAATCTTCTCATTCTTTGTTATGGAAAGAAAACATAGTCCCCACAAGGTTAACACATATTTCATACAGCATTTGGTCCCTGAAAAAAGCAATTTAGTTTATCTTTAAGTTATTGAAATTCTATTCACATCAATTTGGACCACAGAAAATAATGTTACCTTACAGAGCTGATGGAGGAGATGAAAAACCTAACCCCAAGGAGGGTGGTGTTACCACTAAGATTTGATATTAACTAGAAATGGGGACTAGACTTTTGTCGTGACTTCAGCATTCAAACATCATTCTCTTGACTAACAGAAAAGCTTTCTTCTCATGGGTTTATAGGATTTCCAAAAGGTTCAGAAGTTGTTATTTTAAAAAATTTGCCTCCTATTTGGCAAAAAAAAAAAAATCAAGGAAAAGCTGTTGTAATCAATCATACCCAGTGTCAGGATCATATGAAAGCAAGAAGGTTGTTCAGGATCCATATGGTTAGAGCCTGGAAGAAAGCAGTTGTCAGAATATGGGAAACATGAGGGATAAACTGGTGAGGTGTGTGCTAACCAGAAAAAAGTAGCATCCACTAAAAAACAAACATATATACATGCACTATTTTCTCTAATGTTAGCCCATAAAATTATTGGTAGAAAGTATATTAGCTAAAAACATAGGATTAAGCAGATATGTAGAAAATTATATGCAATGCCATTGTATATGTGCTAATGCATGGGTTAAGTTCATTTGTAACAAGAACTACAGTGCTGAAGCAATTCTAATAGTATCTGGTAGTAAGTTGTGCCTAGCTGTGCATGCTAATGTTGAGTCCATCTCACAGAGCTTATCTGTGCTCTCATATTGAACACCCACATATATACATTTACTGGGAATAATACTATTTTTTCAAAAATCCTGTGTTCTCTATTGCAGCAAGTTGTCTTTGGGTCCCCAGTTGCATCTTAAAACTCAAAAGAAAGGAACAATGTTAATCACTGTATGCAATAAATGCAAATTTAACTAAACTAAGTTTGTTAAAATCAGTCTTACTAGATATAGTAAGATAAAACCTGTTTCATATTGTTAAGTGAGAATTTTAAAAATGTGTGTGTATTTTTAAATACACCTATTATACACTGTTTTAGTATTTCACTTTAAATAGTTTAGTAGTTTGAGAGTTTCCATGGTACATTTGCACTTCTTTCCTCTAACTATGAACTCTAGATTGTTTCCTTCAGGGAATGAAAAATCCTTCCCATCACTTTGCTTTTTTCCCTCTATTTTATCACACATCCCATCTTGCTAAGAGACCAAATCCATATTTAAATACTAAAGTGATAAAATACATTTATCAGGGAAAAAAAGTGATATCCTTTATTTGAATTCAAATTGATGGAGACATTTCAAGTTTTATCTGGCAGAAGAGAGCAGATTTTACAAATATTAAGTTGGAGAAGAATCTCCAGAGCATACTGGAGTATGCCAACTGGAGGCTGGATTTAAATAATTAGTGAAATCACCATTTGTGTGTGAGAAATATGATATTTTTTACTCTGCACATTACTGCTGCAGAGATCAAATCCAAAAAGCTTGTCTTCCAGGGACTTGAAGATCCAGCATCTTGATTGAGCTACAGGGAAATTTTACCTTTAGTTGAGAGTCAGAAGTGATGTTGGTAAACGTGAATCATTATCTTTGAGGAAAAAACAAAATTAACAATCTCCTCATGGAAAAGCAAAACTTACTAATGAGTGCAAAACATTAGTCAGAGCCAATTTTTTTTTCTTTCTCTTTTTAATCACCAAATGTGGCATAATCTTTTTACAAATCCACAGTGGACCCACTCCGGGTGAGAGGGATCAGTAATGAGGTAACCCTGGGGAAATAGACACACAGCATTGTGACTGACCTAGACTTTCTTAGGGGAACAAAGAGGGTGCAGCATTTCCAGCTAAGTAAGATTTGAGGCTTTCTGGAGTTATGCAAGGTAAACAAAATGGACCAGAAATCTATCAGGTCTTGCCCACAGTATCCCCTTGCAGATGGATAACAAAAACATTTTCAAGTTGGAAAAACAACCCCTAGATATCAAATTAATGTCAGTATTACCTCAGTTTAAAGAAATTGTTTTTTTCCCCCATCTTTCTTGTAGCTTGATGAAAATAAGTATGATACATTTTTTTTAATTCCAGCCCATCTCTTTTAATAATTAGTTACATGGATTAAAAAAAAAAAAAACATGTAAAATATCATGTATGAAAGGAGATGCCAGTCCAGGTTCTATGCACGATACTGGATGCTTGGGGCTAGTGCACTGGGACGACCCAGAGGGATGGTATGGGGAGGGAGGAGGGAGGAGGGTTCAGGATGGGGAACACATGTATACCTGTGGTGGATTCATTTTGATATTTGGCAAAACTAATACAATTATGTAAAGTTTAAAAATAAAATAAAATTAAAAATAAATAAATAAATAAAATAAACCTAAAGATAATTTTCAAATGCAAAAAAAAATTAAAAAAAACAAGATGTTTGTATATGTCTCACTTATTTCTTTACTTACACATTATATATAACTCCTTTGTAGTTACTTGTAGTTTACAAGATTTTATTAAAATACTTAATCACACAAACACATCTCCATCCTGCATTTGCCTTAATAAGTTGGTCTTTGTAGCCAGGATATTAACTACTTTTTGGAACATTATTTGGAAATAAATCGGGGTGGGGGGGGACATGAAGATTAAAGACATGCCATTTCATATTTGCACCATACATACAATTTTAGCACTCTTTTCTTCCATGAGAACTTATGACATGAGCCAATCAATACTAGACTCATCACCCCATCATTATTTACTAAGAACTTTAGAACAGCTGTATTACACAATTGTGCATGTATGCTCAATTTCTGAAAAGTTTCCAACTCGTCACAATCCCATGGAGTGTAGCCTGCCAGGTCCTCTGTCCATGGGATTTCCTTGGCAAGAATACTGGAGTGGGTTGCCATTTCTCCCTCCCGGGATCTTCCCAACCTAGGGATTGAACCCACATCTTCTGCATCTAACACATTGGCAGGCAGATTCTTTACCACTGAGACACATGGGAAGCCCAATGCACGATTGTATTGATTGGCAAATAAATGGCAGGGAGTTGGACTGGCAGTTTTCTGGTTCTGTAAAAATTATAAAATGGAACCAAAGGTTCCATAGGGCCATGCCTCACTGGACAGTAGATTGTGAAACTTCTATGGGATACAAAAAGAAAGTAGAACAGCAAGATCTAAGGTGTCTTTTCAACAATAGTTTTTTTATTTTTTATTTTTTTTATTTTTTACTTTACAATATTGTATTGGTTTTGCCATACATCAACATGCATCTGCCATGGGTGTACACGTGTTCCCCATCCTGAATGCCCCTCCCACCTCCCTCCCCATACCATCCCTCTGGGTCATCCCAGTGCACCAGCCCCAAGCTTCCTGTATCCTGCATCGAACCTGGACTGCTGATTCGTTTCTTATATGGTATTATACATGTTTTAATGCCATTCTCCCAAATCATTCCCCCCTCCCTCTCCCACAGAGTCCAAAAGACGGTTCTATACATATGTATCTCTTTTGCTGTCTCGCATACAGGGTTGTCGTTACCATCTTTCTAAATTCCATATATATGCATTAGTATACTGTATTGGTGTTTTTCTTTCTGGCTTACTTCACTCTGTATAATAGGCTCCAGTTTCATCCACCTCATTAGAACTGATTCAAATGTATTCTTTTTAATAGCTGAGTAATACTCCATTGTGTATATGTACCACAGATTTCTTATCCATTCATCTGCTGTTGGACATCTAGGTTGCTTCCATGTCCTGGGTATTATAAACAGTGCTGCGATGAACATTGGGGTACATGTGTCTCTTTCAATTCTGGTTTCCTCGGTATGTATACCCAGCAGTGGGATTGCTGGGTCGTATGGCAGTTCTATTTCCAGTTTTTTAAGGAATCTCCACACTGTTCTCCATAGTGGCTGTACTAGTTTGCATTCTCACCAACAGTGTAAGAGGGTTCCCTTTGCTCCACACCCTCTCCAGCATTTATTGCTTGTAGACTTTTGGATCCCAGCCATTCTGACTGGCGTGAAATGGTACCTCATTGTGGTTTTGATTTGCATTTCTATGATAATGATTGATGGTGAACATCTTTTCATGTGTTTGTTAGCCATCTGTATGTCTTCTTTGGAGAAATGTCTATTTAGTTCTTTGGCCCATTTTTTGATTGGGTCGTTTATTTTTCTGGAATTGAGCTGCAGGACTTGTTTTTATATTTTTGAGATTAGTTGTTTGTCCGTTGCTTCATTTGCTATTATTTTCTCCCATTCTGAAGGCTGTCTTTTCACCTTGCTTATAGTTTCTTTTGTTGTGCATAAGCTTTTCATTTTAATTAGATCCCATTTGTTTATTTTTGCTTTTATTTGCAATATTCTGGGACATGGGTTGTAGAGGATCCTGCTGTGATGTATGTCGGAGAGTGTTTTGCCTATGTTCTCCTCTAGAGTTTTATAATTTCTGGTCTTATGTTTAGATCTTTAATCCATTTTGAGTTTATTTTTGTGTATGGTGTTAGAAAGTGCTCTAGTTTCATTCTTTTACAAGTGGTTGACCCGTTTTCCCAGCACCATTGTTAAAGAGATTGTCTTTTCTTCATTGTATATTCTTGCCTCCTTTGTCAAAGATAAGTTGTCCATAGGTGTGTGGGTTTATCTCTGGGCTCTCTATTTTGTTCCATTGATCTATATTTCTGTCTTTGTGCCAGTACCATACTGTCTTGATAACTGTGGCTTTGTAGTAGAGCCTGAAGTCAGGTAGGTTGATTCCTCCAGTTCCATTCTTCTTTCTCAACATTGCTTTGGCTATTCAAGGTTTTTTGTATTTCCATACAAATTGTGAAATTATTTGTTCTAGCTCTGTGAAAAATACCTTTGGTAGCTTGATAGGGATTGTATTGAATCTATAGATTGCTTTGGGTAGTATACTCATTTTCATTATATTCATTCTTCCAATCCATGAACATGGTATATTTCTCCATATATTAGTGTCCTCTTTGATTTCTTTCATCAGTGTTTTATAGTTTTCTATATATAGGTCTTTAGTTTCTTTAGGTAGATATATTCCTAAGTATTTTATTCTTTTTGTTACAATGGTGAATGGAATTGTTTCCTTAATTTCTCTTTCTATTTTCTCATTATTACTGTATAGGAATGCAGCAATAAGATCAGAAAAAGAAATAAAAGTAATCCAAATTGGAAAAGAAGAAGTAAAACTCTCACTGTTTGCAGATGACCTGATCCTCTACATAGAAAACCCTAAAGACTCCACCAGAAAATTACTAGAGCTAATCAATGAATATAGTAAAGTTTCAGAATATAAAATCAACACACAGAAATCCCTTGCATTCCTATACACTAATAATGAGAAAATAGAAAGAGAAATTAAGGAAACAATTCCATTCACCATTGTAATGAAAACAATAGTTATTATACTTTGAAATGGGGAGGATCTTGTTTAAATATTAGAAGTCTGATACTGGTAATATTGGTTTGGAGAAACCAATATTGAGAAATTGCACAACACATAAAAAGAACTAAGCAAAATCCCAGAACTGACTACTATAACAGCTGGTTCTGACTTAAGGAGAAATGATATGTACTTTAGACATTCCAAATCGAAAGCAATGTCCACAAAATAGAAAGAAAATTTTGATACACTAGGACTTGTGGAAAATTCTGAAAGACATGGCAATACCAGACCACCTGACTTGCCTCTTGAGAAATTTGTATGCAGATCAAGAAGCAACAGTTAGAACTGGACATGGAACAACAGACTGGTTCCAAATAGGGAAAGGAGTACGTCAAGAATGAATACTGTCACCCTGGTTATTTAACTTATATGCAGAGTACATCATGAGAAATGCTGGGCTGGCAGAAGCACAAGCAGAAATCAAGATTGCCAGGAGAAAGATCAATAACCTCAGATATGCAGATGATACCACCCTTATGGCAGAAAGTGAAGAGGAACTCAAAAGCCTCTTGATGAAAGTGAAAGTGGAGAGTGAAAAAGTTGGCTTCAAGCTCAACATTCAGAAAACAAAGATCATGGCATCCGGTCCCATCACTTCATGGAAAATAGATGGGGAATCAGTGGAAACACTGTCAGACTTTATTTTTCTGGGCTCCAAAATCACTGCAGAAGGTGACTGCAGCCATGAAATTAAAAGACGCTTACTCCTTGAAAGGAAAGTTATGACCAACCTAGATAGCATATTGAAAAGCAGAGACATTACTTTGCCAACAAAGGTTCATCTAGTCAAGGCTATGGTTTTTCCTGTGGTCATGTATGGATGTGAGACTTGGACTGTGAAGAAAGCTGAGCGCTGAAGAATTAATGTTTTTTTATTTATTTATTTATTTTTAAACTTTACATAATTGTATTAGTTTTGTCAAATATCAAAATGAATCCGCCACAGGTATACATGTGTTCCCCATCCTGAACCCTCCACCCTCCTCCCTCCCCATACCATCCCTCTGGGTCATCCCAGTGCACTAGCCCCAAGCATCCAGTATCGTGCATCGAACCTGGACTGGCAACTCGTTTCTTACATGGTATTTTACATGTTTCAATGTCATTTTCCCAAATCTTCCCAGCCTCTCCCTCTCCCACAGAGTCCATAAGACTGTTCTATACATCCGTGTCTCTTTTGCTGTCTCGTACACCGGGTTATTGTTACCATCTTTCTAAATTCCATATATATGCGTTAGTATACTGTATTTATGTTTTTCCTTCTGGCTTACTTCACTCTGTATAATAGGCTCCAGTTTCATCCACCTCATTAGAACTGATTCAAATGTATTCTTTTTAATGGCTGAGTAATACTCCATTGTGTATATGTACCACAGATTTCTTATCCATTCATCTACTGTTGGACATCTAGGTTGCTTCCATGTCCTGGGTATTATAAACAGTGCTGCGATGAACATTGGGGTACACGTGTCTCTTTCCCTTCTGGTTTCCTCAGTGTGTATGCCCAGCAGTGGGGTTGCTGGATCATAAGGCAGTTCTATCTCCAGTTTTTTAAGGAATCTCCACACTGTTCTCTATAGTGGCTGTACTAGTTTGCATTCCCACCAACAGTGTAAGAGGGTTCCCTTTTCTCCACACCCTCTCCAGCATTTATTATTTGTAGACTTTTGGATTGCAGCCATTCTGACTGGTGTGAAATGGTACCTCATAGTGGTTTTGATTTGCATTTCTCTGATAATGAGTGATGTTGAGCATCTTTTCATGTGTTTGTTAGCCATCTGTATGTCTTCTTTGGAGAAATGTCTATTTAGTTCTTTGGCCCATTTTTTGATTGGGTCGTTTATTTTTCTGGACTTGAGCTGTAGGAGTTGCTTGTATATTTTTGAGATTAGTTGTTTGTCAGTTGCTTCATTTGCTATTATTTTCTCCCATTCTGAAGGCTGTCTTTTCACCTTGCTAATAGTTTCCTTTGATGTGCAGAAGCTTTTAAGGTTAATTAGGTCCCATTTGTTTATTTTTTATTTTATTTCCAATATTCTGGGAGGTGGGTCATAGAGGATCCTGCTGTGATGTATGTCAGAGAGTGTTTTGCCTATGTTCTCCTCTAGGAGTTTTATAGTTTCTGGTCTTACGTTGAGATCTTTAATCCATTTTGACTTTATTTTTGTGTATGGTGTTAGAAAGTGCTCTAGTTTCATTCTTTTACAAGTGGTTGACCAGATTTCCCAGCACCACTTGTTAAAGAGAGTGTCTTTAATCCATTGTATATTCTTGCCTCCTTTGTCAAAGATAAGGTGTCCATATGTGCGTGGATTTATCTCTGGGCTTTCTATTTTCTTCCATTCATCTATATTTCTGTCTTTGTGCCAGTACCATACTGTCTTGATAACTGTGGCTTTGTAGTAGAGCCTGAAGTCAGGTAGGTTGATTCCTCCAGTTCCATTCTTCTTTCTCAAGATTGCTTTGGCTATTCGAGGTTTTTTGTATTTCCATACAAATTGTGAAATTATTTGTTCTAGCTCTGTGAAGAATACTGTTGGTAGCTTGATAGGGATTGCGTTGAATCTATAAATTGCTTTGGGTATTATACTCATTTTCACTACGTTGATTCTTCCAATCCATGAACATGGTATATTTCTCCATCTATTAGTGTCCTCTTTGATTTCTTTCACCAGTGTTTTATAGTTTTCTATATATAGGTCTTTAGTTTCTTTAGTTAGATATATTCCTAAGTATTTTATTCTTTCCATTGCAATGGTGAATGGAATTGTTTCCTTAATTTCTCTTTCTGTTTTCTCATTATTAGTGTATAGGAATGCAAGGGATTTCTGTGTGTTGATTTTATATCCTGCAACTTTACTATAGTCATTGATTATTTCTAGTAATTTTCTGGCCGAGTCTTTAGGGTTTTCTATGTAGAGGATCATGTCATCTGCAAATAGTGAGAGTTTTACTTCTTCTTTTCCAATTTGGATTCCTTTTATGAATTAATGCTTTTAAACGGTGATGTTGGAGAAGACTCTTGAGAGTCCCTTGGACTGCAAGGAGATCCAACCAGTCCATTCTGAGGGAGATCAGCCCTGGGATTTCTTTGGAAGGAATGATGCTAAAGCTGAAACTCCAGTACTTTGGCCACCTCATACGAAGAGTTGACTCATTGGAAAAGACTCTGACGCTGGGAGGGATTGGGGGCAGGAGGAGAAGGGAACGACAGAGGATAAGATGGCTGGATGGCATCACTGACTTGATGGATGTGAGTTTGAGTGAACTCCGGGAGTTGGTGATGGACAGGGAGGCATGGCGTGCTGCGATTCATGGGGTGACAAGGAGTCGGACATGACTGAGTGACTGAACTGACTGAACTGAAGACTTGTGAATAGTAGTTCACATAAAGAGATTGTACAAAGCTTTATAGCTTCCAAACACCACTTCCTACCCTCTGCCCCTAGATAAAATATGAGTTGCTTTCAATAACAAACAATGAAGTGTATATGAATAATCCATATATTTTTTAAGATAAGTGGATTTTATATATGGCAAAGAGGTGGTCAGTATTTATTTATAGGATAGGAAAGTAGTCTTGTTTACTTACAGCATCATTTATGAAGCTAGAGCCACAAATTAAACAATGTAAAACTGTTTACAGATGACATGATCTTCTACATAGAAAATCCTGAAGACTCCACCAGAAAATTACTAGAGCTAATCAATGAATATAGTAAAGTTGCAGGATATAAAATCAACACACATATAAAGTCAACACATATATCCACCTAAAGAAACAAAAGAATTATATATCAGATCAGATAAGTCTCTCAGTTGTGTCCGACTCTTTGCAACCCCATGAATCGCAGGAGGCCAGGCCTCCCTGTCCATCACCAACTCCCGGAGTTCACTGACTCACGTCCATCAAGTTAGTGATGCCATCCAGCCATCTCATCCTCTGTCGTTCCCTTCTCCTCTTGCCCCCATCCCTCCCAGCATCAGAGTCTTTTCCAGTGAGTCAGCTCTTCATATGAGGTGGCCAAAGTATTGGAGTTTCAGCTTTAGCATCATTACTTCCAAAGAAATCCCAAGGCTGATCTCCCTCAGAATGGACTGGTTGGATCTCCTTGCAGTCCAAGGGACTCTCAAAAGTCTTCTCCAACACCACAATTCAAAAGCATCAGTTCTTCGGTGCTCAGCCTTCTTCACAGTCCAAGTCTCACATCCATACATGACCACAGGAAAAACCATAGCCTTGACTAGATGAACCTTTGTTGGCAAAGTAATGTCTCTGCTTTTCAATATGCTATCTAGGTTGGTCATAACTTTCCTTCCAAGGAGTAAGCGTCTTTTAATTTCATGGCTGCAGTCACCTTCTGCAGTGATTTTGGAGCCCAGAAAAATAAAGTCTGACACTGTCTCCACTGATTCCCCATCTATTTCCCATGAAGTGATGGGACCTAATGCCATGATCTTCGTTTTGTGAATGTTGAGCTTGAAGCCCACTTTTTCACTCTCCACTTTCACTTTCATCAAGAGGCTTTTGAGTTCCTCTTCACTTTCTGCCATAAGGGTGGTATCATCTGCATATCTGAGGTTATTGATCTTTCTCCCGGCAATCTTGATTCCAGCTTGTGTTTCTTCCAGCCCAGCGTTTCTCATGATGTACTCTGCATATAAGTTAAATAAGCAGGGTGACAATATACAGCTTTGACGTACTCCAATACAGTATACTAACACATATATATGCAATTTAGAAAGATGGTAATGATGACCCTATATGTGAGACAGCAAAAGAGACACAGAGATAAAGAACAGAATTTGGAGTCTGTAAGAGAAGGCGAGGGTGGGATGATTTTAGAAAATAGCATTGAAATATGTATATTACCATATGTGAAGTAGATCATCAGTCCAGGTTCGATGCATGAGACAGGGAGCTCAGGGCTGGGGCATTGGGATGGTCCTGAGGGATGGGATGGGGAGGGAGGTGGGAGGGGGGTTCAGGATGTGGAACACATGTACACCCATGGCTGATTCATGTCAATGTATGGCAAAACCACTACAACATTGTAATTAGCCTCTGATTAAAATAAATAAATAAAAAATAAATAATGTGAGAGGTGACTGTTCTTTTTTGAAAATCCTAATAGATCGTTTCCTTGAGTAGAAATTTTGTTTTGGTGGAGATGGATGTTCATGAGAGCTAGACTAAGATGGTTTCCAAACTGTTGTCAGAAATTCGATAGTAAATGCCCAGTATGGGGAAATAGAGCCACTTGGTTACACATGTGAGAAAGCAACAGCCTCAAAGTTCTGTATAGATTGTGTCACGTATGCTAGATTTTGAGTAATCATTGCTTCATCTTACAGTTCTTTTATCCTTATTGCAGGGTCACTCATTGCTTGTGTTTCTCATTCAGGATTGGCAAAATCCAGTGCATAGGTAAAATCCAGTCTTCTATCTGTTTTGTACTTACAGTACATGAGTAAAGAATGTTTTTTAGTATACTGTATTGGTGTTTTTCCTTTTAACTTGGTTAAAAAGAATCAAAAGGAGAATAATCAAAATTTTATGTTCATAATGATTTATTACAACACAGATAAGCTCATTCTTTTCTGTATTTTCTGTAACTGCTCTCATACTTCAGTGGAAAAGCTGAATAGTTGAGACAGATATATATATACATCAATTTTGTCTCTTGGCTTGCAAAACCTGAAATATTTGGTGAAAAAGTTTGCTGAGGTCTGTCCTAGTTTTTGAAATATTAGATTATTCTGTGGCAGAAAGTAAAGTTTGAGATTCCTTGCATTACAATTCATATCAATAAAATAGAGCCACCTTTTCTTTTGAATATCAAGTCTTATGGATGGTAAGGTTATATGTCTTGACTTTTAGAAAAATTCAGAAAAAAAAAAAAAAAAAGGAAAAAAGAAAAACTCAGCCTCTTTCTTTACAAAGAGTGATGTCTAACTTGCCCCAATTTTTGGAAATGCTGTCATACCTACCATTCAGAACTCAAAAGAAAACTATAAAATTCTGCTTGAACATTTATGTCAAGTACTCCTTTCCATATTTGGAATGCCAATGACTAGGAATATTAATCTCAGGACTTCAAAATTATCTCAATTAAGATTGTGAATCCCTGTGAGTATGTGAGTGTGTATGTGTAAGCTTTTTTCAAGATTTAATAACTTTATAAAATTCTAAGATGAAAGAGGAAATAAAACAGTTTCAAAATTGTTTTACTGTAAAATTTGTAAGACCAATTAAGTGGAAAGGTATCATTAAAGTTGTATAATTTATTAATAATAACAACTAAAAGCTATTCTTAGCTGCTCTTCATGGATCGCTGCCTTGTCATGGTGAAGTGGTTTACATAACTCAATGAAGCTATGGGCCATGCCATGTAGGGCCACCCGAGACCGACGGGTCATAGTGGAGAGTTCTGACAAAACATGATCCACTGGAGGAAGGAATGGCAAACCACCGCAGTTTACTTGGAATGAGAACCTCATGAATTGTATAAAAGGCCAAACAGATATGACACCACAAGATGAGTCCCCCAGGTCTGAAGATGTCCAATATGCTACTGGGGAAGACCAGAGGAGAATTACTAATAGCCCCAGAAAGAATGAAGCAATGGACCAAAATGGACATGACGGTCAGTTGTGGATGTGTCTGCTGATGAATGTAAAATCCAATGCTATAAGAACAATGTTGCATAGGAACATGGAATGTTAGGTCCATGAATCAAAGAAAATTGGATGTGGTCAAGCAGGATATGGTAAGAATAAACATTGACATCTTAGGAATCAGTGAACTAAAATAGATGGGAATGGGTGAATTTAATTCAGATGACCACTATATCTACTACTGTGGGCAAGAATCCCATAGAAGAAACAGAGTAACCCTCATAATCAATAAAAGAGTCCAAAATGCAGTACTTGGGTGTAACCTCAAAAATGACAGAATGATCTTGGTTTGTTTCTAAGGCAAGCCATTCAACATTAATTTAAGTCTATGCCCCTACTACCAATGCTGAAGTGGATCAGTTCTATGAAGACCTAGAAGACCTCCTAGAATAACACTAAAAATGTATTCTATGCATCATAGGGAGGGACTTGCTGTGGGAATATGGGTCTTGTTTAATCCAGTTTTCTGTTGATGGGCGGGGCTGTGTTCCCTCCCTGTTGTTTGGTCTGAGGCCTTCAAAAGGACTTATGCCAGTACTGTTGTATTCAGTGCCCCTGACCCCACTGTAGGCCATTGCTGACCCATGCCTCCACCAGAGACTCCTGGATACTCACAGGCAAGTCTATCTTCATCTCTTGTGGGGTCACTACTACTTTCTCCTGGGTCCTCATGTGCACAAGGTTTTGTTTGTGCCCTCCAAGGTTTGTTTTGTCTGTTTCCCCAGTCCTGTAGGAGTTCTATAATCAAATCCCACTGGCTTCCAAAGTCAAATTCCCTGGGGGTTCTCAATCCCTTTGCCGGATCCCCAGGTTGGCAGATCTGTTGTGGGTCCTAGAACTTTTCTAACACTGCGAGAACTTCTTTGGTATAATTGTTCTCCAGTTTGTGGTTCATCTGTGGCTGTAGGGAGGGGCTAATGGCAACCTCCTCCAAGAGGACTAACAAGACACACTGTGCCAACCAGGTCTTCAGCAGCCAGAGCCCCCATCTCTGTGGCAGGCCACTGCTGACCCATGCCTCTGCAGGAGACACTCAAACATTTAAAGACAGGTCTGGCTCAGTCTGTGGGGTCTCTGGATCCTGGTGTGCACAAGTTTTGTTTGAACCCATCAAGCGTCTCTGGCTGGTATGGGCTTTGACTCTAAATGTGATTTCACCCCCCTACCATCTTGGGGCTTCTCCTTTGCCCTTGGGTGTGTGGTATCTTTTTTTGCTGGGATCCAATATTCTTCTGTCGATGATTGTTTAGCAGTGAGTAGCAATTTTGGAGCTCTCCCAGGAGAAGATGCATGCACACCCTTCTACTCAGACATTTTAATTCCCCCTCAGTCTATCCCTTCCATCAGGAAGCTTTCACAAGCCTCTTATCCTTATCCATCAAAGGGTAGACAGAATGAAAATCACAGTAACAGAAAACTAATCAAACTGATCACATGGATCACAGCCTTGTTTAACTCAGTGAACCCATGAGCCGTGCCATGTATGGCTACACAAGATGGATGGGTCATGGTGGAGAGTTCTCACAAAACGTGGTCCACTGGAGAAGGGCATAGAAAACCACTTCAGTATTTTTGCCTTAAGAACCCTATGAATAGTATTGAAAAACAAAAAGACATGACGCTGAAAGATGAACTCGCCAGGTAGGTGCCCAATATGTTACTAGAGAAGAGTGGAGAAATAACTCAAGAAAGAATGAAGGGACAGAGTCAAAGTGAAAACAATGCCTACTTGTGGATGTGACTGGTGATGGAAGTAGAATTCAATGCTGTAGGAACAATATTGCATAGGAACCTGAAATGTTAGGTCCATGAATCAAGGTAAATTAGAAGTGGTCAAACAGGAGATGGCAAGACTGAACATAGACCTTTTAGGAATCAGGGAACTAAAATGGACTGGAACTGGTGAATTTAATTCAGTTGATCATTATATCTACCACTGTGGACAAGAATCCCATAGAATAAGTGGAATAGCCCTCATAGTCCACAAAAGAGTCCATAATGCAGTACATGGATTCAATCCCCCAAACAACAGAATGATCTTTGTTTCCAAGGCAAAGCATTCAATATCACAGTAATTCAAGTCTATGCCCCAACTGAAGAAGCTTAAGTTGAATAGTTCTACAATGACCTACAAGACCTTCTAGAACTAACACCAAAAAAAGATGTCCTTTTCATCATAGGGGCCTGAAATAAAACAGTAGGAGGTCAAGAGATAACTGGAGTAACAGGCAAGTTTGGTCTTGGAGTATGGAATGAAGCAAGGAAAAGGCTAACAGAGTTTTGCCAAGAGAACACACTGGTCATAGCAAACACCCTCTTCCAAAAACACAAGAGAAGACTCTACACATGGACATCACCACATGGTCAACACTGAAATCAGATTGATTATATTCTTTGCAGCCAAAGATGGAGAAGCTCTATACAGTTATCAAAAAGAAGACCAGCAGTTGACTGTGACTCAGATCATGAGCTCCTTATTGCCAAAATCAGACCTAAATTGAATAAAGTATGGAAAACCACTAGACCACTCAGGTATCAGATCAGATCAGATCAGTCACTCAGTCGTGTCCAATTCTTTGCGATCCCATAAATCGCAGCATGCCAGGCCTTCCTGTCCATCACCAGCTCCCAGAGTTCACTCAAACTCATGTCCATCGAGTCAGCGATGCCATCCAGCCATCTCATCCTCTGTCATCCCCTTCTCCTCTTGCCCCCAATCCCTCCCAGCATCAGAGTCTTTTCCAATGAGTCAACTCTTCGCATGAGGTGGCCAAAGTACTGGAGTTTCAGCTTTAACATCATTACTTCCAAAGAAACCCCAGGGCTGATCTCCTTCAGAATGGACTGGTTGGATCTCCTTGCAGCCCAAGGGACTCTCAAGAGTCTTCTCCAACACCACAGTTCAAAAGCATCAATTCTTCGACGCTCAGCCTTCTTCACAGTCCAACTCTCACATCCATACATGACCACAGGAAAAACCATAGCCTTGACTAGATGGACCTTTGTTGGCAAAGTAATGTCTCTGCTTTTCAATATGCTATCTAGGTTGGTCATAACTTTCCTTCCAAGGAGTAAGCGTCTTTTAATTTCATGGCTGCAGTCACCATCTGTAGTGATTTTGGAGCCCAGAAAAATAAAGTCTGGCACTGTTTCCACTGATTCCCCATCTATTTCCCATGAAGTGGTGGGACAATTCAGGTATGACCTAAATCGAATCCCTTATGATTATACAGTGGAAATGACAAATAGATTCAAGGGATTAGATCTGATAGATGGTGTCTGAAGAACTATGGGTGGAGGTCCATAACATTGTATACGAGGTAGTGATCAAAACCATCCCCAAGAAGAAGTAATGCAAAAATGCAAAATGGTTGTATAGGGAGGCCTTACAAAGAGCTGAGAAAAGAAGAGAAGTGAAAGGCAAAAAAAAAAAAGGAATGTTACATTCAGCTGAATGCAGAGTTCCAAAGAATAGCAAGGAGAGATAAGAAAGCCTTCCTCAGTGATCAGTGCAAAGAAATAGAGGACAACAATAGAATGGGAAAGACTAGAGATCTCTTCAAGAAAAGTAGAGATGCCAAGGGAAATTTTTATGCAAAGATGGGCACAATAAAGGACAGAAGGTACCTAATAGAAGCAGAAGATATTAAGAAGAGGTGGCAAGAGTACACAAAGGAACTATACAAAAAGATCTTCATAACTCAGATAACCACAATGGTGTGATAACTCACCTAGAACCAGACATCCTGGATAGCAAGTCAAGTGGATCTTAGGAAGCATCACTACAAACAAAGCTACTGGAGGTGATGGAATTCTAGCTGAGCTATTTGAAAATATTAAAAGATGATGCTGTGAAAGTGCTGCACTCAATATGCCAGCAAATTTGGAAAACTCAGCAGTAGACACAGGACTGGAAAATGTCAGTTTTCATTACAATCCCAAAGAAGGGCAATGACAATGTATGTTCAAACCACTGCACAATTGCACTCATCTCACATGCTAACAAAATAATGCTCAAAATTCTCCAAGTGAGGCTTCAACAGTATATGATCCAAGAACTTCCAGATTTTCTGCTGTATTTAGAAAAGGCAGAAGAACCAGACATCAAATTGCCAGCATCTATTGGATCATAGAAAAAGCAAGGGAATTCTGTAAAACCATCTAACTTCTTCATTGATATGCTAAAGACTTTGACTGTGTGGATCACAACAACTGTGGAAAATTCTTCAAGAGATTGGAATATAAGGACACTTGATCTACCTCATGAGAAGTCTGTATGTTGGTGAAGAAGCAACAGTTAGCACTGGACATGAAACAGCAGACTGGTTCCAAATAGAGAATGGAGTATATCAGGGTGGAATATTGTCACCCTGCTTATTTAACTTATATGCAGAGTACATCAAGTGAAATGCCAGGCTGGATGAAGCACAGGCTGGAATCAAGATTGCTAGGAGATATATCAATAACCTCAGATATGCAGATGAAACATCCTTATGGCAGAAAGTGAAGAGGAATTAAAGAACCTCTTGATCAAACTGAAAGAGAAGATTGAACAAGCTGGCTTAATACTCAACATTCAAGAAACAATGATCATGGCATCTTGCCCCATCAATCACTTCACAGCAATAGATGGGGAAACAATGGAAACAGTGAGAGACTTTCTCTTCTTCAGCTCCAAAATCACTACAAATGGTGACTTGAAATTAAAAAAACACTTGCTCCTTGAAAGAAAAGCTATGATCAAACTATATAGCATATTAAAAATAGAGACATTACTTTGCCAAGAAAGGTCTATATAGTCCTAGCTAAGATTTTTTTCAATAGTCATGTATGAATGTGATAGTTGGACAATAAAAAAAGCAAAGTGCCAAAGAATTGATGCTTTTGAACTGTGGTGTTGGAGAAGACTCTTGAGAGTCTCTTGGACTGCAAGGAGATCAAACCAGTCAATCCTAGTGGAGATCAGTTCTGAATGTTCATTGGAAGGACTGATGCTGAAGATGAATTTCCAATACTTTGGCCACCTGAAGCAAAAAACTGAATCATTAGAAAAGACCCTGATGCTGGGAAAGATTGAAGGCGGGAGGAAAAGGGGACAACAGAGGAGGAGAGTTGGTTAACGTTACTGACTTGAGTAATGGACTTGAGTTTGAGCAAGCTCTGGGATTTGGTGATGGAGAGGGAAGCCTGGTGTGCTACATCCCATGGAGCTGCAAAGAGTTGGACACGACTGAGCAACTGAACTAATTCATCATTGAAGATTGGAAAGCAAAAGTGAGAAGTATAGAGATACTTGGAATAACAGGCAACTTTGACCTTGGAGAACAAAATGAAGCAGGGCAGAAAGACTAATTGAATTCTGTCAAGATAAGGCACTGGTCATAACAAATACCCTTTTTCCAAAAGAGATAACTTTACCAATGGACATCACCAATAAGTCAATACCAAAATCAAATTTGTTACATTCTTTGTTGCCGAAGATGGAGAAGCTGTATATGGTCAGCAAAAACAAGACCTGGAGCTGACTGTGGCTCGGATCCTCAACTTTTCACAGCAAACTTCAGACTTAAACTAAAAAAAGCAGGGAAACCACTCAGCCAGCCAGATATGACTTAAATAAAATCCCCTATGAATATGCAGTGGAGGTAATGGATAGATTCAAGAGATTAGATCTAGTTAACAATGTGCTTCAAGAACTACAGACAGAGGTCCATAATACTGTTCAGGAGTCAGTGAACTAAACCATCCCAAAGAAACAAAAATGCAAGAAAGCAAAGTGGTTACCTGAGTAGGCTTCACAAATCTGAAGAAAGAAGAGAAGCAAAAGACAAGGGAAAAGGGAAAGGTACGCCCAATTAAATGCAGAGTCCCAAAGAATAGCATGGAGAGACAAGAAGGCCTTCTTCAATGAACAGTGCATAAAACTAGAAGAAGACAATAAAAGGGAAAAGACTAGATATCTTTTCTGGAAAGCTGGAAATATCAAGGGAATATTTTGCCCAAAGATGGGCATAATAAAGGACAAAAACAGTAGAGACCTAGTAGACACTGAAAAGATCAATAAGAGATGGAAAGAATACATGGAAGAACTATACGAAAAAAGATCTTTTTGAACTGGATTATTATGATAATGTGGTCAGTCACTCAGAGCCAGACATTCTGGAGTGAGAAGTCAAGTGGACCTTAAAAAGCACTGCTGTTAGTAAAGCTAGTGGATGCAATGGAATTCCAGTAGAACTATTCAAAACACTAAAGGATGATGCCATCAAGGTGTTGCGTTCAATATATCAGCAAATCTGGAAAACCAGCAATGGCCACAGGACTAGAACAGACCAATTCTTATCCTAATTCCCAAGAAAGGTAGTACAAAGAATGTACTAATCATCAATTGCACTGATCTCCCATGTTAAAACTAAGCATCTCTCCATTAAGTAGAGATTTAAGTAAATCTTAGTTTTAAGCATTTCCCATGCTTAAAGTCTTGCATGCTAGACTTCAGCATTATGTGAACCAAGAACTTCCACATGTCCAAGCTGTGTTTAGAAAAGGAAGAGGAACCAGAGATAAAATTGACAACATTCATTAGATCATAGAGAAGACAAGGGAATTCCAGAAAAACATCTACCTCTATTTCATCAACTATGCTAAAGCCTTTGACTGTGTGGATCATAACAAACTGTGGAAAGCTCTTAAAGAGATGGGAATACCAGAGTATCTTACCTGTCTCCTGAGAAACCTGTATGCAGGTCAAGAAGCAAGTTAGTACCCTGTAGGAACAACCAGGGCTTTCCTGGTAGCACTAGGGGTAAAGAACCTGCCTACCAATGGTGGAGACATAAGAGACATGGGTTTCATCCCTGGGTAGGGAAGATCCCTTGGAGGAGTGTATGGCAACCCACTCCAGTATTCTTGCCTGGAAAATCCCCATGGATGGAGGAGCCTGGTAGGCTACAGTCTGTGGGGTCACAAAGAGTCAGACATAACTGGAGCAACTCAGAAGCAGCAGCAGCAGCAGCAGAATGGAACAACTAATCGGTTCAAGGTTAAGAAAGGAGTACGACAGATTGTCTGCTGTCACCCTGTTTGTTTAACCTATATGCTGAGCACATCATGAGAAATGCTGGGCTGAATGAGTTAAAAGCTGGAATCAAGATAGGCTGGGAAACATCAACAACCTCAAATATATGGATGATATCACTCTAATGGAAGAAAGTGAAGAGGAACCAAAGAGCCTCTTGATGAGAGTAAAGGAGGAGAGTGAAAGAGCTGGCTTAAAACTAAATGTTAAAAAAAAAACTAAGATCAGAGCATCTGACCCCATTGCTTCATGACAAATAGAAGGGGAAAAGTGGAGGTGGTGATAGATTTACTTTTCTTGGGCTCTAAAAGTCACTGTGGATGGTGACTGCAGCCTCTGAAATCAGAAGATGATTGCTTCTTGGCAGGAAAGCTATGGCAAACCTAGACAATGTGTTGAAAAGCAGAGACAGTACTCTGTTGACAAAGGTCCTTATAGTCATGGCTATGGTCTTCCCAGTGGTCATGTATGGTCTGTGAAAGCTGAACTATAAAGAAGGCAGAGAACAAAAGAATTGATGCCTGTGAATTGTGATGCTAGATAAGACTCCTGGAAGTCCCCTGGACAGCAAGGAGATCAAACAAGTCAGTCTTAAGAGAAATCAACCCTGAATATTCATTGGAAGGTCTGATGTGGAAGCTGAAGCTTCAGTATTTTGGTCATCATATACAAGCAGATGCCTCATTGGAAAAGTCTCTGATGTTGGGAAAGACTGAGTGCAGAAGAAGAGGGCATCAGAGTATGAGATGGCTGGATGGCATCATTGATGCGATGGACATAAACTTGGGTAAACTTCAGGAGATAGTGAGGCACAGCGAGGCCTGGTGTGCTGCAGCCCATGGGGTCATAAAGAGGTCATACTTGACTGGGTCATAAAGGTCAGACTTGACAGGGTGACTGAACAACAAAAACATTCTTAGCTGGCCAGCCTGAACAAAAACTATATATGCATATGTATGTATATATATCAAAATATACTCAAAAGCCATTATCTTGAGTGAAAAACATCAAGTTGAGAAACACCAGTGTATTAATCATCTTTTCCCACATTATGAGGTGATAACAAGCAAGCTTAAATCTCAGTGTCACTGTAACAACAAAGTTTATATCTCATTCATGTCACATATCAGTTCCTGGTCACTTGTCATTCTGTGGGACACGTCCTCTATCCTGAGTCCCTGACTGAAGCAGCAGCCCTTACCTTGATTTGTGACTCAGCAAGAACAGAGTCATGCAATGTCATTTAAGCTTTTAGTTTGGAGATAGTCGGTCACATAGCCAAGCTGACTTCAGTGTGCTGGAAAAGTGCTTGGCAGCACTGCACACTTGGAGACTGAAGTAGATGTATTTCCTTCCCCTGAAAGGAAACACTGTAGATCATTAGGAATACCCATAGACTCTTCCACAATAAATGGAGTATAACGTTTAAGACAAAAAACCCTGAATATCTTACATCTAGTTATATATGCATTTAGTAAAATACATAAAAGTATTTACTACAAATATAATGTAATCAACTTTGATTTGGGGCTGGGTAGTACAAGAATGAACTACAGAAAGGCAACAAAGTGAATGCAGTTTTAATAATCATCAAGAACTAATACCTTGTTAAGTTTTATTCTTTGAGGTAAGATCTCAGAGGCATTTATTATATTTTCCTCAAGTTTTGGTATTAATAAATAAGATAGAAAAGAAGACTATGGAAAAAGCAGTCAATTAATGCTTTCTTTTCATTATAAGGGGTTTCCCTAATAACTCAGTTTGTAAAGAATCCACCTGCAGTGCAGGTGACCCCGGTTTAATGCCTGAGTTGGGAAGATCTGCTGAAGAAGGGATAGACTCCAGTATTCTTTAGCTTCCCTTGTGCCTCAGCTGGTAAAGAATCTGCCTGCAATGCGGGAGAACTGGGTTTGATTCCTGTGTTGGGAAGATCCCCTAGAGAAGGGAAAGGCTACCCACTCCAGTATTCTGGCCTGGTGAATTCCATGGATGGTACAGCCCATGGGGTCACAAAGAGTTGGACTCAACTGAACCATTTTTACTTTTCATTATAAATAGTCTCTTGCTCAACCAATTACTACCATATTTACCAATTTCACTTCTGTATTTTTTTCAAATTTAAAAAAACAAACCTAATTTGTATCATGTGAAAAATTATTTATATTACTCCATAATTAAGACCAACTAACTGCTGTGTGGGGGAACAAAATCCACTAAAATTACTGGCCTGAATAGAAGCTTTTTTGACAGCTTTATGTTACCATTTTGTCCAAGACTGGCTTAAATATTCCAAGAATTAAATGTAGAAAAACATGTTTAGTAGGAGGGTTTTTTTGTGTGAGTAGTGTGGAGGATATTACAGCTTTTAATTTGTATTCTCTTTCCATATGATCTTATCTAAAATGCCCTTTCTCTCAACTGGCCATTACAGCTTGAGTGGACTTTTTCATATTACCTTGAAATATGTGTAAATAAAGCAGTGATGCCCTACCTATGCTGAATATGCATTTCTTTTCTAATAGACAATTTAAAATTAATGATAAAAACTTGAAGGTTATTATCAGCTATACTATCAGCTGAATATTTAAAATATGTGGTACATTCTATAATCATCTTTCAAAGCAGTGTATTCTTCAAAGTTCCTTGAGAAAACTGATTGCTCTAGGAGCAAGAATAAATATGTTTTTCAAGATCTGAGAATGAAATTATTCCTTCAGTGATTAAGTCGGGAAAGGGCAGTGTGAGGTACTCTCTTCTATAAAACATTAAAACTCAGTTTCATAGAGTAGCTGAAAACTAGGGTGCCAGTGAATGGAGGCTGGAGGTGTAAAGGTAGAGATTTCTTATAAAGGGCCAGAATTTCACTCAGTTTTGCAGCAGGCATTATTTTGCAGCAAATCCTAAAGCTTTCATATGTATTTTAAAACCCATGAGTATCAAGAGGCTTTGTTCTTACTGCTGTCAACTGGGGTACCTAGTCCTCTAATTCATCCCATGGGGGACCTAACTACTCTCTTTCCTTTTGTAAGAGTTGTTCTCTCAGGAAACCCCAACCCATGAGTTCTAGGACACAATCTGCAGGAATTTAGGCCCAGTCTTTCTTCTTTCAACATTTCACTCACGTCTACCATCTGTGCCTCATTTAACTCAGACTCAATCCTTATGATCCTATATACAGCTTGACCTCAAGATTTTGCATCTCTTCTTTGCCATTGTACTTGAACTCATCATAACAAGTAGCATATGAAAGGCACACGGTACACTATAAATATTTGGGGAATGAATGTATAGATGACCTGGGTTTCCTACTCTCTCAAACAATCAATGATGAGGAAATTATTCAGTGCATGATTACAAATCCTCATTTCACCTATAACTAAAATCCGTTTGAAAATTTAAGTGTTTGAATATTATCTAATGTTAGATAGTTATCGATGTTCTAATCATTTCATAAATCATCTGAAGATTTGGAAAGCCTTAATTCTTTTAAAAACATCAGTCAATAAACTATACAAATTGAAGAAAAATCACCACCTTTCTGAAACAAATATTTAGGAGACTATTTCCAAAGAATACTTTCCAAAGCCGTCTTATGTTTGATGTGTACGTAATGTGCAGGGTTTTTACTAGTACTCAGCAGAAGGATAAGGAAAAGTCCATCTATTCCATCTACCTGGAATGAAAGTTCCCAAAAATTAAGTTTTGATGTTGTGCATGGAACAGATCTTTTCCTTTTTTTTTTTCTGTATTCAAGAGTTCCTTTTGAAACATAACAAAACTTTAATTTGATCACATTTAAAAATTGGTTTTCCTACTTAGTTTGGCACAGGATTAAGCTTACATTTAGAAATTTCATCTATGTGTTCTTTTATTGAACAATTGAAATTATGAAGTCTGCAGTTCATATGCAGTATTGTTTTAAGAGATGTCTCTCTGGAATATGAATACTTTCCAGATTTCACAGTAAGTTTCATTTATAACATTTCAACTTAAAAACAATAGAAAACTTTCTCAAAACCCTGACCTTAATATTTTCTAAACTTTGCATTTATCACATGTTTCTGAAGTTTAGTGGATAACTTAATTAACAGAGGTATATAGCAGAGCAATTTTTGACACAGAGAAATTATATTAAGATGCATTATAATGTTATATACATGACCAAATCTTCTTAATTTAAAAGAAAAAGGTATTTAACAGCAAGCTGTGCTGAGTAACATAAATTTGCATAGAGTCTTAGGAATTAAAAGTTAAATGCTCATTCTAAATATGTTATTTAAGATATATTCCCAACTAATTATGTGTTTGATAAAGTTGTTTATTGTAAAAATAAAGTATAGAGAATATCATTCAGAGTTACTAAATATTCCCTGGGTGCTAATTCAATAAAAAGGAAAATTACACTAGAAAAATACATTTCAATGGAAAAGTGTGAATGCACACACAATTCAATGATATATTGATAAATCAAATATGTGTCTCTCAATAATAAATGGCAAAATGCCTCCAATTACTTTGTGTATTATGTTAATTGTCAAATTTTTCATAATTAGTGTGGTGTAAATTACTGTGTTTCTGTTATGTCAGAATGGTTTTCTGCAAAATAATGCATTCACTAATCAGCTTTTTTCTTTCATTATTCACCAGTCAATTGAAATAAATAATCCTCACTCATTTGACATTTAGTGAAAAATAAACAAATCTGCTGTTGTTTTATGCACTATAATTTTAAAAATATCGATAAAAAAGGAAAACAAACATCTAGACAGTTTGTCTATCTTTCCACTGATTAGCTCTGAACTTTGATGGTATCTATTGGGTAGAACATGTGCTGTTAGCTACATAATTAATTCTACTCAAGCTGAACTAAACACATCATTTTGCTTGAAAGAGAACATTTTTATTTTTCATTGTTTCCTAACTTTATTTTGCTTTGACAAATAATTTAATGTGGTAAATAATCCTAAAATATAGAAATATTATTTATATGTAATATGGATTATTTAATTATGCTTTAAAAACAAAATATATCTAGGACTTATTTCAACATGAGCATGTCAAAAAATTTTGTTGCAAAAAATGAAATAAATTTCTAAATAATGAATCATAGTAAAAGAATTAATCTTATTACTTTAATGACAAACTTTAAATTTAGATATTGCATATTTTCACATTCAAAGAAGTTTAAAGAAATATGATGAAATATAACTTTCTGCACCATTTTATATAGTGTGTTATCACTTTGGCCCAAGAATTCTACCAAAAGTTATTATAGAATATAGCAATCTAGTAATATTAATCTATTTTTGTATAGAGGACATTAGTGTTAAGAACCATCAGAATACATAAAATTTGAAAAAAAACTTTCCAAATATTAAAACAAAAAATATTTATAACATATATTTTAGAAGCAATTACTTCTATATAAATTATTGGAATATATAAGCTTCTAGTAATATTTACTAATATTTAAAATGAGTGTGAGTGGAACATGATATAATGTTGAAGTCCTCTTTTATAAAACAGTTCACTATTATCTTGATTTAACATAAAAAATACTGTATGTATTTTTAACATTTGCAAAGCCAATGGGAAAACATAGCCTTAATTTCAATGGAAAGTCTTTTTAAAGGGTTACACAGGGTTATCTATAAATTCATGTCCACCTGAAGTATCAAATGTGACCTTATTTGGAATCAAGGTCTTTGCAGATACAGCTACTTAATATGGACTCACAATGGATTAGGTAATGACTGGTGTTCTTACAGGAAGATCATGCTAAGGCTCTTCCTGCTAATGAGCCTTCGTTCTTATTTGTTATGGGTTGAATTGTGTTCTCCAAAATTCATATGTTGAAGTCCTAACCTTTCACTTATAATATGACTGTATATGTGGATAGGATTTTTAAAGAGGTAGTTAAGTTAAAATGTGGTGGTATAGGTGGGTACTAATCCAATATCACTGGTGTCTTCATAAGAGATTAGTACACAGACATTGCACAGAGGGAAGACCATGTGACGCATAAGAAGAAGACTATTATCTACAAGTCAAGGAGAGGGCCTCAGAAGAAACCAACCTAATATACTAATCTTGAACATGTAGCCACCAGAATTGTGAGGAAATATATTTCTTCTAAGTAAGCCACTGAGTATCTAGTATTTTGTTATGACAGTCCTACCATAAATATTTATTTATATATGTATGGAGTCTTCAACTCCTACTTTATTCCATGGGATTTAACCCACCACTATTATTAACCACAAGAAACATAAGAGATGTGGGTTCAATCCTTGATGTGGAAGATCCCCTGGAGGAGGACACGGCAACCCACTCCAGTAATCTTGCCTAGAGAATCACATGGACAGAGGATCCTAGCAGGCTACAGTCCATAGGGTCACCAAGAAGTGGACATGACTGAAGTGACTTAGCAGCAGCAGCATCATTAATTACTTTGATGCTAGAAAGTGTGGAAGTGTTAGTTGCTCAGTTGCGTCAGACTATTTGCAACCCCATGGACTGTGGCCCACCAGGCTCCTCAGTCCATGGGATTCTCCAGGCAAGAATACTGGAGTGGGTTGCCATTCCCTTCTCCAGGGGATTGAACTCGGGTCTCCCACATTGCAGGCAGGTACTTTACCATCTAACACACCAGGGAAGCCAATTTATCCAGGGAGGTTCCCCTTTAAAGGAGCTTTCTTTTCACTTTGATGTGTCTCAACTGTTCTTTGAACATATTTTTTCTTTATGACCCCACAAGATATTCTAGATTCATTTCTACTACAGTCCTGAAACTAGGCATTTCTGTCAGGAATAATGGTTGATTTTAGTAAAGGATGCTAAGTAGAAATTTAGATCTGAATGTTCAGTATAATCATGGATTCTAGGAATTCTCAGTAGAAACAGCCAGGGAATATAAGAACATTACATATATAACATAGTCATAATTGTAATCATCAGTTCAGTTCTGTTCAGTTCAGTTGCTCAGTCTTGTCTAATTCTTTGCGACCCTGCAAACCGCAGCACACCAGGCCTCCCTATCCGTCACCAACTCCCGGAGTTTACCCAAACTCAGGTCCACTGAGTCAGTGATGCCATCCAACCATTTCATCCGTTGTTGTCCCCTTCTCCTCCTGGCCTCACTCTTTCACAGCATTAGGGTCTTTTCAAAGGAGTCAATTCTTTGCATCAGGTGGCCAAAGTATTGGAATTTCAGCTTTAGCATCAGTCCTTCCAATGAACACCCAGGACCGATCTCCATTAGGATGGACTGGTTGGATCTCCTTGCAGTCCAAGGGACTCTCAAGAGTCTTCTCCAACGCCACAGTTCAAAAGCATCAATTCTTCGGCACTCAGCTTTCTTCACAGTCCAACTCTCACATCCATACATGACCACTGGAAAAACCATAGCCTTGACTAGATGGACCTTTATTGACAAAGTAATGTCTCTGCTTTTTAATATGCTGTCTAGGTTGATCATAACTTTCCTTCCAAAGAGTAAGCGTCTTTTAATTTCATGGCTGCAGTCACTATCTCCGGTGATTTTGGAGCCCAAAAAAATAGTCAGTCACTGTTTCCCCATTTATTTGCCAATAAGTTACAGGACTGGTTGCCATGATCTTTCTTTTCTGAATGTTGAGTTTTAAGACAACTTTTTCACTCTCCTCTTTCACTTTAATCAAGAGGCTCTTTAGTTCTTCTTCACTTTCTGCTGTAAGGGTGGTGTCATCTGCATATCTGAGGTTATTGATATATCTCCCAGCAATCTTGATTCCAGCTTGTGCTTCATCCAGCCCAGAATTTCTCATGATGTACTCTGCATATAAGTTAAATAATCAGGGTGACAATATACAACCTTGATCTACTCCTTTTCCCATTTGGAACCAGTCTGTTGTTCTATGTCTAGTTCTAACCATTGCTTCTTGACCTGCATACAAATTTCTCAAGAGGCAGGTCAAGTGGTCTGGTATTCCCACATGTTTCAGAATTTTCCACAGTTTATTTTGATCCACACAGTCAAAGGCTTTGGCACAATCAATAAAGCAGAAATAGATGTTTTTCTGGAACGCTCTTGTTTTTTCCATGATCCAGCGGATGTTGGCAATTTGATTTCTGGTTCCTCTGCCTTTTCTAAAACCAGCTTGAACATCAGGAAGTTCACGGTTCACATATTGCTGAAGCCTGGCTTGGAGAATTTTGAGCATTACTTTACTAATGTGTGAGATGAGTGTAATTGTTAAGTAGTTTGAGCCTTCTTTGGCATTGCCTTTCTTTGGGATTGGAATGAAAACTGACCTTTTGCAGTCCTGTGGCAACTGCTGTTTTCCAAATGTGCTGGCATATTGAGTGCAGCATTTTCACAGCATCATCTTTTAGGATTTGAAGTAGCTCACCTGGAATTCCATCACCTCTGTTAGCTTTGTTCATAGTGATGCTTTCTAAGGCCAGAATTCACATTCCAGAATGTCTGGCTCTAGGTGAGTGATCATACCATTGTGATTATCTGGGTTATGAATATCTTTTTGTACAGTTCTTCTGTGTATTCTTGCCACTTCTTAATATCTTCTGCTTCTGTAAAGTCCATACCATTTCTGTCCTTTATTGAGCGCATTTTTGCATGAAGTGTAAACATAATTATTTCTAAATCTATTTGTTTATATATGTTAAAGTGAATTATATAGAATGGAAAGGAAAAGCAGGACTTATGGGAAAGATGATGGTATAGTACATGGAACGAATAAAAATATAGCTGAGCGAACAACTGCTTGTGTATTTTAATTTTTATTACTTTGAAAAGAAATACGCCTCATGGAGATGACAAGTACATGAATATTTTCTATTCTTGAGTTACAACATAAGCGAAGTGACCTGGGTAATGCTCAATTTAAATGCCTATCTGAAGTGCTGGCTTCCTCCTGCTGCCAATATCAGCAAAGTCCACACTGGTGAACTCCCCATCCCATTATCATCACCTTATTGCCACTTTAGAGCTAATAATAAGTGGGAAATCTCTAATTTTTCTATGATCTTATTGTATAATCCAAGGAAAGCTTTTTTGGTGGGAAAGTAAAATTTTTATTTTATTTTTCTAAACTTTATTGAGGAATAATTAAAGGCTAATAAACTATATCAATTTAAATTATACAATTCACTGAGTTTGATAGGTAGATTCACTCTTGAAATCACTGCCAAAATCAGGACAAACTCAGAACCCCCATCACATAGCCTACGTCTTTCCTTTTCTTCTATTTCATGTGTGCTATAACTACATGCACTCTCTGTTAACACAACTATGTTTTGTCTGCCTGTCTTTTGAACTTTGAGGGTTTCTATACGTCCCTGATAGCAAAAGGTTTCCTTGGAAGCCTTGCCTCAGTATCTTTCCTAATTGAAATCATCAACTGTAGTACCTTCAACAGGATTAGTAAAGAATATATTGTGTGTAATAGAAGTATGTTATTACTACACTGCCAAAAGCAGGAATGCATAAGCCTTTTTATTCATAAAAATCTGGGTTATATTTTTTCTCTAGAGTAGAGATTATATATGCATAGGAAAATACACATCCACCCACCCCCGCCTACACACACATGCACATGCTCTTATATAAACACATACACATTACAGGGATGTGCTGCAAAAATGTGCAGACCTATCCCATCATTCTAAATCCAGCTTGCACTTCTGGAAGTTCTCTGTTCATGTACTGCTGAAGCCTAGCTTGAAGGATTTTGAGCATAATCGTGCTAGCATGCCAACAAGTCCATATAGTCACAGCTATGGTTTTTCCAGTAGTCATGTACAGATGTGACAGTTGGAGCATAAAAAAGGCTATGTGCCAAAGAATTGATGCTTTCAGGCTGTGGTGCTAAAGAAGACACTTGAGAGTCCCTTGGGCAGCAAGGAGATCAAACCAGTCAGTCCGAAAGGAAATCAACCCTGAAGAGTTATTGGAAGGACTGATGCTGACCCTGAAACTCCAATACTGTGGCCACCTGATGAGAAGAGCTGACTCCTTGAAAAAGATCCTGATGCTAGAAAAGATTGAGGGCAAGAGGAGAACAGGGTGACAGAGGATGAGATGGTTGGATGGGATCAATTATTTCAATGGACATGAGTTTGAGCAAACTCTGGGATATGGTGAAGGACTGGTAAGCCTGGTGTGCTGCAGTTCATGGGATCACAAAGAGTCTGACAGGACAGAACAACAATTCCATCATTCATTCAGTTCAGTTCAGTTCAGTTTGCTCAGTCGTGTCCGACTCTTTGCGACCCCCATGAATCGCAGCACTCCAGGCCTCCTTCTCCATCACCAACTCTCGGAGTTCACTCAAACTCATGTCCATTGAGTCGGCCATCATTCATTACTTTTATTTAATTCACTAGAAACTTTATTTATTCAAAAATCTGTTCATTTTTCAACCTCTATAATTATAACTTCCCCTCCAAGAAAAATTAAATTTTATTTGCCGTGTCTAATGAGAAAAGTCATGAGCTCCTAAAGCTAGGGTATGTTAGGAAAAACCAATGGTTTATCTACATTCCTGAAGACAAAGAATGCAACAGCTTTTGTTCCTATTTACGCACAACATCTACTTAATAATCTAAACCATGTGACTTGTTTACCCACTGGATTAGAAATTTTTATAATTTGTACTTTGAGAAAAAGTCACCTTTGATGATACTTTTTCCTGGTGGCTCAGACATTAAAGAATCTGCCTGCAATGCAGGAAACCTGGGTTCCATCCCTGGGTCAGGAAGATCCCCTGGTGAAGGGAATGGCAACCCATTCCAGTACTCTTGCTTAGAAAAATCCCAAGGACAGAGAAGCCTGGTGAAATACAGTCCATGGGGTTGCACAGAGACAGACACGACTGAAGCGACTTAGCAGAGCAACTAACACATACACACACACACACACACACATCACCCCTTTTATGCTACAGCAGTTAAAATAGCATGGCCCACTCTCTGTTGTTTTCTTAGTAATCAGAGAGCTGTCCTTCTCAAGCCCAATGTCTCTGACACTTAATTGGTGCCTACTCTATTAAAGGAATGATAAGAAAAAATTGATGATGATCCCACACTGATAACAGTTTAATAGAGAGAATTGAAAATATAGTTCCAGGATTTACGTGAAGATACAAAAGGTGGGGGATAAGCAGTGATAAATGCTGAAGGAAAAACAAGTAACATTAAAAACTTAGACATGTACATGGGGAAATATTCATACTCTGTGTTTTTTATTTATCATGCTTTATGCTGTTGTTGTTCTCTGTCTTTGTCTTCAAGTCTCCCACTGGATTAATTAGTTTTCTTCTAATTTTTTATCTTCCTTGGCACTTGCCCTGTGGTAGATAGGACTGTTGGTTCTGTGATAACTGTTCATCTTTTCCTTAGTAATGTACCCCCTGATTTTTAGGCTGGAAAATAAGCACCTACATGTCACAAGCAGGTCTGTGTCACTGCTGCTTGACTAAAGTTTGCCAGAGTGAAGCCAAAACATCTTGTTTCAGCTTCATTAAAAGACAAATGGCCAGTATCCTATGCCCTCATCTCTCTTCCCCCTTTTCAGATGGACTATAGGTGGATATTTGGGAATAGAACCAACAACTTAAGCCATGAGGTGAATTGGGAATGTTGGATAGCAGGTTAGGGCAAAAGAGAGGAGATTAGGTCCCAGGGAAAGTATAGTAGAGCCATCCTGAACACCCTGAATTGTCTAACTACAGACTTGCATCTGACAAAAATGGATGTTGTCCTTGTTTAAACCATTGCAGTTTTGCATTTCTTTTATTACTCTCAGCCAAACCTAACCATGCTAATACACTTGTACAGAACATTACCTTCTTGGGAAAGTACCTCATCAAGGATTTATGTCCTCTAGCCCTCCGACCTGTCTACATTTTACTTCTAGGTTAGCAGAAAACTATGTTCTTTTAAAAGCTTCAGTTCAGTTCAGTCGCTCACTCGTGTCTGACTCTTTGCGACCCCATGAATCGCAGCACGCCAGGCCTCCCTGTCCATCACAAACTCCCGGAGTTCACTCAAACTCATGTCCATCAAGTCGGTGATGCCATCCAGCCATCTCATCCTCTGTCGTCCCCTTCTCCTCCTGCCCCCAATCCCTCCCAGCATCAGAGTCTTTCCCAATGAGTCAGCTCTTCGCATGAGGTGGCCAAAGTATTGGAATTTCAGCTTTAGCATCAGTCCTTCCAATGAACACCTAGGATTGATCTCCTTCAGAATGGACTGGTTGGATCTCCTTGCAGTCCAAGGGACTCTCAAGAGTCTTCTCCAACACCACAGTTCAAAAGCATCAATTCTTCGGCACTCAGCTTTCTTCACAGTCCAATTCTCACATCCATATATGACCAGTGGAAAAACCATAGCCTTGACTAGATGAACCTTTGTTGGCAAAGTAATGTCTCTGCTTTTGAACATGCTATCTAGGTTGGTCATAACTTTCCTTCCAAGGAGTAAGTGTCTTCTAATTTCATGGCTGCAGTCACCATCTGCAGTGATTTTGGAGCCCCCAAAAATGAAGTCTGACACTGTTTCCACTGATTCCCCATCTATTTCCCATGAAGTGATGGGACCAGATGCCATGATCTTAGTTTTTGGAATGTTGAGCTTTAAGCCAACTTTTCCACTCTCCTCTTTCACCTTCATCAAGAGGCTTTTTAGTTCCTCTTCACTTTCTGCCATAAGGGTGGTGTCATCTGCGTATCTGAGGTTGTTGATATTTCTCCTGGCAATCTTGATTCCAGCTTGTGCTTCTTCCAACCCAGAGTTTCTAATGATGTACCCTGCATATAAGTTAAATAAGCAGGATGACAATATACAGCCTTGAGATACTCCATTTCCTATTTGGAAACAGTCTGTATTTCCATGTCCAGTTCTAACTGTTGTTTCCTGACCTGCATATAGGTTTCTCAAGAGGTGGGTCAGGTGGTCTGGTATTCCCATCTCTTGAAGAATTTTCCAGTTTATTGTGATCCACACAGTCAAAGGCTTTGGCATAGTCAATAAAGCAGAAATAGATGATTTTCTGGAACTCTATTGATTTTTACATGTTCCAACGGATGCTGGCAATATGATCTCTGGTTCCTCTGCCTTTTCTAAAACCAGCTTGAACATCTGGAATTTCATGGTTCACATATTCCTGAAGCCTGGCTTGGAGAATTTTGAGCATTACTTTACTAGCGTGTGAGATGAGTGCAATTGTGTGGTGGCTTGAGCATTCTTTGGCATTGCCTTTCTTTGGGATTGGAATGAAAACTGACCTTTTCCAGTCCTGTGGCCACTGCTGAGTTTTCCAAATTTGCTGGTTTATTGAGTGCAACACTTTCACGGCATCATCTTTCAGGATTTGAAATAGCTCAACTGGAATTCCATCACATCTACTAGCTTTGTCCATAGTCATGCTTTCTAAGGCCCACTTGACTTCACATTCCAGGATGTCTGGCTCTAGGTGAGTGATCACACCATTGTGATTATCTTGGTCGTGAAGATCGTTTTTGCACAGTTCTTCTGTGTATTCTTGCCACCTCTTCTTAATATCTTCTTCTTGTTAGGTCCCTACCATTTCTGTCCTTTATTGAGCCCATCTTTGCATTAAATGTTTCCCTGGTATCTCTAATTTTCTTGAAGAGATCTTCAGTCTTTCCCATTCTGTTCTTTTCCTCTATTTCTTTGCATTCATTGCTGAGCAAGGCTTTCTTATCTCTCCTTGCTATTTTTTGGAACTTTGCATTCAGATGCATATATCTTTCCTTTTCTCCTTTGCTTTTCGCTTCTCTTCTTTTCATAGCTATTTGTAAGGCCTCCCCAGACAACCATGTTGCTTTTTTGCATTTCTTTTCCATGGGGATGGTCTTGATCCCTGTCTCCTGTACAATGTCACAAACCTCATTCCATAGTTCATCAGGCACTCTATCAGATCTAGTACCTTAAATCGATTTCACACTTTCACTGTATAATCATAAGGAATTTGATTTAGGTCATACCTGAATGGTCTAGTGGTTTTCCCTACTTTCTTCAATTTAAGTCTGAATTTGGCAATAAGGAGTTCATTATCTGAGCCACAGTCAGCTCCCGGTTTTGTTTTTGCTGACTGTATAGAGCTTCTCCATCTTTGGCTGCAAAGAATATAATCAGTCTGATTTTGGTGTTGCCCATCTGGTGATGTCTATGTGTAGAGTCTTCTCTTGTGTTGTTGGAAGAGGGTGTTTGCTATCACCAGTGTGTTCTCTTGGCAAAACTCTATTAGCCTTTGCCCTGCTTCATTCCGTATTCCAAGGCCAGATTTGCCTGTTACCCCAGGTGTTTCTTGACCTCCTACTTTTGCATTCCAATCCCCTATAATGAAAAGGACATCTTTTGGGGGTGATAGTTCTAAAAGGTCTTGTAGGTCTTCATAGAACTGTTTAACTTCAGCTTCTTCAGCGTTACTAGTTGGGGCATAGACTTGGATTACTGTGATATTGAATGGTTTGCCTTAAATGCTTATTTGTACAAAAATGAGTTCATTAATTTATTTGCTTAACACTGCTTTTGTATTTGTTTTCTTCCTTCTGTATTCAGCTACTTATCTTCAATGGAATACATTTGCCAGAGTTTTACAGGGAGACTCCAATGTAGATACATTTGCTAAGTAGTCTATTTAGAATTGTATTAGTCATCAAATCATGCACTGAAAAACAATTTGATGAATTTATAAAGTCAAATATTTTCTTTAAAATTTCTGGAATATATCTCTGATTTGTAAACTCAAATACTGATGATACTAATTCTGAAGTCAGTTTTACTCTTAACTGCTCTTTAGGTAATTTTTGTCTTTATTCTACCAGCTTTTAGGATTTTCTCCCTGTCTTGAGAAAAACACTTTCAGAATGTTTTGAAATGTGTGGTTTTAGCTTTAACCTAACTGGTGCTCAATAAAGTCTTGTAATCTGATGATCCCATTTTTCCTTGTATTGTGTGAAACTCTCAGCTTTTATGTCTTCAATAATCACATCACTCTCTTTACCTTTATTTTCTGAAACTGCCAGAGAGAAGTTAGCACCTCTGTATCTATTAATATTCTCCACCTCTCTAGCCTTTGCCTATTTACTTTACATTTTATCCCAGTGGGTTGTGTTCTGGGAAAATTTTTCCCTCTAATTTTTCACATGATTAATTTTTGTTCAGCTTTATACATTCTGCTACTTGACCCAATTACTGATATTTAAAATTTTAAGTAATTAAAATTTTCATTTTCAAGATCTTCAATAAATTCTTCTCTCTCTTAAAAAAAAAAGAAATATTTTATTTTTTGGTTGCTCTGCAAGGCATACAGAATTTTAGTTCCCTGCCTAGGGTTGGAACCTATGTCCCCTGTAGTGTAAGTGTAGATTCTTAACCACTGTATCACCAGAGAAGTCCTTAAATTCTTCTCTTAACCACCAATTCTTTTCTTTTGCTGATATAACACAGAACTTTAAATCTGTGAACAAACTCATCAAGCTTATTTGCAATATATGTTTCTCCTTGGGCAGCAATTTTTGCCTCTTGAAAGTACTGGCACACACCTCATTGATTTGGTAGTTACTGATGGAGCACTCATTTTTGCGGTTGAGAATACATGATAGAGTGTGGGCTGTCATTGCTTGTGATTTCCACCTTGGTGAACAGGAATAAATACTTCTGCTTCTTGTGTTCAGCTCTGTGAGAGTAAGCAATGGATAAGATGTATGATAGGATTCAATCTCAAAAACTATTTTTTGCCTTAATTTCTCACAGCATTTTCAACCATCCAAGGACACTGCACTTCCCATAAAACTCTGGAAAAAAAAAAAAAAAAACACTTAGATTTATTGACTGTAGCTTAAATTCAAATAGTCATTCTCTCAATCAAATATACCGTGTTGTATATTTATATAGGAATACTGTTGGTAGCTTTCAGAACACTTCCACTGAGACCTCACAGAAACTCATGGATTGGCCTTTGGTGGAGAGTGATTCTATTTGGAAGAAGGGACAGTCAAATTTTATTGATTACTTTTCTTTTGACAATGAAGCTACTGGACAAAATCTAATGTTTTCTTTTTGTGTGTGTGAAAACACCACATTATAAAATTTAGGCAAACTTTTAAATATGTGATAACTACCTTAGTAATTTTTCTCAAAGAACATCAAGTTCCTATCACATTAGTACATTAACACTCTAACTGATTTACAATTAGGAAATTTCAAAGCACAGATGAAATATAGATTATCCACTAATATAAACACTGCTTTTTTGTTTGGGGAGAAAACTATGGATATAAGGATGTTTTTTCTTTTTAATCATTATACACATTGGCCTTCATTTCTCTGAAATGTTTTCATAAGGAAGTATAATTAATGCCACATGTCATTATAGTAATATTACAGTTTATAAATGGTTCTTCCTTCCTGATAATACACATGTAGATTTGAAACTTGGTGATCATCTAGATTTCTCCTTCCAAGTCCATTTTGGTAACACATAAATAATGAACTTCACTTTTTGAAAGTTTATGTATAAATTCATATAAACTAAAATGTACATTTTCATACAATTTTATAAGCTTTGCCAAATATATGAATAAATGCAACCAGTACCCCCAATTAAGAAATATATTTCCTGAATCCCCAAAAGTTCTGTTTCCTGCCCCCCCCCCAATTTTGGCTGTTTTAGATATAACCCCCAATAAAATTCATATAGAAGAGTTTGTACAGACATATTTTCCTTTTCCTTGTGTAAATATATAGGAAGATTTCAGAATCAAAACGTAAGTGTATGTAACTTTATATAAATCTATCAAACTGTTTTCAAAAATGATGGTTTCACCTATACTTCCATCAGCTTAATGATATTAAGCATCATTACATGGGCTTGCATTCCATTTGGAATCTCTTATAAGTTATCTATTCAAATATTTTGCCTATATTTAAATTGTTTAGTGGGTTTTTTTTTTTTTTTACATTTTTACCCTAGAATAGTATGAATTCAATATTGATTCTGGTTTGAAAACTTTGGTCAGATTATATATATATATATATATATATACACACGTATATATATATATAATGATATGTTCTGGCAATCTGTGGTTTCAGTTCAGTTCAGTAGCTCAGTCGTGTCCGACTCTTTCAACCCCATGAATCACAGCACGCCAGGCCTCCCTGTCCATCACCAACTCCTGGAGTCCACTCAAACCCATATCCATCAAGTCAGTGATGCCATCCAGCCATCTCATCCTCTGTCGTCCTCTTCTCCTTCTGATCTCAATCTTTCCCAGCATCAGGGTCTTTTCCAATGAGTCAGCTCTTCACATGAGGTGGCCAAATTACTGGAGTTTCAGTCTCAGCGTCAGTCCTTCCAATGAACACCCAGGACTGGCCTCCTTTAGGATGGACTGGTTGTATCTCCTTGCAGTCCAAGGGACTCGCAAGAGTCTTCTCTAACACCACAGTTCAAAAGCATCAGTTCTTCAGCCAGATGGTCAAGATTGAAATCTGTGGTTTACTTTTCTATATTTGTAATGTTGCTTGCACATGGAACCTTCTCCAGGATAGATCACATCCTGGGCCATAAAGCTAGCCTTGGTAAATTCAAAAAAATAGAAATCATTCCAAGCATCTTTTCTGACCACAATGCAGTAAGATTAGATCTCAATTACAGGAGAAAAAATATTAAAAATTCCAACATATGGAGGCTGAACAACACGCTGCTGCATAACCAACAAATCACAGAAGAAATCAAGAAAGAAATAAAAATTTGCATAGAAATGAATGAAAATGAAAACACAACAACCCAAAACCTATGGGACACGGTAAAAGCAGTCCTAAGGGGAAAGTTCATAGCAATACAGGCACACCTCAAGAAACAAGAAAAAAGTCAAATAAATAACCTAACTCTACACCTAAAGCAACTAGAAAAGGAAGAAATGAAGAGCCCCAGGGTTAGTAGAAGGAAAGAAATCTTAAAAATTAGAGCAGAAATAAATGCAAAAGAAACAAAAGAGACCATAGCAAAATTCAACAAAACCAAAAGCTGGTTCTTTGAAAGGATAAATAAAATTGACAAACCATTAGCCAGACTCATCAAGAAACAAAGGGAGAAAAATCATATCAATAAAATTAGAAACAAAAATGGAGAGATCACAACAGACAACACAGAAATACAAAGGATCATAAGAGACTACTATCAACAATTATATGCCAATAAAATGGACAACGTGGAAGAAATGGACAAATTCTTAGAAAAGCACAACTTCCCAAAACTCGACCAGGAAGAAATAGAAAATCTTAACAGACCTATCACAAGCACGGAAATTGAAACTGTAATCAAAAATCTTCCAGCAAACAAAAGCCCAGGTCCAGACGGCTTCACAGCTGAATTCTACCAAAAATTTAGAGAAGAGCTAACACCTATCCTGCTCAAACTCTTCCAGAAAATTGCAGAGGAAGGTAAACTTCCAAACTCATTCTATGAGGCCACCATCACCCTAATACCAAAACCTGACAAAGATGCCACAAAAAAAGAAAACTACAGGCCAATATCACTGATGAACATAGATGCAAAAATCCTTAACAAAATTCTAGCAATCAGAATCCAACAACACATTAAAAAGATCATACACCATGACCAAGTGGGCTTTATCCCAGGGATGCAAGGATTCTTCAATATCCGCAAATCAATCAATGTAATACACCACATTAACAAATTGAAAAATAAAAACCATATGATTATCTCAATAGATGCCGAGAAAGCCTTTGACAAAATTCAACACCCATTTATGATAAAAACCCTCCAGAAAGCAGGAATAGAAGGAACATACCTCAACATAATAAAAGCTATATATGACAAACCTACAGCAAACATTATCCTCAATGGTGAAAAATTGAAAGCATTTCCTCTAAAGTCAGGAACAAGACAAGGGTGCCCACTTTCACCATTACTATTCAACATAGTTCTGGAAGTTTTGGCCACAGCAATTAGAGCAGAAAAAGAAATAAAAGGAATCCAAATTGGAAAAGAAGAAGTAAAACTCTCACTATTTGCAGATGACATGATCCTTTACATAGAAAACCCTAAAGACTCCACCAGAAAATTACTAGAAATAATCAATTATTATAGTAAAGTTGCAGGATATAAAATCAACACACAGAAATCCCTTGCATTCCTATACACTAATAATGAGAAAATCGAAAGAGAAATTAAGGAAACAATTCCATTCACCATTGCAACGGAAAGAATAAAATACTTAGGAATATATCTACCTAAAGAAACTAAAGACCTATATATAGAAAACTATAAAACACTGGTGAAAGAAATCGAAGAGGACACTAATAGATGGAGAAATATACCATGTTCATGGATTGGAAGAATCAATATAGTGAAAATGAGTATACTACCCAAAGCAATCTATAGATTCAATGCAATCCCTATCAAGTTACCAACGGTATTCTTCACAGAGCTAGAACAAATAATTTCACAATTTGTATGGAAATACAAAAAACCTCGAATAGCCAAAGCAATCTTGAGAAAGAAGAATGGAACTGGAGGAATCAACCTACCTGACTTCAGGCTCTACTACAAAGCCACAGTTATCAAGACAGTATGGTACTGGCACAAAGACAGAAATATAGATCAATGGAACAAAATAGAAAGCCCAGAGATAAATCCACACACATATGGACACCTTATCTTTGACAAAGGAGGCAAGAATATACAATGGATTGAAGACAATCTCTTTAACAAGTGGTGCTGGGAAAACTGGTCAACCACTTGTAAAAGAATGAAACTAGAACACTTTCTAACACCATACACAAAAATAAACTCAAAATGGATTAAAGATCTACACGTAAGACCAGAGACTATAAAACTCCTAGAGGAGAACATAGGCAAAACACTCTCTGACATACATCACAGCAGGATCCTCTATGACCCACCTCCCAGAATATTAGAAATAAAAGCAAAAATAAACAAATGGGACCTAATTAACCTTAAAAGCTTCTGCACATCAAAGGAAACTATTAGCAAGGTGAAAAGACAGCCTTCAGAATGGGAGAAAATAATAGCAAATGAAGCAACAGACAAACAACTAACCTCAAAAATATACAAGCAACTCCTACAGCTCAACTCCAGAAAAATAAATGACCCAATCAAAAAATGGGCCAAAGAACTAAATAGACATTTCTCCAAAGAAGACATACAGATGGCTAACAAACACATGAAAAGATGCTCAACATCACTCATTATCAGAGAAATGCAAATCAAAACCACTATGAGGTACCATTTCACACCAGTCAGAATGGCTGCGATCCAAAAGTCTACAAGCAATAAATGCTGGAGAGGGTGTGGAGAAAAGGGAACCCTCTTACACTGTTGGTGGGAATGCAAACTAGTACAGCCACTATGGAGAACAGTGTGGAGATTCCTTAAAAAACTGGAAATAGAACTGCCTTATGATCCAGCAATCCCACTGCTGGGCATACACACTGAGGAAACCAGAAGGGAAAGAGACACGTGTACCCCAATGTTCATCGCAGCACTGTTTATAATAGCCAGGACATGGAAGCAACCTAGATGCTCATCAGCAGATGAATGGATAAGCAAGCTGTGGTACATATACAGAATGGAGTATTACTCAGCCATTAAAAAGAATACATTTGAATCAATTCTAATGAGGTGGATGAAACTGGAGCCTATTATACAGAGTGAAGTAAGCCAGAAGGAAAAACACCAATACAGTATACTAATGCATATATATGGAATTTAGAAAGATGGTAACAGTAACCCAGTGTACGAGACAGCAAAAGAGACACTGATGTATAGAACAGTCTTATGGACTCTGTGGGAGAGGGAGAGGCTGGGAAGATTTTGGAGAATGGCATTGAAACATGTAAAATATCATGTAAGAATCGAGTTGCCAGTCCAGGTTCGATGCACGATACTGGATGCTTGGGGCTAGTGCACTGGGATGACCCAGAGGGATGATATGCGGAGGGAGGAGGGTGGAGGGTTCAGGATGGGGAACACATGTATACCTGTGGTGGATTCATTTTGATATTTGGCAAAACTAATACAATTATGTAAAGTTTAAAAATAAAATAAAATTTAAAAAAAATAAATAAAAGCTAAGGTCTAATTTATAGTTTTATTTTTTCTTTGCCTACCTCAGATTCTTAAAGTTTTGCTCCTTCATTTTCTTAAAATTGTTAGTTTTTATTTATATTATGATCTATTTTCTATCTCAAATTAATATTTTTCTCTGTGTGTGAGAAAGTGTTAACATTTCCTATTTTCATATGAATTTAAAAGCTTTTCAGACATCATATGCTATAAAAATTATCATTTAATTTTTGAGTTAATGAATTCCTCCATGAAATTTGTTCCTTTGATATGTTTACCATACATATGTTTATCCATATATGATATCTACATTCTCTTGATTACTATAGCTTTGTGGCAAGTTTCAAAATAAAATTAGTATATTTCCCCTATTATTATTTTTCTAAGATTGTTTTGAGCTTCCCTAGTGGCTCAGATGGTAAAGCGTCTGCCTGCAATGTGGGAGACCCAGATTCAATCACAGGATCGGGAAGATCCCCTGGAGAAGCAAATGGCAACCCACTCTAGTACTCTTGCCTGGAAAATCCCATGGATGGAGGAGCCTGGTGGGCTACAGTCCATGGATTGTTTTGGCCCTAAATCCACTTATTTTAGTTATTTTTTGGTAGGTTCTTTGGTAACATATAATATACACAATCATGTCTTTTTAAAATAAAGATTGTTTTACTTGCTCATTTTATTTTTTTTAATGTTTGCTCTTATTTTTTTTTAATTTTATTTTTAAACTTTACAATATTGTATTGGTTTTGCCAAATATTGAAATGAATCTTAATGTTATTAATTTTCTTTTCATGACTTAGTCATTAGTTAGGATCTCTAACACAATTTTGATGAAAGTCTGGACAATGGATATTTATATCTGCTTCTGGATCTTAGGAGAATAATGTACAATATTTCACTATTAGGTATAATGTTAGTTGTATGTTTGTCATAGATGGCCTCTAGATGATAAATTGAGATCCTTTAAATACCCGTGTGCTGAAGGTTCTTATCATGAACTAGTGTTGACTTTTGTAAATCAATTTTTTACATATATGGATATTATAGTATCATTTTCTTCTTCTTAACATCTTCAATTATATTGTTTTATATCTTTTCTTTCTTCTTCTTAACATCTTCAATTATATTGTTTTATTTTTAAATGTTAAAAGTAAACCCTGCCTTTCTGAGATAAACCTATTTAGTCATGTGACATATATATTTTATATCTCTTGATGTTTATACTTCTAGATTATACATGTATACACACACACACTTCTGAATTCAAACTGCTAATATTTTATTGCAAGTTTTTGTATAAGGTTAATGAGAAATATTAGTCTGTAAATTAGTCTGTTGCTCTCTCATAAAATACATTGTCAGGTTTTGGTATCAGAGATATGCTAGCCTTATAAAATACTTTGTTAGATGTTTTCTCCTTTATATTTTATGAAAGACTTTACATTTTATAGGCATTATTTCTTCTTCAAGTATTTGATAGGAACAACTAGTGAAGTAAAATTTTTCTGACTTATTTTTGTGATAAGATTTTTGATAATACATTAAATTTCCTTAAAAACTATATGGCCATATACATATTCTAATTATCCGATCCAAGCTTTGGCAAGTTGTGCCTTTAAGAAATTAGTAAATTTTACCTAAATTCTTAAATTTATTGTCATTAGCTGTACATAATATTCCCTTATTATAATGACAATATCTGATTATGCCATAATGATATTCTTCCTATAATTCTCGATATTTAACAATAGTGTTATCTATGTTGTTGTTTAACATAAAGATTTGTTAATTTTCTTAATTTCAAAAATCCACTTTTTAACTTGCTTACTCTAGCTTTTATTTCTCAATTTAATTGATTTCCTTCCTTTTTAAAATTTTGCATTCATTTTTCTTGAGTTTAATTCATCTTCTTCTCTAACTTCCTCAGGTACAATATGAGAACATTAATTTTTAGACCCTTCTTTTCTAAATTAAATATTTAAAGACATACTCTGTAAGGACTGTTTTTGCTATGTTCTACAACTTTGGATATGTTTTCTATTTATTTTTGTATAGTTAAAAACATTTTCCTTTGTGCTTTCTTCTTACACACATGGTTTATTTAGAAATACTTTTCTTTATTTCCAAGTGTTTGATTATTTTGAGGTAATTTATTAAGTTTAATTTTAACTTCATTGCAGACAGAAAATGTATTCCATATGACTTCTCTAATTTAAATCCTTTTAAATTTATTAAGGTTGTTTCATGGACCAAGACTTGGTAAATATTTATAATAAGGTTTGTCACTCTTCTCTAACTCAGTGGGACTTGATTTTAGAATTTTATTAACAAATCTAAGTTTATATGAATTCATTTTCCCTATGTTTGCCTTCTTCTGTCTTAAGTATCTGGGTTAGCTATGCCTTGCATAATACAATGAAGTATATAATTCAGATGAATAATATTTTAAAATTATAATGAAATGTTTCACTAATAACTACAGTATAACAATGTAGGATCAAATATTCCCTCTCAAAAATGAAACATTCTCCTTTACTCAACCTCTGTGTCCTTATTCAAATTGGAGTTATATTAAAATTTATATTTCATATCATTGAATGGTATTGATCACTACAATTAAAATATAAATAGAAAACAACCTTTCCATAAAAAAATTGAAAAGATGATGACGTCTAGATCACCAACAGGATTGTAGAGACAATTAAGAATTACTTTCCTGGAAGCTAGCAATAAGTATGTTTCATAAGAAATTAAAGCATTTTTTTATATTGTCAATAAGCTAGGATTAGTATCATAAAATCTAGAGCATAGACCATCTATTGCCTTCTTCTAAAAGAAAATCCTGACAAGTTTGTATTTTAAAAATGTGAGACAAAGAAAAGAAAAACTTTTTCATTTCAATGCTTTGCAATTCTTCCATAATGCAGGTCTTACTAACACAATATTAACTAAAAGGGAATTCACTATAAAATAATATATCCTTCAGCAGTCTTTATTTTTATAGTCCCATTACAAAGCCCTATTGCTTATGTTTCTAAAACAATAACCTAATATTCATTGGCATCTATTCAATAATAAAATAATGGCAGTTGATTTGCCTTAGTTTACCCACCAAAATCATATTTAAGGAAACAAACAAAAAATAGACCAATTTAAACACTGTACCTGCTACACAAACAGCAAAAAACAAAACTGTGGGCCACCAATATTCCTTAATATCAAACATTATTCTTGATATTGTTGTGTTTGTCTCACAAATGCCTATTCTAGCATTGAACCATATCAGCAACATTATTTGTGCACTCTTTTAGATTGCATTATTTGCTACTTTCACAGAGCTGAAATGGAGGCTTAAGTAGCCAAAAAGCTGCTTTAAACACTAAAAGTACTGTAGAAAAACCTACGTTTTTTTTTTTTTTTTTTTTTTCCAAAATGGGTCAGCAAACACAATTCACCTTTTAGTAGAAAAGAGTGCCGGAACTGTTTCCACTTGAGTGACATTAGCATTATCTTTGATTGTGGTGATAATTAGATCTGTGTTCTATCCTGAGGTCCTACATCTGGTAAATTATTTTCTTGACTGAGTTAGATTCCAGTGTCAGCAAGGACAACAGAATGCATTCCATGCCTTGGGGCATCTCATCTGGCCACTTGTCTGACCTGTGAACTCCTACACAGTAGTGTCTTATACTTTCAACAAACTGCTCAACTGTGTTTTTGATCCACTTATGACCTATACTGTCATCAAATATGAATAAGCAGTTAACAGGGGCTCTCTTATCTATAGTGTAACCAGTTAATTACATAAGCGACTGAGATCATTTATAGAAGTATGTGTTAGACTACATTTGAAAATATGTCACTCCTTGAGTTGGATAAGGGATAAATTTAAAGATGATTATGAATAGTAAATAGCATTTAAAGAAAAATTCTCTATCACTATATCTATGTATCTATCTATCTATATATCTAGTTCCTGTCCACAGGAACTAGAATGTATTGCTATGGCTCCTTTATACTTTAAGAAGTCTAGCAATATTATAGTGAAATCCCAGGGCATTTGGTTATCTGTCTTCCCTAATGTTGGTAACATTTTCAGGAAAGATAAATAATCAGTACCTCTTAGACTTCAATGAGTCAATAATATTGACAGACCTTTTTTTGCCAAAATGGAAAATGCCCCACAATTTATCACTCTACCTCATATAGTGCTGAGAATTCTGCCTATTCGGAAAACTGTAGATTGTAGAATTCTTCAATAATCTTTTAACATAATTTGTTCATAAACATTCCATGATTTGTAACCTTTGAGCAAGGTTAACATGGGCTTAACATGGGCTTCCCTGGTGGCTCAGTGGGAAAGAATCCTCCTGCAATGCAGGGGACATAAGAGATGCAGGTTCTATTCCTGGGTTAGGAAAATCCCCTGAAAGAGGTATTGGCAACTGTTTCCAGTATTCTTGCCTGGAAAATTCCATGGATGAGCCTGGTGAGCTACAGTCCATGGGGTAGCAAAGAGTCAGACACAACTGAAGCGACTGAGCACCCACTCATGCATTCACTTAACACAGGAGGGTGTGTGAGTTGTAATGGAAAATGCATTGTATTTGGTAAACCTAATGGATTGGTATAATGGACATTGGAAATTATTATTTTCAAAAATTATTAAAGTCATTTGTAAAAGTAGACACTTTACTGGGGGAGCCAAAATTCCTTTCCCAACTTCAGTATCTCCTCTAGAATCAACCCATGTTTGGAGTCAGGAACAAATTGTAGATATCTATAAGAAGTAAAATCATGTGTAGCCAATAGATTTCTTGAATGCTGAAGCATTTAGGGACATTTCTATGAAGAAAAGCTTGAGTGAAATGTTAACTTCACAGAGAAAAAATAGTCATTTTGCTAGGACTATAAATTCAAAGTTTAATAAAGAAATGACTCACTACCAAAAATGAATAGATTAGAAAATATAAAAACAAAACAGAACATTTTTTAAAAGGTACCTAACAATGTAATTCTTGCTGAATTATAGGAATTCTTTTGTTAGCAATCCTGTGATTAATCCACTACAGGTAATATTTTTGAACATCTACTGTGGGCAGGTACACTGCTAGGTAAAGCTGAAATATGACCATAAAATAATTACCATAAATTGTATCAGAAATTTTTAGACCAAGAACTGCCTTGGACACCTGGTTGAAATCTGGGCCAAGGTTCACTGGGCCAGATATGTCCTTGTATGTGTGATCTGTGATATGGTACAGTCTCAGTTTGGTCTGGATATCTCCTAATAGTACAGAGGAAATCTAAGTCTTGCATGCCAGCTGGATGGAGACCTAGACACTTCACAACTACCAATCATGCACACATATTACATAGGTCATTACCCAAGAGAGAGACAAGGAACTTTTAATTGGTCAATAATAGTTCTACCAAACAGAGGTAGCTCCACAGTTGGTATAATTATAATAATCTTGTGTTTGGAGCTCTAATCATGACCCAGTTTAGTTCAGTTGCTCAGTCCTGTCCAACTCTTTGCAACCCCATGGACTGCAGCACACCAGGCTTCCCTGTCTGTCACCAAGATTGGAGTAAACTTGGAGTAAACTCTTACTTAACCAAGATGTATGATGAGACCTACCCAAGCAAAGACAGTATTGGGCACATAACCTGCAGGGTTCCTCTAGTCCACCACTAAGATACACAAAGGTCAACTTCTCTGTATTCATCTTTCTTTTATATATACATAAGAACCCTGCTCTGCATACAGAAAATTGTAAAAGGTCAGCTGAACTAAGGCCGTCAGGTGAACATAGATCAATAACATGTAGGATTATGGTATAATTGCATTATTCTCATCTCCCCAGACAATATCATGAATTCATGGAACCTGAGGCCCCTCATACCTGTTGAAGAAAATAAAGCCCTTTAATCACTCATAACACATAACAATTGATTGCTATCCATTTTTCATGCAATGCAAGATAAGAAAGAAATGTGATAAAAGTCCATAACCCTGATAAAATCATGGACATAAAGGGAGAGAAAATATCTTGTCTGATGACTCTCCCTACATGGAAGAACTTCCATATGTTTAAGTACCTAGAACTTGATTTACTTGAGTGTGCTTATCATGTACACTGTAAAGCTTAATCAAATAAATGTGCTTCTAAAATTAGACATTCAAGTATGCATCTGAAAGACAAATGAAATGTGCGTTATGACACACTAAAATTCTAAACCTATGTAAGTAGTAAATTATAAGACCTAAACCTCCTTGCCATAGAAGAAAATTCTCTCAGTACAATTAACCACAGCTTGTCATAAACTTGCCCTGGCATCATCAAGCTACCCTGTAGCAGAGAATGAAACCTTTATACCAAAGTTACCAGAATGGAGGGATTATAACAATGTTCCATGACCTCTGGAATGACCAGATAATCTATTTCAATTTAACTCTAAGGGGAAAAGGAATGAAGTGTCTGAGAATTAAACAGAAAAGAATGTTAATGCTAGCCCTCTCCTACTGAACTTAAAACCCATTTATGTAATTTGTGATCCTCTTAGGGGAAAAAAAAATAAGTGAATAAATTTACATTATTGGAAGTTGTATTAAAATAAAAACAAAAGAGAAAAATCTCAAGATATATAGTATACTTTCTGAATCCAGGATGCAACTGATTATAAGACATGGTGAGATTTCCAAGATACCAATGGCAAAATCAATGTGTATTTTAAAGGCAATAAACTATGGAAGCCAAAATGACTGTCGCTTGCTGGAAATTTGTGGTTGGTTATAATACTCAATTAAAACTTATGTTTAGTATGTTCCTTCTGCACATCCAAAGAATAAAGAGTGATGCTAGGAGACATACTTGACTGGTGTCTGTTCCCTGTTAAACATAAAAAGGAGTCCTGAATATTCTGGGGAAAAAAAATGAACTTACTGAATAGGCCCAGCTTTTCTTAAGAAATCTGTTACTGTAGTCCAGTTTGGGTACCCTTTGAATAAAATGACTATATTTCCCCAGGCAATTCAGGCAATTAATGTTTAGAGATGTTATCAAGGTAAATTCCATATGTTAACCAAACTATTTTATATGTAAAGAAAATGCAACAAACAGTGTTATATATATATATATATATATATATATATGCAATTCCTGGTAGCTCAGTTGGTAAAGAATCTGCCTGCAGTGCAGGAAACCCAGGTGCGATCCCTGGGTCAGAAAGAGGACCTGGAAAAGGAAATGCCAACCCGCTCCAGTACTCTTGCCTGGAACATCTTATGGACAGAGGAGCCTGGAGGGCTACAGTCCATGGGTTTGCAAGAGTCAGACACAAATTAGCAACTAAACCACAATATGTAACAAGCATAAAGTCACTTCCTGGGTCCTAGCAAGAAACTGAAGCAATAAGATAAATAATGAACAATACTTATTATTTAAAAGAAAGGGATGATTCTGCTTTTATTCTTTATGCTCTTACCCAGCTTTCCTGGCAGCTCAACTTAAGAACCTGCCTGCAGGAGAGGCAAGAGACAAGTGTTTGATCCCTTGGTCAGGAAAATCCTCTGAAGGAGGAAATGGCAACCTGCTCCAGTATTCTTGCTCCCCTGGCAGCTCAGCTGGTAAAGAATTCGCCTACAGTATGGGAGAGCTGGGTTCGATCCCTGGGTTGGAAAGATACCCTGGAGAAGGAAATGGCTACTGACTCCAGTATTCTGGCCTGGAGAATTCCATGGACTGTGCAGTCCATGGGGTCCCAAAGAGTTGGACATGACTGAGTGACTTTCACTTTCTTGTATTTGGTCTGGAAAATTCCATGGACAGAGGAGCCTGGGCAGACTACAATCCATGGGTTTGCAAAGAGTTGAACATGACTGAGCGCACATGCCATGAGAAAGCTGTATTAATATTATGCCTAGAAATTCAAAGGTTTGACATTTATCCAAATATAAAAAGCAATATATATATATATATATATATATATATATATGCCAGATGGTCTCAATAAATTACTTGCTGGTTATAAAAGCAATGCTATGAAGCAGTTATCTTTTATTGCTCCTATTTTACTGATGAATAGACTGAGGCACATTTTATCTAAAGTTACACAGGAGAAAGTGACAGATCAGGGACTTGAACACAAGTAGCCTAGTTGCTCAGTGTATACTCTAACCACTATAATGTGTAAGCTCAATAAGGCACATAGGAACAAAATTAACTTTAAATAATGAGAATGTTCACATTAATCAGAAATGAACTGAAACTTAATAGAAATACCTCATTTGTAAATGAAAATATGAATATATAAAAATCAATTTAACTGAAAGTACAAGATTTATACATGGACAAAAATGCAAATTTTGCTCTAGTTCACAAGAAATACTTCAATGATCAACAGTAATGCTGTTTTTGAATGAAAAAAACATTTAAAAGTGGCAATTATATTAATTAAATATAATACATTTAAAAATCTTTTTAATGAAATTATATATGTTGGCTCTAAATCCATGGGAAAAAAATGATGAGAAAGCCAAAACAAATGAACAAAACCACAATAAGAAAGAATAAAGAGTAGAACTGAGCTCATAGGTTATCTGCAGTGGAAAACTCAGAAAATCCAGAGTGAAATCCAAGTTCAAGAATGGACTTTCAGAAAAAAAACCCAGACATAGATTCTTGCATAAACAATGAGTTTTATATAAAAAGCATGGCCTTTCAAATTAGTGAAAAAAGGCTACACTATTCAAAAAATGATATGAATTCAATTGTACATGTTTAGGGAAAAAAAGTATCTTGTCATATGTATACATTAATTAGATATTTCCTATTCATCTCAACGAAAGGGCAATGGCACCCCACTCCAGTACTCCTGCCTGGAAAATCCCATGGACGGGGTAGCCTGGTGGGCTGCAGTCCATGGGGTCACGAAGAGTCAGACATGACTGAGCGACTTCACTTTCACTTTTGACTCTCATGCACTGTAGAAGGAAATGGCAACCCACTCCAGTGTTCTTGCCTGGAGAATCCCAGGGACGGGGGAGCCTGGTGGGCTGCCGTCTATGGGGTCGCACAGAGTCGGACACAACTGAAGCGACTTAGCAGCAGCAGCAGCATTCATCTCAACAGGAAACAAAACAATAGAGCAAAAATTATATGACTCTTTCATTTTACTGTTTTCTACATTTTTACATTTTATATTGGAGAGAACAAATGTTTGACTAGTGACTAGTAGTACAACTAGTCACTCTTCAGAATTCTCTAGCTGCAATATATAACAGTTCATTTTTATTTCATCTAATGAAGACAAGAAAAGGATGTAGGAGTATATAAAAAAGTCTTTGACTTTCTACCTCTGTATAAGAAAAAGATGCTTCATAGTATTTATTCATTTGCATGGGTGTCTCTGAGTGAATTTCAATGCAAAATTAATGAGTGTTGAATTATCTGTCAGGTACAGAGGATCATACTGATTATTTTATATAACCAAAAACTATCAGACTAAAGCTGAAAATAATATAATTATATATACCTCTCTACTGAAGACTATTCAAAACTTATTTTGCATTTTAATCAATTACATAGTTGAAGGAAGTCTTTCATTGTTCTTTCACAACATTTTTTTAACTTAAAGACATTTTTATTATTTGAATAAATGTGAAGACTGACTCATATGAATGGGTCTCTGGATTATAGTCTGTCATTTCCTAGCCTAATAAGGATCTCAATACATTTGCTACTTAAATTTTTCTAAAATAATTTTTCTAATTATATACTGTGGCCAGTCCAATTATTGAATCACTCTTTTTTTATAATAAAAAAGGGTAATTGTTCCATTGAATCATTTTGAATATAAATCAAATAAATAAATATCAAATAAATAAAAATACCCTCTCTCTGCTAAGCCACTTCAGTCGTGTCTGACTCTATGCGACCCCATAGACGGCAGCCCACCAGGCTCCCCCATCCCTGGGATTCTCCAGGCAAGAACACTGGAGTGGGTTGCCCTTTCTTTCTCCAATGGATGAAGGTGAAAAGTGAAAGTGAAGCCGCTCAGTCATGTCCAACTCTTAGCGACCCGGTGGACTGCAGCCTGTCAGGCTCCTCCCATGGGATTTTCCAGGCAAGAGTACTGGGGTGGGTTGCCATTGCCTTTTCCAAAAATACCCTAGAAAATATTAAAAAGTAATCAAGAGAATATTTAATTTTTCACATCCCCTTGCATATTTTTTCCCGAAGTGAATTATTATTCTAAGTTCATGGGTTTTTTTTTTTTGTTTGTTTTTTTGTACTCTAGAAAGCATAAGAGAAGTCTTGATTACCATGGTATATCTTCACTAGACTTGGACAGTAGCATCTCCCTTGCCTTACTGCAAAAGCTGTTATATATTTCAATGTAATGGTACCTCTGCATAGAACCATAGAGTCACCTGATTTTATAGATATCAAGGTTTCCTGGAGACTTCTCAATTTGAAAATAGAGGAATGTCACTGTCATAGTCTAAACTCTACAATTCCAGAGGCTGGACCTGAGAACAAGTGTCCTGAGTTTCTGGCCAATAGTTAAATCCATACAGTTTAGCTAACTTAGGTAATGTTAGGAAAGATTTCACCAATCAAACTGGGCTGTGTTACAGAGGATTTGAAGATGACAATTCATTTTATTGTTACTATAGATTTAGATGTCTGAGATTTCCTTTTTAGTAAAATATAGGCCAAAATATACTTCTTGTTGCTGGCTATGCAGATGATGCTGTTCAAAATTCATCTGTCCTCCCCCAAACTTTAGGAGATAGAAACCATTACTAGGCTCATTTTACATAATAGAATTGAGTGCTCCAAGAAATCACTGCTGGTTAGGTATGGGAACAAAGGCATTATCAGGGTTGTGTTTTCTGGTGGCTCAGCTGGTAAAGAACCTTCCAGCAATGTGGGAGACCTGGGTTCAATCTCTGGGTTGGGAAGATCCCCTGGAGGAGGGTATGACAACCCACTCCAGTATTCTTGCCTGGAGAATCCCCATGGACAGAGGAGCCTGGTGGGCTACAGTCCATGGGTCACAAAGAGCTGGACATGACTGAGTGACTAAGCACACATGCACAGACATCATGCTCCTGAATAGTGTGCTGTAGTGCTGATTTTCCAGGAGTAACAGTGAAATAACTTATGGGAGGTCCAGAAACACTGGGCTTTCATATTTTTTTCTCTATCTTAAATGGTTTATAATATGCAAGAATAACTACCATTTGTTAATACAGTGGTGTTACTCCTGTTACTTAGTTCACGTCACAAAATCAGATATTTATTAAAATGTTTAATCAATCTAGCTAAAGTGAAAATGAAAGTCGCTCAGTCATGTCCAACTCTTTGCAACCTCATAGACTATACAGTCCATGGAATTCTCTAGGCCAGAGGGTAGCTTTTCCCTTCTCCAGGGGATCTTCCCACCCCAGGGATCAAACTCAGGTCTCCCACATTGCGGGCAGATTCTTGACCAACTGAGCCACAAGGGAAGCCCAAGAATACTGGAGTGGGTAGCCTATCCCTTTTCCAGCAGATATTCCTGATTCAGAAATCAAACTGGGGTCTCCTGCATTGCAGGCGGATTCTTTACCAACTGAGCTATCAGGGAATCTACCTAAATGCCTTTTAAATATACGTGCTTACCAGAGAAACATTTTAGTTGCTCAGTTCACATGTTCCCTTCAGAATTAGACAATGTGTATTTCCTGAGATAAGAAAAGCTTTGCAATTCTCCACCTCAGTAATTTAGTTCTGAGCTGCAACTATGTCCAGTCTAAGAATAGAGTGGTTAAGCCAAATTAGTCATTCTAAGTGTGACTTTTTGCTACTAGCATTTGGAAGGTATATAGAAGTAACTGGAAAGCAAGTAATTAGGAGATTTAACACATTTTCAACTTCTATATTCCTAAAGGAGTCATATAGCTTCCTTCTCCAATGTTCCCTTTACTGCCTTTTTTTCCTTGTAAAAATATATGGGAATTCCCTTTGTTAAAATGCTTGCTCAGAAGTAAATAAAGTGCATACATTTTTCACTTCTTTGTTTAAAATTTTGTCACATATTACAGAAATGATTCTTGCAAGGCATATTATAATCTAAACAATTTAAAGGAAAATTGATGTGATGAATTAAATATAATAAATGGCTTCACACTTTGTGTAGTATAATTATTTCAAATTAGAAGAATTATATGTTGGGTACATTGGTTTTCAGATGAACAAGAATATTCTTTTCTTCTTCAGTCAGGCAAGTAACACTCCATAATTAAATAATGTAATAACAGAAATGTTTCCATTTCCAAACAGAGGGGAAAAGAATGTAAAATTGCCTTAAAGTCAAATAGGTAGTGAGATGCTAAGGAAATTTCTGATAATACTCATTGTATCAGTGATGGGAAATAATGTCTTTTCTCTTTCCCTCCAAGTAGATTGGAGGCAAAGAGCTAACACAATCTTGTTACAAAATTTCCATCCTTCTATTTTAATTCTTTGGTTATTTCCTGTGGGAATCCAGGGGGTGTTATTAATAACATTCATGAAAAACCAGAGGTCACTCTATTAAATCACATTAAATAGAATAATCACTTTATTGTCAATAACACTAATATGTTTGATATTATAGAATGTATTTCCAGTAAAACTAAATGTACTAAGTGGTCATTAGAATGATTATTTTTAAAACAAATAAAAACATGTACTCGTAATCAGAATACCTGATATGTTCTCATACTGTTTATATGTATGTTTCTTCTGATAAGATAGCAAGATCCTTACAAGGAGGGACCGTGTTCTTGGCCATTATATGCCCAACAAGCACATGATAAATTGATAAATTACAGTTTTTCACTTTGATATTCAAAGTGCATTCTTCCTCCCAATTCCCTTTTTTTTGAGGGATAGTTTTTGTTGTTGTTTAGCTATGAAGTTGTGTCTGAGTCTTTGCGACTGCATGGACTGCAGCCTGCCAGGCTTTCCTGTCCCTCACTATCTCCCGAGTTCACTCAAATTCATGTCCATTGAGTTGATGATACCATCCAACCATCTCATTCTCCATCACATTCTCTTTCCATCTTCAATATTTCCCAGCATTAGAATTTTTTCCAATGAGTTGGCTCTTCTCTTCAGGTGGCCAAACTATTTAAAGGAGTCCTCCTAGTGAGAAGGAGGACAGGACCCACAGAGATAAAACGTGCTGCAGCCACTTCCTAGCAATGCACTCACTAAATTGAACAAGTTACTGGAGCTCTTAAACTTCTACTTTTCACTTGAAAAGTGAAGAAACTAATACTTATTACATAGGATTACATGAGTCTGTGCTCAGTTGAGTCCAACTCTTTGTGATGCTGTGGACTGTAGCCCTCCAGGTTCCTCTGTCAATGGGATTTCCTAGGCAAAAATACTGGAGTGGATTGCCATTTCCTCCTTGAGGGAATCTTCCTGACCCAAGTATCAAATCTGTCTCTTGCATTGCAGGTGGATTCTTTACTGCTGAGCCACCAGGGAAGCCCACATAGGTTTACAGATAGTATTAAAATAAACAGCAATGGCAAACTGCTTGACACATGATAGACATTTTAGTCAAGTTAACAACCTTCTTTAGTGTTTTTCTTTTTTAATGTTGCTTGCGAGATTGTTTTTCATATCACCCTGATCACTAGTGATGTTCCAGCCATTCTCCAAGTAGGTAGAGTATTTATAAACTAAACATAGCCATGTTCATGCTCCTAAATTTCATATGTTGAAATCTTGACCCTGCAATGTGATGGTACTTGAAGACAGGATTTTTGAAAGTTAATTATGTCATGAAGGTAAAGCCCTCATGAATGAAATTAGTGCTTTGATAAAAGATAAAGAACTCCCTCACCTTTCTATCATGTAAAGAGAGTGGGAGGAGGGTCATTTATGGAATCAGATCCTTACCAGACACAGAAACTGCCAGCACTTTGATCTTGGACTTCCCAGTCTCCAGAACTGTGAAAAATAAATATTTGTGTTTATCCAAGCAGTCTGTATAACACTACTGCTATAGCAGCCCAAACAAACTAAGACATCTAGCTTCAGTAATGCCTTCCGTATAAAGACTATTGCCTACCTCATTCAGACTTAGCTATGAATCATCCTTACAAGGAGATTCCAGATTTATTTAATATTAAAAACTTCTCTTAGCAGATGAATTTATTTGTAATTAATATTCTTTTTACACCATGCACCAAGTATGTACTACATTGTTAAGCAAACAAATTCTGAAGCATAATCAGTCTGCGTGCCTGCTAAGTTGCTTCAGTCATGTCTGACTTTGTGCAATCCTATGAACTGTAGCCCACCAGATCCTCTGTTCATGGGATTCTCTAGGCAAGAATACTGGAGTGGGTTGACATTCCCTCACTCCGGGGGATCTTCCCAACCCAGAGATCAAATCTGTGTCTTTTTTCTCTTATGTGTCCTGCATTGGCAGCTCGGTTCTTTACCACTAGCACCGCCTGGAAAGTCCCATGCTCAATCAAACCTTTCTCTATTACATTCTTTTCTACATCAATACTCATTGAAAACAAGAGTAGTTCTGGTGGATTTCTGGGAGTTTTTGTTCACATCATTTTTGCAGCGTGATGATGATATGAAGTGTTAACAGTTTCCAAAGCTTAACCAAATATTTGTAGATCTCTGTTTTCATTTAGAAATAATCTCTGAAATTTCCGACTGACTTGGGTTTGATCCCTGGATTGGATCAGTATGATCCCCTAGAGGAGCACATGGCAACCCACTCCAGTATTCTTGCCTGGAGAATCCCATGGGCAGAGGTGCCTGGTGGACTATGGTCCATAGGGTCGCAAAGAGTCAGAAATGACTGAAGTGACTTGGCATGCATGCACGCTATATCCAAAGTCACTCTGATGAGCAAATTCAATTACCTTCTAAAATGAAAATATGTGTATTTTTATGGTTAAGCAAGTAGAAGAAATTTTATTTTGAGGGACTCCTGAGGCAATGATATGTATCAAAAAATAATTATATCAACAAAAATAATTATTTTATATTACAATAAACTACTTATCTATCTAACATATAGGTGTCTTTATTTAGATGTGTTTTATTTCTTTATTTTTTAATATCAAGAAATACAATTAGCAATTAGAAATTATTATTTCCATCTATCTATCTGTATGTCTATCTGATCTATCCATCAGAACATGTAAGGTTAATAGCATTGGCCCTGTCTAATCAGAAGTTGATACAGTGATGAATATGCTGCATCCAGCTGACAAGTGGAGCAGAGAAGAAGTTAATATAGAGAACAGTAGAAAGACTATCTTGTTACACTCCCTGATTCATCTGTTGAAGATGAAAAAGATCTTTGCCCCCAATTTAGATCTAAACCAATCAAGACTGTCCACAATACTAACAGCCAATGTTGAGAGAACATGGCACATCTTCAACATATTCAATGTCTTTTCCTCATAGTGTAAGCACTGACACTCTTGCACCTGCATTACATTGCATCGACATTTCTTCCTCTTCTATTCCATATTCTTGCCCTCTGACTTCCACTCACTTGGTTAATGTTTCCATAGCAATTTAAATAGTGAACCATTGTGAACTCATATAGTCATAAGAGGAGCTAAAAATACACTTTAATGCAGTGAATGGAACTAAGTGGAATGGAAAATAGCAATAATGATGTCATGAAATATTCAGATTTGATGATATTCACAGTGCAGAGATAATTATTTGTCCAGCTTAAATGGAACTATTGTTACTCTGGCCTTTTTATTGCTGAATTTAAGTTTTAACTAGTAAAGTATAAAAGAGATAGAAGACTTACTTTAGCTGAAATTCAATTAAGCCTCTCATTTCTATCAAAGACAGCCCTACAGATTTTTAAATGAATAAAAGTTTAATGTTTTAAATTAGGAGTATCCTCTTTTATCTAAAAAGTTGTAAAAACTTAGAAAAAATGTAAAGTCCTTAGAATAGTGTAAGACATTCTTAATTTGATGCAGCCTTTCTAGTATGGTGTAATACATTCTTATCAAAACAGTCTCATAGTTTAGGGCCCCAATGGGATATATCATGAACGTCAAAGAGCTATAAGCAAGAATTTGTCTTCTTTCAGAGAACAAAGAATACTTCAAGAAACAGCCTCAAAGGAAAACTATATCTCAAAAAAATTATTTGCACAAATGCAAAAAGAAGTTGACTTGGAAATGCCTCTTCATGTTTTTAGAAAACTGTATACAATTTTCTTTGTAAAAATTATTTCTTTGTTTTGTGAAGGCTTTTAAAAATAGAATCACACTTAAAATCCTAATAGAGCATTATACACTGAGTTAATCACTATGAATTACTTTATCATTAAATGGATAAGATAACACATTCCTTAAAAGGAAATTGTAGGATTAAATGAGATAGTTAAGTCCTTGGCACAGGTTCTAGCACATACTGCAGTCAAGGAAGTGAAGTGAAATGAAAGTCGCTTAGTCATGCCCAACTATTTGCAACCTCATGGACTATAAAGTCCATGGAATTTTCCAGGCCAGAATACTGGAGGAGGATCTTCCTAACCCAGGGATCGAACCCAGGTCTCCCACATTGCAGGCAGATTCTTTACCAGCTGGGCCACAAGGGAAGCCCAAGAATACTGCAGTGGGTAGCCTATCCATTCTCCAGTGGATCTTCCCCACCCAGAAAATCAAACTGGTGTCTCCTGCACGGCAGGTGGATTCTTTACCAACTGAGCTACCAGGGAAGCCCACAGTCAAGGAAAGGCAGCCAATTATTATGAAAGGTCTAAAAAGAGATTTTGGGGGAAAGGGTACTAATGAAGAAATTACTATTTTCTATATAACTGTAGTTGCATATTTTCTAATGATTTGAAAGTGTCTCATGTGAAAACTAAATTGATAAACAATAGTAGTGAAAGCAAATATAGGAGAAAGAGAAAAAAAAAAAAGAATGAGAAAGTGAACAGGAGGATCAAAATAAAACTCATTAAGCTAGTAATGATAAATGGCCAACAAAAAATCTTGACTGAGAGATATATTCATGGATTTGCTACTGGGAAGACATTTTGTTTGCCAAATAATTGTGAATTCATTCTCCCTTTGGATTACAAAATTTGTTAATTTTCTGCTTAAAAGAGTCAGAATATTAATATGAAATGCATGCTTTGAGGATTAACTATCAAAGTCACTACTAATTACTGAAATGAATCAATGGCTAAAGGACTATGAAGACTTCTGTTACCAGAAAACATTAGCTTTACAAGGATAAACTGCTAAGAAGTTTATGATGATTATTATTTATTAAAGAGTATTTATAGCATTGTGATTTTTTTTTAACTTTGACTCAAAGACAAAGCAAAGCATCTTAACATCAAAGTCACTTCATTAACAAGAAATAGCAGGTCTCTGATCAATTTTTAAAGCCTACTGACATTCTGGTCATTATAAGTATATATTATTTACTAATTCCACAAATATAATCCACAGACTGCCAAGTCTCCAATATTTGTTGACTAGTAGATATTAACCTCATTCTTATCCTAGCTAAGAAAATGTTATTCCTCGAATAGCACCGTTTGATGATTCTTCGTTGTTCATAAAGAGTTACCCATTAAAATTGCAGTTCTGCTAAAAAAGGTAATTCCATGATTTTACTTATGGTTTCACTTAAGATCTATTAGTATTATTTTAACTATAGTGAGAGACTACCTTACAGGATATATGCATGAATATTATGGACAAATTTTACCTTAAAATATACTTAAAAATTATTATTCTTGACTCAATTAAATTTAAATATTAAGTTGATTTATGGCACATGTTTGTAATAATGTGCTACTTTAAGCTTAAAGTATAGTCCTATTTATTTCAGTTTTTGATCCAAAAAAGTAAATGTGCCTTGGTGTTTTTCTTTTCTTTGTACTTTTGGATTTGAATAGCAAGCACTTGAAGTTTATCTTTTATTTTCTTTTATTTTCATTGTATTTTCTCTCCAAGGACTGTTAATTTAAACTACAAGGAAGTTGTAGGGAAATAAGAAATAAACTAGAAAGCAAACAAACAAAAAAACCTTTCATGTTATGTAAGACAATATACATGCTATGACCCCAAACACAAACTCTGTGGGAGAATCTAGACCTTGATGAGATTGCTATCCTAAAGCTGACACAGTCTCCTTAGACCTTGAGCATGCTATATATATTCTCCAAAGTGTGCTTCACTGTCTTGAAATATGGCCTTCAATCTTTGAATAAATGAGTGATAACATGTAAGGACTGATGGTGAAGCTGAAACGCCAATATTTTGGCCATCTGATGCAAATAACTGACTAATTGGAAAAGACCCTGTTGCTGGAAAAGATTGAAGGCAGGAGGAGAAGGGGACAACAGAGGATAAGATGGCTGGATGGCATCATGACTTGATGGACATGAGTTCGAGCAAGTTCCAGGAGTTGGTGATGCAGCCTGGAGTGCTGCAATCCATGGGGTCACAAAGAGTCAGACACAGAGAGGCTGCACTGAGCTGAAGAGCATTGAGTGGGTACATGAAAGAGTTCAAGAGCAGGACATACATTAAACACTCTAGAACAGGTAAGTTACCAGAGAGGAGGGAAACAAAACCTTGCAGATAATTCTATTGTTATCAGGAGTTCTCATATTTTACTATGCACTAAGATCATTTGTCAATAACCTCAGATATGCAGATGACACCACCTTTATGGCAGAAAATGAAGAGGAACTAAAAAGCCTCTTGATGAAAGTGAAAGTGGAGAGTGAAAAAGTTGGCTTAAAGCTCAACATTCAGAAAATGAAGATCATGGCATCTGGTCCCATCACTTCATGGGAAATAGATGGGGAAACAGTGTCAGACTTTATTTTTGGGGGCTCCAAAATCACTGCAGATGGTGACTGCAGTCATGAAATTAAAAGACACTTACTCCTTGGAAGGAAAGTTATGACCAACCTAGATAGCATATTGAAAAGCAGACACATTACTTTGCCAACAAAGGTTCATCTAATCAAGGCTATGGTTTTTCCTGTGGTCATGTATGGCTGTGAGAGTTGGATTGTGAAGAAGGCTGAGCACCGAAGAATTGATGCTTTTGAACTGTGGTGTTGGATAAGACTCTTGAGAGTCCCTTGGACTGCAAGGAGATCCAACCAGTCCATTCTGAAGGAGATCAGCCCTGGGATTTCTTTGGAAGAAATGATGCTAAAGCTGAAATTCCAGGACTTTGGCCACCTCATGCGAAGAGTTGACTCATTGGAAAAGACTCTGATGCTGGGAGGGATTGGGGGCAGGAGGAGAAGGGGACGACAGAGGATGAGGTGGCTGGATGGCATCACTGACTCGTTGGACGTGAGTCTGAGTGAACTCTGGGAGTTGGTGTTGGACAGGGAGGCCTGGCATGCTGCGATTCATGGGGTCGCAAAGAGTCGGACACGATTGAACGACTGATCTGATCTGATCTGAAAATCACTTGACTTCTTTAAACACAAGTTTCTGGGCCCCAAACACATTGTTTCTGATTCAGCAGGTGCAAATGTGAATTTCTAACAAGTTTCTAGGTAATAAAGATATGGCTGACTTAGACATCACAACTAAAGAAATGCATATCGTTACAACCTAACTTACTTGCATAGAAAGAACTCTACAAATGAAGCTGGAGACAAAAAATAGACAGGAAGTTTTTGCTGTAAGCCAGCACATGAATGTGAAAGCCAAGGGAGAATCCCAAATGGATGTGGCAGGTTAACAGAGGAGATACTGTTTCCCTTTCCCCTCTCACCAGGAATGCACATGCGCGTACACACACATGCACACACACACACACACACACACACACACACACATCCCACAATTATTTGGAAGATAATGTGAAAAGCCACTTTCAAAGGAGTGACCTAAAGAATTCAACCACAGTACTATTCAGAAAAAACAGTAAACTTTTCTAAAAGTGCTTAAACAGCAAAAAAAATCAAAGAATAATAAAAGAAGTAGATTAAGAAACACATGAGTTTCACACAGTATTTTGTATCCTAAAATTTGTTACAGACAAGATAAACACTTAAAAGTAAAATCTGAAAGAAGAGGTCAGAAGGATCAAAACAAAAGAGGAAAGGTTATAAGACAAAGGTTGATAAAAAATGAGACGCTGAAGCTGAGAGTCATTCAAAAGAAAAAAGTAATATAACAAATAGAGAAATAATTCAATATTAAAAACAGTAAAAATAAAATGAATAATCTGGAAAAGTATGCATTAAGTGCTAGCTAGACCTGATGAAAAATACTCATAAACAGAATGGAAAGAAAGTATAAGAACAAAAGATAGAAATGAAGACAAATATAGACAAAATAATATATAAAAAACAATAAGTGAAAGAAAATATGCTTCAGTATATAGAAATTTGTCCTGAAATAAAAGAAATAAAGTTACATTGAAATAAAAAGACATAGTTCCACATACTGAATATATTCTGAAAGAGATAAAAACCCAAATGTGAAAAGAGAATCCTAAACTTATTAGAAGAAAATACATGAGGATACATTTAGATTGGATATAGGGAAAGATTTTTAAAATAGACTCAATTGATACAAATTATACTAGAAAGAATTAATAGATTTAACAATGCCAGAAGTTAAAGATTCTGAAGGTGAAAGACTGAAATTTCACATTTTATGAGAGTTGAATCAATGTGAAATCCCATTAACAAGGAAAACTCTAGAATATACAAATATATTTGTCCTTTGTTCTGGAGCAAAAAATCTTGTGTTCTTGTTATCAGTATGGGTATAATATTTTAATGAAATTTTAAAATACTTTATATGTTATTCCTATATTTTTAGAGAAATGTTGAAGAAATTATATATAAGATCATTCATGGATCTTTACTAAAATTGTGTTATAATACTGTATGCACAGTAAAACTCCAAATATGCACTATAAAATTCATGACACAAATTTGAAAACAGAAGAAATCAGTTTAAATGCACACTGTAATGACTACTAGGCTTTTCTTAAGTCTAAAGTATTTCAGTTCAAATCAACATCTCACATTATATTTTCTTCTGAATCTGTGTTACATCAGCTGTATGAAGGTGAGCTTTACAAATGGGATATCATGTCTTGAAATCTGTGAACATACTTTCCAGGTGACAACTGATTGGACTGGTAAAAGCCATCTGTAGGTCCTTTCTGGCCAATGAACATAGTTCAGTTAACAAAATCTGTTTAATATCAATTCTTTTCTGAGTAGGGTCCAAAATATTCTATCCTTTCTATGACAGACAAAGAAAGAAAGGACATATTGTGACGAGAAAGAGCTGGTTGGGGTTAAGCACTAAATCTGGAATCAGTGACATATGTTCAGCAATATTACATTTGTGATATGTGGCATATTAGTTAACTTTATTAAGTTTCAGGTTTCTGACTCAAAACACTAATTATAGTAAATGAGACCATGTAGGTAGATGTGTTTGGCATAAAGTAACCATTCAACATGCGCTATACATTTTCTTAATAAATACAATAATGCTGAAAAAAGAAGCACACACTGAGGAGCAATATTTTGAGACCGCTGAAGCCATGAGTAAATCAAGACTTGGGTTAGAGGAAGTTATCTCTGGAAGTAGAAACACTGGAAGAGACAGGATATGGGTGGGCTTCATATGGTGCCTTACAGTCAGGAGCAGTTTATCTGTGAGAAAAATAAAAGACAGCCTTAACCATTCTGTCTGAATTCTAATACGTTCTTATGTACACACTATATCCATGATAATCGGTGGTGCATTTATTGATACAATTTTACTTTTTCAGTATATTCCATGTACTCACACAATAAGCCCCCATTAATTAAGGCAATTAGTCTGCCTTCAAACATAACCACCTGTCTGTTCTGATAGTAATATAGATACTACTTCCTATTAGGCATTTCTGTATTTTTTAATTTTAATATTTGAAAAGTCTTCTCCCAGGTATTTCTGATAACAAGGAGACTGGGATGCTAGTTTGAGATGAAGATTCCTGAGGTCTGTATACAAGGGAAAACCTCTGATACTGAACCTCAGAATTTGATGGCCCTAATTGCTTACTCACAGAGAACTAAATTCTAGTTATATAAGGGTTTAATATTTTCTTTCCTTATGACTGTGATTTTCGAGCAGCTATTTGGGGTTATTTGATTCAGATTCTAAGAAATCTACATTTTAATAGTTATTCTAGGTAAAACCACTGCTACTTTCTATGCATCACTCTTGTAAGTAAAGCTTTAGTGTAATTAGTTTATGTATTCATCTGATACTATGCTAACTCAAATTGTTTTTAAAACTTTCAGATTACACCTGCGCATGTTTTTTCAGTTAAAATGCAATCAACTGGAAAGCTTAGTCCAACTCACAAGCCTTTTTTATATGATCTTCAGAGACCAATAAAGTACTGTTTATACTAAGCATTACATGAAAGCAGTAATTGATATAGGTTTCCAAGATTGATAGCCCTCCTAGAGAGTAGGAAAATATTCTGCTTCCTTGAGTTGTATTGGATAAATTTATGAACACCCAGTTAGTATAATGAAACTTCTCCATGTGAAAACCCAATCCAAAACCTGAAGCAAGCAATATAAAAGGGTGTGTACATGTACCCTATGTATGTGAAGCTAAAATGATTATAAGGCAAAAGTTATACAAATTGAAGCAAAGAAAATGGTTTCTAGTGTCTTATGAATGACCTTTCTGATGTTGTCTTATATAACAAATGATATAGGTATTTGCTATTCATAAAAGATGGCTTCAAACGTTCTCCCACCTGCCTCATGGGCCTGATACTGTACATTTAGTGATTTATTAATGCACATTTGTACGTATCACAAAAAAAGAGATTCAGCTCATATACATAAAACACTGTCTGAATGTTTAAAAGAGAATTTCAGAGAGTTGGAAGGGTTACCATTTTATCACCAGCGTTTAAGGTTTGCTAAGAAAGAAAAAATCACTTGATGGACGTTTGTTTCCCTGGTATTTATTTTGTTTCATTTATTTAAAACAAAATCTCTCAAGCCATGTTCATTCTGTTCATATGTAATACATTTTATATATTTATTTGACTGATATTAAACTATCACACTATATTTGAATGACAACTGAGTGACAAGTGTTAAGTGTCTTCAGGGGAAAATTGTTTAACAAAAACATATTTTAAAATTTCCTATTGAATCAATCATTATTTCTAAAGCTAAAATTTTCATAGGAATGAAAGATGGATGAGATGGTGATAAAGGCAAACAGTTTTAATGATATTATGAGGTTTTGCCTTGTTTTGTCCCATGTTTGACAAACAGCGACATCTGTCTACAATCTGTCAATATGATGGATGGGAAGCATAAATCACATTATCTTATGTCAACACTCCTCTCAGAACAATATTTTAACATAAATTCAGTGCTATGTCATGAATGTGACCCTTAGGAATAAAAAAAGTACATATACTATTCAGCTGGATCCTATTTACATAGTTATTTTCAACCTCTTTTAATGTAGGAAGTCAAAACTTAAAAAAAAAAAAAAAACTCAAAAGACATAAACTATTTTTCATACAGTTTGAAAGCTGGTAATGTATCCAAATGAAATCCTAAGAATATATGCTATTGTAAAGTCTGTATCGACACTGACATTTCCTCAGAAATCATGCTCTGAAGGTAATGCAATTAAAGCTTTCAATGCACAAGTTTGGAGTTTTGGCTAACATTTATTTCAATGCACTTACTAAAGATTCATTCAACTGTAATACCTTCTTGACTTCAGTGTTGGAGCTGATGATTTTTAGCAATTTATAGTGTTCTGAAACATCACAAACCTTTAGCCACTGAGAAGCACCACTTCAAATAATAAAATACCTTTATAATAAAACTTTTTTTTAAACTCTAAGAATTTTGCCAATGTTTGTGAATATATAAAACGTGTTCTACAGGTCTTTGATGAAAACATTTTCTCATTTGTCAGGGTAATCTCTTTAGCATGGGTAATACGATTAGATTTTTCTATCTGTTTAGACAATGTTTTTAAGGTTTTCACATTTATCATTAAACCTTAAAAGATTCATTCAAATAAGCAGCGTCTGAGCTTCTCCTCATGGATCTCTAAACTCAAATACATTTGAAAGTGTTCCTTTTGTCACTCTGTGTGAGGAAAGGATGGCCTTTCCTGGCCATGACCTTGAGTCAATCCTAGACTATTCTTGTGTTAGAAGAAACATCATCCCCGCATGTTCCTACTGAACTGAAATTTTTCACCACCTGTAATAAATCAACTGAACTGCTTTCCCCTTAACAAATAACCGTCTAGTAGAGTTCCTTTCTGTTGCTTCTAAGTCTCTTCCAGTTATCCTCAAGCAGAGGTTAGCATGGCATGATCTTCTAATTGTTGTTCTGTCTAAAAGACTTTAGCCTCAATTCTCACGGCACAAAATGAAGTGATATTCTGGATACCTTTAACTTCAATATGATGAATAGAACCACCACAAGTATTAATCAAGGCACTGAAACATTATTGTCATTATTTTTGTCTTTTTATCTTGTTTGTTCATTACTAAATCATCTGACTTAAATCACATTTGCCAGAAATAAAAACAAAAGTCCATTTCATTTAGCACCATGTAGTTTAAATGGCATCCTGCCTAATTATTCACACAAAGAAGAGAACTTTGTTGTCAGTGGGTGTGATCACACCAAATAATTGAGACACTCAAACTCTGTTTTACCTCACAGTATTTGTCTATTTATTTAACCTTGATAATTATTCATTTTCTTTTTTTTTTTTTTACTAAAGCTGGCTATACACATAAACCCACCTGAAGGAAATAATGATTCAATTAAATTCATTAATATGATAATTAACCTGTAGCTAAAATATAGTTTGGAATCAACAAAGTCATTTAAACCTTACTTTGCTTTTCTTTTTTCCATGATGAATGTTTATATTCTCTGTCACAGTTTTCATCTCTGAAATTAAAACATAGGAAAGCTTATAAAATTAGGTAAAGACTAAGTTTATGTCTTTTAAATCCTGATTTGACAATAACTCTAATAGTCCTCATAGTTTTACCTGAGAATGGCAAGAGACTCAGACAAACTACCAAGCCAATCTGGAATTCCCAAGACAAGACATATATGAGGTCAGATAGGACAAGCCTTTATGATGGATTGGCTATTACTGGGAGATGAATGCAACTATGGTTTCAAGAGAGTCTAGATGTTCCCTTGATGTCCTTATTGAAATTCTGAATAAGGCTGCCTTCACTTACTGAACCATAAAGGTGGCAATAACCTTGGATATAAAAAAATAAGATATAAGATACTAGGAGACATGGTAATATAAATGGGGAAATCTGCATAACTTTGTTGAATCAATTTATTCCTGAGATAAATGAGAATCAGGAAACATTTGGACTTTATTTATAGAAATGTGAGACCAACATGTTCTTTCAATATAGTCTTCTTGAACTCATTATAAATACATAAAAGATAATATGAATGAAGAGGACAATATTGTTTAGCAATAACTACAAAGAGGATCACATGGATGGTCCATTTTTCTTATATAGAAAGCAATTCTAAAGGAAAGGTAAATTAATTTTGAGAAGGAAGTGTAAACATTATAATGTAGCCCCCATGCTCAATTCCTCATTGCCCCCCACCCCTCCAAATCTAAGGAATTATTAGAAAATTACAAGAGGAATTATAACATTATTTAGATAGACAGTAGTTAGGAAAAATATAAACCTAAAAAGTAATTCATTTGTTGAGGATGACAAAAGAAGCTATGTTATGAGCTACTTGATAAAGTGGATGTTGTTGTTGTTCAGTCATGTCCTATTCTTTTGTGACCCCGTGACTGTAGCCCACCAGGCTCCTCTGTCCATGGGATTTCCCAGGCAAGAACACTGGAGTGGGTTGCCATTGTCTTCTCCATGGGATATTCCTACCCAGGGATGGAACCTGTGTCTCCTATTGGCAGGCGAATAGGAGCACCCAGGGAAGCCTGAGGTAGTGGCTAGGTTTGTCCAATGTCTCATTTTCTCCTCTCCATGGGCATAGCATCCAGATGACTGATTGTTGAAAGTGTAATTACCTGCCTCAGCAACCGCTGAACAAGGCCAAGGAGCCCACTCAGTATTAAGGAAGACAATCCCAGAGCTAGAAGCCCACACTGAGAAAACTGACATATCTTAAATGAATTCAAGTACATCTCTTAATTTCAACTGTTAGCAAAGTATGGAGACAATATGTTTCTCAGCCATCTAGATGGTCTCAAATAGCATCTTTAACTTGAGTTAATACAGAATAAGAATGGGGGCTCTTCCTTTAGTTTCCTGGTGGCTAATGGAAAACTCAATTAATAGTGTGACTTTATTGCCAGTGTTCCAATATTCTTATTTTCTGCCCTTTTTCAATATGCTGTATGGTGTGTCAGAGACAGCACCTCCAGTATAAATCCTATGGCAGTAATGCATCATCTGATTCATTGTTGTGGGCTGCAGTACCCCTGATAGCATTTTTATTGTCCTAAAATTCAAAGAAGAAAAATATCAGGAGAATGTGATGCTTCCTTTAAGCATTCAAGACTGAGGTAAAAACAGAAAAAATTTGAAAGTAAAAGTTCTCAGTTATTTCCTTAAAATATTGGGGGTTGCTTGGATGAAAGCTGATGATTCTATAAAGAAAATTTTCAAAAGCAGGTGATTGTGGCCAACTCATTGCTGATTTCCACGGCATATCTGGGTTTATAATAAAGATAAGCCCTATAAGGGAGAAAGGCATTTTTAAAAGATGGTATTTCTTAGAATTATACTTAAGAGGAAGAACAGGATGTCAGGCGAAGCACATGGGAAGTATTCCCTTCAGCATAAAGGCTGAAATCACAAATAAATCACACTAGGCAGAACAATTCCTATTATCCATATCACTAAAAGTCATTTTATCACCTTCTGACTGGCAGGGTCATTGTTATTCTTGTCGATTCCTCACAGAGTTTACATTAACAATTAAAAACACAGGAAAATTGAAAGTGTTAAACTCTTAGGGAAATGCCAGCAACACTATCATCCTTAGGGTACTAATAAACACCAACTGAGATCATTTTACCAAAAGCAGTCATTCTACCTCTGGAGTGGACAAAAGCATACGGGTAGGACTGAGCTCGGAGAAGGCAATGGCACCCCACTTCAGTACTCTTGCCTGGAAAATCCCATGGATGGAGGAGCCTGGTAGGCTGCAGTCCATGGGGTCGCTAAGAGTCAGACATGACTGAGCGACTTCATTTTCACTTTTCACTTTCCTGCATTGGAGAAGGACATGGCAACCCACTCCAGTGTTCTTGCCTGGAGAATCCCAGGGACGGGGGAGCCTGGTGGGCTGCCGTCTATGGGGTTGCACAGAGTTATGGGGTCACACAGAGTCAGACACGACTGAAGCGACTTAGCAGCAGCAGCAGGACTGAGCTACACCAGGAACATCTAACAGAAACACCACAGATCAGGGCCATGCTGCAGGTCTAAGACAAGCAAAGTACAAACAAGAGCTGAAAGCTGGAATGGTAGAGTAGGAGTTAAAGGGTAAGAAAGAAAGTTAAAGGGCAAGCCAGCCCCACCTTAAATACAGTATCACTGAAGAACCTGAAGACAATGATGAACTGAGTAACCTTATCAACCACAAACTGAAACCCAATCCAACTCTTAACTTGATTAACTCCTCACCCCACACTGTCAAAAGCCCAGCAGAAAGCACACCTAGTTCCAGGCATAAGACTGTTGACCCTAATTGCATTTGCAAAACCCCCTCATCTTTACCATACAAGGTAATGCAATTGCAGGAATAAACTATCATCACTTTCACAGGTGCCAAACTACAGAGTCAAAGGAAGAATATTATATAACAATGTGAGTCACCAGGGAACATCTTAGAATTCTGCCTACCACAGTACCGAAACCACATATGTCAAAATCTAAGAAATATAGTAGACATATTAATTGGCTCCTCTTCCCATTAAGAGCAGAACAGAGCAAGTGCAACAGCATTCAAGTCTGCTCCTCTATGTACTTAAAGACTATGGGCAATCCAAATTTTGAAACAAAATAATAACCTTTGGCTCTTAGATAAATCCCTGAAATCAAACTTAAAAAGAATTTCAATAAAGATAAGAAATTAAAGTTATGTCTCTCTTTTACTACTTGAAAAATAACACCAGGTGATTCCTATCATTCATGAAAGTAGTTATTAAGTATTTCAGAATGAAAGATTAATCATCAGCCCAATTATCATCCATATTTTATACTTCAACTAATTTTATTGCACATTTGGAATTTAAAGCTACAGTTACTAAATGTGGCATTTGGATACTATTACTTTGCCTAAATAATTTTAAATGTTTAAGATCTTTCTATCAGTGAAACATAATTCACACACAATATTCCACAATAATATTTACTTACACTTTATTAATATTTAGCATGCTAAAAGAAAATAATTGTTGTTTAGTCACTAAGTCATGTCCAACTCTTTTTGTGACCCCATAGGCTATAGCTTGCCACTCTCCTCCATCCATGGGATTGTCCAGGTAAGAGTACTGGAGTGGGTTGCCATTTCCTCCTCCAGGGGATCTTCCCAACTCAAGGATCAAATCCATGTCTCCTCCATTAGCAGGTTGATTCTCTACAACTGGACCACGAGGGAAGCCAAAAGGGAAATTACCCATCAGCTAAACAAGGATACATGGTAGTCAGGCACAGAGTCTGGTTTTTAAATCTAAAATATTTATACATGTTTACAACATCATGGGTTTCCCTGGTAGCTCAGCTGGTAAACAATCCACCTGCAGTGTGAGAGATCTGGGTTTGATCCCTGGGTAAGGAAGATCCCCTGGAGGAGGGCATGGCAACCCACTCCAGTGTTCTTGCCTGGAGAATCCCCATGAACAGAGGAGCCTGGAGGGCTGCAGTCTATGGGGTCACAAAGAGTCAGACATGACTGGGGGACTAAGCATAGCACAGCACATATACCATCACATGTAAAATTTCATAAATAGAAAACAAAAATATTCAATATGTGTTCAGAGAAAAAGAGAAGCATTTTGCAATAGGAAAGATTATAAAAGACTTCATAGAACTGGCGTTAGGAAATTTAAGATGGCATAATTTGTATAATTTGAAGGGGAAAAAGAACATTCCATCAGAAAGGAACAACCTTGATAATCTAATAAAGAAGGAAGGCATAAATCATAATTGGGAAGCAGCAATTTGACTGGGAATAGTAATAGAGAATTATTACTATGATTTATGTGGGAGACAATTAAACCATCACTTCTTCAAGGAAAGATCTAATGGGAGAGACAAAAGGAGAAAGTTCTAGGTATTAGTAAGGTACTAAAAGTATAGTTTGAAAGAACTTTAACAATTGTCTTAATATTCTTCATAAAGCAATATTCACTATTTTTGCAGTGTTAAGAAGTCAGATGGATTTGTGGGATTGAAGACAGAACAAAAGTTGTGAATTAATATTTTCAGAATGTAAACCATAATTTTGAATTTAATAAAGGAATTTATGAGAGGCAAAAGAGCCAAAATATCGTGAGAGGATACATCTGTCATTCAATCTTTTAAAGATTTTTTTTTTCTCCCTTCAGAATCCAGTTACCTAAGATAAGAATGGACTTCCCTAGCAGCTCAGATGGCAAAGAATCTTCCTGCAATTCAGGGGACCCAAGTTCAATCCCTGGGTTGAGAAGATCCCCTGGAGGAGGAAATGGCAACCCACTCAGGTATTCCTGCCTGGAGAATCCCATGGATAGAGGAGCCATGGATAGAGGAGCCTAGGGGTCGCAGAGTCAGACACGATTGAGTGACAAACACACACAAGATAAGAATGAAATAAAACAGTAAGTTTGACCCCACCAAAAGTGGTTGACTTGTGTCAGAAGTAAATACTGTTTGAAAGGCAATTAAGTAAGACAAATGCTAAGAATATTTTGAAAATTAAGAGTAAATAATGAAAAATGGTGAAGAAAGAAAAAAAAAAACTACACTGGGCGGTTGTTATAATTTCTACGTAAAAGAGCTTGGAGATAGAGTGATTTTAAACAATGGTGAGATCCAAGGTTAGATTGAACTCTAAATGTAGATACCAAAGCTACTTGAGGTATACAAAGACCTGCAAGGTCAAAGAATTGAGAGAATCATCAACAGCTTAATTGAAGTCTCTGAAATATTGGCAGAATGGAATGAAAAATTACAATCAGGAGCACTAATAACTGAATATAATGGGAAAAGGTAAATAGCTAATATCAACATAACTTCAAATGTTACCATTAAAGTTCTTGGAATGAGTTTCAAAGGAAAGATGCTGAAATATTGAGAGGGTTACAGATAATTTTGAAGAATCAATCAAGAGTATTGAATTTGTCAGTGCTATTTTTCCTAAGAAATGGTGGAGTAGGAAAAAATAAGATGTTTAATCATAATGTATACTACATGGACTATATGAACACTATGACAGAAATGAAAAGGTCAAACAATTAGAAAACATGGTTCTTATGATTCTTTTCCTATAGTAGTTAAAGACAATGAAGGATTCTCTAAGCATATAGTGTTTCTATTGGAAAGTCATGGCTTATTTATAATACATTGAAGGAAAGTTTATGTGAAAAGCTACAGAATAATATAACAAGAAATTTAAGTAACAGAGAAAAATAATTCTTGAGCAAGATAAAGAAGTAATTTTGAAGAAAGGGCTACTTTCAGAAAACCAGACTACAGTTGTTGATAGCCAACTGAACATAGTATCTTATATTTTAAACTTTTAAATGCTGCTGCTGCTAAGTCGCTTCAGTTTTGTCCGACTCTTTGCAATCCTGTCCACTGTAGCATGCCAGGCGCCTCTGTCCGTGGGATTCTCCAGGCAAGAATACTAGAATGGGTTGCCACGCCCTCCTCCAGGGAATGTTTCCAACCCAGGGACTGAACCCATATCTCTTATATCTCCTGCATTGGCAGGTGGATTCTTAACCACCAGCACTACCTGGGAATCTGTATACAAATGAACATTCAGTTCAGTTCAGTTCAGTCACTCAGTCGTGTCCAACTCTTTGCAACCCCATGAATCACAGCATGCCAGGCCTCCCTGTCCATCACCAACTCCCGGAGTTCACTCAGACTCACGTCTATCAAGTCAGTGATGCCATCCAGCCATCTCATCCTCTGTCGTCCCCTTCTCCTCCTGCCCCCAATCCCTCCCAGCATCCGAGTCTTTTCCAATGAGTCAATTCTTTGCATGAGGTGGCCAAAGTACTGGAGTTTCAGCTTTAGCATCATTCCTTCCAAAGAAACCCAGAGCTGATCTCCTTCAGAATGGACTGGTTGGATCTCCTTGCAGTCCAAGGGACTCTCAAGAGTCTTCTCCAACACCACAATTCAAAAGCATCAATTCTTCTGTGCTCAGCCTTCTTCACAGTCCAACTCTCACATCCACACATGACCACAGGAAAAACCATAGCCTTGACTAGACGGACCTTTGTTGGCAAAGTAATGTCTCTGCTTTTCAATATGCTATCTAGGTTGGTCATTACTTTCCTTCCAAGGAGTAAGCGTTCTTTAATTTCATGGCTGAAGTCACCATCTGCAGTGATCTTGGAGTCCGAAAAAATAAAGTCTGACACTGTTTCTACTGTTTCCCCATCTATTTCCCATGAAGTGATGGGACCAGATGCCATGATCTTCGTTTTCTGAATGTTGAGTTTTAAGCCAACTTTTTCACTCTCCACTTTCACTTTCATCAAGAGGCTTTTTAGTTCCTCTTCACTTTCTGCCATAAGGGTGGTGTCATCTGCATATCTGAGGTTATTGATATTTCTCCTGACAATCTTGATTCCAGCTTGTGCTTCTTCCAACCCAGTGTTTCTCATGATATACTCTGCATAGAAATTAAATAAGCAGGGTGACAATATACAGCCTTGACGTACTCCTTTTCCTATTTGGAACCAGTCTGTTGTTCCATGTCCAGTTCTAACTGTTGCTTCCTGACCTGCATACAGATTTCTTCAGAGGCAGGTCAGGTGGTCTGGTATTCCCATCTCTTTCAGAATTTTCCACAGTTTATTTTGATCCACACAGTCAAAGGCTTTGGCATAGTCAAGGAAGCAGAAATAGATGTTTTTCTGGAACTCTCTTGCTTTTTCCATGATCCAGCAGATGTTGGCAATTTGATCTCTGGTTCCTCTGCCTTTTCTAAAACCAGCTTGAACATCAGGAAGTTCACGGTTCACGTATTGCTCAAGCCTGGCTTGGAGAATTTTGAGCATTACTTTACTAGGGTGTGAGATGAGTGCAATTGTGCAGCAGTTTGAGCATTCTTTGGCATTGCCTTTCTTTGGGATTGGAATGAAAACTGACCTTTTCCAGTCCTGTGGCCACTGCTGAGTTTTCCAAATTTGTTGGCATACTGAGTGCAGCACTTTCACAGAATCATCTTTCAAGATTTGGAATAGCTCAACTGGAATTCCATCACCTCCACTAGCTTTGTTCCTAGTGATGCTTTCTAAGGCCCACTTGACTTCACATTCCAGGATGTCTGGCTCTAGGTAAGTGACCACACCATCGTGATTTTCTGGGTTGTGAAGATCATTTTGTACAGTTCTTCTGTGTATTCTTGCCACCTCTCCTTAATATCTTCTGCTTCTCTTAGGTCCATACCATTTCTGTCCTTTATCTGTATACAAATCTTTCAGTGTCTTGCCATCAAATATCACCCGGACCTAGGAGATCCAAAAAACTCTTTGAGAGTCAAATAACTGTCTAATGAAGCGAAGAGAGCAGATGGTTTACCACTCTTATTTACTCTAAGCAACTTCTTTACTTTAAATATGGCTGTATTCTGGAACTAATGATACTTTAGATGGAGTTACCAAGTAAAATGTTAAATTATTACATCATACTACATAAAGAAAGGATGAGTATTGGGGGAAAAAAATAAAGTAAAACATACTCTTATTTTTTCTTTTTAATTAATGTAAAAGATAATTTTATGAAGTAAGAATAGTAACAAAATCATTGTTTATAGTATATATAAAAGCTAAACAATGTCATACAAGGAAGGAACTATGAGTATTCTTTCATAAGGAACCTATACTACATGTGTGATTCACTTTTAAGGCTTTTGTAAACACAGGTTAAGATATTTGTTGTTGTTATTTAGTTGCTAAGTCATGTCTGACTATTTTGCAACCCCAAGGACTAGCCCACCAGGCTCCTCTGTCTGTAGGATTTCTCAGGCGAGAATACTGGAGTTGGTTATCATTTCCTTCTCCAGGGATCTTCCCAACCCAAGGATCAAACCCACATCTTCTGCATTAGCAGGAGGATTCCTTGCCACTGAACCATCAGGGAAGCCCAAAATACTATATAATCCATACCAAGTATAGATTGATATATAAAAATTACAAACCCACAAATTGCATCTTCTTAATTAAAAGATGAATACAAGAGCTCCTGTCTTCAGTGTTCACATGAATCCAAATTATTTGTCTTTAAAATCATCATTTTACAGATGTATTTGTGTGACTAAAATCTTACTATATTATATCCCACATGAATATTATGATTATTTCTTACACTGAATTTATAAAAGTTTATCTTTCTACTTTTCATAAAATTGTATTAACATACAGCCATTAGCTATGGCAATGTATAGAGAATAAGCCGTCCAATAGTAGTACCTGCCTGAGAGGAAATTTTCATCAAACTGCAGCCTTTTAACCTAGAGATATGTATTTGAGAACACATTTTGTAATATATTACCAGTAAAAGTCATGCATCTATAGTGTTAATAAGTGCTACATTGTATAATAAATTGTGCAGAAAGCATGAGTAAAGAGATGAAAAATTAAATGGCAATGTGTTCTTAGAAAAATTTATGATATATATATATGTATATATTAATCACAGAAAAACAAACATCGAAGATAAAGTGCCATCACCATTTTAATTACCATACATATGTTTGTAATCACTGAAATTTCTGAAGTGAATGAGGAATGGATTATTTTTAAAAGACACTTCAAAGAACACATGAGATTTTATAACTTCATTAAAATTATTTAAAATTCAGTGAAAGTTTTAATCCCTTTCCAGATAAAAGTTGTATTATACTGCAAAATGTAGCACTATAATAGAGCAATATGTAAAAATAATATAATTCATAAACTTAAAATGAAAATTTCATCATTGATTCTCTAAGCATATTCAAAGTTTTTTAATAATTTGTCTGAATCTGAGGTATTGAATAAGAAAAACCAATTACTGTTCATAGGCACATCTTATAAATGCATAGCATTCACATAGCAGAGAGTACACACAACCTTATATAAGTTATGTTGCAGTGTAAAATCCATTAAAGCATAACAACAATTGAAGTAGGTCAAGACCTGGCCTTAGGGCTAACTTCTGAAGTTAAAGAACTTCTCAACTATTGGAGAAGACACAAACCTTCAGAATCACAAGCACCATTTTTTTTTTTTTTCCCACAGTTCTTCAAGAAATTCTAACTTCATGAAATGTTTATGCTGCCGTCATTAAAGAGGATAATATAGCTATATTTAGTGAATAGAATTGAACATCCTCCAAGTAGATATGTGCAATCACTGACAAATTAATAACTATAAATTATTAAAAATTAATGAACATCCAAGTTTTACCTTTTCAGGGAAGAAAGATGAAACTCTCATTCCCAGGATTCAAATATGTATCTGGGTCAGGATTTTTAACTTTAATTTTAAATACTGTTATTCAGAAATAAGAAATTATACTTTAAGGAGAATTTACAAATCATGATTTTTTTCCACATGTTATTCCGAATTTTGGAAACAGAGTAGAAAATAATTGGTCTTTTAACCAGTATGTATTCAGAGGTAAGAGAACCAATGAAAACTAAAGTAGGCATGTCAAAATAGTACTTTTGTAATACTACTGTAGTAATAATGATAAAAAATAAAAATAAATATCTCTGGTGCTAAAAATATAAATAAATCAAAAGCAATAGCCAGATGAGGTAATTAATAATTTTATATGTTCTTTGATACTGATATAGAATGATGCAGAACATTCAGATCAGACTCAAAAGAATCAGAGAACTTACCCAGAATGAAACTAATAATTTCAGAAGTTCAGTATGCTATTTGAGCCATAACCTGGCTATATTTAATACATTTGTATTCTTCATATATTTAATATATGTAAGGCAAATATATATGAAGCAGAATTAGTAACATACCATTTTTACTGGTTATATTATTATTTTAATTAGAAAATCATGCAATTTAAAAATTAATAATAGCTCATCATAATCATTACTAATATATTTTTCTAACATTACACTTGAGTGAACATGGTTAACTACTTAAGACTCTTTAAGCAGCATGTCGACCTTATTTTATTTTGCTTAGGTTTTTCCAATCTTTTAAAATAATTATTATTTAGTTAAAATAATATGATATTTAGGTTCTGTGAATTTGAGATATAGATCTTCCAGAAAACATTTATCAGTACAGTTCCATTTCATTGTGTCAGATACTCTGTATTTTCTGGAGATACATAATGGAAATTTTTTTCCTAGCTTCTTGTGAAACTTTCAATGTACATTTAACTGTATTTGGGTTCCTATCCTATTGTTGAAATTTTTTTGTTCCCTTTTAAAGTGAACTTTTTATATTAAAAAAAAAAATCTTTTTTTAACCTGATTTAAAATTGGCCTTATTTTACTAATTTGGGCCATTGCATCAATTTCTGTCAGTTTAAATGGGCCTTTTCTTTCCCAGGTGAAGTGACACTGAGCAGACACTGAACACTTTTTCAGGTCAATCTTTTCTTAAAGATTAATTCTGTTAAATGTCCCCTGAATTCATTTAATGCTTTAAAGAGTCTATCTATTGTCATTAGCAGCATTCTATAAAAATAGTTCACTTTTACATCCATGTTATTTCATCTAAAATTAAATAAATATGATATAAATTTGCAAGAGAAAATATCTAATACAGGGATATATTAGAAGTCTTATTACGAGGCAAAACAACTTTCTTTTCCTTTCATTTGTTTTTTCAACAAGTATAGCCCTATAGCCATGTCGCTCAGTCATGTCCGACTCTTTGCAACCCCATGGACTATAGCCTACCAGGCTTCTCTGTCCGTGGGATTTTCCAGGCAATAGTACTGGAGTGGATTGCCATTTCCTTCTCCAGGGGATCTTCCCAACCCAGGGATCGAACCTGGGTCTCCCGCATTGTAGACAGACGCTTTACCATCTACGCCACCAGGGAAATCCCAACAAGTATATAAGTACTTAGTATTTTCATGGCATTGTATGAGGTATAGGCCCAAAAGGTGAGTAAGAAGTGAAGTGTGCTCTCTGGGGTCTTTGCCTAATAATGGAGATTGAATATATTCTTAAGCATACAATATAGAAGGCCATTCAACAGAAATATGATATATATCACTTGTGGGAACCAATCCTTAAGTGACAATATCAATGCAGTTTCTATACATTTTCAGTTTCTGTGTAATGCTATGTATAGCTTCAGAGGCAGTCAAATACAGGCTTTTCATGGTCTGAAGAGACTGCAGTTATTAGTTGGTATCAATACTCTTTTGAATTCTAAATTATAATCAGTCAAATTAATATTTCATAACAGCATCATACATTGGTCATGATTTAGTGACAGGACGATAGATATTCAAAGAAATGTTCAGTTAAGTGAGGTACAAATTTAATTAACAACTTTAAGGATGTATGGCTAGAGGTTCTAATCATATATCTATCTGCCTTTGTCTCATTGTACTGTCAGACCACAATCTCTTCTGCAGAATTTTTTCCTATCAATCATCCTTAATGTGTTGTGTTCTCAGGCTTCTTCCCGAATCCTCACCTTTCTGACTCTGCTCTGCCTCTTAGGGAACTTGCCCCACCCATAATGTTATATGCAGAATCAAAATCGGCCCCCAGAATTCCTGCCTCCTGCTGTATATCCTTTCCCTTTTTGCATGGGCCAGACCTGTGAAACAATGAGCTATCAGTCTCCTGATTATGTTATGTAGTCAAAGGGATTTGGAAGATATGTTTAAGGTCCCTTATCAGCTGACTTTGAGTTCATCAAAATGAAAAGATTCTCCTGTTGGCCTGAAGGAAAGAAATTGTCCTGAGAGGGCCATATAGAAGGAAATGGCAGATGACATCTTGAAAGATTCACAGTTGGGAAGATAGTGGGTACAACGATCAGTCCCACAACCTTCAGAAACTAGATGATGTCATAAACTGTGCTATTGAAAGAGATCCCTGAGATTCAGATGTAATTGTATCCCTGGCCAATATCTTGATGTTGGCTTGGATAAAGATTTTATAGAAACCCTGATAGAGAACTATTTGAGTCCTGCACAATCATCTGATCTATGGAACTGTGAGAAAATAAGTGGATATTCTTAAAGTTGCTAAGTTTTTGGTAATTTATTTTTAACATAGAAAGCTTATATGTAGAGTTTTAATTGAAAGCCTCAAACCTAATGAATCCCAGGCATAAGAGGCCACAGAATTTCAGAACAAAATTCAGTATGATCCTATCATCTCTACTTGGATGGTCTTAAGATAATTCAGAACTTCATTATCTCACCTCAAATAAACCATGAACCTTGTTCTATCCAGTGAGTATCTTGTTCTATCCAGTGAATAGTTCCACTTTCTAGCATTCAAATCAGAAACATGAGAACATAGAAAATATTTATGATTCCACACTCTCATTTTCTGTACCCAATTAAACAGATTCCTATCCATTTTTCTGCTTCAATACTTCTTAAAACTAACCACAGCTTTCTTTCCCACTGTCATATTCTCTTCAGACAAACATAGGCTCACCATGACTGCTACAGAGACTCCTATCTGGTATTCCTGACCTTTCTTGGTCCCTACCTTATGCATTCTACAGCTACAGCTAGAGTGGCCTTTCTATGATATAAATATGAGCTCCTATTTAAGGAGGAATCCAGTCTCCTTGGACTGCAAGGAGATCCAACCAGTCCATCCTAAACAAAATCAGTCCTTAATATTCATTGGAAGGACTGATTCTGAAGCTGAAGCTCCAATACTTTGGCCACCTGATGCGAAGAACTGACTGCAAGGAGACCCAACCAGTCAATCCTAAAGTATGTCAACCCTCAATATTCATTGGAAGGGCTAAGTCTTCTTTGGCCACCTGATGCAAAGAGCTGACTCATTGGAAAAGACCCTGATGCTAGGGAAGATTGAAGACAGGAGGAGAAAGACAACAGAGGATGAGATGATTGGATGGCATTACCAACTCAATGGACATGAGTTTGAACAAACTCCAGGAAATGGAGAAAGATGGGAAGCCGGTGAGCTGGCAGTTCATGGGGTCACAAAGAGCTGGACATGACTTAGTAGCTGAACCACAACAACAAGGCATTGGTTTTCACACTATTGCGATGTCTTAAACTCTTCAATAATATTTCGTTGTGAATTGAAATGGTAAAAGTTTTAAACTAATGGAAAAGCATATAAATAAATTGATCAACTGGCCTAAACAAAAACTGGATGACTCTGGCAAGACCCAAGTCTATTGGCTTCTATACTTACTCTCTTTAAAATTTCTTAATCTGTACAATTGCTTAATCTGTAGTGCCAGCATTAGAGTAAATGATTTCTAAACAGGGTTTTCATGCACACATGCTCAGTTACCTCAGTCATATCAGACTCTTTGCCAACCCATGAACCATAGCCAGCCAGACCCCTCTGTCCATGGGATTTTCCCAGCAAGAATACTAGAGTGGGTTGCAATGCCCTCTTCCAGTGTTTCTTTCCAGCCCCAGGATCAAACCCACATCTCCTGTGTCTCATGCACTTCATACAGATTCTTTATTGCTGAACCACTAGAGATGTCCAAATAGGCTATAGATATACTGCTGCTGCTGTTGCTAAGTCGCTTCAGTCGTGTCCGACTCTGTGCGACCCCATGATTCTGTGCGACCCCATAGACGGCAGCCCAACAGGCTCCCCCACCCCTGGGATTCTCCAGGCAAGAACACTGGAGTGGGTTGCCATTTCTTTCTCCAATGCATGAAAGTGAAAAGTGAAAGTGAAGTCCCTCAGTCATGTCCGATTCTTTGCAACCCCATGGACTGCAGCCTACCAGGCTCCTCCATCCATGGGATTTTCCAGGCAAGAGTACTGGAGTGGGGTGCCATTGCCTTATTTATGTTTAAAAGCACAAGCCTAGTAAAAAGCATTAGCCTGAGAGAAGAGACGTTTTGATCATTGAGCTCTCCTAACATCCTCACAATTCATCTTGTTTAATAAGCCACCTACTATGGTTACCTAAATTTCATATGTAGTTTGTTATTTACTCCATGTTAAAAATTACATCTGCTGTAAATACAAAACCATGCAAAGAGAAAACAATTCTTAAATCTACCACTTCTAAGCTAGAAATTAAAGACGTCTTAGATTCTAGGACATATATTCTTCCCTTTAGGCTTCCAAAATATGAAGGCTTACTCCACTATAGAAAAAAGTGTCCCCTAGAATAGCAAGTAGCAGAAAATGATATACTCCAGTGATCAGAAAGAGAGAACATATTTTACGCTCCCCCCATTATATTAAGTCCAGTCAGCTTTTTCACAATCACATTTAGTCAATACCATTGAATGTCTACCCTATCTATGGCTAGTGCTATGAAAGATGCTTAAACCAGGGGGCACCTGTACACAGCAGTGAGTAATGAGTAGCAAGGAAGTTTGCCTGGGGTGGGAGAAAAGAAGTACATGCTTTTAAACAACAACAAAAAAGCAAATCTACAAAAAATGATTAATCCTCATGCTTTCAAGAAATTCTATTTGGTACTAAGCTCTATAAATCATGGATTCCTCCCAAGAAAAGTTTTCATCATTCAGTTAAATCACAGTTGAGAGATTTGCTTAGAATTTATCATTTAGATCACAGCTGAAAAAGTAAATAGATTTAAACCCTTTGAATCTGCGTGGAACTGCATATGCAAGAGTTCTTTTCTTGGCATCTTGTTTGCATTGAATGTGTAGAGATGATTTGCTATCATTGTGCTCACAGTCAGATGTCTGCAAACACGGGTTCCTAACACAGGCCACAGTAAATACACACCACATGGGCACTGACATACAAAGTGATCACTACGATGATGCTGGCATCAAGAGACATTTTTAATTGTAGATGTTAGCTGTACACAAACAATATTGCTCTAGCTTACAATTACCATTTTTATAAGATTATTTTTTCAGTTCTATGAATTAAAAATTCCTGGGAATTTTCTGTTCTTTTATGTGATAACAAATTATTCTGCTTTGCCTCATTTACATCCTCATGACTATAGTGGTCTCAAAACCATATGGCACATGTTAATGTAATCAGTTACGTCTCCCTTACATAAGAACTGGTCCATTCTTATTGACTTAATCCCAAACTCTGTTAGGAAAAACAGTCTTTCTACAAAAGATACAAGAGTATTGTGCAGTTAACCAATAAGAATGCCTTTAAAATGAAGAAAATGTTTATACTTCATTAATACTCTCATTGTCAGAATGTAAATACATTTCTAGGTCATTTGACTTTTCCACATGTATTACTCTTGAGTTACAGGATCATGGAATTCATTTAGTTACAAACATTTCACTTCACATTTACAGTGGTTTAAGCAATTATATAATAGTACATAAATAATAAAGTCTACTGTGGAACTAACTGGCTTTGAAATATAGAAGGATATTTTTTATAATATTCAGTGGTAAAAAAAAAAGATAAAGTTATAAATGAAAAAATGATTCATTTGACTACATGAAAATTGGAGACTAGGTTCTGAACTAAAATAGCATTATACACACATGTGCATGCGTGCTCAGTAGAGTCCAGCTCTTTGCAACCCATGGACTGTAGCCCACCAGTTCCTCTTGTCCATTTAGTTTTCTAGACAAGAATACTGAAGCAGGCTGCCATTTCCTATTATAAAGACAAGATCTATTTATTTATTTTTACCCTTTCCTTGGTAACCCATTATGAATGAATACTGTAAAATTAGCACTAACAATGTTTGTTCTGTATAAACTACAATCCACTATAAATTTTCATAATACAAATTTACAATTTCCCTTCTTTCTATTCTTGTCTTTGTATTGTCACTCAAGAGGATATTTTATATAAGCAAATTGTCTGAATTCTGTAGTCCACTGTATAGAGTACCTATAATCTTGATGATGGCTTCCTTGTTCTGGACTTGTCCCATATGAATTCTCAGGGAATGGTATTATCCTGGAAATGGAATATTTCCCTGTGCTATGAAACTAACACTATGAATTCTCAGGTCATAGGCATAGGATATGAGATTACAATAATGGGAAATTAGACTTTTGAGATGACAAGTGTGACAATGTTTCATGTTATTTTTTATATGATGGACATATTAATAGTAAATTTGTTTACATGTAATGGTGTAATCTTACTAAAGAAAAAGTTAAAGAATAAGATGGTTTTCAATGGCTGTTGGTTACAAAAAATAAAATTTATTGTACAATGATTTAATTCTACATGCCATCTTATTCATAAATCCACACAAAGAATCACAAAAATATTGGTAAAGGCAGTGATTTATTATGTGAAAATTAATGATCAAACCCTATTTATACATTTAAGTCACATTATTTTTATAATGTTCTAAATCAAATTGTTAATTGCAAGAATAATTTTATGTCTATGTTCTTCCTAACCATGTGATTTACTGTCCCCAGAGTTAATAGAAACATTTAGGAGTGTGTATGTGTATATGTGTGTGGTATGGTATGTGCATGTTTCAATTTTTTAAGAGCAACAATTTGCTCATCTTAATGTTTTGCAAATATAAGCATATGTAAAAGTCAAGTTTTCATTCCAGAAATGATGGAATAGGTAGGTGACTGGTGTCAAATGTTTTGCTGAAAGCCAACAGAGTTGAATGTAAATGGAAAAAGCACATTTAATCAAATACATGAGAAAGCTGCCCCAATCTATAGGGGACTAATGCATGGAGGTGAGCACAGAACGGAGCTGCTAGACACAGTAGACATCTTATTTCAATGGTGTGACTGAGAAGCTGAGAATGTGAGCTAAGTTTCCAGTACACTCAACAAAGGAGAAAGACTGAAGTTCAGGACCCCAACAAGAGGAATGATCCATGGCAAATACCCAGATTTTGAGTAAAATTTGTTGTTAGGAACTGAATTCTCACTGTCAATTATCTGAATCCTTGATTTGGTTATGGTAATATGAAAATGATTCTACCACTAGCCTGGCTACCTAGTAGAATAGGTGAATCCTTGCTCTAGCAAAATGTTATCAAAGGGACAAATTATCAGAACACTTTCTCAGGTAAAATGAGAAATGCACAGAAATAAGAGTAAACAAGGAAAATGATTAAAAGCCAAGAAAGTAGAAATAAAAAACTATAAAAAAAGAATTCTCTGGATTTCCAGTTAGGGATATCACACATTGACAGTAAAGGATCATGCTTACAAAATTAAAAGATAAAAATCTATATAATATAAAACAGTAAACAATTAAACTCATAAATTGAAAAACATAGATTAAAGATTTAATGGTTGGAGTCAACACGGTAAAAAAAAAATAAGGCATTTGGTAATCTTGGATATAGATGAGATGAAAAGATCCAAATTAAGCATGAAGACAAAAAAAAATGCTAGAAAACATAGTGAATGTCATATACAAACAATGTGGAAAAAGAGAATATTTCCATGAATCATATATGATTGGAATCTCAGAGAAAGGGGAAAGAGAAAATGAGGACATGCAACATCTCAAGGTAATAGACGGCAGTTTTCAAAAAGTGATGAAAACACCAATATTTGCCCTCATTAAGCTTTACTAGTCCAAAGTTTCTGAACTGCCAAAAAAGCCAAACCAAAGAACATCATTATAAAACTGCTGAAGACTAAATATAAATAAAAAATAAAAGATTCTTTAATTAACTAGAGAAAGGGATACAATCCTGTATCTATAATGTAAATAATAAAGAGACTGAACTACTGTACTGGTATAATTATATTGGACATGGAATTCTGGGTTGATTGAGTTTGTGAAATTGGTGCTCTTTGCTTTAAAAATATTAATCCACTGTCTTCTGACCTCTGCTATTTATAAGACTTTGGATATCATGTGTAGCAATGTTTCTCTGACTAGAATTTTTCTGTCCTCTGTCTGCATTCGGTATTCTCTGTTTTTCTCAGCTTTTAGCATAAGGCTTGATGCCCCTTTCTTTTCTTTGTATTTATGCTATTTTGAGTTGGCTGAGATTCATGACTGTATGTTTTGTATTTTATTAAATTTAGTAAATAGAGGTTATTATTTCTTTCAGAATATTTCTACCCTATTGTCCTTTTATCTGATATTATATGGAGAAGGCAATGGCACCCCACTCCAGTACTCTTGCCTGGAAAAATCCCATGGACAGAGGAGCCTGGTAGGCTGCAGACCATGGGGTCGTGAAGAGTCGGACGGGACTGAGTGACTTCACTTTCACTTTTCCCTTTCATTCATTGGAGAAGGAAATGGCAAATCACTCCAATGTTCTTGCCTGGAGAATCCCAGGGAAGGGGGAGCCTGGTGGGCCGCTGTCTATGGGGTCTCACAGAGTCGGACATGACTGAAGCGACTTAGCAGCAGCAGCAGCAAACTCTCTGCCTCTTATTTTTCTAAATACTTTTGCTTAGTATTCTTTTATTAATATAAATTTATTTATTTTAATTGGAGGCTAATTACTTTACAATATTGTATTGGTTTTGCCATACATCACCATGAATCCGCCATGAGTGTACACATGTTCCCCATCCTGAACCCTCCTCCCTCCTCCCTCCCTATCCCATCCCTCTGGGTCATCCCAGTGCACCAGCCACAAGCATCCTGTATCATGCATTGAACCTGGACTGGCGATTCATTTCACATATGATATTATACATGTTTCAATGCCATTCTCCCAAATCGTCCCACCTTTGCCCTCTCCCACAGAGTCCAAAAGACTGTTCTATACATCTGTGTCTCTTTTGCTGTCTCGCATACAGGGTTATCGTTACCATCTTTGTAAATTCCATATATATGAGTTAGTATTACTGTATTGGTGTTTTTCTTTCTGGCTTACTTCACTCGGTATAATAAGCTCCAGTTTCATCCACCTCATTAGAATTGATTCAAATGTATTCTTTTTTTAATGGCTGAGTAATACTCCATTGTATATATGTACCACAGCTTTCTTATCCATTAGTCTGCTGATGGACATCCAGGTTGCTTCCATGTCCTGGCTATTATAAACAGTGCTGTGATGAACATTGGGGTACACGTGACTCTTTCAATTATGGTTTCCTCTGTGTGCATGCCCAGCAGTGGCATTGCTAGGTCATATGACAGTTCTATTTCCAGTTTTTTAAGGAATCTCCACACTGTTCTCCATAGTGGCTGTACTAGTTTGCATTCCCACCAACAGTGTAAGAGGGTTCCCTTTTCTCCACACCCTCTCCAGCATTTATTGCTTGTAGACTTTTGGATCGCAGCCATTCTGACTGGCGTGAAATGGTACCTCATTGTGGTTTTGATTTGCATTTCTCTGATAATGAGTGATGTTGAGCATCTTTTCATGTGTTTGTTAGCCATCTGTATGTCTTCTTTGGAGAAATGTCTGTTTAGTTCTTTGGCCCATTTTTTGATTGGGTCATTTATTTTTCTGTAATTGAGCTGCAGGAGTTTCCTGTATATTTTTGAGATTAATTCTTTGTCAGTTGCTTCATTTGCTATTATTTTCTCCCATTCTGAAGGCTGTCTTTTCACCTTGCTTATAGTTTCCTTTGTTGTGCAGAAGCTTTTAATTTTAATTAGGTCCCATTAGTTTATTTTTGCTTTTATTTCCAATATTCTGGGAGGTGGGTCATAGAGGATCCTGCTGTGATTTATGTTGGAGAGTGTTTTGCCTATGTTCTCCTCTAGGAGTTTTATAATTTCTGGTCTTATGTTTAGATCTTTAATCCATTTTGAGTTTATTTTTGTATATGGTGTTAGAAAGTGTTCTAGTTTCATTCTTTCACAAGTGGTTGACCAGTTTTCCCAGCACCACTTGTTAAAGAGATTGTCTTTTCTCTATTGTATATTCTTGCCACCTTTGTCAAAGATAAGGTGTCCATAGGTTTGTGGATTTATCTCTGAGCTTTCTATTTTGTTCCATTGATCTATATTTCTGTCTTTGTGCCAGTACCATACTGTCTTGATGACTGTGGCTTTGTATTCTTAAGATTGAAAAACAACTACTGATCTGCCTTTCTATTAACTGAAACTATTTTTTTGCTGTCATCAATCTGCTATTAAGGACCCTCTAGGAAGTTTTCATTTCCCATATTATAATTTTAAGTTCTTAAATTTATCCTTTTACCTATTATTTTTCATAGAATTTATCACAATTATATTTTCCTTGAATATTTGAAAATGTTTAACATAGCTGCTTTAAAATTTTGCTAATCACAAAATTTGGCTCATCTCAGCTCCTATTCTAAATCATGCATTACCTTAACCTGTATTTTTTTAAACTAGTTTAGTAACTTTTAATCTTATGTTCCACATTGAGTATGGAATGTTTTACACAAATAATGCTGGAAGAAACCCTGAACAAATATGTAGAAAAGCATAACTCTTTATACCTATTTCAGACAATGTATAAAAATGTGTAGCAGATCTGAGACTGAAAGATAAGTGTCAAACTAAAGCTTCTCAAAGCTATCTTAGGACGATATCTTTGCAATTTTTACATAGGCAAAATCAGTAAAAAGAAGGCAAATAATGTCATTAAAATGGGAAATATTGGAATAAGTATATAGTTCATAAAAGAAGATACCTCAATGGGCTATGAGTATATTCAATGGTTTTTCATACTGTTAAATGTAAGAAATGCAATGAAAATCATGAGATAATATTATAAAGCAACAAGATGGCTAAAATCTAAAAGGTTGGTGATACCAAATGTTGGTGAGAACTTCCAGCAACTGGAACTTTCACATTGCTGACAAAGATGTAAATTCATTTAATTATTTGGAAAAACTGACAGCTTTCAATAAAATCAAACACATGCCTAATCTCTGACTCAGAAATTTCACTTCTAGGCATTTAAGATAATTTTTATTTTCTTACTTTAAGTCAAAGACATTAGTGACACAACCAGTATAAAAATATCACATATCCTTTAGGAAATAACATTTCAACAAAACTTTAATGCAAATTTTATAAGTTTCTCTAGAGAACCAAAGAAATAGTCAGTTGTTATATAAACAACAACCAAATAAAAACTACAGTCAGACTTCTTCCAGTATTCTTTCTTAACATTTTCCCTGCTCTTCTATACCATAGCTCCCCAATACTATTCATTTCCTTCTTCAAATTTCAAAAATAATTCAATCAACAATCAAATCAGCCAAACAACTCCAACTGTGTTTCTCTCTCCCCATTTTCCTGTATCCTGTCTCTCTCTATCACACACACACACACACGCACACATTTTCTCTCTTTCTCTCTCCCCTGCAATTCCACCACTCATGCCACTCCTGGAGCATATTCTATGCATGATTTTAATCCTCCTAACCTTTGGGTCTCTATATATTTTCACTTCCATGACCCTTTACTTAATTATGGGCAGAATGACAGCCACAGAACTTTCCATAGTATCCAATTCATTTCCAGTGATTGATTGGGTCCAACAAGGACCAAAAAAAAAAAAAATCAGCAATGGACTTGTAAACCAAATCCTGATATAGATAGCAAGAGTTTCTGCCTTTTTGGGGGGAAAATGTCCCATCTTCTCAGAAGAGATCCAAGAAACAGAAGGGCATCACATGTCTGTACATATTTTAAAATGTTGTAAGATCTCTCATCAATATGGAGAGAAAAGAGTGATAGTAGGCAGAAGCGCTGACTCAAGCAACCCTCTCGTCTATCTGCCAAAGGGCCGACGACTATGTTAGTTTTTTTAAAAAAACAATTATTCAAACTAGAAGAGTTGAAGGTTGTTGTTTGGAACAGAATATTTCAACAAAGTCAAATATTATATGCTGTTACTTATATGTAGAATCTATATAAAAAGGATATGAATGAACTTATCTGCAAAACAGAAATAGAGTTACAGATGTAGAAAATAAACATGATTATCTGGTGATAAGGAGGGGGACATAAATTGTAAGACTGGGATGATATATAAGCACTACTATATAAAAAATAGGTAATTAACAAGGGACTGCTATTTAGCACAGGGAACTCTACTCAGTACTGTTTAACAGCTTATATGAGAAAATAATTTGAAAAGGAGGGCATATATGGATATGTATAACTGATTCATTTTGTTGTACACCTGAAAATAACACCATATTGTAAATCAACTGTACTCCAATAAAAATTAAAAACAATACTTAATTGAAATAACAGATCTTTACAATAAGGCTCAAACATGCTTGAGGATTAGGATCTACTTTTTAGAAGACTAGGAGAGTGTGAAATAGGTAACACTGCATGAAAGACATGCGGTTCAATAAAAGACAAAGAATGAGGAAGAAATGATAAATTCCTCCATAAAAGTCTGCTGTAGGAGGGAAAAGCTGTAAAATGTTATGCACTATGCTGTGCATCAGTTCAGTCAGTTTAGTCGCTCAGTCACGTCCGACTCTGTGCGACCCCATGAATCCCAGCACGCCAGGTCTCCCTGTCCATCCCCAACTCCTGGAGTCTACCCAAACCCATGTCCATCGAGTCGGTGATGCCCTCTAATCATCTCATCCTCCGTCGTCCCCTTCTCCTCCTGCCTTCAATCTTTCCCAGCATCAGAGTCTTTTCCAGTGAGTCAGTTCTTCACATCAGGTGGCCAAAGTATTGAAGTTTCAGCTTCAGCCTCCATCCTTCCAAAGAATATTCAGGACTGACTTCGTTTAGGATGGACTGGTTTGATATTCTTGCAGTCCAAGGGACTCTCAAGAGTCTTCTCCAACACCACAGTTCAAAAACATCAATTGTTTAGCACTCACCTTTCTTTATGGTCCAAATCTCACATCCATACATAACTACTGGAAACACCAGTAGTTTTGACTAGACAAACCTTTGTCAGTAAAGTAATGTCCCTGTTTTGTAATATGCTGTGTAGGTTAGTCATAGCTTTTCTTCCAAGGAGCAAGTGTCTTTTAATGTCATGGCTGCAGTCACCATCTGCAGTGATTTTGGAGCCCCCCAAAATAAGTCTGTCACTGTTTCCATTGTTTCCCCATCTATTTTCCATGAAGTGATAGGACTGTGTCATGACCTTCATTTTTTGAATGTTGAGTTTTAAGCCAGCTTTTTCACTCTCCTCTTTCACTTTCATCAAGAGTCTCTTTATTTCTTCTTCACATTCTGCCATAAGGGTGGTATCATCTTCATTTCTGAGGTTATTGATGGTTCTCCAGGCATTATTTCAGCTTGTGCTTCATCCAGCCTGGCGTTTCACATTAGGTCCTCTACATTTAAGTTAAATAAGCAGGGTGACAATATACAGCCTTGATGTACTCTTTTCCTAATTTGGAACTCCTGTGTTGTTCCATGTCCAGTTCTAACTGTTGCTTCTTGACCTGCATACAGATTTCTCAGGAGGCAGGTCAGGTGGTCTGGCATTCCCATCTCTTTAAGAATTTTCCACAGTTTGTTGTGATCTACACAGTAAAAGGCTTTGGCATAGTCAATAAAGCATAAGTAGATTTTTTTTTTTGTTTGATTGTTTGTTTTCCTGGATCTTTCTTGCTTTTTCTATGTTCTTACAGATGTTGACAATTTGATCTCTGGTTCCTCTGCCTTTTCTAAATCCAGCTTGAACATCTGGAAGTTCTTGGTTCACATATTGTTGAAGCATCACTTGGAGAATTTTGAGCATTACTTTACTAGCATGTGAGATGAGTGCAATTGTGTTGTAGTTTGAATGTTCCTTGGCATTGCCTTTCTCTGGGTTTGGAATGAAAACTGATCTTTTCCAGTCTTGTGTCAGGACTGTTTTCCTAATTTGCTGGCATACTGAGTGCAGCATTTTCACAGCATCACATTTTCAATTTGAAATAGCTCAATTGGAATTCTGTCACCTCCACTAGCTCTGTTTGTAGTGATGCTTCCTAAGGTTGACTTGACTTTGCATTCCAGGATGTCTGGATCTAGGTGAGTGATCATACCATCGTGGTCATCTGGATCATGAAGATCTTTTTTGTGTAGTTCTTTTGTGTCTTTTTTCCACCTTTCTTAGTATCTTCTGCTTCTGTTAGATCCATATCTTTTCTGTCCCTTATTATACCCAAATTTGCATGAAATGGGCTTTCCTGGTGGCTCAACTGGTAAAAGAATCTGCCTGCAATGCGGGAGATCTGGGTTCGATCCCTGGGTTGGGAAGATCCCCTGGAGAAAGGAATGGCTATCCACTCCAGTATTCTGGCCTAGAGAATTCCATGGACTGTACAGTCCATGTGGTTGCAAAGAGTTGGACACGACTGAATGACTTTCACTCTCAAGGATACTTTTTGCATGAAATGTTCCCTTGGTATCTCTAATTGTCCTGAAGAGATCCCTAGTCTTTCCCATTCTATTCTTTTCCTCTATTTCTTTGCATTGATCGCTGAGGAAAGCTTTCTTATTTCTCCTTGCAGTTCTTTGGAACTCTGCATTCACATGGGTATGTCTTTCCTTTTCTCCTTTGCATTCAGGTTCTCTTATTTTCTCAGCTATTTGTAAGGCCTCCTCAGACAACCATTTTGCCTTTTTGCATTTCTTTTTCTTGGGGATTATCTTGATCACTGCCTCCTATACAATGTCACATACCCCCATCGAAAGATTTTCAGGCACTCTATCTATCAGATCTAATCCCTTGAATCTATTTGTCACTTTCACTATATAATCATAAAGGGATTTAATTTAGGTCATACCTATAGCTTCATTTTATATAATTCAAATAACACTCACATGCGATGTTTAGTATTTTCTCCCTAAATTGATAGATATCTGATACAGCAGCTTCAGTAACAGTCTTTAATTATCACAATTATGTATTAATGAAGAAAAATTAACCTATGTAAATTAACCTGTCCATTATTCAATGGCTAGAGTACAGTTTAGATGTTTGAAAATGTGCTCTCTTAGAACAAGATAAAAGTAATTACATGTCTGTTAATGGGCAAATTAATTTTATGTGGTCAATATTATTTTAAACCTCATAGTTAATTATTTTACAAGCAGAAGAATTTTCTAAAGGGTATGGCATTCTTTATCTTATTTGACAGATAAAATTTTAAATTGCTAAATTCTCAAGTGAATCTTTTAAGGAAACACATTTTAATTTTGCTGTGGTTTTGTTATGATTGGATAGTTTCTACACAGTAAGAAAATTGCCAGTTGATGAATGTAATTCTCTAAAACTATCTGATAGAAAAAAATCTAAACTTTGGCTGCATCTGACTGAATATTTTTTCTAAATAGCTTAAGGTTATTGAAAAGATGAGACATTATTTTGCCAACAAAGGTCCATCTAGCCAAGGCTATGGTATTTCCAGTGGTCATGTATGGATGTGAGAGTTGGATTGTGAAGAAGGCTGAGTGCTGAAGAATTGATGCTTTTGAACTGTGGTGTTGAAGAAGACTCTTGAGAGCCCCTTGGACTGCAAGGAGATCCAATCAGTCCATTCTAAAGGAGATCAGCCCTGGGATTTCTTTGGAAGGAATGATGCTGAAGCTGAAACTCCAGTACTTTGGCCACCTGATGTGAAGAGTTGACTCATTGGAAAAGACTCTGATGCTGGGAGGGATTGGGGGCAGGAGGAAAAGGGGACGACAGAGGATGAGATGGCTGGATGGCATCAATGACTCGATGGACGTGAGTCTGAGTGAACTCCGCGAGTTGGTGATGGACAGGGAGGCCTGGCATGCTGTAATTCATGGGGTCGCGAAGAGTGGGACATGACTGAGAGACTGAACTGAACTGAACTGAACTTATATACCTAGAGTAAATGAATAAACTATAATTGGCACAAATATTTGTTTACACTGGTATGTTTGTATTTATCTAGTAGATGAAATATTCAGATTCATAGATATTTTAATTTTAAAATGGGTTAATTGATCTTAACATATAGCATTAATTTATTTTATGAAATGTGTCATGATCATTTATTACATTTATGTGTTTTATATTTTGAAATTAAAAGGACTAAAATTACTAAATTATGAGAGTAGACTCAATAGGTTTGTTTACCTTTACTCCTTTCCATTTTGGCAATGATGGAGCAAAAGGGACTGAATTTGGCTTCCTGTCTTAAACGTGTAGAAAACTTAAGAAAATATACTGAAGTTTTTTCAGACAGTTGAAATACAGAGCACAAGGCTGTGATGCTGTGAAAAGGAAAAATTAGGTGAACCCTTGAACTGTCCAGGCTTCATGTAAGGAGGTAAATTCTTTACCACTACCACCCTGGGGTGGTAAAGGAGATCAATAAATTGTGCCAGTCTTACTAAAATGAGGCGATCCAGATCAGAGTTCATGGATATAGCTGGAGGTGGTGAGACAGGTTTCTGAAGAGAAGAAAGCAGTCAAGAAAAGAGTTTCAAAAGCTTGTATTCCCTTGGATCTTTATTGAATACTAAGTTATTCATATAGAGGGTCAAACTCTAGAAGGTGATTCAGTAGAGCAACTAGATAGGAGCTGAAATGTTCCCAGAGGTCACAAAAGGCTGGGAATAATTTCTGTCAACCCCAGATCAGAGAGTCTTCAGCAATCAAATGCAGCATTTACTAGAAATTCCAGAAGGATCATATCTAAGTAAGGGAAATACATTACTCAGAAAGTAAGTGCTCTTTTAGAAAATCTTAAAATGTTAAAATAAACCTCATAAAAAACACACAGACCTGGGAGAAACTCAAAAGCCCACCAAAATAAAGAGCCAAGCATTTATCATAGGAAGTCTAAAAGATTCAGAGACATTCAACAAGAGTAAGCTACTGGACATGCTAAGACATAGAAAAGTGTGAAAAATAACCAGTAGAGTGGGGTGCCATTGCCTTCTCCGAGTAGAGTAGAAAGAAACCTCAAATGATAGAGAAGGTGAAAAAGATGGCAAACATATAAAAACATATATTAAAAATAAAATAAAGATGGTAAAGAAATACACAAAGGTAATAAAGAAGAAAATGGAAGATAAATATTAAAAAAAGAGAGAGATCCAATTCACCATTTAAAAGGAAAATGTCTTTTTCATTTGATATAGTCCCACTTGCTATACTTCCTTTCAATGCTTATATTTTTCATCCTAACCAAAAACCATTGCCTATACCAAAGTCAAGATTTTCCCCTATGCTTTTTTCCAAGAGTTTTACAGTTTCAGGTCTTCTGTTTAAGTCTTTAATTCATTTTGCCTTTATTTTTATGTGAGGTATAAGCCTAACTGTTTTGTATGTAGATATACAGTTTTCCTAATACCATTTGAGACGATCTTTTCCTCATTCCTAGTCTGTAGCACAAAGATTAGTTGATTATATATGCATGAGTTCATTTCTGGACTCTATCCTCTTCAAAGGCTTCCCTGGTAGCCCAGTGGTCAAGAACCTGCCTGCCAATGCAGGAGACATGGGTTTGATCCCTGGGTCAGAAAGATCCCTTTACAAAGAAATGGCAACCCACTCCAGTATTCTTTCCTGGGAAATTCCTTGGACAGAGGAACCTGGTGGACTACAGTCCATGGGGTCACAAAATAGTCAAACACTTAGAATTAGTGACTAAACAACAATAAATCCTTTCCAAAGGTCTATATATCTGTCTTAATGCCAGTATTACACTTTTTTTTAATTATTGTCTATTTAACAATCTAAGTATCCATTAACAGATGAATATATAAATAAAACATGATATATGCATATAATGGAGATATCATGCAGCCTTTAAAAAGATGGGAATCCTGACATTTATGACAACATAGATGAACTTGGAGGGTAAGTGAAATGTCAGTTGCAGAAGGACAAATATTGCATGATTCCACTTTCTTGAGTTATATAAAATAGATAAACTCATAGAAGCAGATAATACACCAGAGATTGCTGGAGGCTGGGAGCTGGGGGAAATGCAGAATTATTATTGAGTGTACTAGACAGATATTTACTGTTTATTAGCTTTGAGAGTATCTACAGTATTTCATAGATAATATTTATTCATTTTAAACTGCATTTATAGTTTAGAGTTGTTACTAGGTACATCATACCCAAAATTCTACTTATCCTTATGAAGATTTATAAATTAATTCTACATAACTTTTTGGAATCCCAATAAATTTGGTTGAAGATGAGTAAATTAATTTTCTTTACATATATATTGGCTTCCCTGGTGGCTCAGAGGTTAAAGCATCTGCCACCAATACAGGAGACCCAGGTTTGATCCCTGGGTCAGGAAGATCCCCTGGAGAAGGAAATGGCAACCCACTCCAGTATTCTTGCCTGAAGAATCCCATGGATGGGGAGCCTGGTAGGCTACAGTCCACAGAGTCGCAAAGAGTTGGACACAACTGAGCAACTTCACTTCACTTCACATATATATTAGGGAAGAATAGTACTAAAAATGACGATCATATTCAAACAAGAAATCAGGAAATGACAAGCAATATCCAGATACTGGAACTGGTGAGAACAGTCTTCTTGTTCTTTTTCCTGAGGACAAACTTCTTTACTCAGTCTACTGATTCAAATGTTAATCTCTTCTCAGAATCATCTTTATAGATCCAGAAATAGTGTTTATTAGCTACCTTTGGACATCCTTTAACCTAGTCAAGTTGACATATGAAACTATTTCAACTTCCATGTGAGTCACAGGAGTACCCAGCTTTAAAGGGAGGGAATTTAAGGAGAGGCCTGGTATGCTGCAGTCCATGGGGTCGAAAAGGGTTGGACATGACTGGGCAACTGAACAACAACAACAACAACAATTTGGATCCCTACCTTTTGATAAGTGAGTTTCTATATGTCATGAATGCATGTGGGATAGTGTAGTATAGTAGTCAGAACAATTATCCCTTGATAAAGGGTCTGCATCCAACTCCCTGAAATTTGTGAATACGTGACCTTACATAGCAAAAAGATAGCATACCAATAAAACAGAATATTTCATAAAGATCATTTTGTTACAGAAGAGACTCTGCATGTGAATCCTTTCTAAATTCCAGTTGACCCCTAAACTAGGCATGCACTGAGCAGGCAATAAGTGCAGTACATAAAATAACTGAATGCTTCTACCCTTCTGCAAGGAGATCCAAGCAGTCCATCCTAAAGGAAATCAGTCCTGGGTGTTCATTGGAAGGACTGATGTTCAAGCAGAAACTCCAGTACTTTGCCCACCTGATGCAAAAAGCTGACTTATTTGAAAAGACCCTGATGCTGGGAAAGGTTGAAGGCGGGAGGAGAAGGGAATAACAGAGGATGAGATGGTTGGATAGCATCATCGACTCAATGGACATGAGTTTGAGTAAACTCTAGGAGTTGATGCCAGACAGAGAGGCCTGGCATGTTGCAGTCCATGGGATCACAAAGAGTGGGACACAACTGAGTGACTGAACTGAACTTAACCTGTCTGAAGGGCATAGATTTGTTGTTTGAGTTCAGACAAGGTAAATTTATACAAAAGAAAATAAAGTATTGATTTTTAAAAGAAACCAAAGAAAATCTATATTTACAAATTCAAAATGCAGTTTACACTTCATCAGTTCAGTTCAGTCGCTCAGTCGTGTCTGACTCATTGCAACCCCATGAACTACAGTACGCCAGGCCTCCTTGTCCATCACCAACTCCCAGAGTCTACCCAAACTCATGTGCATCGAGTCAGTGATGCCATCCAACCATCTCATCCTCTGTCGTCCCCTTCTCCTCCTGCCCGCAATCCCTCCCAGCATCAGGGTCTTTTCCAATGAGTCAACTCTTCACATGAGCTGGCCAAAGTATTGGAGTTTCAGACTCAGCATCAGTCCTTTCAATGAACACCTGGGACTGATCTCCTTTAGGATGGACTGCTTGGATCTCCTTGCAGTCCAAGGGACGCTCAAGAGTCTTATCCACCACCACAGTTCACAAGCATCAATTCTTTGGCACTCAGCTTTCTTTATAGTCCAACTCTCACATACATACATGACCACTGGAAAAACCATAGCTTGGACGAGATGGGCCTTTGTTGGCAAAGCAATATCTCTGTTTTTTAATATGCTGTCTAGGTTGGTCATAACTTTCCTTCCAAGGACCAAGAGTCTTTTAATTTCACAGCTGAAGGCACAATCTGCATTGATTATGGAGCCAAAAATAAATAAATAAATAAAGTCTGTCACTGTTTCCACTGCTTTCCCATCTATTTGCCATGAAGTGATGGGACCAGATGCCATGATCTTAGTTTTCTGAATGTTGAGTTTTAAGCCCACTTTTTCACTCTTTCACTTTCATCAAGAGGCTCTTTAGTTCTTCTTTGCTTTCTCCCATAAGGATGGTATCATCTGCATATCTGAGGTCATTGATATTTCCCCCAGCAATCTTGATTCCAGCTTGTGCTTCATCCAGCCCAGCATTTCTCATGATGTACTCAACATGTTAAATAAGCAGGGTGACATCAAACAGCCTTGAGGTACTCCTTTCCCTATTTGGAACCAGTCTGTTGTTCCATGTCCAGTTCCAACTGTTGCTTCCTGTCTTGCATACAGATTTCTCAGGAGGTAGGTCAGGTGGTCTGGTATTCCCATCTCTTTCAGAATTTTCCACAGTTTATTTTGATACACACAACCAAATGCTTTGGCATAGTCAATAAAGCAGAAGAAGATGTTTTTCTGGAACTCTCTTCCTTTTTCCATGATCCAGGGGATGTTGGCAATTTGATCTCTGGTTCTTCTGCCTTTCTAAAAAGAGCTTGAACATCTGGAAGTTCACAGTTCACATATTGCTGAAGCCTGGCTTGGAGAATTTTGAGCATTACTTTACTAGCGTGTGAGATGAGTGCAATTGTGCAGTAGTTTGAGCATTCTTTGATGTTGCCTTTCTTTAGGATTGGAATGAAAACTGACCTTTTCCAGTCCTGTGGCCACTGCTGAGTTTTCCAAATTTGCTGGCATATTGACTGCAGCACTTTCACAGCATCATCTTTCAGGATTTGGAATAGCTCAACTGGAATTCCATCACCTCCACTAGCTTTGTTCGTAGTGATGCTTTCTAAAGCCCACTTGACTTCACATTCCAGGATGTCTGGCTCTAGGTGAGTGATCACACCATCATGATTATCTGGGTCATGAGGATATTTTTTGTACAGTTCTTCTGTGTGTTCTTGCCACCTTTTCTTAATATCTTCTGCTTCTGTTAGGTCCATACCATTTCTGTCCTTTATCGAGCCCATCTTTGCATGAAATGTTCATTCCCCTGGTATCTCTAATTTTCCTGAAGAGATCTCTAGTCTTTCCCATTCTGTTTTTTTCCTCTATTTCTTTGCATTGATCCCTGAGGAAGGCTTTCTTATCTCTCCTTGATATTCTTTGGAACTCTGCATTCAGATGCTTATATCTTTTTTTTTTTTTTCTCCTTTGCTTTTTGCTTCTCTTCTTTTCGCAGCTATTTGTAATGCCCCCCCACCCCAGACAGCCATTTTGCTTTTTTGAATTTTTTCCCGCGGGGATGGTCTTGATCCCTGTCTCCTGTACAATGTCACGAACCTCATTCCATAGTTCATCAGGCACTCTATCTATCAGATCTACTCCCTTAAATCTATTTCTCATTTCCACTGGATAATCATAAGGGATTTGATTTAGGTCATACCTAAATGGTCTAGTGGTTTTCTCCATTTTCTTCAACTTCAGTCTGAATTTGGCAATAAAGAGTTCATGATCTGAGCCACAGTCAGCTCCTGGTCTTGTTTTTGCTGATTGTATAGAACTGCTCCATTTTTGGCTGCAAAGAATATAATCAATCTGATTTCAGTGTTGACCATCTGGTGATGTCCATGTGTAGAGTCTTCTCTTGTGTTGTTGGAAGAGGGTGTTTGCTATGACCAGTGTGTTCTCTTGGTAAAACTCTATTAGCCTTTGCCCTGCTTCATTCCGTACTCCAAGGCCAAATTTGCCTGTTACCCCAGGTGTTTCTTGACTTCCTACTTTTGCATTCCAGTCCCCTATAATGAAAAGCACATCTTTTTTGGGTGTTAGTTCTAAAAGGTCTTGTAGGTCTTCATAGAACTGTTCAAATTCAGCTTCTTCAGCGTTACTGGTTGGGGCATAGATTTGGAAATGTTTTGCCTTGGGAACGAACAGAGACCATTCTGTTGTTTTTGAGATTGCATCCAAGTACTGCATTTCGGACTCTTATGTTGACCATCATGGCTACTCCACTTCTTCTAAGGGTTTCCTATCCACAGTAGTAGATATAATGGTCATCTGAGTTAAATTCACCCATTCCAGTCCATTTCAGTTCACTGATTCCTAGAATGTTGACGTTCACTCCCTTGCCACCACTTCCAATTTGCCTTGATTCATGAACTTAACATTCCAGGTTCCTATGCAATATTGCTTTTTACAGCCTCAGACCTTGCTTCTATCATCAGTCACATCCATAACTGGGTATTGTTTTTGTTTTGGCTCCATCCCTTCATTCTTTCTGGAGTTATGTCTCCACTGATCTCCAGAAGCATATTGGGCACCTACTTCTTTAAAAGGGAATTCTATTAATATATCATGGAATCATGGATATCCGTGGATCATGGAAAAAGAAAGATAGCTCCAGAAAAACATCTATTTCTGCTTTATTGACTATGCCAAAACCTTTGACTGTGTGGATCACAATAAACTGTGGAAAATTCTGAAAGAGATGGGAATACCAGACCACCTGATCTGCCTCTTGAGAAATTTGTATGCAGGTCAGGAAGCAACAGTTAGAACTGGACATGGAACAACAGACTGGTTCCAAATAGGAAAAGGAGTACATCAAGGCTGTATATTGTCACCCTGTTTATTTAACTTATATACAGAGTACATCATGAAAAACGCTGGACTGAAAGAAACACAAGCTGGAATCAAGATTGCTGGGAGAAATATCAATAACCTCAGATATGCAGATGACACCACCCTTATGGCAGAAAGTGAAGAGGAACTCAAAAGCCTCTTGATGAAGGTGAAAGTGGAGAGTGAAAAAGTTGGCTTAAAGCTCAACATTCAGAAAATGAAGATCATGGCATCTGGTCCCATCACTTCATGGGAAATAGATGGGGAAACAGTGGAAACAGTGTCAGACTTTATTTTTCTGGGCTCCAAAATCACTGCAGATGGTGACTGCAGCCATGAAATTAAAGGACGCTTACTCCTTGGAAGGAAAGTTATAACCAACCTAGATAGCATATTCAAAAGCAGAGACATTACTTTGCCAGCAAAGGTTCGTCTAGTCAAGGCTATGGTTTTTCCTGTGGTCATGTATGGATGTGACAGTTGGACTGTGAAGAAGGCTGAGTGCCGAAGAATTATTGCTTTTGAACTGTGGTGTTGGAGAAGACTCTTGAGAGTCTCTTGGACTACAAGGAGATCCAACCAATCCATTCTAAAGGAGATCATCCTTGGAATTTCTTTGGAAGGAATGATGCTAAAGCTGAAACTTCAGTACTTTGGCCACCTGATGTGAAGAGCTGACTCACTGGAAAAGACTCTGATGCTGGGAGGCATTGGGGGCAGGAGGAGAAGGGGACGACAGAGGATGAGATGGCTGGATGGCATCACTGACTGGATGGACGTGAGTCTCAATGAACTCTGGGAGTTCGTGATGGACAGGGAGGCCTGGCATGCTGCGATTCATGGGGTCGCAAAGAGTCGGACACGACTGAGTGACTGATCTGATTAATATATCCAGTGAAAATGACCTTCAATAATAAAGGTAAGTTAAAGATATTTCAGAAAAATTATGAGAATTTGTTTCATCAGAGAAGTACTATAAGAAATAATAACATTGATTGATTTGCGGATATTGAAGAATCCTTGCATCCCTGGGATAAAGCCCACTTGGTCATGGTGTATGATCTTTTTAATGTGTTGTTGGATTCTGGTTGCTAGAATTTTGTTACGGATTTTTGCACCTATGTTCATCAGTGATATTGGCCTGTAGTTTTCTTTTTTTTTGTGGGATCTTTGTCAGGTTTTGGTATTAGGGTGATGGTGGCCTCATAGAATGAGTTTGGAAGTTTACCTTCCTCTGCAATTTTCTGGAAGAGTTTGAGCAGGATAGGTGTTAGCTCTTCTCTAAATTTTTGGTAGAATTCAGCTGTGAAGCCGTCTGGACCTGGGCTTTTGTTTGCTGGAAGATTTCTGATTACAGTTTCAATTTCCGTGCTTGTGATGGGTCTGTTAAGATTTTCTATTTCTTCCTGGTCCAGTTTTGGAAAGTTGTACTTTTCTAAGAATTTGTCCATTTCTTCCACGTTGTCCATTTTATTGGCATATAATTGTTGATAGTAGTCTCTTATGATCCTTTGTATTTCTGTGTTGTCTGTTGTGACCTCTCCATTTTCATTTCTAATTTTATTGATTTGATTTTTCTCCCTTTGTTTCTTGACGAGTCTGGCTAATGGTTTGTCAATTTTATTTATCCTTTCAAAGAACCAGCTTTTGGCTTTGTTGATTTTTGCTATGGTGTCTTTTGTTTCTTTTGCATTTATTTCTGCCCTAATTTTTAAGATTTATTTCCTTCTACTAACCCTGGGGTTCTTAATTTCTTCCTTTTCTAGTTGCTTTAGGTGTAGGGTTAGGTTATTTATTTGACTTTTTTCTTGTTTCTTGAGGTATGCCTGTATTGCTATGAACTTTCCCCTTAGGACTGCTTTTAAAGTGTCCCACAGGTTTTGAGTTGTTGTGTTTTCATTTTCATTAGTTTCTATGCAAATTTTGATTTCTTTTTTGATTTCTTCTGTGATTTGTTGGTTATTCAGCAGGGTGTTGTTCAGCCTCCATATGTTGGAATTTTTAATAGTTTTTCTCCTGTAATTGAGATCTAATCTTACTGCATTGTGGTCAGAAAAGATGCTTGGAATGATTTCTATTTTTTTGAATTTACCGAGGCTAGATTTATGGCCCAGGATGTGATCTATCCTGGAGAAGGTTCCGTGTGCGCTTGAGAAAAAGGTGAAATTCATTGTTTTGGGATGAAATGTCTTACAGATATCAATTAGGTCTAACTGGTCTATTGTATCATTTAAAGTTTGTGTTTCCTTGTTAATTTTCTGTTTAGTGATCTATCCATAGGTGTGAGTGGGGTATTAAAGTCTCCCACTATTATTGTGTTATTGTTAATTTCTCCTTTCATACTTGTTAGCATTTGTCTTACATATTGCGGTGCTCCCGTGTTGGGTGCATATATATTTATAATTGTTATATCTTCTTCTTGGATTGATCCTTTGATCATTATGTAATGACCATCTTTGTCTCTTTTCACAGCCTTTGTTTTAAAGTCTATTTTATCTGATATAAATATTGCTACTCCTGCTTTCTTTTGGTCCCTATTTGCATGGAAAATCTTTTTCCAGCCCTTCACTTTCAGTCTGTATGTGTCCCCTGTTTTGAGGTGGGTCTCTTGTAGACAACATATGTAGGGGTCTTGTTTTTGTATCCATTCAGCCAGTCTTTGTCTTTTGGTTGGGGCATTCAACCCATTTACATTTAAGGTAATTACTGATAAGTATGATCCCATTGCCATTTACTTTATTGTTTTGGGTTCGAGTATTTACACTGTTTTTGTGTTTCCTGTCTAGAGAATATCCTTTAGTATTTGTTGGAGAGCTGGTTTAGTGGTGCTGAATTCTCTCAGCTTTTGCTTGTCTGAGAAGCTTTTGATTTCTCCTTCATATTTGAATGAGATCCTTGCTGGGTACAATAATCTGGGCTGTAGGTTATTTTCTTTCATCACTTTAAGTATGTCTTGCCATTCCCTCCTGGCTTGAAGAGTTTCTATTGAAAGATCAGCTGTTATCCTAATGGGAATTCCCTTGTGTGTTATTTGTTGTTTTTCCCTTGCTGCTTTTAATATTTGTTCTTTGTGTTTGATCTTTGTTAATTTGATTAATATGTGTCTTGGGGCGTTTCGCCTTGGGTTTATCCTGTTTGGGACTCTCTGGGTTTCTTGGACTTGGGTGATTATTTCCTTCCCCATTTTAGGGAAGTTTTCAACTATTACCTCCTCAAGTATTTTCTCATGGTGTTTCTTTTTGTCTTCTTCTTCTGGGACCCCTATGATTCGAATGTTGTAGTGTTTAATATTGTCCTGGAGGTCTCTGAGATTGTCCTCTTCAATATCTGCAAATCAATGTTATACACCACATTAACAAATAGAAAAACAAAAACCATATGATTATCTCAATAGATGCAGAGAAAGCCTTTGACAAAATCCAACATCCGTTTATGATAAGAACTCTCCAGAAAGGAGGAATAGAAGGAACATACCTCAACATAATAAAAGCTATATATGACAAACCCACAGCAAACATTATCCTCAATGGTGAAAAATTGAAAGCATTTCCTCTAAAGTCAGGAACAAGACAAGGGTGCCCACTTTAACCATTACTATTCAACATAGTTTTGGAAGTTTTGGCCACAGCAATCAGAGCAGAAAAAAAAATAAAAGGAATCCAAATTGGAAAGAAGAAGTAAAACTCTCACTGTTTGCAGATGACATGATCCTTTACATAGAAAACCCTAAAGACTCCACCAGAAAATTACTAGAACTAATCAATGATTATAGTAAAGTTGCAGGATATAAAATCAACACACAGAAATCCCTTGCATTCCTATACACTAATAATGAGAAAACTGAAAGAGAAATTAAGGAAACAATTCCATTCACCATTGCAACGGAAAGAATAAAATACTTAGGAATATATCTACCTAAAGAAACTAAAGACCTATATATAGAAAACTATAAAACACTGGTGAAAGAAATCAAAGAGGACACTAATAGATGGAGAAATATACCATGTTCATGGATTAGAAGAATCAATATAGTGAAAATGAGTATACTACCCAAAGCAATTTATAGATTCAATGCAATCCCTATCAAGCTACCGACAGTATTCTTCATAGAGCTAGAACAAATAATTTCACAATTTGTATGGAAATACAAAAAACCTTGAATAGCCAAAGCTATCTTAAGAAAGAAGAATGGAACTGGAGGAATCAACCTACCTGACTTCAGGCTCCATTACAAAGCCACAGTCATCAAGACAGTATGGTACTGGCACAAAGACAGAAATATTGATCAATGGAACAAAATAGAAAGCCCAGAGATAAATCCACACACATATGGACACCTTATCTTTGACAAAGGAGGCAAGAATATACAATGGATTAAAGACAATCTCTTTAGCAAGTGGTGCTGGGAAAACTGGTCAACCACTTGTAAAAGAATGAAACTAGAACACTTTCTAACACCATACACAAAAATAAACTCAAAATGGATTAAAGATCTAAACGTAAGACCAGAAACTATAAAACTCCTAGAGGAGAACATAGGCAAAACACTCTCTGACATACATCACAGCAGGATCCTCTATGACCCACCTCCCAGAATATTGGAAATAAAAGCAAAAATAAACTAATGGGACCTAATTAAACTTAAAAGCTTCTGCACAACAAAGGAAACTATTAGCAAGGTGAAAAGACAGCCTTCAGAATGGGAGAAAATAATAGCAAATGAAGCAACCGACAAACAACTAATCTCAAAAATATACAAGCAACTCCTACAGCTCAACTCCAGAAAAATAAATGACCCAATCAAAAAATGGGCCAAAGAACTAAATAGACATTTCTCCAAAGAAGACATACAGATGGCTAACAAACACATGAAAAGATGCTCAACATCACTCATTATCAGAGAAATGCAAATCAAAACCACAATGAGGTACCATTTCATGCCAGCCAGAATGGCTGCAATCCATAAGTCTACAAGCAATAAATGCTGGAGAGGGTGTGGAGAAAAGGGAACTCTCTTACACTGTTGGTGGGAATGCAAACTAGTACAGCCACTATGGAGAACAGTGTGGAGATTCCTTAAAAAACTGGAAATAGAACTGCCTTATCCCACTGCTGGGCATACACACTGAGGAAACCAGAAGGGAAAGAGACACGTGTACCCCAGGGTTCATCGCAGCACTGTTTATAGTAGCCAGGACATGGAAGCAACCTAGATGCCCATCAGCAGATGAATGGATAAGAAAGCCATGGTACATAGACACAATGGAGTATTACTCAGCTATTAAAAAGAATACATTTGAATCAGTTCTAATGAGGTGGGTGAAATTGGAACCTATTATACAGAGTGAAGTAAGCCAGAAAGAAAAACACCAATACAGTATACTAACGCATACATATGGAATTTAGAAAGATGGTAACAATAACCCTGTGTACGAGACAGCAAAAGAGACACTGATGTATAGATCAGTCTTATGGACTCTGTGGGAGAGGGAGAGGGTGGGGAGATTTGGGAGAATAGCATTGAAACATGTATAATATCATGTATGAAACGAGTCACCAGTCCAGGTTCAATGCACGGTACTGGATGCTTGGGGCTGGTGCACTGGGACGACCCAGAGGGAGGGTAGGGGAGGGAGGAGGGTTCAGGATGGGGAGCATGGGTTTACCTGTGGCGGATTCATTTCGATATTTGGCAAAACTAATACATTATTGTAAAGTTTAAAAATTAAAAAAAAAAAAAAAGACAACTAAGCCACCAGTCATATCCTTGGTAAAAAAAAAAAAAAAAAAAAAGAAATAATAAAAGAAAGTCTTTAGGCTGAAAGAACATGGTATCAGATGAAAATTCAAATGTGCACTAGAAATGATAATACATGAATAAATATAAAAGCAGACTATTTTTCAGTATTTATTTAGCATTATATAACCGCTCAATGCCAAAGGAACACCATAGCTTTGTGCAGTTTGCAATGTTTACAAATTCTATACCTATGACAATCATAATATAAAATAAGGGGAGAGGTGAGTAAATTAGAATTTTATTCACACAATTCTAATTTTTTGTAAACAGTTTCAATATTAACTTATACAAACTTCAAATGTTAAATATGTATTTTTCAATCTTTGGAGAAATCTCTAAAGAAATAATATAAACCATTATATTGGAAATGCTATTCACTAAAATACAGCTTTAAAAATACTTATTTAACACAAAGGAAGGAATAAAAGGAAAGATGAAAAAATACATAAGACAAACAGAATACAGGTACAGTGGTAGATATCACCTGTATATTTCTTACATTCAAATATTCATATCTCTTATTTCTGACCCATATCTTATTGAACTTAAAACAATTTTAAATAGGAATCAGTCCACTTTCTCCTAGTTTCAATGGGAATATCCATGATACTTCTTATATACCATTTATGCATTTTTAACTGTACTTCAGAGTTGTTCCTCTGCCTATCACATCCAAAATTCAAGTTGTCCTCATGAGAAGTCTAAATACTTGTAAACTTGGCTGAATATCAATAAATTCATTTTACAGACATTTTAGGGAACAATAGTGGTACAAATAATGATCAGGTAAAAAAGGATGTGAGGAACAGTAAATGAAAACTAGATCTTAGAACAGTTCTCCATTGATATCCTGTTAGGAATTAGTGTAAGAGAACTTGACCATTCCTTGGGGCATGGATTCAATTACAGGGTATAGAAGAGTGAAAGGCAAGATTTAGTATTTTCAGATAAAGGAAAAGAGATAAAATCCAAGTTTTCAGCCAAATAAAAGTTTGCCTAATTTTTCTCTAGGAACTGAAACGAAATTGTAAATATCTGGTTAAAAAAGGGTAGGAGAAATTACCAAATAAGAAAGGACTATTTTAGGATTATAAATGTAAAATAACACAAAGTCTATTATTTATCACTGAAACCATTTAGAGTTTATTAACTTTCTTATTAGTGTGCTGCCTATTTTTTTTTTTTTCTTAGTGAATCGGATTTAAGCTTATTAAGTTTCCGTTGGTTATTCTTGGGTTTTCTATTTTCTCTATGAGAGCTTTATTATCTTCACTGTAACTACTTCCATTGGAGAAGGCAATGGCACCCCACTCCAGTACTCTTGCTTGGAAAATCCCATGGATGGAGGAGCCTGATGGGCTGCAGTCCATGAGGTCGCGAAGAGTCGGACACAACTGAGTGACTTCACTTTCACTTTTCACTTTCATGCATTGGAGAAGGAAATGGCAACCCACTACGGTGTTCTTGCCTGGAGAATCCCAGGGATGGCTGAGCCTGACTGGCTGCCCTCTATGGGGTCGCACAGAGTCGGACACGACTGAAGCGACTTAGCAGCAGCAGCAGCAACTACTCCCATCACTAGGGTTAAGATAAATATTATTCAAACAGTCAGAGTCCTAGCAGCAAATAAATGGCACATTCAAATGTGTCTTTTTAAAGGAGAAATTAATTTTTAAAACTTTTAAAAAAGTACTTCCAATGTGGCGCTAGAGGTGAAGAACCTACCTGCCAATGCAGGAGACAGAGACACGGGATGGATCCCTGGGTCGGGAAGATCCCCTGGCGAAGGGCATGGGAACCCACTCCAGTATTCATGCCTGAAGAATACCATAGGCAGAGGAGCCTGGAGGGCTACAGTCCATGGGGTCGCAAAGAGTCAGACAGGACTAGAAGCACCTTAGCACACACGCGCATTTAAAAGCACCAGCCCCGAGCACCCTGTCTCATGCATGGAACCTGGACTGGCGATCTGATTCACATATGATAATATACATATTCAGGGTGCTAGGGGCTGGTGCACTGGGATGACCCAGAGGGATGGGATGGGGAGGGAGGTGGGAGGGAGGTTCAGGATGGGGAACACATGTACACTGGTGGGGGATCCATGTCAATGTATGGCAAAACCACTACAATATTGTAAAGTAATTAACCTCCAATTAAAATAAATAAATTTATTAAAAAATAAAAATAAATGTCCTCCAATATTCAAAGTCATGCTGATAGTCAACAAAATCTGAATGTTTTGTAAGTTGTCTAGTCTTTTTAAAAAATAAATATACTACAAATGTTAAAAAAAAGATGTCAAGGTTTTGAATTATTTCAAAATAAAAACTAAAAAATAAATTAAAAAAAATAAATAAAGGTACAAGCAAACAGTATGCTAAAATGGAGATGCTATTCCCAGGGTCTGGTGAAAGCCAATGCAGTTACTGCATTTACTCTGAAAAGGTAAGGAAAGGACCTCATTTGTACTAAAACCCAAATAGAGAGAGGGCTGTGTGGACAGAGTTCCCTTTGGGGAGAGGGTATCTTTAGGGAAGAGTTTTCCCTGAATAGGAAGGGCCAACTTCATGAAAAGAATCAATTATATGGGAAGAGAGGACAAAGATTAAATACCTTGACTTTACTCTCCTCCTTTCTTCAAGTTTCCTCCTGGTAATTCCACTCCATTGGCCATGAAAAGTGAAGAAGTCTGTGCATTTTACCCGTGCAGATCCCACCTCTAGGCACAGATCTGAGGGAAGCGTGAAGAAGCAGATCTGTATTGTGAGAAGTCACTGTACATGGGAAGAACTCTATCTTTCTCTTATACAGGCATAATATTTTTGACATACTAGATACAGTATTTCTAAACAGTATATCACTGTTTTTGACAACTTGCAAATATAGTCTTCTCTCAGTATCTGAAGGAGATTGGTTCTAGGACCCTCTAAGTATACCAGAGTCCAAGGATGCTCAAGTCCCTTATTAAAATAGCATAGTATTTGCATATGACCTACTCAGTCCTCCTATTCACTTTAAATAAAATCTAGATTTTGTGTGAAACCTAATACAATGTAAATGTTATATAAAAACTTGCCAGTGTGTGGAAATTCAAGTTTTGCTTTTTGGAACTTTCTAGGTTTTTTTGGTAATATTTTGAAGTGGGTTGAATCCACAGATATGGGACTCTCAGAAAAGCAGGACCAACTGTAATATTAACTGGACTACTGACTAAATGAACCCATTTATTTAGAAAAATAACATGTTACATAGATATTTCTATATGCCATAATTTAGCTCTATATTATATAGTGATAACATCTATACCATATTAAAAATGACAGTTGGCTATGATATCTGAAATTTGTAATGTAAATTTAATTGAAAACTTGCATTAACTATAAATGATGTCTGATAAGCTCTTACATTTTCACATAAATAATGAATTTATGTGGATTTATTATGTATGATATACATATATTATATAAATTATTATATAATTTATGTATAAATTCCTTCTGTATTTGTAAATTTGTCTTCTAAGTTTTCATTTCTGACCAAGTTTCACCTTACTCATTGATTCACTGATTTTTTTTTTTAATTTGCATCCTCTGAACAGACCATATGTCTTTTTTAGTTGATGTTTTCATTTATGGTAAAACAATTTTTTGGTAAATAATCTTTTCTAGTCTGTCATATGCCTTTGAAAGCTTCATTAACTCTTTTAGGCCACTAGCAAATTACTACTTCAGTGCACCAAATGTTCCCCTTGTCACCTAAAATAGTTTATGCAGCTTCTAAAACAGTCTAACTTGGTCTTAAAAAATTGGTTACCACTGAGAGGCTTACTGTGAGAAAGAACAGCACAATTTAAGGCACATTATTACTTGCAGTCATTCAGTTGGGAGCTGAGAGAATTTGTGTTTGGATGCATGAAATTATCCATATCAATAGTCAATATACGTGTTCTATCAAAGAACACAATGCCATTTACCTCCAAGAAAACAGGGTATGCAGGTGTACATAGAGAACTAAGAACTGAAGTCATGTGGAGGTTCCCTTAGGCTATGTAATGACTTGTATACTGATAGATATAGAGCAACAGTTGCTTTTGGGAAAATGATGAAAATGGCATATATTTAAATTCAGTAGAGCTGAGTTGAAATCAAAGGGTCAAATATGGAAAGAACCACCTGTGATGAGGGGAAATAGCAAGTGGATTAAATGGAAACTCTTCAACAATGAAAGCAATACAATTTAAATAGTTGAACAAGTAGATTTGTTATGTAATTCTATTAGGGAAGAGTTTCTAAAACACAAACAGTTGTTAATTCTGAGAGAAATTTGTCCTTCAAATACACAGTGCATTGTTTTCAATCATCAAAACATTTTTTCTCCAAATATGTATTGAAAGTCAATAGTGTTCAAGTTGATGTAACAGCTCCAAAGTAACTAGGTATATGTTCTGCCCTGGAAAATCTTCATGTCTAGGAGGGAAGATGAATCTCTTATATCATTAAATAAAATTTGGGATAAAATGATAAATGTTGTTTTTTTTTTATTTCTAGTGGTGTAATATTTGCTGTGGATCCACATGGGTCCATTCTTTTAGTTTACTCTTTCAAAATAATATTGATGTTGAATCACTGACTATTTTGATTTCTAATAATAAGGAAAACCTTAATTATGTGTATCTTACACTAGGGTTGGACAAACTTCAAGAATAAGTATTACTCCCAGTTCCTACTACTACTACTAAGTTGTTTCAGTCGTGTCCGACTCTGTGCAACCCCATAGACAGCAGCCCACCAGGCTCCGCCGTCCCTGGGATTCTCCAGGCAAAAACACTGGAGTGGGTTGCTATTTCCTTCTCCAATGCATGAAGTGAAAAATGAAAGGGAAGTCGCTCAGTCGTGTCCGACTCTTCGAGACCCTGTGGACTGCAGCCTACCAGGCTCCTCTGTCCGTGGGATATTCCAGGCAAGAGTACTGGAGTGGGGTGCCATTGCCTTCTCCATCCAGTTCCTACACGTATGTATCTACAACTTGAGGTTAGATTGAAATTATGCCATACACCATGCATAGCTCAGAGTCCTCCTCAGGTACATTGGTATCTTTCTTTTCTGTCTTTCTATCTATCTATAACTTATTTACACAATAATAGAAATAAAATAGAGATTAAAATTAGCCTAATATATTACAGTTTTTGTCAAGGTACAAAATAAAGCTGAATTATATAATTAAAATTCGTATTTGAGTATTAACATAATCTCTAAAGAGATGTCATAAAACTACATAAAAATGACCAACCTCTTCATACTAAAATTTCACCTTTGTTTTTCATTGAATTATATATTTTAGACAGTTTTTTTTCCAATATCTCTTACTGATCTTCATTTATTCTGAAAGTAAAATAATTATGAACCATAATTTATTTAACCAATACATACTTACTAGATGGTTTTACTGTATCAAATTATTTATATTTTTTTGCATTAAAGTAGTATTCTTGGCTATATAATTGCATTTATATAGTATCATTTTAATTAATTATTCAGCTGAAGTATAGCTTCCCCAGTGGCACTAGTGGTAAAGAACCCACCTGCCAGTGCAGGAGATGTAAGAGATGCAGGTTCAGTCCCTGGGTCAGGGTGATCCCCTGGAGGAGGGCATGGCAACCCACTCCAGGATTCTTGCCTGGAGAATCCCATGGACAGAGGAGCCTGGCGGGCTATAGTCCATAGTGTCAGACACGACTGAGGCAACCTAACAAGTACACTAGGTTTGTCATAGCATGCATAGTTGATTTACAATGTGGTGTTAGTTTCATGTGTATAGTACAGCAATTCAGTGTGTGTGTACACACACACACATTTAAATAAATATATATGTATATATATATGGAATATATACTAAAGAATGTGCTAACCATTGGACAATTACACTCATCCCCCATGCTAGTAAGACCATGCTTAAAATCTTGCATGTTAGGCTTCAGCACTATGCAATCCAAGAACTTCCAGATGCCCCAGCTAGATTTAGAAAAGTAAGAGGAACCAGAGATCAAAATGCCAACATTCACTGGATCATAGAGAAAGTTAGGGAATTCCAGAGAAACATCTGTTTCATTGGCTACTGCGGGGAGCTGCCCGTGAGAACGGGGTCCTTTGTCCAAAGGACACAGCTCTGAGAGCTGCCTCAGTCCTTGAGGGTTTGCTTGCAAACATAGCTCTCTGTCCCGCCACCCCAGAGATTAGGCGCTTATTTACTGCAGACACCTGGAGTTCTGTGCAAACTTCTCACGCACAGAGAAATCGTGTAAGAAATAATAACAGGGAGCCATTCCCATGCTCTCAAGATTTCTTGTGACTGTTTGTAAGATGTATAGGTCAACCAAGAAAAAGTTAACTGTCTTGTCTTTCTCACGCTTTTCTGTATAAATATAAGATGCTGAATAAAGTTGGTGTCAGACTGCGTGCCTTCGTGGAGATGTGTCTGAACCTCTCGACCCCATCTTTGTTGTAGTTCTTGCTTTAGTTTCTTTCTCGGCCCCGCCGTGCACGTTCTCGGGACCTGATCGACTTTGCCGGCTGGCACCGGCAGGCTACGCCAAAGCCTTTGACTGTGTGGACCATAATAAACTGTGGGAAGCTCTTAAAGAGATGGGAATAATAACAGACCATCTTACCTGTCTCCTGAGAAACCTGTATGTGGGTCAAGAAGCAACAGTTAGAGCCCTGTAGGGAACAACTGGTTGATTCAAGATTGAGAAAGGAGTACAAGAGGGCTGTCTGATGCCACCCTGTTTGCTTAATCTACACACTGACAAAATGAGAAATGCCCGGGCTGGTATACAGTAGGTTTTTGTATCTATTTTATATACAGCAGTACCTTAAAGCAGCATTAATAATGAGTATCTACACAAAAAAATCAGTAAAAGTTAACAAGTACAAACTAATTTGATTATACATTAAGTAAATTTAATGTGATTATTTTATCAAAAGGTTAGGTACATTTTTTAGTTTTGGTAAATATTGACCTCAATAAACTTTACACATCATTTTACATTATGTATGAGTCCCTGGCTGCCCACACCATTGGTAGAAATATTAGTCACCAAAATTGACTTAATTTGAATAGGAACATTTCTGAATACATTGTCATTTGCCTCTTTCCCAAGAAACTTTGATATGACTTCAGATATGTGTTACTAAATAGACACTATATTTATATTTATTAAGAAATGATAACAGGAAAAATAATAGAAGAAAAAAGGAATCCAGTTGACAACCATGCAGACAATGTATTGCACAAATATCAAAAGCCACCTAAGATCATAGCCGGATAATTTCATTGAGAGATAAAGTTTGCAGAGCAAGTTTTGTTGGTTTCATCAGTATGAAGCTCAAAGGAGATAAACTCTAATTTTGAGAGCACAGATATTGTGAGGTCAAATGCTGGAATGGCTACCATTTATATCACAGCACCCGACAAGCAAAGGATAAGGGTATCTGCCTCTCAATGACAGTCCAGCCTTTCTTTTTTTATTTCTTTAATATTCCTCCATCTTCCACACACATCTGTCTTTTATACCTCATCTCTATTTTTCTACTTGTTTTTATTTCAAAGTGATTTTATCTTACTTTTATAGTATTCCCCACAAAATAAAACCTTTCTATATGCTCATGCACACAAAATAGATTATTGGAAGAGTAGCCCCATGGCAGTTCAACTAATTCTACCAATCTATTCCTTAAAGGAAAATGATAACAAATAATAGTTGTCTTTTGCTCACTACTGCCACAGAATAGCACTTTTTGGTGAGGGTGAATTATATATTCAATACACACTTAATTTGACAAGATCAGAACTAAATTGCTTTCCTGAATACTTCTGATTGCAGCATATTGTGCTAAACTGTTATGTCTAACTGCGTAATCAAATACTCCATGACCATCCTTTCTCTAAAGCATGCCAATGCCATACAAAAAAGAAGGGATAAAAAATATGCAGTGACAAATGCAAGCACTTTACTTAGGAAACACATGTGATGTTACACAAGCCTTTTCTTTAAAATCTGATCAAATAAAGCTTTAAATACAGAGCTGGGCAGACAAAGCAGTGCATTTACATTAGCACAACATTACAAGACACAGCAAAAACAGCTAACGAAGTCATCAAAAAACCTGGCAACTTATGCAACGTGTGTGCAGCCAGATAGGTAAAGTGCAATTTTCTGACAACAGATCTAATGGAGTAATATTACAGGCATCCACGGCATATTCTAGTGTGTCAATTCTCTAGAATTAAACCAAGACTTCTTTCAAATGAGAATAGTAGGTACTTCTGTATTCACTAAGTGAGTCTAAGACTACAGTATTTTGGTTTAAGCACATGTTCTGAGTCCTTTTATCTCATCACTTGCTCCCATGAATTAATTTAGTTCAGGCAAATGGTACAGAATAAATGAAAGCCCTCCAAGTTAAGTTCAGTACATGGTAGTGTCCTCATGAATTGTCAAATATGTTAAGAAAAGCAACCATTAGAGATTTCCAAAGACACTAAAATCAAGAGTGTATAATTATACTGGCTGCTTATGATTTACTCTATACTAAATTTATGTCCTTGTATTTTTAAATGATATATCAAAATCATGACCTTTGTAGGGCAAATCACTTGGAGGATGAAAAGTCTTTATAAAAGCTATGTGGAAAGCATCATGATTTTTTTCCAAAGTTCCCCATATTTTAAAAAAAGAAATTTCCCATTATTTCTAGAACCATATAAAATTATTTTCTGATCATATGAACAAGAAATCATGAAAACTTTGAGTGTACCACTGTGTTGTGAAAAGAAAGAGGTTTCAGCAGTAAAGAAAACTTATTTCTATTATATCCTGTAGAATAATTTTCTCTATGACTAACTCACTGAAAGTTGCTCAGTCTTGTCTGACTCTTTATAACTGGCCACAATACTGGAATGGTGAGTCTTTCCCTTCTCCAGGGGATCTTCCCAACCCAAGGATCAAACCCAGGTCTCCCACATTACAGGCAGATTCATTACCAGCTGATCCACCAGGGTAGCCCAAGAATACTGGAGTGGCTAGTCTAATCTTTCTCCAGTGGATCTTCCCAACCCAGGAATTGAACTGGAGTCTCCTGCATTGCAGGTGGATTCTTTACCAACTGAACTATCGGGGAAGCAAATTTTCTCTCTGACTATGTGAAAATCACCCCACATTGCTAGTTCTCAGTTGTATTCACCTTAATACCAGCTAGTTTGTAGGTTCTTCTATCTCTATGATAATTTAATTTCCTATATAAATCTATGGTTGTAAACATTTTAATAAGCATCACATATGGGGGGAGGGTGTTCAAATTATAGCAAACACCACACTCAGGATAAATTTAATGAAAATCTTTAAAAGTATTTAATGTTTGATATTTTCCTAAAAATCTAATTTATTAAATAATCTACCTTTAATAACCTAAACTGTCAAAAAACAAAGCTGAAGTTGACCTCTATTTACATATACTTACATGTAATTTTTCATGCAGGAATGATCATAAACACAAGATTTAAACAGATACAGATTTAATAAAAATGTAGGTTCAAGAAATAAAAGAAACTGTCCAGGCCTTAAGTAAATTACAGTAGTAACAAACAAGCAGACAAGCAAAATCTTCTCAATTTTTAGGCTATTAAGATTAATATCTTGGCAGACAAAGATGGAAAAGCCCTATACAGTCAGCAAAAGCAAGACTGGGAGCTGACTGTGGCTCAGATCATGAACTCCTTATTGCCAAATTCAGACTTAAATTGAAGAAAGTAGGGAAGACCACTGACCATTCAGGTATGACCTAAATCAAATCCCTTACAATTATACAGTGGAGTGAGAAATAGATTCAAGGGATTAGATCTGATAGACGGAGTGCTTGAAGAACTTTGGATGGAGGTTCATGAAATTGTATAGGAGGCAGGGATCAAGACCATCCCCCAAAAAAGAAGTGCAAAAAAGCAAAATGGTTGTCTGAGGAGGCCTTACATATAAGTGTGAAAAGAAGAGAGACAGAAGGCAAAGGAGAAAAGGAAAGATATACCCATTTGAATGTAGAGTTCCAAAGAATACCAAGGGGAGATAAGAAAGCCTTCCTCAGTGATCAATGCAAAGAAATAGAGGGGAAAAATAGAATGGGAAAGACTATAGATTGCTTTAAGAAAATTCAAGATACCAAGGGAACATTTCATGCAAAGATGGACACAATAAAGGACAGAAATGGTATGGACCTAACAGAAACAGAAGATATTAAGAAGAGATGGCAAGAATACACAGAAGAACTGTACAAAAAAGATCTTAATGATCCAGATAATCATGATGGTGTGTTCACTAATCTAGAGCCAGACATCCTGGAATGTGAAGTCAAGTGGGCCTTAGGAAGCATCATTACAAACGAAGCTAGTGGCGGTGATGAAATTCCACTTGAACTACTTCAAATCCTAAAAGATGATGCTGTGAAAGTGCTGCACTCAATATGCCAGAAAATCTGGAAAATTCAGCAGTAGCCACAGCACTGGAAAAGGTCAGTTTTCATTCCAATCCCAAAGAAAGGCAATGCCAAAGAATGTTCAAACTACCTCACAATTGCACTCATCTCATATGCTAGCAAAGTAATGCTGAAAATTCTCCAAGCCAGGCTTCAACACTACATGAACTATGAATTTCCAGATGATCAAGCTAGATTTAGAAAAGGCAGAGGAACCAGAGATCAAATTGCCAACATCTGTTGGATCATCAGAAAAGTGAGAGAGTTCCAGAAAAAACATCGTCTTCTGCTTTATTGATTATGCCAAAGCCTTTCACTGGGGGATCACAAAAAACTGAAAGATTCTTAAAGAGATGGGAATACCAGAACACCTGATCTGCCTCTTGAGAGATCTGTATGCAGGTCGGGAAGCAGCAGTTAGAACTGGACATGGAACAACAGACTGGTTCCAAATCAGGAAAGGAGTACATCAAGGCTGTATATTGTCACCCTATTTATTTAACCTATATGCAAGTACATCATGAGAAATGCTGGGCTGGATGAAGCACAAGCTGGAATCAAGATTGCCGAGAGAAGTATCAATAACCTCAGATTTGCAGATGACACCACCCTTATGGCAGAAAGCAAAGAACTACAGAGCCTCTTATTGAAATTGAAAGAGGAGAGTGAAAAAGTTGGCTTAAAGCTCAACATTCAGAAAACTAAGATCATAGCATCTGGTCCCATCACTTCATGGCAAATAGATGGGGAAACAATAGAAAGAGTGACAGATTTTATTTTGGGGGAGGGGGGGGGACTCCAAAATCACTGCAGATGGTGACTGCAGCCATGAAATTAAAAGACGTTTGCTCCTTCAAAGAAAAGTTATGACCAATCTAGATGGCGTATTAAATAGCAGAGACACTACTTTTCCAACAAAAGTCCATCTAGTCAAAGTTATGATTTTTCCAGTAGTCATGTATGGATGTGAGAGTTGGACGTGAAGAAAGCTGAGTGCTGAAGAATTGATGCTTTTGAACTGTGGTATTGGAGAAGACTCTTGAGAGTCCCTTGGACTGCAAGGAGATCCAACCAGTCCATTCTAAAGGAAATCAATCCTGAATATTCATTGGAAGGATGGATGCTGAAGCTGAAACTCCAATACTTTGGCTACCTGATGCAAAGAACTGACTCTTTGAAACCACCCTGAAGCTGGGAAAGACTGATGGTGGGAGGACAAGGGGACAACAGAGGATGAGATCTTTGGATGGCATCACTGTCTCAATTGACATGAGTTTGCATAAACTCTGAGGGTTGGTGATGAACAGGGAGGCCTGGCATGCTGCAGTCCATGATGTCGCAAAGAGTGGGACATGATTGAGCGACTGAACTGAACTGATTAAGATTAAATTAATGAATATCTTATCAAGATCAAGGGCTATAGAAATGTACATTTTATTGGCACAAAAGAAAAATAAAATAATTGAATAATTTAAAAATATGTAGATATAAATCTAATAAAGCATGTACAAATCCATAGGAGGAAAGCTCTGATTTAAAAAAAGCCAAGAAAATCTAAATAATTTGAGAGATAGTCCATGTTCATGGATAAGAAGGCTCAGCATTATTATGTTGCCAATTCTTTCCATGTTGAATTATGGAATCAAAAAAATTCCAAATCAAGATTCCAGAAAGTTATTTTGTGGATATTGACAAACTTATTCTAAGATATATATAGAAATGCAAATGATTCAACAATGTTAAAGAAAAAGAACAATATCTGAGGACATACTTCTCAGTCTCAAAACTTACTGCATGGTATTGGGAAAAGAATAATCAAGACCGTTTGAAATTGGCAAAAGAGTAGACAAATAAATCAATGAGATGAGAGGCCAGAAATATACCTACACACATATAGTCAACTGATCTTTGTCAAAGGAGAAAAAGCAATTCAATGAGGAAACAACAGTCTTTTCAACAAAGTATCGTAGAGCAACTGGACATCCACATAACAACAACAAATCTAGACACAGACCTTACATCTTTCCCAAAATCTAACTCAAAATGGGTTAGTAAAACTATAAAACTTTCAGAAGATAAGCTATGAAATCTAGGTAGCTTCAAGTTAGGTGATGATTTTTTGGATACATAATGGTGACTCATGAAAGAAAAATGTTAAGTTGAACTTTATTAAAATAAAAACTTTTGGACTTCACTGGTGGTGTAGTGGTTAGGCGTCTGTCTGCCAGTGCAGAGGATATGGGTTTAATCCCTGGTCTGGGAAGATTCCACGTGCCATGGGGCAAATAAGCCCATGAGCTCCAATTACTAAGCCTGCAATCTGGAGCCCGCAAGTCACAATTACGGAGCTCATGCACAACATTTACTAAAGCCTGTGTGCTCTAGGGAACCTGTACTTGACAAGAGAAGTCACCACAACGAGAAGCCTGCACATGGCAACCAGAGAGTAGACCCCACTTACTGTAACTTGTTAAAGCCCACCTGCAGCGGCAAAGACCCAGAACAGCCAAAAATAAATGAATAAATAATAATTTTTTTAAAAATAAATAAACAAAAACTTTTATTCTGCAAGTTATACTACCAAAAGAATGAAAGACAAATCACAGACTAGAGAAAAAAAAATTGCAAAATACATTTCTGATCAAAACTAAAACAATAAGAACATCAAATGCTAGCCAGGTTGTACAGCAACACGAACTATCACCCAGTACTGACGGGGATGCATAATGGTATGGCCACTTCAGAAGACAGTTTGGCAATTTCTTATAGAATTAAACATAGCCTTACCATACAAGCAACCGTTATCCTAGGTAAATAAAATATCACTCAGAGATAGAATGGAGAAGGCAATGGCAACCCTCTCCAGTACTCTTGCCTGGAAAAACCCATGGTCAGAGGAGCCTGGTGGGCTGCAGTCCATGGGCTTGCTAAGAATTAGACAGGACTCAGCGGCTTCACTTTCACTTTTCACTTTCATGCATTGGAGAAGGAAATGACAACCCACTCCAATGTTCTTGCCTGGAGAATCCCAGGGATGAGGGTGCCTGGTAGGCTACCGTCTATGGGACACAGAGTCGGACACGACTGAAGCGACTTAGCAGCAGCAGAGATAAAAAGAAAAACTGCTATGAAGATATAAAAAGACACAGAAATTAATGGTGTATTGCTAAGTGAAAGAGGAAAGTTTAAAAACATTATGTTACAGTATGATTTCAACTATATGGCATTCTGAGAAAGGCAATACTATAGAGACAGTAGAAAGACAAGTGGTTGCCAGGGGTTGAGGAAAAGGAGGAAGGGATGAAGCAAGATGATTCATAGGGCAGTAAAACTATTCCATAACACTATAATGGTGGAGACATGGCAGTATGGATTTGTCAAAAGTCAAAGAAATAAAGAGTGAACATACAAACTAGGCATGAGTACTAAGTCGCTTCAGTCATGTCTGACACTCTGCGAACCCTTGGACTATAGCCTACCAGGCTCCTCCGTCCATGGGATTCTCCAGGCAAGAATACTGGAGTGAGTAGCCATTCCCTCCTCCAGAGGATGTAACCAACCCAGGGATTGAACCAGCATCTCTTACATCTCCAGCATTGGAAGGTAGGTTCTTTACCACTGTCCACCTGGGAAACCATCAAATAAACTTTGAGCTTTAGTTAATAATAATGTTAATGTACCAATATTGCTTCATCAACTGTAATAAATGTATCACACTAAAGCAAAATGTTAAATAGCAGGGGAACTTCATGTGGGAAAGAGAGTGAGATTTATGGGAACTTTCTGCTCAGTTGTTCTATAAACCTGATACTTCTCTAGAAAATAAAGCCCATTTAAAAAGATGTACATTGTATTAATTTTTGGAGAAAAAATAGCTCAAAGCATGACCTACAAAATAAGGTCTATGGGTCTAGTTTAAAAAACAAAACAAAACACTAAAACAAGAAAATCAGAAAAACTCTAGAAACATTTACCAGATTATTGGCAAGATGTATAACTCAGGCTTTTCCATTTAGAGTCTTTTCTGTGTTAATATAAAGATGACTGCAACAGGAAGGAGGGGATTTATGCTCAGAGAACAAAGCCCTGTGAGTTCATCACCTTCGTGTATATCTTCTAACAGTCGAAGAAACTAAATATGCCATGGATTATTCAGATCAACACTTTGAAAATCAATGTACTCCCAAAGCTTATGTCCCTCTTCTGAGTTTCCCCAGGGTTTGTACCAAAAGTAACATTTGATCTCTTGAATAAACAGATAGTCTTTGTTTGTGACTTTAGATCAAAGCTAGACACAGATGGGGAATCTCATGGGAAAGGAAGTGGAAAGGATTGTGGCTTATACTAAGCTAGCTCTATATTTTCTGACTTTCTGAGTGTCTATAAAAATCTAGTAAATCACCTGGTTATCGACATCACTGTGCAAAAATACTTTAGATATTTCTCACTGCATTTGGTCTTGGGAAAAAAGGCAACTTTTATATTTTATGTTTTCATTTTAAAAAAATCTCTCTTGCTATTCCCAGTAAGCGTAATCCTTAAGTTGTCACATCACTTTGCCTATAGGAAGGTTATGTTGGTTATATTTATGGTGATTAAAAGTACTTGGTAATGTCTCCAAGAGTGTGTCATTGATTTGCTAATGATGATTCTAAGTCTGTCTTTATCCAAAATTGGTAAAGACAACCTATTCTGTATATGTGCACCTACACGTGAATGTCAGTGGGTGTATATTTCTAACGTTGATTACAGTCCAGCTAGTTTAACACTTGTTTGCCATCACCAAACATAACACAAAATAAGAGGCATTTCCTAAAACACACACAGTACACTCAGGTAACTACAAGAAAAAATACACATAAATAAGACACTGTGTGCTTCCTTGAGAAGAGTATTGCTATGGGAAAACATGGTTTGTACTCTTGAAAGAACACTGACAAAATAAACTTTTGGAATACAAATCCTTCCGAGGATGGGGACTGCCTGAAGGTAAGATTCTTATAGCATGGTGAGAGTAGAAGATTATTCTTAAACCCCAGAGCTAGTTATTGGTTCTATTTGGTGTCTAGGTCACCTGCCCTGTAGTTCGCTGCTCTTTCTAGTAAATTTTGCTGCTTTTGTTCCTGGCTTCTCACCTACCAAATCATATTTGACAAGTACCACTTAAGGTTACCACTGCAGATCACTAGAGTTCCTTTCCCCAGCAGCTCAAACCAAAGGGAAAAGAGGATAAAGAAAGTAGAGAAAAAATAAATCCTTGGGTTCAAAGGAAAGTGCAGAAGGCCATGCCTTTCCCAGGGCTATCATGAATGTGCACAGCTCTAAAAAAAATAAGCAGTCTGCACTGTTACTAGTTTCTACTGGTTTTCTACTAAAACTGTGTGCATTGACTTTGTCTTCTTACCGTCTTTAAAAAATTTTGGATTACCAATGTCTTTAAGCACTTCAGTGGCAGCTGGAGAAACAATTTGGAGTATGTGTTCTTTGCTTCTATATAGGAAAGTAAAGAATCTTGAGTCAGTAAAGACCTGCTGTGCCTGAACTTGTTGCCTCTAACAAGTCTTTTACTTTCTTTTCCCATTCAATTTAATGTTATTTTCACACCTGCCTTGATTTCTTCTGCAGCCTTTTATCCAAGTAAAAGGTTTGTCAACTCTGTCTCCTTTTTACATCGCCCTTAATTCATACAAAGATAAGTAATTCTTTTAAAATGAAGAGGTTCATACTTTTAGGCTTCCAGTCTTTTATTTTTGTTTAAATTCTTATACAAGTCAATCCACATCACTCTGTACATGAAATGGAGGTATGATAAACTCATGGTTATTAAATTGTTACTGAAAGTAAATCAGGAATAATAATGTTTATTAGTTATCTGATAATGCACGTAAATGACTTTGAACAGACAGCATCTAATATATAACAAATACAAAGTAAGTACAACTATTACTGTTTTTGTTATTGTTGTTCCTATCATTAAGCAGGCCATTAACTATTTGCTCCTCCAAATTCATTTGCTGCCCTTCTCTGCCCTGTTTTATGCCCCGGAGGTTGCTCTCTGTGAAATGTCTCCTCAGAGCATCTTGGTCTTTGGCTTCCTGTTCCTGCTACCCATGGAAATCACCACATAATACCAGAGGGCAGGAGGAGAGGTCTGAGATATTTATCACCTGCATATCTCAGTTGCCTCCAGGAAGCAGTTGATAACAGTTATCTTGAGTCACAGCTCCTACAGATGGCTCATCATCTATGGCTACAACTCTCACTCAGCTCACATAACACCTTTCTAAGTCCAAGGTCAATATTGCTTACATTGCTACTGTTCTCTTTATTTCTCTTGTATTATAAGATCCATTTGTGCTGTTTTAGCATCTATAAATAATCCCTCATTAAGCTTTCTTCAATCAAGTCTTTTCAGTATAGTCTGCTCCCAGCTAAGTCAAATCCAACAATAATACAAATTACTACCTCCACCATCACACCATTACCACCACTAGCATAAACTGCTACTGCTGCTAAGTCACTTCAGTCGTGTCCGACTCTGTGCGACCCCATGGACTGCAGCCTACCAGGCTTCTCCGTCCATGGGATTCTCCAGGCAAGAACACTGGAGTGGGTTGCCATCTAGTGATACTATAAAAGCTACTAATATGATTACTATTACAATTGCTAGTATTACTACTATTACTATTACTTCTGCTTCTATTACCATTACTGGAAGTAGAATAACACTAAAAGTAATACTAATATCACTGTGCTATGATGAGAATAAAGTGAAAGGAGAAACAATACTTATTTCCTTCTACGAATGAAATTGTTTCAGTGCCATACCTTTCAAATTTTAGGTATCCTTCTCTTCTTTTATTTTCCTAAAGACCAAAGACTATGGTAAGTAGTTTTATCATCTATCTCCTTTTAAGTTAACATCTAAACTTGTAAGCTATCATCTAAATTTCTATCCCAATAGTTAAAGCTCATTCCATGGAATAATTTTTACTATTTGTCTAAATGAGAAAAAAGAAAACAGCTGGCACATTAGATTCACACTCTTATTTACCTGGCAAACCAGCCAGATAAGTTAGGTGATTCATCTGTAGATAGGAAATCATCATAGGAAAGAAAATAGCAAAGACATGATGCATGCTCAATAGCAGCAGAGTGTGACAAGTGTGACTGACATCACACTCATCACATATTCTTTTGATGAATTTAGTGTGATTTCGGGCTTCCCTGGGAACTCAGCTGGTAAAGAATCTGCCTGCAATGCAGGAGATGTGGGTTCAATCCCTGGGTGGGGAAGATCCCCTGGAGAAGGGTATAGCAACCCCCTGCAGTGTTCTTGCCTGGAGAATCCCCATGGACTGAGGAGCCTGGAGGGCTGCAGTCCATGAATGCACAGAGTTGGACACAAGTAAGCAACTAAGCACAGCACAGCACAGTGTGATTTCATCAGGACCTGCCTTATTATTGTGAAAATAAGAACAACTGAACAATGGGATCAAACACCTCCAAAATAGATATCATGAGAAGAGTCAGCACCTGTGTAAATGGTCACTGTCTCAGGTCCTGCCTATTTTTGCCAAGAATCACATAGATGACTAAGTGCTAATAAGTATCATTAGCTGGAATAATGCTATAGAAGTTTGATCTCTTGAGAAACTGGCTGACGTTTTATTACACAGTGAACATTCAATTTATTTTTTTTAATTTTATTCTTCAAAAGTATGAATACTTTGTACTGTTTTCATAGATTCTTTCTTCATTGAAGTAGAGTTGGACTGCAAGGAGATCCAACCAGTCCATTCTAAAGGAGATCAGTCCTGGGTGTTCTTTGGAAGGAATGATGCTAAAGCAAAAACTCCAGTACTTTGGCCACCTCATGCGAAGAGTTGACTCATTGGAAAAGACTCTGATGCTGGGAGGGATTGGGGGCTGGAGGAGAAGGGGACAGCAGAGGATGAGATGGCTGGATGCCATCACTGACTGTGAGTTTGAGTGAACTCCGGGAGTTGGTGATGGACAGGGAGGCCTGGCGTGCTACAATTCATGCAGTCACAGAGTCAGACACGACTGAGCTATTAAACTAACTAAATAACTAGAGTTGGTTTACAATGTTCTGTTAGTTTCTGGTGCAGAGCAAAGTGATTCAGTTTATGTATATGTCTATAAAATATAGTTATGCACATATTATTTTTCAGAGTCTTTTCCATTATTTTTATGACAAGATATTGGATATACTTCCTCATATTATACTGTAGGACCTTGTTGTTTATTTTACATATTGTAGTGTGCACCTGTTAATCTCAAACTCCTAATTTATCCCTCTCCACCCCCCCCCATTTCCCCTTTGGTAACCATTAAGTTTTTTCCTGTGTCTGTGCATTTGTTTCTATTTTGTATGTAAGTTAATTAGCATCATTTTTTAGATTCCCCATATAAGTGATATCATATGATGTTTGTCTTTCTCTAACTGACTTCACTTAGTATGATAACCTCTAGGTCCATCCATGTTGCTGCAAATGGCATTGTTTCATTATTTTTATAGCCAATCAATTAAGATTCTGTTGATTGCTTAAGGTTGCTTCCATGTCTTGGCTATAGTATATAGTGCTGCTATGAATCTAGGGTGCATGTATGTTTTTGAATTATAGTTTTGTCTAGATATATGCCCTGGAGTGGGATTGCTGGATCATATGGCAATTCTCCTTTTAGTTTTTTTAAGGAACTCCTATACTGTTTTCCATAGTGACTGCACCAATCTACATTCCCCCAACAGTGCAGAAGGGTTCCCTTTCTACATACCCTCTTTAGCATCTGTTCATACAGGTGTGAGGTGATACCTCATTGCAATTTCAATTTGTATTTCTCTGAGTCTTAGAGATGTCGAGCATCTTTTCATGTGCCTATTGGCCATGTGTATGTCTTCCTTGGAGAAACGTTTGTTTAGGTCTTCTGCCCATTTTTGTTTGGATTGTTGTTTTTATATTGAGCTATATGAGCTTTTGCAGCCATGAAATTAAAAGACACTTACTCCTTGGAAGGAAAGTGATGACCAACCTAGATAGCATATTCAAAAGCAGAGACATTACTTTGCCAACAAAGGTCCACCTAGTCAAGGCTATGGTTTCTCCAGTGGTCATGTATGGATGTGAGAGTTGGACTGTGAAGAAAGCTGAGCACTGAAGAAGTGATGCTTTTGAACTGTGGTGCTGGAGAAGACTCTTGAGAATCCCTTGGATTGCAAGGAGATCCAAGCTGTCCATTCTAAAGGAGATTAGTCCTGGGTGTTCTTTGGAAGGAATGATGCTAAAGCTGAAACTCCACTACTTTGGCCACCTCATGCGAAGAGTTGACCTATTGGAAAAGACTCTGATGCTGTGAGGGATTGGGGGCAGGAGGAGAAGGGGATGACGGAAGATGAGATGGCTGGATGGCATCACCGACTCGATGGATGTGAGTTTGAGTGAATTCCGGGAGTTGGTGATGGACAGGGAGGCCTGGCGTGCTGTGATTCATGGAGTCACAAAGAGTTGGACACGACTAAGCGACCGAACTGAACTGATATGAGCTTTTTGTATATTTTGGAAATTTAGCCTTTGCCAGTTGCATCATGTTCAATTTTAGTTGTTTCAAAAAAATTCCATTTGATAAATGTCCAATTTATAAATAAATACAGTTTTTATTTATATATCTTGAGCTAGTGATATAATATCTTATTAACTCCATTGTCATTTATGCTTTTTTTTTTATTGAGTGCCAGTTCTCTATAGTTTCAGGAGTTATTCCTCAACACTAAACTGTCTCATGTTCAAACTCATAATCTCCAATAGCCTGATGAGAATCAGCATTAAATTCACAAATTCACAAGCCTAATATTAAAAGTCCTTTCAGTACCATAGACTTGGTTTTTGTCCTCTAAAACCAAGACAGTGATAGATGCAGAAAAAAAAAAAAAAAAATCACAGGAAGCAGTGTTTCAATTGCTATGCCTGCCTCATTCCATTTGCCAAGTGTTTTATTTTGCTATATGTGCTTCTTTTCACATGGTCTTGATTGTGTTACCACATAAATGACTGTATCAAAATGATTCTTGCCTTTGAAACTTGTTAGTTTGAAGCAACTGTCAAAAGCTCCTTTCTCAGAAATTATGAGTTTCATCTTAAACCTTATCCTGCACAATTTTTGACAAAGTGTGTATTTCCTTGCTTTTCATTTATGGGTTTGGGTATTCTACTTTCTCATTAATTAATTTACCTGCCCCCCATTTTCTCACATAAATTCCCTCAAGATGCCACTATAAATCCTCTTACCTCAAATAAAGAAGCGATACTGTATTCAAGCAAACAAATATTTGTTTAGAATTCCCCCTTTTTAAATTTGAGGCTACATCCTTTTTTCCTATCATCTTTCTCTCTCTTAGCATCTTAGATCTTCCTTTTCTGAGCCTGTGATAAAATGACAGTAGAAACTAGTCATAATCCCTGCCCTCAAGCAATTTATGGCTTAATGAGGGATAACCATTGATCACATAATCTCACAAATACATGCAAAACCATAAATATAGGAAGTATAATGATAAAATATGTACTTTATAAGAGCATGTAACAAGGTAAGCTGACCTGATTTTAGTGTCCAAGTTACACAATTGCTGACACCAGAGAAAGTTCTATGAATAAGGAAGATTTGATTCTCTTTTGTTGAGATCATTGGACATTCTCAATGACATAGAAATGTGATCGGATATGCCATTTTTAAATATGACTTGGGTTTCCATTCAGAGAAGTCATCCAAGATAGGGCAGCACGGAAGCAGGAGAACATTAAAGTGGCCATTCTCAGATGCCAGATGTCCCACGTATCTATTACATATCAAACTATATCAAAACTTCGAGGAGTAAAACTACAACCATTTCATTAAGCTCACAAACTCTGTGGGTCAGGAACAGGGCACAGGGAATAAAGCTGAGGGTGACTTCCTGAGTTGAGGTGCTGAAATCCTCTGGATGCTTCTTCATCAACACCTTGTATGGGGTTACCTTAGGGCTGGGCACAGCTGAGATGTTGAACTGAACTACATATGGACTTTCTGTGTGGGTTTGCCTTCCGTATAGGATGGCAGATTCATGTTAGTTGGACTTCTTACATGGTAACTTAGGGCCCCAGGTATGCCTGTTCCAAGAAAACAAGAATGAAGCCGTAGGGTTCTTTATGACATGCTCTTGGAAGTAAAGTGGCTTCACTTCTGTCCTACTCCATATGTGAAATTCAGGGTGAAAGGGCAAAAATTCACATCTCTTAATGGAATGAGTGTAAAACAATCTGAAGCCCTGTCTTAAAACTTCCACAATTGTCAAATGTAATATTAATTGAATTACAGGAGTTAGCATGATAAGAACAGGGTATATTTGGTGATACTGGAAGAACTTTATGATGTAATGATGTCCTCTATTTCTTCTTCTTGTAGGATTTTTGTTTATTTAGATTTTCTTTTTAAAATGATCTTCCTACAAATTTAGAATTGCATTACTCTTTTCAAAGAATCAATGCTTTTATTTGTTTTTCTTTGATTATAAATCTGTTTTCTATTCCGGTAGTTATCTTTATTATTTCCTTGCTTATAATTTGCAGTTCATTTCCTCCCTCATTAAAACAGATGCTTAGAACTGTGATTTTGACCTTTCTTCATATATAAAATATGTTTTCAGCTCTACATTCCTCCTTCACCCCTGTTTCAATGATATCCTTCGTTTTGATTTGTAATATATTGTTTTCTATTTATGTAAAAAGCATTATCAACTTCCATTGTGACTTTTTCTTTGACCAATAATGTTACAAATTTATTGTTTAAATTCTAAATATATATGATTTCTGTGCTCCTTTTTCCTTTATTAGTCTCTAACTTAATTTTACTGTGGTCAGAGAATATACTTTATACTCTGTATTTTATCAGTACTTTGAAATTCATTGACACTTGCTTGACAGCCCATCATATGGATAAATTTTGTCAGTATATCATGGGCATTCAAAAAGAATGTGTACTCTGCAACTGTTGAGTCTAATTCTTATTTATGTGACAATTAAATACTGTTTTTATTATATTTTTCAAATTATTTATATATTTACAAATTTTATGCTATTCTATCAGAAAAACTAATTAAAATATCTTACTGATTTGAGATTTATTTCTCATTTTGCTTTGGAGATATCTGCTACATGTAAATTATTGTATATTTCTGGCAAATTAGCCTTTATATTATCTTAGAATATCTTTCTTTAAAGTAATGATTATTACCTTAGTTTACTTTGCCTGGTATTTTAGTATAACTGAAATTTTATTTTGCTAGTGTTTTCATGGCATCTTTCTTATTCTCATTCATTGTCAACTTTTACATATTCTTATATTTCATATGAATATTATAAATACCATAGATTCAATTTTTAAATTCAATTTTTAAAAATTTCCATTTTAAACTGTATTATTTATTCTACTATTTACTGATAATTGGAATTAGGCTAAACCTACCATTTGCTTTATTTTATTTCACTCCTATTTTTTTTTTCATTTTCTTCTCATTTAAAGAAATTTTATTTAGGATTCATTAAGTGTTTTAATTTCATTTTCCATTAGATTTTTAGCTGTTCATTCTGTTAGTATATATTTATCACTTCTTCGATAATGAAGGATCTTAAGAAACTATAATTCTAGTTACTTTTTATTCCATATATTTAATATGTCATAACATGTTATTGCCTCAATTTATGCAGGTGGTAATATATTTAGATCTACATACCTGCTTATCATTCTTTCATCTTGCACCTCTTCTATCAAATATTATGTTATTTTGCAACTACTCCCAAAATAAATATATCCTATAGGTGTAGAATTCTAATTTGGTAGCTTTTTCTTTGAAGTACTTTGCAATATAATTCCTTTTCTGGCTTGTATATACTTTTATTAATAAATTAGCTGATTATTTTAGGTTTAATCTTTTGAAAATAATATGTTTGTTTTCTTTGGCTTCTTCCATAATTTTCTTTGCCCTATGGTTTATAGGAGACTTGTTGTAATACACCTGGATCTCTTGTACTTTTTCTGTGTCTTTTTTTTTTCTTTTCCTGACTGGGGTTCTAAACAATTAAGAAAAACTCCCAGCTATTATGTTTTTATGTTACTTTTAATCTATTTTCATTGTCCTTTCCTTATGCAGTCTGATTACAAACATGTTGAAACTTTCTACTTTGATTCAAAGGTCTCTTATACTTTTTAATGTTTCCCTCACATTGTCTTTCTACATTTCAGCGTATGTATTTTCCACTTCTACTTAATTAATTCCTTATCACTCAGATAGCTTTTAATTTTGATAATCATTGCTTTCATTTCTGTATGTTCCATCAGATTTTTTTATAGTACTAAATTATTTCCTTAAACTCCCAGCCATTAACTAGTTGGTAATTTAATTGTATTTATTTTAATGGCCTCCCATATCTGGATATACTGTGTATTTGTCTATTCCTACATTTGCTTTTTGGTCAGTTCTTGTCTTTTTTTCAGTATGTGTGGTATGTTTGTATTTTATGTTACATAGGTGAAAAAATTCCCAATATAGTTCCTCTTCAAAGACAACATATTCTTTTCTTCTATAAAGCAGATGGCAATGGAGAGTAAATCTTATTCTATATACAAGTTGTAATAAATTGAACTTGTCCCCAGTGTTTTCCAGGATTAGCCAATTCCTCAATAATCTTTTTCTCTTTTTTTGGCCTTTTATGGTTCTAGTTGAAAACCTGGTGTGAACATCAAGGCCCATCATTTTTAATGAAGCATAAATAATGTTTTTCATTTCCCATCTTCATGATTTTGCTGAAAGCTCAGTTCATTCTTTTCTATTTCAAGAATCCAGTTTTGAGTCATCAAGCGCCTTGATGAAAAAAGCCATACTCAATTTAGAATCACTTGCTGCACCTCCATTCTCCCTGGGATGTTGGTGTCACAATATGTACTCCCTTGGTATTTCATTTATATATATTTTTTTCATACCTGTTTTCTGCTCTTCTAGTTAATCTCAGCAGGACAGCTGGTTAGAAATATGTTTTATATCATTTCTGGAAGCAGAAATTTCTCCCTGATTTATTTTTCTTCATCGGTTTGCCCCTGGCAAAATATTAGAGATTGATACATTCGCTGGCTTGGCTCCTCTCATGATGACCCTGCCAGGCTCCTCAGTCCATGGGATTCTCCAGGCAAGAATACTGGAATGGGTTGCCATGTCTTCCTTCAGGGGATCTTCCCAACCCAGGGATTGAACTCAAGTCTCCTGCATTGCAGGCAGATTCTTTTTACTATCTGAGCCACCAGGGAAGCCCAAGAATACTGGAGTGGGTAGCCTATCCTTTATCCAGGGGAACATCCCCACCCAGGAATCAACCCAAGGTTTCCTGCGTTGCAGGCTGATTCTTTACCAGCTGAGCTACCAGGGAAGCCCTCCTACAATGACACAGGAGGACTTTCTCTGTTTGTTGTCTTTTTCTCCACTCAGTGATATACCCATAGGTTTTAGAATGGTGAGGGTCACATACAAAGCAGACAGTGCACATGCATGATAGTGGAATTCAAATAGGGAGTCAGAGTGGAAGGCATCAATTTTAGAAAACACTGAAGCTTTGTGCCCTTAAGACCCTTTATCACACAGATATACAGTCCAATAGGACTCTGCTGAAGTGGACCAGAACAAAGCTTATGCTTGAAGAAGCAAGATTTACACAAATTTACACAACTGAGGATTGTGATATTAGCATGAAATCATGTTGAGCAAAATAAATATAGATCATAGTAACACTTATGATGCATGCAGAGTTGATACCTTTCAAAAGGTAAAAATAGAAATATAAGTTCCCATAGGGTAAAAAGGCTAGCACAAATAACAAAAGTCTTTTAAAAAAAGAGTATATCATTTTACATTGTACTACTTGTATTTTTCAAATTTTAATACAAACAAATAATCGGTATATTAAAAATTTCTATAATTATCCTTAATTAACAAATGTAGTCTTATTCTTAGCTATACATTCTCCCATATCAGATAATCAAAACATTTAATTTTAAAGCTTTAACATATATATTTTCATTTTTTACTTATATAAAAAATTTAAACAAGGAAAAACTATAACAACTTGAAATCATGTTCATTTTGACAGAAATGGCATTGTCACATAGGCTCTCAGTGATCAAATGTCAGTGAGATCAAAGCACTATCCAAATCATATCCAGTGAGTCTGTCTAAAGCAGCGTCAATCAAATAATAAAGTGTAGATTTTAAAACTGTCTCATAGTGCAATATGTATTTAATTATCATGGACAGATATATTGGTAAAACATTACTACTTACTCTTCTGGAAATAGTAAGCAGTGATGCACTTAAAACATTATTCAGTAATACTTCCAGTTCAATTCAGTTTGGTCACTCAGTCGTGTCCGACTCTTTGCGATCCTATAAATCGCAGCACACCAGGCCTCCCTGTCCATCACCAACTCCCGGAATTCACTCAAACTCACATCCATCAAGTCGGTGATGCCATCCAGCCATCTCATCCTCTGTCGTCCCTTTCTCTTCCTGCCCCCAATCCCTCCCAGCATCAGAGTCTTTTCCAATGAGTCAACTCTTTGAATGAGGTGGCCAAAGTACTGGAGTTTCAGCTTTAGCATCATTCCTTCCAAAGAACACCCAGGGCTGATCTCCTTTAGAATGGACTGATTGGATCTCCTTGCAGCCCAAGGGACTCTCAAGAGTCTTCTCCAACACCATAGATGAAAAGCGTCAATTCTTCAGCACTCAGCTTTCTTCACAGTCCAATTCTCACATCCATACATGACTACTGGAAAAACCATAGCCTTGACTAGATGGACCTTTGTTGGCAAAGTATTGTCTCTGCTTTTGAATACGCTATCTAGGTTGGTCATAACTTTCCTTCCAAGGAGTAAGTGTCTTTTAATTTCATGGCTGCAATCACCATCTGCAGTGATTTTGGAGCCCAGAAAAATAAAGTCTGACTCTGTTTCTACTGTTTCCCCATCTATTTGCCAGGAAGTGATGGGCCCAGATGCCATGATCTTCGTTTTCTGAATGTTGAGCTTTAAGCCAACTTTTTCAGTCTCCTCTTTCACTTTCATCAAGAGACTTTTTAGTTCCTCTTCACTTTCTGCCATAAGGGTGGTGTCATCTGCATATGGAACAACAGACTGGATCCAAATAGGAAAAGGAGTACATCAAGGCTGTATATTGTCACCCTGCTTATTTAACTTATATGCAGAATACATCATTAAAAAAAAATGCTGGGCTGGAAGAAGCACAAGCTGGAATCAAGTAATTCAGCAATGCTTAAAATCCACTATCATGATGCTGAATGAAGCAGGTGAAAAAAATAAAACCTGTTCATTTCTGTAAAAAAAAAAAATAATTAATTAATTAATTGTTGATTTAAATTATAACTCCCAGGGGAAAATATAAAGGTAAAACACTGTATATAGGAAAATAGAATTAATTAATGTAAAAGCTGAAATAGTTGAATTAGCTCCTCCATACACCAAATTTAACAAATCAATTCAAAGGATTATATCTTTTAAAAATAGGTATAATTCTGAAATGAGTATCTAAAAATAATTTTAGAGCACACAATAAAAAATAAGGACAATAGGAAAAAATTTAAAATATCATATATATATATATATATATATACATCTACATATGTGTATATATATTTAAGCCTCTGTGAAATCAATATTTTTTGATAAGTGTGGATTTTCAACTTGTCTCAGGAAATGATTTTTTTTAAATATTGGCAAAAAAGAAAAAGCGGGATTTTATTTTTCAAATTTACTCCAAAAACAGGTACTAGACCTAGATGAATTTATGAGGTAGCACATCAACTTTGTCAATGGGCTGTGGATAGAGGGTAGAAAGTTTTCAAGAAAACTGTTACTGGGAACAGGAATAACACTGAGAAAACCCTTACATGAAATTGTAAAAAAGATGATACTTGTAGCAGAAAATTTATCAGAACTATGACCTGCAGTGACATGGAAAACAGAAAATTTACTTCAGATCTTTTGTATCTGAGAAGATTAACCTGTATGTGAAACCTGTATGCAGGTCAAGAAGCAACAGTTAGAACAAGACATGGGACAATGAGCTGGTTCCAAATTGGGAAAGGAGTGCTGTATATTTTCATCCTGCTTACTTAACTTCTATGCAGAGTACGTCATGTGAAATGCAAGGTTGGATGAATCACAAGCTGGAATCAAGATTGCTGGGAGAAATATCAATAACTTCAGATATGCAGATGACACCACCCTTATGGCAGAAAGTGAAGAACTAAAGAGCCTCTTGATGAAGGTGAAAGAGGAGGGCGAAAAAGATGGCTTAAAACACATAATTCAGAAAACTAAGATCATGGCATCCAGTCCCATCACTTGAAGGCAAATAGAAGGGGAAAAATTTGAAGCAGTGACAGATTTTCTTTCCTTGTCTCCAAAATCACAGTGGATAGTGACGGTGCTCATGAAGTTAAAAGACAGTTGCTCCTTGGAAAGCTATGACAAACGTAGATAGTGCATTTAAAAGCAGAGACATCATTTTGCTGACAAAGATCAATATAGTCAAAACTATGGTTTCTCCTGTAGTCGTGTATAGATGTGAGAGTTGGATCACAAAGAAGGCTGAGCACCAAAGAATTGATTGAATTGTTTGAGTGTTATTGTTGTTATTCACTGAATAAATTTTTCAAATTGTAGTGCTGGAGAAGACTCTTTGAGAGTCCCTTGGGCTGCAAAGAAAGCAAGCAAGTCAATCCTAAAGGAAATCAATCCTGAATATACTTTGAAAGGTCTGATGCTGAAGCTCAAACTTTGGACACCTGAAGTGGAGAGCCAACTCATAGGAAAAGACCCTGTTGCTGGGAAAGATTGAAGGCAAAACGAAAAGGGGCCAGCAAAGGATGAGACCGTTAGATGGCATCACTGACTCAATGGACATGAGTTTGAGCAATGTCTGGGAAATAGTGAAGGGCAGAGGAGTCTGGTGTGCTGCAGTCCATGGGGTCTCAAAGAGTTGGACATGACTTAGTGACTGAACAATAACAACAATAAATGTGATTTCCAAGAAGAATTTTAGCTGTGGATGATCATTAGGAATGTAAAGAAACAGGTAAGGTATGAAATGTTTGACTTCAGGCAAAATATAAAGGAGTTTGTTGTGCTAGAACATAATAACAATTTTTATTCTAGGTCTTTCCATCCAACAAAAGAAAAAATAAAAATGGGGAATAATATCAGGGCAAAGATAAAATCCAGGATTCAGGCTGTAAAACATAATCTGAATAACACTTATATCGGAGGGGCTTCCCAGATGACACAGCAGTAAAGAACCTGCCTACCAATGCAGAAAACAAAGAGATGCAAGTTTGATACCTGGATCAGGAAGATCTCCTGGGTCTGGCAACCCAATCTAGTAGTCTTGCTTGGGGAATTCTATGGACAGAGAAGCCTGGCAGGCTATATAGTCCATAGGGTCACAAGTAGTGGACATGACTAAAGCGACTTAACACAGCACAATTATAAATTGTTTGTTAAGACATCAGAAAGATTTAAGTATTGCCTTGTAAGCAATCTCAAGTTGACAAAGGATCAGAAAACTTTTCGGTAGACACCAGATAGCAAATATTCTCAATTTTGTTGCCCATAGGCTCTCTAAAGAAATACTCAATCATGTAGGAGAAAGAGGTCACAGAAAATACATAAATGAATGGATGTGGCTATGTTATAATACAAATTTATTTACAAATTTGGCCTATGTACCATAATTTGCTAACCCTGAGCTATATAAAAAGTGGCATAAGGGCATGCCTCTTATACATTCTCTGATAAAGTTACAGCAAAAACCAATACAATGTTGTAAAACAATTATCCTCTAACTAAAAATAAATAAAATAAAAGAATCCCAAAGTTGTCTCACACAACTCCTACTCTCAGTTGATGGCAGAGAGGGTCTGTCTGAAAGAAATATGAAGCTGTGACTCTTGTGCAATGGCATAAATTCCAATATTATTCTCACAAGCAAAACAACAGCCTACATTATTTCTTCTGTGCTTAGTCCGACTCTTTGGGACTCCGTGAACTGTAGCCTTCCAGGCTCCTCTGTCCATGGAGATTCTCCAAGCAAGAATACTGGAATGAGTTGCCATGCCCTCCTCCGGGGGATCTTCCCAACCCAAGGATCAAACCCAGGTCTCCCACATTGTGGACGGATTCTTTACTGACTGTGTCATCAGGGAAGAGACTCATATTGGAGGAAATGCCATTATGTAATAAAAGTGACAAAAGTGGCTAAAAATGAAAGGAGGTCTCTGGGCTTCAACCTTCTAGTATGAGAAGGAAACAGAGAAATCTACTTAGTTACAGTCATAGGTCATTTCTAATTAAAGAGGAAAAAAGAAATATGACTTGGAGCCAGAACCAAGTGTCAAAAGGTAAAACCAAAACCATAGAAAACCATACCAAAGGAAAAGGATTGGACCCTAATGAAGGAACTGGTAAATGAAGTTGGCTGAGTTTCAGAACCATTACAGACCAGTGACTTCTATGTTCGTCTCGTGGTGCCTGTTTCCCAATGGGATTATTCAAACATAGCCCTGCCTCATTATTATATATGAATGTGTAAGAGACAGATACATTCTCTCTTTATCTCAAAAGTTTTCAGAGGAGAACAAATATGTACATGCAGATTAGATCCCAAGGAACCTCATCTGTACCTTGACCTGACTGAAATGAGATTCTGGATTTTAACTGATGCTTGGACTTGAACTGATAATGTAATGCTACAATATTTGGGGGATAGAGTGAATGTGTTTTGCTTGTAGGAAAGATATGAGTTGTATGATCAGAGGGAAGACTGCTTCAAATTGCATTTTGCAAAGACGACTTTGACAAAATCTCCTACTATACATGTTTGTCAACAATATGATCCTGTGATTCTCTAAATAAGAAGAGGCTAGTAGTCCACACCATTTAGTCTGCTTAGATCCTGAGAATGTGATTAACAACAGAGCACAGCAAAAATGGTACTGTTTTACTTTCAAGGATATGCTTCCCTCCAGGCCTTTGGGAATACTGATTTGGAGACACTCTTTTAGAACTCAGACACCATATGTTGCGAGACTCAAGCCAAATGGAAATGTCATTAGTAGATACTTCATTTGCCAAACCTAACTCAGGTCTGAGTCAGCAGTCAGCATCAATTGCCAGCCATGCAAGTTTTTCCTCTTGAACATTTAAGTCTACTTGAGAGGCTACATGTCTAAAGCCACTATCTCATAGAAACTGTATGAAAATCTTCAAAGGACCTGCTTATGGACTTCCTTGGTAGCTCAGTAGCTAAGACTCCATGCTCCCAATGCACAGGGCTTGGATTCAAATCCCTGCTCGGGGTCAAATGCTTCAATTAAAGAGCCTGCATACCGCAGTGAAGATCTTTGGTCCCACATGCCACAACTAAGATCCAGCACAGACAAATAAAATACATAAACAAAAATACTTAGAAAAGAACTAGTTAGCTTCACCTTGTCAATTCACAGTACTGTAATAGACAATGCTGCTGCTGCTGCTAAGTCGCTTCAGTCGTGTCAGACTCTGTGTGACCCCATAGACGGCAGCCCACCAGGCTCCCCTGTCCCTGGGATTCTCCAGGCAAGAACACTGGAGTGGGTTGCCATTTCCTTCTCCAATGCATGAGAGATTCCTAACACCAGTGGCCTGATTAATTTTCATGATACTATATATTTGGCAGGCTTCTGAACTTTGTGTACCTACAATAATTCTGAGTCAACTTGTGAAATAGTGAAAAATAATATAATCACAGGTTAAATGAATTATGGCTCCAAAATATTGACAAAAATAAAATAAGAAATCTGTGTGTTGTAACAATCATAGAAAGTCAACAACTTTTAATAGTCTTATTTTTCAAAAGATGGTAGATTTAGCAAAACATCTCTCACATTAGAAATTTTGAGGTTTTGCCTTCCTCCTTATACCAACAAAGGCAATTTCTTACTTTAAAATTGGATATATGAGATCATAATTAAATAACACAGTCCTCCAACAATTTTCTTATTCTCTTCAAGACAATTTGAATATGTATTAGCTTGATTCGGTTAATAGCAGAACTTTGAGGAAAAGTTTTAGAGACACTGGCATAAGGCAAGGCTGAGAGATATTAAAATATTTGTTTCATTATAATATTGTAAATCCAAGAGAATAGAGATTATAGCCTGAAAAATAAATTAAGGGTAAATGATGGAGGTTCCTCCAAGCCTGGAAATTTGTAAATATTTTCAATAGGTAATAAGCTACTTTATAATTCATTTTAAGATGTGAATTTATGAGGCCAGAATTTTGTTTCAGGAAGTTTAATCTGATGAGATTATCCAAAATTGGGTAGGTTGTATACTACCAGCAGAGAAACTAATACTGAGACAGTATGCTTTTGCTGCAGCTAAGTCACTTCAGTCGTGTCCAACTCTGTGCAACCCCATAGACAGTAGCCCACCAGGCTCCCCCTTCCCTGGGATTCCCCAGGCAAGAGTACTGGAGTGGGGTGCCATTGCCTTCTCTGCTGAAACAGTATGCTGTTGCTAAGTTGTTTCAGTCGTGTCCGACTCTGTGTGACCCCATAGATGGCAGCCCACCAGGCTCCCCTGTCCCTGAGATTCTTCAGGCAAGAACACTGGAGTGGGTTGCCATTTCCTTCTCCAAGGCGTGAAAGTGAAGTCGCTCAGTTGTGTCCAACTCGTAGCGACCCCATAGACTGCAGCCTACCAGGCTCCTCCGTCCATGGGATTTTCCAGGCAAGAGTACTGGAGTGGGGTGCCATCGCCTTCTCTGCTGAAACAGTATAGACATACTAATAGAGGACTTCCCTGGTGGTTCAGACGGTAAAGTGTCTGCCTCCAATGCGGGAGCCCCGGGTTCAATCCCTGGGTCGGGAAGATCCCCTGGAGAAGGAAATGGCAATCCACTCCAGTACTCTTGCCTGGAAAGTCCCATGAACGGAGGAGCCTGGCAGGCTACAGTCCATGGGGTCGCAAAGAGTCGGACATGACTGAGCGACTTCACTATAGACATAGTAAGTAAAAGATAAAAAGAAGTCATGGAGAAAAGTAAAAGCAAAAGAAGGCAAGAGAAGCAAAGGGAGAAGACAAGACATAATAGGAGCAGTGAGAGAAGAAAAGAGAGGATAGAAGAGACCAAAGCAAAATGCAAATGATTTATTTATTCAGATGCTTTAAGTTTCCAAAAGTTGTTAGAGCATTTATTGTTCCTTGGGCAGCTGTGACAAGCCTATTTTAAAAGCAGTGAGACTGGAACTAGCAGAAATAACTACCTTGACTTTTAGCTCTCAGCAAATGAACAATAGACCACGTGAAAAGGTTCATTCTGAGTTACTACAGGCTTCTCCTTGAATTTTCCAGTTCATAGCTTCTGCATTTACCTTTAACTTTTAACCTCATTTTAATATCCTTGTTCAATTTAGATATTGTCTCCCCAGTTCAGTTCTAGCTCTTAATCCACTAACTTACTTTCCTGAACACTGCAGCTCTATCTTCAAAACTTCTCTAGGATCAGAGACTTCATCATCCCATCTTCCTCTCTTCACTTCTCGATCCAGGTATTTTCACTATTTGTATATCCTGGACTTTCATCCAGGACTCACATTTACATACCTGGGGGAATTTACTATGCTCCTTTTCCATTGCTACCACTGTTTTTCTTAGGTTAGATCTTTAGATCCCTCACTACAGCAACTATGATTTGGTTATTTTCCCCTATGGTTTCTAAGTATATGTAGATGAGCACTACAATGACCTTGGGATAAACTGTGAATAATGTATCATACTCTATTGCTGTTTAGAAGCTCAAATCTTTTTTTTTTAATTTTTTTTATCCTATGCAAAATGTTTTTATAGAAAGTATATGATTCTATTAAAGCTAAAACTGGAAAATAAATCCATTCTCAAGTAATACTGATTATATCTATTAAAGCTGAATATGACTGAAACTTTTGTAGCCCTTAGAAAAATATTTAGGTGGGTATAATTAAGAACTTGATGACAGTTACTCTGTTGATTCTTAGGACTATAAAACAAAGGAGATATATTTTTTAAAGCATGAATTGCACAGTATCCCACACATAATACTGTTCATCTAACAATTCAGACATGACATAATGTGGTATCTCCCAAACCTTTTAAAAATTAAATAAGATATATGAGATACTTAGATATAAATATTCCTATGTTTTATTCTTTGAATTTTAGTTTTCTTAAAGAGAATAAGAAATTTGTAAAGACACAGATTGAATTAAAACTTCCCATAGTTTTGTCCTTGATGCAATTTAGTCAACATTAATAGGTGGCACAGTGGTAAAGATTTGGCCTGCCAATACAAGAATCCCAAGAAACACCAGTTTGATCCTTGGATTGAGAAGATTCCCTGGAGAAGGAAATGGCAACACACTCCAGTATACTTACCTGGAAAATTCAACGGGCATAGAAGCCTGGCAGGCTACAGTCCATGGGGTCATAAAGATTCAGACATGACTGAGCATGTACACACACAGTCAACATTAATAAGTATGCAGAGCAAATTACAACAAATAAAGAACATACCATACTATAAAAATGAAAGTGTTAGTCACTCAGTCATGTCCAACTCTATGCAGTCCCATGGACTGTAGCCCATCAGGCTCCTCTGTCCATGGAATTCTCCAGGCAAGAATACTGGAGTTGGTAGCCAGTCCCTTCTCCAGAGAATCTTCCTGACCCAGGGATCGAACCCAGGTCTCACCCATTTCAGGCAGATTCTTTTCCTTCTGAGTTATCAGAGAAGCCTGCATACTTTACTATATGCTTGTGTAGTTAAATTTAATCTATGACCGTTTCATTCAAAATGAGATTTCTTGTAAAAAAAATTAGTATAATCATAATTACTCAAAATCTATTCAGCCTATCAAACCGCAGCCTAGTGGAATGGGCTGGAATTACAAGACTTGAGACATTTTTATCTATATAGACTTACTTTGAAAATAAGAATGTACTATGAATACTGATACCTGAAATCTCTGCCTCCTTTTATATCACAAGAGAATTGGGTTGAAGTTGTTTTCTGCCACCATAATTGTGGTTATAATTTCAGTGCAACTGGCTCATATGACAAAAAACCAAAACGCTTTGCCATTTTGCCTTGTTCAGTTCAGTTCAGTTCAGTTTGTGTCCGACTCTTTGCAACCCCATGAATCACAGCACGCCAGGCCTCCTTGTCCATCACCATCTCCTGGAGTTCACTCAGACTCACGTCCATCGAGTCAGTGATGCCATCCAGCCATCTCATCCTCTGTCGTCCCCTTCTCCTCTTGCCCCCAATCCCTCCCAGCATCAGAGTCTTTTCCAATGAGTCAACTCTTCGCATGAGGTGGCCAAAGTACTGGAGTTGCCTTGTTAATTTCCTGTAAATATATATATATATTTTCAAAGACTTGAAAAAGTCAAAACTCAACACATGCTGATTTAAAAAAAAAAAAAAAAACCTACAAAACTGTTCTAAATGCAGAGTATTTCCCTGAGAGGAAGTTTCAACAACATAGAAGTTGAATCAGTGTTTACCAGATGAGGGCAGCAGAGGGACGTAATACAGGTAAAAGAAAGGTAATATTGGGTTGTCAATAATCCCAATGTAAGAATTCTGGTTTAAGAAGACTGGGCACTGGGAATGAAAGTAGATGAGAGTTTGAAGAGCAATGACAGTGTCAAGAGCTAGCTTGGGAAAGAAAGACTTAGCCCTGCTTTTCCCTTAATCTCTACTGCCCTACCCACATTTTTGGATTTGGGCAATTGATTATTGTTTAGAATTGATTTTATATAAAATTCTTTATAAACACTTCTTTAGATTACTGCCTGCAACAATATTGCTATCTCTATAGAACTTATGAAACTGTCTCCTCCACTGTACTTTTTAGAGATTGCAATATATTATTTTATAGGTTCCAAGAGTTAAGAGAGTATACAGTAAAAAAAATAATAATAATAATAAATAACTCAAAGATCAGAAGATACTTTTTAACTCTGTTTAAATAATCTAACATATAAGTGCATTTCTCTTAATTGGAGGCTCACAGCTATACTTCAAATGTCTTCATTTTTTAGAAGAAGGAGGGCGTGGTAAAATTAAAATGTACAGTTTAATTAAAATCAAGTATTTATCAAACATCTAATATTTAGCTGATAAATATATTTTCTTCCTTTCACCTTCCATTTTGTAGCATTTATCTTTCTCCTTTGCCTATTGTAATTTTATAATAAATTGTAAGATCTGTTAGTGCAGTTGTTTAGAATTATTTATATTTTTTGGCATTGGATTTCTATCATTTCATGCATTTTACTCTAGACTACTTTAGAATAATTTTGTTTTAAATTTTTTTCTCCCATTCCCCCACAAAAATAACAAAACACTAAAACTTTACTTCACTTTTATTAAACTGGAAATTAATAGACTCTAAATTTACACAAATTTTGTTTTAGGTATCTTTATGAAGAAACTTTATTTTTCTACATGTTATACTTTCTCATTGAATTGATCTATCTTTATTATGGAGAATGGAATTCTACCACTTAGAATTCCTACAAGGATGTTACTAATATATAAAATCTTTTATTGGTATTCAAATTATTAGTACATATCCTACACTTTGCTGGAGAAGGCAATGGCAACCCTCTCCAATATTCTTGCCCTGGAAATTCCATAGAGGAGCCTGGTGGGCTATAGTTCATGGGGTCTCTAAGAGTCAGACATGACTGAGCAAATGAACACGTATGCTCACTACTACTTTGTAAATATTTTAAATAATTATAATAAATTGTTGATTGATTTTTGTATACTGCATTTTCAGCAAAATAATAATTCCATTATTGCAATTTATATGCATAATATTTGTAGTTTATATGAAACTGTTGATTGCTATCTAACATTTATTACCCCTTTTTTCTTTATAAGGACTTCCCTGGTGGCTCAGATGGTAAAGCATCTGCCTACAATGAGGGAGACCTGGGTTCGATCCCTGGGTCAGGAAGATCTCCTGGAGAAGGAAATGGCAACCCACTCCAGTACTCTTGCCTGGAGAATCCCATGGATCGAGGAGCCTGATAGGCTACAGTCCATGGGGTCGCAAAGAGTCAGATGCGACTGAGCGACTGAGCGACTTCACTTTTCTTTATTAAAAAAAAAATCCCAGACAGAACAGCCGAAAACACTGAATTTGTTCTTTGCAGCAATGTTAAAGATAATCAACTCCCTAGATTGCCTTGCAATTGGAAGTGACTATGTAACTCAATTCTAATCCATGATATTTATATGAAAGATACTCGTGGAAACTTCTGGAAAACATCTTTTAAAATAGGCAAAATTCTCTTGGTATAATGCTTTTGTCTTTTGCCCTCTATGTTCTCTGGCCTTTCCATCTTCTTCTGCCTGGATTTATGAAAACAACATCTAGTAGGAGCAGCAGGTGCTATATGAAGGAGTTGTCTCTTGTTTATAGCTAAATACATTCTTAATTAATGCAGATATTATTGTTACATTACGTCTGAGTTCAATCATTTATCTCAAGAATTTGATGGGTGAAAAGGGCATTAGAGCAGAATGTGGCTTCGGCAGTCATTCGGGTAGAAAAGATGTAAACTACCCATCTAGGACATTGGGAATGTAAATGGACAAGAAACAATAAGAGCCCACATAAGCTTCTTAGTCATGAATTTAACATGAGGCAAATCAGTGGGACTCTATGGTGCTTTTCTTCATCTATGGTCACTGAATGGCTGCAGGTGTGTATGCAGAGTTGTGTTGATAGGCTTAACCAAGAATGTAAAATTTCCAAGTTAATATGAATAAAAACACAAGAGAAAAGGCAACTGAGCATATATATTCAAGGGAGTGATTATTTTGATTTAATGAAATTTAAAGAAAGGCAATGCCAAAGAATGCTCAAACCACTACACAATTGCACTCATCTCACACGCTAGTAAAGTAATGCTCAAAATTCTCCAAGCCAGGCTTCAGCAATATGTGAACCGTGAACTTCCTGATATTCAAGCTGATTTTAGAAAAGGCAGAGGAACCAGAGATCAAATTGCCAACATCCGCTGGATCATGGAAAAAGCAAGAGAGTTCCAGAAAAATATCTATTTCTGCTTTATTGACTATGCCAAAGCCTTTGACTGTATGGATCACAATAAACTGGAAAATTCTGAAAGAGATGGGAATACCATACCACCTGATCTGCCTCTTGAGAAATCTGTATGCAGGTCAGGAAGCAACAGTTAGAACTGGACATGGAACAACAGACTGGTTCCAAATAGGAAAAGGAGTACACCAAGGCTGTATATTATCACCCTGCTTGTTTAACTTATATGAAGAGTATATCATGAGAAACGCTGGTCTGGATGAAACACAAGCTGGGATCAAGATTGCTGGGAAATATCAATAACCTCAGATATGCAGATGACACCACCCTTATGGCAGAAAGTGAAGAGGAACTCAAAAGCCTCTTGATGAAAGTGAAAGTGGAGAGTGAAAAGTTGGCTTAAAGATCAACATTCAGAAAATGAAGATCATGGCATCCAGTCCCATCACTTCATGGGAAATAGATGGGGAAACACTGTCACACTTTATTTTGGGGGGCTTCAAAATCACTGGAGAGGGTGACTGCAGCCATGAAATTAAAAGACACTTCCTCCTTGGAAGGAAAGTTATGACCAACCTAGATAGCATATTCAAAAGCAGAGACATTACTTTGCCAACAAAGGTTCTAGTCAAGGCTATGGTTTTTCCTGTGGTCATGTATGGATGTGACAGTTGGACTGTGAAGAAGGCTGAGTGCTGAAGAATTGATGCTTTTCATCTATGGTGTTGGAGAAGACTCTTGAGAGTCCCTTGGACTGCAAGGAGATCCAACCAGTCCATTCTGAAGGAGATCAGCCCTGGGATTTCTTTGGAAGGAATGATGCTAAAGCTGAAACTCCAGTACGTTGGCCACCTCATGCGAAGAGTTGACTCATTGGAAAAGACTCTGATGCTGGGAGGGATCGGGGATAGGAGGAGAAGGCAATGACAGAGGCATCACTGACTCAATGGACGTGAGTCTGGGTGCACTCCGGGAGTTGGTGATGGAGAGGGAAGCCTCGCGTGCTGTGATTCATGGAGTCGCAAAGAGTCGGACATGACTGAGCAACTGAACTGAACTGAACTGACTGAAACTGGTTAAGGGAGGAAGAGAGAACATCAAAGGCACAGAAATAAGTGAAAGAAGAAATGATCAATCTTACTGGAGTTAAAAGAACATTAGGTAGAGCTCAGAGAAAGAGAAGTTGTACTAGTCAGGGTTGTCCAGAAAAATAGAAGCAGAACCAGTGGGATATGAGTGTTAATGTGTATTTATGAATGTCTATGTATAAACCTTGGACTGCAAGGAGATCAAACCAGTCCATTCTGAAGGAGATCAGCCCTGGGATTTCTTTGGAAGGAATGATGCTAAAGCTGAAACTCCAGTACTTTGGCCACCTCATGAGAAAAGTTGACTCATTGGAAAAGACTCTGATGCTGGGAGGGATTGGGGGCAGGAGGAGAAGGGGACAACAGAGGATGAGATGGCTGGATGGCATCAGTGACTCAATGGATGTGAGTCTGACTGAACTCCGGGAGTTAGTGATGGACAGGGAGGCCTGGCGTGCTGCGATTCATGGGGTTGCAAAGAGTCAGACATGACTGAGTGACTGAACTGATGTATAAATCTATAAATCTCTATATATTTATAATCAGATCTATCTAAATGTATCAATATTATACTTAGATAGATATACACACACATACGCAAATATAAATATGGGGTTGGTCAAAAATCTCATTTGGATTTTTTCATAACATCTTACAGGAATGCCTGAATGAACTTTTTGGCAATCACTACAGACATGTGCACACACACACACACACACACACACACACTTATGAATGATAGAGGGAGGAAGAGAGAGGAAAAAGAGAGGGGCAGAAAAGAGGAGAGGGGAAGACAAATGAGAGGGAGGAGAATTATTTCAAAGAAATAGGCTTATGCAATTCCTTTCTGGGGCTGGCAAGTCTGAAATTCACAGGGTAAACTGGCAGATTGATATCTCTCTTGGCTAAGAGCTGATGCCAAAGATTTGAGGCAGAATTTTTTCTTCTGTAGGAAAACTACAATTTTTCATTTATGGCCTTTCACTTGATTGGATGAGGTCCACTGACAATATCAAGGTCATCCTTTAAAGTATCTACAAAATACCTTCACAGCAATACCAGATTAGATTTTGTTTGAATAATTGGGTAGTATAGCCTAGCTGTATAATCCTAAGGGATTTGGTTTAGGTCACACATGAATGGTCTAGTGGTTTTCCCTACTTTCTTCAAGGTAAGTCTGAATTTGGCAATAAGGAGTTTATGAGCTGAGCCATAGTCAGCTCCCAGTTTTGTTTTTGCTGGCTATATAGAGCTTCTTCATCATTGGCTACAAAGAATATAATCAATCTGATTTTTATATTGACCATCTGGTGATGTCTATGTGTAGAGTCTTCTCTTGTGTTGCTGGAAGTGGGCATTTGCTATGACCAGTTATCTTAGCAAAACTCTGTTAGACTTTGCCCTGCTCCATTCTATACTCTAAGGCCAGATTTGCCTATTACTCCAGGTATTTCTTGACTTCCTACATTTGCATTCCAGTCCCCTATAATGAAGAGGACATCTTTTGGGGGTGTTAGTTCTATAAGGTCTTGTAGGTCTTCAGAGAACCATTCAACTTCAGCTTCTTCAGCATTACTGGTCGGGGCACAGATTTAGATTACTGTGATATTGAATGGTTTGCCTTGAAAATGAACAGAGATCATTCTGTCATTTTTGAGATTGCATCCAAGTACTGCATTTCAGACTCTTTTGTTGACTGTGATGGCTACTCCGTTTCTTCTAAGGGATTCTTATAGATATAGAAGTATAGTATATTTTGCAGATATACTATATCTACAGTTGTAGATATAATGGGAGTTAAATACACCCATTCCAGCACATTTTAGTTTGCTGATTCCTAAAACATCAACAGTCAGTCTCGCCATCACCTGTTTGATCACTTCCAATTTGCCTTGATTCATGGACCTAACATTACAGGTTCCTGTGCAATATTCCTCTTTACAGCATCACACTTTACTTCCATCACCAGTCACATTCACAACTGGGTGCTGTTTTTGCTTTGGCTCTGTCACTTCATTCTTTCTGGAGTCATTTTCCACTGATCTCCAGTAGCATGTTGGGCACCTACCAATCTGGGGAGTTCATTTTTTGGTGTCCTATATGTCTGCCTTTTCATACTGTTCATGGGGTTCTCAAGGAAAGAATACTGAAGTGGTTTGCCATTCCCTTCTCCAGTGGACCTCGTTTTACAATTATACAGTGGAAGTGAGGACTAGATTCAAGGGATTAGATTTGATAGACAGAACACTTGAAGAACTATGGACAGAGATTCATGACATTGTACAGGAGATAGGGGTCAAGACCATGCCCAAGAAAAAGAAATGCAAAAAGGTTGTCTGACAAGGCCTTACAAATAGCTGTGAAAAGAAGAGAAGCAAAAGGCAAAGGAGAAAAGGAAAGATACACCCATCTGAATGCAGAGTTCCAAAGAATAGCAAGGAGAGACAAGAAAGCCTTCCTCAGTGATCAGTGCAAAGAAAGAGAGGAAAACAATAGAATGGGAAAGATGAGAGACCTCTTCAAGAAAATTAAACATATTCTTGAAGGGAACATTTCATGCAAAGATGGGCACAATAAAGGGTAGAAATGGTATGGACCTAACAGAAGCAGAACATATTAAGAAGAGGTGGCTAAAATACAGAAGAACTATACAAACAAGATCTTCACGACCCAGATAATCACAATGGTATGATCACTCACCTAGAGCCAGACAGCCTGGAATATGAAGTCAAGTGGGCCTGAGGAAGCATCACTACGAACAAAGCTAGTGGAGGTGATGGAATTCCAGTTGAGCTATTTCAAATCCTGAAAGATGATGTGGTGAAAATGCTGCACTCAATATGCCAGAAAATTTGGAAAACTCAGCAGTGGCCACAGGACTGGAAAAGGTCAATTTTCATTCCAATCCCAAAGAATGGCAATGCCAAATAATGCTCAAACTAGAGCACAATTGCTCTCATCTCACACACTAGCAAAGTAATGCTCAAAGTACATGAACCATGAACTTCCAAATGTTCAACCTGGATTTAGAAAAGGCAGAGGAACCAGAGATCAAATTACCAACACCTGTTGGTTTATTGAAAAAGCAAGACAGTTCCAGAAAAACATCTACTTCTGTTTTATTGACTATGTCAAAGTCTTTGACTGTGTGGATCACAACAAACTGGAAAATTATGAAAGAGATGGGAATACGAGACCACCTGACCTGCCTCTGGAGAAATCTGTACGCAGGTCAGGAAGCAACAGTTAGAACTGGACATGAAACAACAGACTGGTTATAACTCGGGAAAGGAGTCGGTCAAGGCTGTATATTGTGTCTCTTCTTCTTTAACTTATATGCAGAGTACATCATGAAAAATACTGGGCTGGATATAGCACAAGTTGAAATACGGATTGCTGGGAGAAATATCAATAACCTCAGATATACAGATGACACCACCGTTATGGCAGAAAATGAAGAAGAACTAAAGAGCCTCTTGATGAATGTGAGGGAGTGAAAAAGTTGGCCTAAAACTCAACATTCCTACAACTAAGATCATGGCATCCGTTCCCATCACTTCATGGCAAGTAGATGGGGAAAGAATGGAAACAGTGACTGAGTTTATTTTGGGGGGCTCCAAAATCACTACAGATAGTGAGTGCAGCCATAAAATTAAAAGACACTTGCTCCTTGGAAGAAAAGTTATGTCCAACATAGACAGCATATTAAAAAGCAGAGACATTACTTTGCCAACAAAAGTCCGTCTAGTCAAAGCTATAAATTTTCCAGTAGTCATGAATGGATGTGAGAGTTGGACTATAAAAAAAGCTGAGCTCTGAAGAATTGATGCTTTTGAACTGTGGTGTTGGAGAAGACTCTTGAGAGTCCCTTGGACAGCAAGGAGATACAACTAGTCCATCCTAAAGGAAATCAGTCCTGAATATTTCATTGGAAGGACTGATGTTGAAGCTGAAACTCCATTAATTTGACCACCTGATGCAAAGAAGTAACTCATTTAACACAACCTTATGCTGGGAAAGATTGAAGGTGGGAGGATAAGGGGACGACAGAGGATGAGATGGTTGGATGGCATCACCGACTCAATGGACATGAGTTCGAGTAACCTCCAGGTTGGTGATGGACAGGGAGGCCTGGCGTCCTGCAGTCCATAGGGTTGCAAAGAGTCGGACATGATTGAGCAATTGAACTGAACTGAACTGATAGCCTAGCTATCATAAAACTATCATATGAATGAACCATAGTTGCAGCTAGTGGTAATAACAAGTATTACCTATGATGACAGGTAGAGATTAATTTGAGGTAGGGGCCAAGATGCTGATCAGTTTAAAAAACTAGGTCATTAAAAGGAAAAGCAAATATCAAAATTTTCAAAGATAATGCACAAGTAGTTGCTGCTGCTGCTGCTGCGTTGCTTCAGTCGTGTCCGACTCTGTGCGACCCCATAGACGGCAGCCAACCCGGCATCCCGTCCCTGGGATTCTCCAGGCAAGAACACTGGAGTGGGTTGCCATTTCCTTCTCCAATGCATGAAAGTGAAAAGTGAAAGTGAAGTCACTCAGTCATGTCCGACTCTTAGCAACCCCATGGACTGCAGCCTACCAGGCTCCTCTGTCCATGGGATTTTCTAGGCAAGAATACTGGAGTGGGGTGCCATTGCCTTCTCTGGCAGAAGTAGTTAGGAGAGTGTAATAGTGATTCAGAAATGAGGAGTGACTCAGAGGGCAACTCAGGGGGCATAGAATGTCCAAATGAGAGAAAACTCATGAACATGCAACAATCTGATGTTCAAAGTTGTGGGGGCAGATAAAACTGAGACTTGCAGTTACTAGAAACTGTGATTTGCACTCGGTTGCCTATTCTGATTTCATGTTCGGTATAAATTAGTGAACTCCCTTCTTGGGAAATGGCAAGAGCCCGATTCTAGGATCCTGAGTCAGGCATAGGGCTCTAGTCCCTTCTGAAGGTGGTGAAAATATTATGCCAAGGTGTCAATCTTTATGTAATCTGAGGAGTTCTCAGTTCAAGATAGTGAAATTAGTCCAAGAAAAAGACATATTCTTCCAAAATTAGGAACAACATTCAGAAATGGATTTCATGTTGACACCCCTCTAAAAGTTCCTGTCTTACTATTTGGCAGTAATATACCAGGAGATTTTCATGCCAGAAATATGAACTTCATAGAAAGAGAAGCATTCATTTTCACATCCTGCTGATTACAGGTTAATTGATTGCCAAAGCCTGAATATTTCTCAAGGTTTTTCACTTATCTCCAACTTTGTTGTAGTACAAACCACAATTATTTCTTGCATATACTCTCATGTGCTTTCAGACTTAATTTGCACTAATATATTTGAAAGGAACATAGGAGATTATGGCACTCCCCTGCTTAAACTCTATCACTACTATTTTTATTTTAGAATTGAGTCCAATATTATAAATGTTATGATATGACCTCTCCCTGTAGTTTACCTATGTTTTATGCCACTCCTCTGTTTGCTTCCCTGGTGGCTCAAAGGGTAAAGTGTCTGCCTGCAACGCGGGAGACCTGAGTTTGATCCCTGGGTTGGAAAGACCCTGGAGAAGGAAATGGCACCCCACTCCAGTATTCTTGCCTGGAAAATCCTATGGACAGAGGAGCCTGGTAGGCTACAATCCATGGGGTCACAAAGAGTTGGATGTGACTGAGAGACTTCACTTTCACTTCCACTTTCTGTTTGTTTACCAGGCTCAAACATGATTAGGTTTTCTTTAGTTAATCAATGATCTTTGTTTTCTAACCCAAGCCTTCATAAAAACATTTTTATCGACCTTAGCATTGACACTTCTCTTCACTTCTCAGTTCAGTCGCTCAGTCATGTCCAATTCTTTGTGACCCCATGAACTGCAGCACACCAGGCCTCCCTGTCCATCACCAACTCCCAGAGTTTACCCACTCTTCACTTTTAAGTATCAGTAAAAATGCAAACTTTGTTAGAGCACAATATGAACTGGATGTTTATGCTTTCTCAAAATTCATATGTTGATGCCTAAAGGCCAATGTGACGATATTTGGAGATGGTTCTTTGGGTGACAATTACTGATATAAGATATTATGAGGGTGGGGTCTTCATGTGGGATTAGTGCCCTTATAAAAAGAGACACCAGAAAGCTTGAAATCTCTTGCTGCATGCACAGGGACAAAGGGAAGGCCTTGTAAAGGCACACTAAAACATGTCCATCAGTAATCTATGAAAAGCTCTCACCAGGAATAGAGTAAAGTAGCACCTTGACCTTGGACTTTTCAGGTTCCAGAACTGTGAGAAAATTCATTTCTTTTGTTTATGCGCTTAGATATGGTATTTTGTTGTTGCAGTCCATAAGACAGGGAGTCATTTTCTGACTTCTCAGCTTTTGACTCCCAGGATTATTCACTCTGTATTTGTAATTTTTAGTAAAGTTTCGTGTTTACAGTTTATTACTTATACAATGGGCTTCTCTTGTGGCTCAGCTGGTAAAGAATCCGCCTGCAATATGGGACACCTGTGTTTGATCCCTGGGTTGGAAAGATCCCCTGGAGAAGGGAAAGGCTACTCACTCCAATATTATTCTGGCCTACAGAATTCTATGGACTGTATAGTCCATGGGGTTGCAAACAGTTGGACACAACTGAGTGACATTCACTTCACTTCACTTATACAATAGCTCTCTTCTCCAAATGTACATAAGGCTTGGAGACAAAGAATGTACCTGTCTTAAAACCTAAGTTCCTAGAACAGACTACTTGGCTTATAAAAAACACTCAATACTTTATGCATTAAAAATAAATAGGTTTATAAATGAAGGAATGAATGAAGCCAACATCACTCACTTATATTGACCACAGACAGCTTCAATGTTGTGAAATTAAGAATGATATATAATATGGATACCCAGATTTATGGATGACTTCTGAAGGAAACCAGCCCTGGGATTTCTTTGGAAGGAATGATGCTAAAGCTGAAACTCCAATACTTTGGCCACCTCATGCTAAGAGTTGACTCATTGGAAAAGACTCTGATGCTGGGAGGGATTGGAGGCAGGAGGAGAAGGGGACGACAGAGGATGAGATGGCTGGATGGCATCACTGACTCGATGAACGTGAGTCTCAGTGAACTCCGGGAGTTGGTGATGGACAGGGAGGCCTGGCGTGCTGCGATTCATGGGGTCGCGAAGAGTCGGACACGACTGAGCGACTGAACTGAACTGAACTGAAATTGTGAGTGCTGAATAAAACTGTTGTGGAAGCAAAGATGATATTATATGAGGAGTTCATAGTGAAAGAAAATGACATTCAAATAAGAATGCATTGCTAAATACTTATAAGTGAAGTTGCTCAGTCGTGTCCAACTCTTTGTGACCCCATGGATTGTATGTAGTTTATCAGGCTCCTCCGTCCACGGGATTCTCCAGGCAAGGATACTGGAGTGGGTTGCCTTTCCCTTCTCCAGGGGATCTTCCTGACCCAGGAATTGAACCCAAGTCTCCCACATTGCAGGCAGACGCTTTACCCTAGGAGCCACCAGGGAAGCCCGCTAAGTATTTAGGAGCCATGCATATTTGGAGACGATAGGGAAGGAGTTAGAAATTAGAGAGAGGTACAAGAAATAGAATGAATCATATTTAAAAAGACTTCCTAGAGAAAGTAGGGCACGAATAACATTTGCAAGCCTACATGAATTTGTACTTTAAGGAGGTGGGTCATATATAAGATAAATAATGCAATGTGCCAATGTTTCAGAAACTAATGTAGTTGATTCATTATAGAATTCTATTTTTAATCAAACATTCTTAAATCTACTTGTGATCATTTGTCATGTTAAAATCAAACATTAACAATGGGAACTCTAATGTATAGCATTAATGTAGGAATCTCACATAAAGTACATAAAGTAGGAGGTCATAGAGACAATTTTCAATTTCTACTCCAAATCATAAATATGATGATAAGGTTAGAATCTCTCAGAAATATAATACAAGATTCTGTAAATGTATCACTCAGTAAACAAACTATTTCTTTACCCTTTTTTTTCAGATCTGTATTGATATTAAATTGATTGATACAAATTGTACTGTACTGGTCAAAATTGTCCATGAAAAATTAAATTCAAAAGAAAAAAAGAAAAATTAAATTCAACAATGAACCTTAAAGCTCACTGTCTCCTAGAAAGTAAAATTAGAAATACATTCTTTATTCAGGGGTAATTTTTTTTTTCCTAACCAAACTCATGTTTCCTCGAGTTAAATTCAGTAGTTTATAATTTTCAGATTTTGCATTATCTCTGAGAAAATGTAGCACTGGGTTCAAAGTCGTAGGTAGCCAACTTCCTATGGGTTTCCTTATTCCACCAAAGCCTCAGAACTTGTAGAATAAGATGGGAGTTGTAATTCCATTATATCCTTTGATTTTCAGACCTAAGGGGAGCAATAGAAAAGAAAAAAGTAAAAGATAGTATCATCATGCAATACCTGTCAGAAAGGATATGGATATATGGTGGATGAAATGTTTACTTATGTACCTTATTTGAGAGAAACTTCGAAATAAAGAGAGCTGAGAGGGCTAGTAATTGAAAGCGTAATACTGTCCTGGCCTTGTCAAAAGCAAGATGATGAATTTAAAATTCCAAGTATTATTCAATTTCTCCTAATTGTTTGAGTAATTAAATAGATATAAATCAACAATAATTTAGTAGTATTTAGAATTGTAATTAGCCACCTTACTCTTTGTGAGGCTAAAATGATATCTTTGTTTCAGTCTCTGTCCTGTCACACACAAAAACAACCATATTCTCAATTACTGATATATACACAAATAACTCCAGAAAATATTTACAAAACTAATCTATATATTCTTTACATAAGGCTTTTATATTTTCTCTGTTTATGACTCTTAGAAAAATCCCAGTTAAAAGTAGCCATAGCTAATCTGGAATACCTAAGGCGAAAAAATTTTTAGTACCAGAAAGTTTTATTCTATTACTGTAAATTTTCCTAAATTGGCCCAAAATATTGTTACTAAATATTACCATAATAAAGGTAAACAAAGGTTTTTCTTTCAAAAGTCAACATTAGGCCCAAGACTTTTATCCCTGCCAACACTATCATAATCTAATATTAATGTGTTTCATGTAGAGATGTATATCTAACCCCTGGAGTAAGCTCAATTAAATCTTAATGTGAGTTAATTCCTGTTTATTGTCATTTCCCCCCTACTGTTCTGATTGATTTAGTTATATTTTGAATAGGTAATTTGAAGACTTTTATAATTCAATAAGCACATATGAAAAATAACTAAATGAAAATTCTCCTTTGAAAATAATACTTCTTCTAAGCACTTACATTACCTAGCACCAAGACCCTAAATTTAGTCTATCAATGGTCTGCGTTTTTCTTTTATTGGTTTATTTATTTTTAGTTTTTCTTTTTAAATGATTTATGTTTTACATGTCAATTATATATCAACAAAATATATAAATATTTTTAAAATTCTAAATAAAACCCACTCAGTATACTTGCCTGGAAAATCCCATGGATGGAGGAGCCTGGTAGGCTACAGTCCATGGCGTTGCAAAGAGTTGGACACAACTGAGCAACTTCACTCTTCACTTTCATTTCACAAATGTGTCTGTTTTATTGTTTAGCTAACTCATGATTTCTTCCAGTCTAGAATTAATGCATTTCACTTAAAATTATATTAAACTTACCCAGCACCCATTATGTTTTTTTAATATTTAACTTCTAAACGTTTAATTTTTTTCTTTACAACACTTTGTCTTTTTAAATTCCTATTTGTATGTTATGAAAATAAAATTATATCTTTAAGAAAATTTTAACCCAAATGTTAAACACTAACGTTATTTTTGCTATATTATATATATTTAAATATGTACACATATCTTTTACTATATTTTAAACAATATATACTTAAAACATATAGACTTAGAAAAGGCTTCCCCGGAGGCTCAGATGGTAAAGAATCTGCCTGCAATGCAAGAGACCTGGGTTCAATCCCTGGGTAGGGAAGATCCCCTGGAGTAGGAAATGACAACCTACTCCAATATTCTTGTCTGGGAAATCCCATGAACAGAGGAGCTTGTCAGGCTATGGGGAACACATGTATACCTGTGGCGGATTCATTTTGATATTTGGCAAAACTAATACAATTATGTAAAGTTTAAAAATAAAATTAAATTAAAAAAATAAAAAATAAAAATAAATAAATACTAAAAAACAAACAAACAAACAGTTGGACATGACTGAGTGACTAATGCATAGACTTAGAAAATATATCCCCTACCTCATTTCTTCTAATTATGTAGGTACAATTTATAAGGACTTTATTTTTGTTATAACAAAATATAACATTATTGTGTTATAATATAACAAAAATAAAACCCTTATAAATCATGTGTGTGTATATATATATATATTTATATCCAAGTTAATGAAATCTACCAACTGAAATAACTCTGTCTGAATTATCAGATCTTAAAATATGTCTCTTTATAGGTGTTTCCATTTTCAAAACTCTAGCTGAAATTAAATTCTTTGAATTTTGTAGGATTTATAGATTTTAAAAGTAGTAAACCTAGAGCAGTTTATCAGGTGATTTGTCTATAAGTAATTTGCTGTACTCTGTGACTAACCTTCTCGTAAGTTTCACACACAGTAGAGTAGGGATGACCACAATATATTTTCTACTGCTTTAGTTTGCAATTGGATTGTTTTATTATCATAATTAAAACATCATCATATTTTGACAATTATATTTAGTTTTAAGGTATCAGTAAACTCAAATGTTAGACAAAAGAAAGGCAATGCCAAAGAATGCTCAAACTACTACACAATTGCATTCATCTCACATGCTAAACAAAGTAATGCTCAAAATTCTCCAAGCCAGGATTCAACAGTACGTGAACCGTGAACTTCCAGATGTTCAAGCTGGATTTAGAAAAGGCAAAGGAACCAGAGATCAAATTGCCAACATCAAAAAAGTGAAAGAGTTCCAGAAAAATATCTACTTCTGCTTTATTGATTATGCCAAAGCCTTTCTGTGGATCACAACAAACTGTGGAAAATTCTTAAATATATGGGAATACCAGACCACCTGACCTGCCTCTGGAGAAATCTGTATGCAGGTAAGAAAGAAACAGTTAGAACTGGATATGGAACAACAGACTGGTTACAAATTGGGAAAGGAGTACATCAAGGCTGTATATTGTCACCTTGCTTATTTAACTTACACACAGAGTACATCATGAGAAACGCTGGGCTGGATGAAACACAAGCTAGAATCAAGATTGCCAGGAAAAACATCAATAACCTCAGATATGCAGATGACACCACCCTTATGGCAGAAAGTGAATAAGACTAAAGAGTCTCTTGATGAAATTGAAAGAGGAGAGTGAAAAAGTTGGCTTAAAGCTCAACATCCAGAAAACTAAGATCATGGCATCTGGTCCCATCACTTCATGGCAAATAGATGGGGAAACAGTGGAAACAGTGACAGAGTTTATTTTTGGGGGCTCCAAAATCACTACAGATAGTGAGTGCAGCCATGAAATTAAAAGACACTTGCTCCTTGGAAGAAAAGTTATGACCAACCTAGACAGCATATTAAAAAGCAGAGACATTACTTTGCCAACAAAGGTCTGTCTAGTCAAAGCTATGGTTTTTCCAGTAGTCATGTATGGATGTAAGAGTTGGACTGTAGAGAAAGCTGCTGCTGCTAAGTCACTTCAGTCATGTTCGACTCTGTGTGTCTCCATAGACGGCAGCCCATCAGGCTCCCCCATTTCTGGGATTCTCCAGGCAAGAATACTGGAGTGGGTTGCCATTTCCTTCTCCAAGGCATGAAAGTGAAAAGTGAAAGTGAAGTCACTCAGTCGTGTCCTACTCTTGTGACCCCATGGACTGCAGCCTACCAGGCTCCTCCATCCATGGGATTTTCCAGGCAAGAGTACTGGAGTGGGGTGTCATTGCCTTCTCTAAAAGAAAGCTGAGTGCTGAAGAATTGATGCTTTTGAACTGTGGTATTGGAGAAGACTCTTGAGAGTCCCTTGGACTGCAACAAAATCCAACCAACCCATCTTAAAAGGAAGTCAGTCCTGATGTTCATTGGAGGGACTAATGTTGAAGCTGAAACTCCAGTACTCTGGCCACGTGATGCAAAGAGCTGACTCTTTTGAAAAGACCCTGATGCTGGGAAAGATTGAAGGTGGGAGGAAAGGGGATGACAGAGGATGAGATGGTTGGATGGCATCACCGACTCAATGGACATGAGTTTGAGTAAACTCCAGGAGTTGGTGACAGCCAGGGAAGCTTGGCGTGCTGTGATTCATGTGGTCGCAAAGAGTCAGACACGACTGAGCAACTGAACTGAACCTCAAGTGTTAGGCCTATATTTATATATTGTAACTCCCTTCTAAAGCCTGAATTAAACTGTACAATGATGTTGTGGTAATTCCTATTTGATATTTAGTCAGGATCCCTACAAACTAAATAAGACTAACCATGCCATTGGGCTTCCCAGGTAGCTCAGATGGTACAGAATCCACCTGCACTGTGGGAGACCTGGTTCGATCCCTGGGTTGGGAAGATCCCCTGGAGAAGGGAACAACTACCCACCTGGAGAATACCATGGATAGAGGAGTCTGGCAGGCTACAGTCCATGGGGTTACAAAGAGTTGGACATGACTAAGTGACTTTCCTTTACTCACTCAACCATACCATACTTATGTGCTACTTTCAGAAAGACTACAGGCTAGTGTTGCCCCTTCTAGTCCTCCACAGTTCACTGCATTTATCACAACAATGGTGCGTTAGTGTTTTGCTAAAGACATATACATGTTACTTACAATCTTACTAATAGGATATACAGGTAGCATACAAAAAATGAAAATTCAAAGGACAAGTCAGAATCTTTATTTCTTTCAGTGTTTAAAGATTTCAGCTCTGTTGAATGTAACATGCACTCAAACGTATACAATAACTCAGTCTTACATCCATGATTCCTTTCAGTAATTTAATATTATTAATTTAATATTTACATGAATCTAACAGAAGCCCAAAGTTTTTCTAGTAATCGCTCTCTCCTTTTTATTGATAGAGTAGAATATAAGTACATTAGTATAATCCCAAAGAAACCAAAGATTGAATTCATGTTTTTAATAAGAATTAATTTTGAAAATGTTAAGCTAAAGTATCAAAGAAGTTTTCAAGAATGGATTTGTATTAGTAATTTTTCCATATTTACGATTTATAAACATGGAAACATAATAAAAAGGAATGACAAGAAATAAGCATTAAATAAGAAAATACACATAAAACCCAGAATTAGAATTTTTTCAGAAGTTCAGCCAAAAATAGCCTAGAGATGATCAACAGAACCAATTTTTCTCAAATACTTGAGTCAACATTCCCTATTTTAAATTCATGTGCAGGTATGGTATGCTGAAAGAAGGGACATGTGAATGCAATTCTGGCATTTACAATTGGAAAACAGGAGACCTGAGACAGAAAGGGAGTGCAAATGACAAAAATTAAAATGAAATAAAAGTAATTTTCAGGAAAAAAGTCAAGAAACCATGTAAGAAGGAACATTAAGGGAAACCATAAGTGGAAGAAAGGGGAAATTTCCATTAGAGGTGACTATCAACTGGGAAATCTCATAAAGAAAGCAGAGAATAACAACAACAAAATTTAAGCTAATTTGAACTGCTGGTTTTACTGCCATCAGCTGAAGAAGTTAAAAGTTTTCATTCTCATTATAACAACATGAAAAAATGAACAAATAAAAACACATGTATACCTGTGGCAGATTCATTTTGATATTTGGCAAAACTAATACAATTATGTAAAGTTTAAAAATAAAATAAAATTTTAAAAAAACAACAAATAAATCAATGTGTGTGTGTGTGTGTTTGTTTGTTTGTTTGTTTTTTCTGGACATATCAGAGAAATGACTTTCAGGACAAATTTCTACCCTGAGATCTGGTGAAACAGGTAAATCCAGAAAGTTATTGCCAAAATCTGCTTATCTGGAGCAGAAGCTACTAGAGCCACAGACGAGTAGAAACCTTTACAGGATGATTTTTGACAACCTTCTATTTAAAGACTAGTGTGTAAGAGAGAAACAATGAAGACTGCAGTCTTTGAGGAACCCTCACACTTTTGTGGTAATGCCAGTGAAACTTATCAGGTGTTCATAGAAAGAATTCCTTGCATCTTTGATAGGAGCAATTGAAGAGCTTTCCCTGGGAAATGAAGTCAGAGCCTCCTCCACTAAAAGGGGGAAGGGATTCATGATTCAATATTGGTAGGTTGTATGTTTCCAGGATATTAGACATCCCTACTCTATTTTGGTTATAATTTACATTGAATATGAAGAAATTGAAAATATGAACAGATCTATAACTAGTAAAGAGGCTGAAAATCTTTCAGAAAACACCTGAACCAGATGACTTCACTGCTGAACATTTAAAAAATCAATGGCAATCTTCTTTAAACTCTTCCAAAAAATCAAAGAGGACCAAAGACTTTCAAACTCCTTTTTAATGATGCCAGCACTACCCAGACACCAAAGCCAGACAAAGACACTACAAGAAATAAAACACTGGGGTAAACGCGTCTCTTTCAATTCTGGTTTCCTTGGTGTGTATGCCCAGCAGTGGGATTGCTGGGTCATAAGGCAGTTCTATTTCCAGTTTTTTAAGGAATCTCTACACTGTTCTCCATAGTGGCTGCACTAGTTTGCATTACCACCAACAGTGTAAGAGGGTTCCCTTTTCTCCACATCCTCTCCAGCATTTATTGCTTGTAGACTTTTGGATCGCAGCCATTCTGACTGGCGTGAAACAGTACCTCATTGTGGTTTTGACTTGCATTTCTCTGATAATGAGTGATGTTGAGCATCTTTTCATGTGTTTGTTAGCCATCTGTATGTCTTCTTTGGAGAAATGTCTGTTTAGTTCTTTGGCCTATTTTTTGATTGGTTCGTTTATTTTTCTGTAATTGAGCTGCAGGAGTTGCTTGTATATTTTTGAGATTAGTTGGTTGTCAGTTGCTTCATTTTCTATTTTTTCCTTCCATTCTGAAAATTGAAAGAGACACGTGTACCCCAATGTTTATAGCAGCACTGTTTATAATAGCCAGGACATGGAAGCAACCTAGATGTCCATCAGCAGATGAATGGATAAGAAAGCTGTGGTACATATACACAATGGAGTATTACTCAGCCATTAAAAAGAATACATTTGAATCATTTCTAATGAGGTGGATGAAACTGGAGCCTATTATACAGAGTGAAGTAAGCCAGAAAGAAAAACACCAATACAGTATACTAACACATATATATGGAATTTAGAAAGATGGTAACGACAACCCTGTATGCGAGACAGTGAAAGAGACACAGATGTATATAACAGTCTTTTGGACTCTGTGGGAGAGGGAGGGGGGGATGATGTGGGAGAATGGCATTAAAACATGTATAATATCATATAAGAAACGAGTCGCCAGTCCAGGTTCGATGCAGGATACAGGAAGCTTGGGGCTGGTGCACTGGGATGACCCAGAGGAATGGTAGGGGGAGGGAGGAGGGAGGGGGTTCAGGATTGGGAACACGTGTACACCCATGGCAGATGCATGTTGATGTATGGCAAAACCAATACAATATTGTAAAGTAAAAAATAATAATAATAAAAAATTTTTTTAAATAAAATAAAACAAAACATAAAACAATAAAAAAAAAAAGTATTTGGTCACTGCATCCCCAGACTGAGTTGTACACTTCCACCCTAACGTGCACAAAGGCATCAGGTAATACTCTTGTAAACAGATGTTTATTGTCTTGCTCAATATAATGTTTTATTTAGCATATTCAAAATAAAATTTGTGATATAAATATAAAAAAAATAAAACAACAAACCAATATGCATAGTGAATATCAATGCAAACATTCTCAACAAAATAGTAACAAACAGAGTTCAAAATAATATTATAAGAATTATATACCATGACTGGACTTCCCAGGTGGCACTAGAAATAAAGAACCCACCTGCCAATGCAGGAGACATATAGAGAAGGTTGATCCCTGGGTTAGGAAGATGCCCTGGAGGAAGCATGGCAACCCACTCCAGTATTCTTGCCTGGAGAACCCCATTAATAGAGGAGCCTGGCAGGCTATAATCCAAGGGATCACAGAGTTGGACATGACTAAAGTGACTTAGCATGCATGCATACCATGACCAAGTAGGATTTATTCCTACAATGCAGGGATGGTTCAACATACAAATCAACTGATGTAATAGAACACATTAACAAGATGAAGGGGGGAAAATTACTTGATCATCTAAATTGATAGAGATGAATTATTTTATGAAATTCAACATCCTTTCACAAATTAGAAATGGAAGGAAACTATCTCAAAATAATAAAGACCCCATATGAAAAGACCACAGCTAACATTATACTTATTGGTCAAAGTTAAATGCTTTACCTCTAAGATCAGAATCAAGACAAGTGCTTTCACCAGTTCTGTTCAACATAATACTAGAAATCCAAGCCAGAGAAATTAGTCAAGAAAAAGAAATAAAAGGCATCTAAATTGGAAATAAAGAACCTCTGTTCACTGATAAAAGGATCTTAAATGTGGTAAACCCTAATGTTTCACACCCAAAAATGTTTAATAGACAAATTCAGCAAAGTTGCAGGATATAAAAATCAATATACACAAATATACAAAAAGTTGTGTCTCTATAAATTAACAGCGAAGAGTATGAAAAGGAAATCTTTAAAGTAGTTGCATTTATAATAGCATCAAAAATAATAAAATACATAGACATAAATTTAACCAAGGAGGCAAAAGACTTGTACCCTAAAAGCTATAAACATTTGTGAAAATAAATTAAAGATATCGATAAATGTAAAGACACCCCATAGTCATGATTGGAACAATTAATGTTTTAAGATGTCAGTACTACCCAAAGCAATCTACAGCTTTAATACAATTTATGTCAAATTCCAAACAGCATGTTTTCCTTTTTCCCCTGCTGCTGCTGCTGCTGCTAAGTCGCTTCAGTCATGTCAGACTCTGTGCGATCCCATAGACAACAGCCCACCAGGCTCCTCTGTCCATGGGATTCTAGAAACCAACAAATCCATCCTTTAATTCATATGGAATTTCAAGGGACCTTGAGTAGCCAAACAATCCTAAAGGACAAAGTTGAAGTTTCCACACTCTGATTTTGAAACTTATTACAACCCTATAGTAATCATTACAAAGCTGCAGTAATCAAAATATTGTAGTACTGGTATAAAGATAGACACATAGACTACTGGAACAAAATAGAGCACCCAGAGGGAAACCAACATAAAAATAGCTAGGTGATTTTTTACAAGAGTGCCAAGATCATTCAACGAGGAAATAGCAGTCTTTTCAACAGACCATACTGGGAAATGTGAATATCTACATGCAAAAGAATAAAGTGGGACTCTTATTTTATATCACATACAAAAATTAACTAAACATGTATATAAGACCCAAATTTAAGATCTAAAGCTATAAAACACTTAGAAGAAAACATAGAGATACTGGATTTGGGAATAATTTCTTGGATATGACACCAAAAGCACAGGAAACGAAGAAATCTGATCACCAGAATTAAAAATATCTGTGCATCAAAGGACAGAATTAACAGAGTGAAAAAGCAACCTATGAAACGGAGGAAAATATTTACACATCATATAAGTGGTTAATATCCAGAATACATGAAGGACTCCTACAACAATTAACAAAAATTGGACTAAAAAATTGGCAAGGGATTTGAATAGACATTTCTCCAAAGATATACAAATGGGCAACAAGCCATTTGTTTATTCAAACATAAAATATACTCAACAGCACTAATCATTAAGGAAATGTAAATCAAAACCATAATGAGATATCACTTCACACTCATTAGGATGGCCATTATTTAATACACACACACATAAGCACACATATGCATACCTCAGAAATATCATATATTTGGCATCACATCATCACAATAAAGCAAGTCACACAATTTTTTGATTTCCCAGTGCACATAAAAGTTATTTTATACTACACTGTAATATATTAGGTAGTCAATACATTATACATATATATATATATAAATATAAATAAAATGTATATACATACACACCTGAAACTAACACAACTATAAGCCTGAATACAACATTGTGAATCAACAATACTTCATTTTTTTTACTCACAGTTTTTTTAAATGATCATAATGTGAACATTGGCATTTTCATCATTTTTATTTTCCTCATATGATTATAATTCCAGTTATTTTCTCTGGTTCAAAGATATTTCTAAATTCCAGGTTTGTAAGGTTTGGGGGAATCTCCTTCCCTTTTATTATTGTTAATATCTGATTTCACTGCCTTTTAATCAGAGAAAATCATTTTTGGTATTTGTGCTTTTTAAAATGTATTAAGTGTTTCTATGGCATAATAAATGGTTTTTAAAATGTAAATAAATAAATTAAAATGACCATCAATATGAAAAAGCAAGGGGGGGTGGATATTTACCATTGACTTACTCCAATGCCATGAAAGAAGAGCATTTCTGCTATGCCAACTCCCTTCAATTTTTATGTCTCATCAAAAGATGCGGAAAGTAAGAAACAATGAGAAAGTAACAAGAAAGAAACACAGGACTACTAGAAGTTTGAGATTTACCTAGAAAATTATAGAAAACTTGCTTTCCACCATACTTTACCATAACATCAACAGGGCTGCAATATGATAAAAAATGGATAATGAATGAAAGGGTTGCAAGGCACAGACTTTCTGGAGAGAATTTAAGAAAGGAGACAAAAATAAGGACAGTGGAGGTAGTTGAAGTATCTAGCTTCTACACCTACAGCAACATGAAACAAAGTCCAACTCAAAGCTATGTTAACCTAAATTGTCAGCTAATATGTATTTACCCCAGTTCCTACTGCCTGATACAACATATTTGGGTATTAAGAACAATCTACAAGGCATGATAAAAGTCAAGACAAAATACAGTATGAAGAGACAAATGAAACATCAGAACCAGACTTTAGTATGACTAACATTTTGGATTTATCAGATAGGAATGTAAAATAATCATGATTAATATAGTGAAGACTCTAATGGAAAAGGCAGAAAACATGCAGAAACACATGAGAAATATAAGCAAAGAGATGGAGACTCTAAGAAATTATCAAAAGGAAATGCTACATATCAGAAACATTGTATCAGAAATGAAGAATGGCTTTGATTAATTTACTGAATAGATACACACAGCCAAGCAAAAAGTCAGTGATCTTGAAGATATGTCAATAGAAACTTCACATAATGAATTTTCTAAGAGGAAGAAAAAAGAATGAAAAAAGTAGACAAAAGAAAATATCCTACATCCAAGAAGGAGAAATAAGGGAAAACACAGCAGAATAAATATTTAAGTTAATAATGGCAGAGAACTTTCAATAATAAATGGCAGACACCAAATTACAAATCCAGGAAGTTCGGGGAACATCCAGCAGGTAGTTACAAAAAGAAAAAAAAGGCAACATGTAGAAATATGTATAGAAATGTGTGCATAAATGAGTTGCTGTATATCTATCCCCTTGCAAGGGCCTAGAACACACTCCAGAAGTAACAAGCACCCCTGGTGCACAATCTTGGTTTCTAATATCATTCTATGGAAAAGAAATAGGTGCTCCTTGAAGACGTGACTAATTTGGAGATTGGTGCAGGAACTATACATGATAAGCCTGTAATATCTAGATTCAAAAATTACAAAAATGTTCCTTTCCTCAAATAAACCCACAAGGATATAGTAATATGAACAGATGATTGAATAAAGAAACCAGTGGAGAAGAACATAAAAAATCCAATATTTAGAAGATTTCTAATTCATGTATATATCCCTTTCTTGAGGTGATGGAGCTTACATGATCCCCAGTCCTCAAGTAAAAGCTGCACACAGTGACTTTCTTCCAAAGAATGCAGCATGTAAAGGGAAAATAAAAATGATTATTTTACAGTAGAGAAGCTGACAAACACTACGTCAAGCTATGTGATCAAGGTTAACATCAACAGTGATAAATCACATTTATATATTATACCATTAACATGAAATGATAAGAATAGAACTTTACTTCGGTGGTCTTCCTTCCAATCTAGTTATGAGAAACACATCAGGCAAATCCCAGTTGAGGGGCATTCTACTAAATACCTCACTAGTATTCTTCAGAACTGTCAAGGTCAGCAAAAGCAAGAAAAGTCTGAATAAATGTCACAGCCAAGAAGAGCATAAAGACACATGACAACTAGATGTAATGATATCCTGGATAGAATTATGGAACCATAAAAGGGCAGCAAGGAAAAACAGAAAATCTGTAGAACTTACGGACTTGTTAATTGTAATGCATTGCTGCTGCTGCTGAGAAGTCGCTTCAGTCGTGTCCGACTCTGTTCGATCCCATAGACGGCAGCCCACCAGGCTCCCCCGTCCCTGGGATTCTCCAGGCAAGAACACTGGAGTGGGTTGCCATCTCCTTCTCCAATGCATGAAAGTGAAAAGTGAAAGTGAAGTCGCTCAGTCGTGTCCAACTCCCAGCGACCCCCATGGACTGCAGCCTACCAGGCTCCTCCGTCCGTGGGATTTTCCAGGCAAGAGTACTGGAGTGGGGTGCCATTAATTGTGACTAGTGCACCATACTCATGTAAATAGTTACCAAGGGAAACAGGATATGGAATATATAGGACTCAGCAGTATCTTTGCAAATATTTTCTAAATCTAAAACGGTCCTAAAATTTTAAAGTTAACTTTAAAATGTTATACAAGAGAAACTAAACATTGTTGGTTTCTTTCCCAACTCTTGCACAATTAAGTCCTAGTTTTAAAGGCAAAAGATTCACTATTTCTCTTGTATTCCTAAAAACCCCTCCACCACTATTTTTACTTTGTTCACCTGGTCCTTCCTTTACTCTTATATATTCTTTGCCACAGATCTGTGGTACAATTCTATTACAGGTGACCTGATTTTCAATGTGCTTTCAAAACAGCCAATGCAGACAGATTAGTATTAGATACTCCTGAAAGAGCTGCAGTGTGGTGTCCTGAGATTGAATTAGAAGCAATCACCAAAGCCTTTGGGTGAACAAGAGAAAAAAGGAAAGAAAAGGATATAGCATACTTCTAGCTTCTGAAGCTATGAGGAAATCAGGCATAGAATTCCTATGCCTGTCTTCCTTATATCCTTAGAAACTGGAGAAGAGTAATCTTTAACAATCTAGAGAAAATGATTTCAACACTAGAGAAAACACTTATTTAATTAGAAAAGAACAATTAAAACATTAGATAAAGATAGTTTTCATAATTTTAGAGTTTACTTGCTTTGACAAAATAAGCAATGTTACTTATCTTACATGTCACCAGTCAGAAAAAGTTTTAAAATGATGGTTCACATTTGCTTCTATAATTAAAGGCATTATTCAAAGCTGCAAATTAAAAAAAAAAAACTGTATAATATTCCATTATCGTTTCTTAGATTTCACTACTTTCATAAAATAATGACAGTATAATGATGTCAGCAGGCCAGCATTCATTCTTGAGCTTCAGTAGAAACTGGATATAAGGAACTTAGATGTTTACAACTGCAGAGGGAGAAGGGGCCAATCACACCAACTCTAATTTCCATGGCTGAGCAATAATGGGTAATGAAGATTCAGGGGCCAAGACGGGGAACATATAAAGCAGGTAACAGGAGAGCTTCCTGGTACACAGGTGCTTTCTTTTTGGCTACTCTGCAAAAGACTTGTGGATTTGAAAACTGTATTTCATAGTGTTTTTAATCAGTAGTTAAATGAAATATCTATTCCTAACTTATATTATGGAGAAGGCAATGGCAACCCACTCCAGTACTCTTGCCTGGAAAATCCCATGGACGGAGGAGCCTGCTAGGCTGCAGTCCATGGGGTCGCACAGAGTCGGGCACGACTGAGCAATTTCACTTTCACTTTTCACTTTCATGCATTGGAGAAGGAAATGGCAACCCACTCCAGTATTCTTGCCTGGAGAATCCCAGGGACGGGGGAGCCTGGTGGGCTGCCGTCTATGGGGTCGCATAGAGTCGGACACGACTGAAGTGACTTAGCAGCAGCAAACTTATATTATGACAATATGAACACTAAAATACTCACTATGTGAAGTTTGTTTAAAGTAAAAGGAAAACAAAAAGGAATTTTAGAAACTGAACAAAATATTTTTATATAGAGTGCATTGCAATTATATCTTTTTGAAAACATTTTGGATTAAAAAGAGATATGCATAAGAGCAAGTTTAACATCTTTTGTGGTCTACTTACATAATGTTTTTATATGTGCACCTCTCCATCTCTAGTTATTGTCCCTTTCTTAATGGGAAGTAAACACCTAATTTTTTTACTTAAAAAATTATTTAGCAATTTTTCAAAACATGATTTGAAACAAACACTAAAATACCATACCATTGAATGAAATTTCTAACTTGTCTTATAGTTTGAAAGGAAATTCAAGTTTTAAAAAGAGATATAATTTTTATTTAAATAATTTGCACTACTTATATTTTGTTATAATCTTATTTGTGTCTGATCAATGTTAACCATTGATTATCTGAGTTGCTCTGCTCATTTATTTTGTCTACTTTGGTGGCCTCAAGACATACTTCCCCAAAAACTCTGATTTCACCTTTTGTTTTGTTCTTTCTTAATATGGGATTAGGGCTTCCCTGGTGGTTCAGATGGTAAAGAATCTACTTGGAATACAGGAGACCCAGGTTCAATACCGGGGTCAAGAAGATATCCTGGAGAAGGGAATAGCAACCCACTCCAGTATTCTTGACTGGAGAATTCCATAGACAGAGGAGCTAAAATCCACGGGGTTACAAAGAGTTGATCATGACTGAGCAACAAGCAGCCACACACAATATGGGATTACTAGAATATTTCTATACATTAAATAAACTTTTGACATATTTTGTATATCAATCCTATGTTTTTCTTCATTTCTTTGCCTCACACTGTCTTCTATATTTTCCTCTCTTATTTTCTAACTATATTATTAAATAAAAGTTCTATTCAGTTATTATTCTAATCAGATTTGAAAATTCTGTTGCTTTCAATTTTCAGTTAGCTTACATTTTTTTAAAATAATATTCACAATCAACCCAGAAATCTGTTTGGAAATTTCTCACTTTTTATGTATTCTATCCTATTTATCATTTGTTTCTTCTAAAATTTGTTTTTGTAAGTGAAGATGGAGTGAGCTAATGGTAACAGAAGACAAATCCTCTGTTAATTTTTTCCACTTTTCTTACTCCAAATATATTTGGGTCAACAGATTCTATGCACTTAGTAATCAATAAAGTTGTGACTAATTTTCAAATGAGAAGAGTTTATCTTTACAAGATTACTCAAAGAACAGATCTAAAGAAAAGGAAAAAAAAAGTGTTTGAGTAATTTTAATTAGATTTGTTATTTAACTCATTCAGTACTATTTAAGTTATTTTAAAACACATAGATGTTGGTTTTTTTTTATAAATAGTTCAATTTAATTTTGCCTAAATAGTTCAATTAATACAACAGTAATTTTGAAAATTTTATACAGACAGTAAGGGAGAAATTGTCCCTATTGTTCGCAATAGTTATTTTCATTCTCTCACTCCACTTATAAAATGATCTTGCTTGCAGAGATTTATGTGAACTGTGTATTTTGGAAGCATATTTGGCTTTAATCATGGCCAGCTCTGTTGCTGTGAACATTGCTAGAATTCTGAATTTTAGTGACCTCATCATAAATCCTTGTGTGTTACACATCCAGTGGCAGTTCTAAACATAAAGGCTTACTCAAAAGGAAAGAATCATGAATCTAGTTCTCTACATTCAATGTACACATCAACTTAGGATCGCAATGCTTTGGCCTATTCAGAATTATTGCTTTCATAAATTTATAGAAGCTCCTACTTAGATTTAGAGACAATCTTAAAGGCATTTATTTTCTAAACATTCTACAGTAATTATAATATTCTTTTCATGAAAGGCTTCAAATGAAGCATGTTTTTACCTGAGGCACAACTTACTGGTTTAAAGCAATATTAGCCATTTTCCTCAACTTTTGGTCACATACTGTAAAATCCAAACACTTTACATTATCTAACTTATCTAAAGTTAATCCTTATGACCCTCATGAGGAAGGTGGTCAAATAAACTATCATCCATTCCAGGACCTAAAAATAATTTAAATGTTGTAATAATTTATATATTTTCCAGAATTTCTGTAGCCTTACTTTAAAATGATTATTTCAATAAATACTTAGTAAGACAAAACTCATCAAAGACAGTATATCTACTTGTTCTTGTTCAGTTGTTAAGTCATGTCTGACTCTTTGTGAACTCATGGACAGTAGCATGCCAGGCTCCTCTGTCCTCCATTATCTCTCAAAGTTTGCTCAAATTCATGTCCACTGAGTCAGTGATGGATCTAACCATCTCATCTTCTGCTGCCCACTTCTGCTGCCCTTTTGCCTTTAATCTTTCTCAGCATCAGTCTTTTCCAATGAGTTGGCTCTTCACCTCAAATGGCCAAAGTATTAGGGCTTCAGCTTCAGCAGCAGTCATTCCAGTGATTATTCAGGATTGATTTCCTCTAGGGTTGAGTGATTTTGATCTCCTTGTAGCCCAAGAGACTCTCAAGTTTTCTCCAGCACCACAATTTGAAAGCATCAATTTCAAAGCACCAAAGCATCAATTCTTTGGTGCTCAGTCTTCTTTATGGTCCTCCTTTATGATGTCTCTGCTTTTTAAAACTAAGGATATCTAGTTAAAATTCTGAATATTTCCCAAAAATAAGTGGGACAAAATTGTAAATCTTCTCAGTTTTTTCCAGTATGAGAGAAAGAAAATTTAGCCTATCTAAAAAAGTGTCTTCTAAATACAGTTATACAAAGCCAGGGTTACTTCTTCTCCCCGATTAACTCTCATTCTTTAATTTAGAGCTGAGACATTTCTTTGTTGACAAAGGTCCATCTAGTCAAAGCTATGGTTTTTCCAGGAGTCCTGTACAGATGCGAGAGCTGGACCATAAAGAAGACTGAGCACTGAAGAACTGATGCTTTTGAACTGTGGTGTTGAAGAAAACTCTTGAGAGTCCCTTGGACAGCAAGGAGATCAAACAAGTCAACCCTATAGGAAATCAACCTTTAATATTCATTGGAAGGACTGATGATGGAGCTGAAACCCCAATATTTTGGCCACCTGATGCCAAGAGCTGACTCACTGGAAAAGATCCTGATTCTGGGAAAGATTACAGGCAGGAGGAGAATGGAATGACAGAGGATGAGATGGTTCGATGGCATCATCAACTCAATGGAGATGAATTTGAGCAGACTCTGGGAAATAATGAAGGACAGGGAAGACTGGTGTGCTGCAGTCCATGGGGTTGCAAAGTGTTAGACACAACTGAGCAACTGAACAATATTAATATATTTAGTTGATATACACAAATGTGTTGTTGAGATACATTTAACCTCTTTTGGATTCCAAGGTTTATTTTCAAAATAATTACAATTATCAAAAAGTATTAAAACCCAATGCTTTAGAACTATATACTTATACTATCATGATTAAAAACTCCCAACTGATTTTGAGAAAAACACACATCAACAAAATTATAAGAATTCACAATATATGACCCTTAGGTTGGCCCAGGATGTACTCAGCAAAGTTTACTTTAAAACAAAAAATCTAATTAATTATGGGCAACAAAGACAAAACACCCAAATTGCTTTCAATCACTTTGTGTGGTTTCCACATTGGTATTATTATAAATAGTGTAGTTCATTAGTAGTTATATAAATAGAAATAAAAATTCTACACATTTATATTTTGTAGTTTGGGGAATTTTAAATTTAAAGAAAAAAATGTGAAAATTTGTACAAGTCCCATATATGCCTTCTCTAGTCTCATCTATTATTAACATTTTACATTACTGTAGCATGTTTGTTAGAATTGTGTAACTGTTTCATACATTATGATTAACTTAAACATGTTTTTTTTTCAGATTTCCCCAGTTTTTCCTTGATGTGCTTTTTTTTTTTTTTTACTGTTTCAGGATCCTATTCAGGATACCATGTCACAATTAGTTCTCATGTCTTCCTAGGCTTCTATTGGCTGTGGTGTTTTCTCAGACTTTCCTTATTTTGGATGACCTTAACAATTTTATGGCCTACTGGTTAAGTATTTTGTAGAGTACCTTTCGACTGGAATTTGCCTAACGTTTTTCTCATGATTAGTCTGGGGGTTCTGTGTTTCTGTAAGGAAGCTCATCACCAAATCCAGGTTTATTTAGTTTTTCTCATGTACTTCTTCAAGAGGTTTTCTAGTTTTGAGTATTATAATCCATTTTAGTTAGTTTTATATAATGTGTATTCGTATAGATGTCCAATTATTCTAGCATCATTTGTTGAAAACACTATCCTTTCTGCACTGAATCGCCTTTGCTTCTTTGTCTAAGATCATTTGCCTGTACTTGTGGATAACTATTTCTGGGCTCTCTACTCTGTTATTCTGATCTACATCTAGTCTTTTACCAATTATTTGCTGCCTTGATTACTACAGTTTTATAAGTTCTGAATATAGGTGGTGTGTGCCCTCCAACTAGGTTCTTCTTTACTTTTGTGTAGGGTATTCTATTGGAGAAGGCAATGGCAACCCACTCCAGTACTCTTGCCTGGAGAATCCCAGGGACAGCAGAGCCTTGTGGGCTGCCATTTATGGGGTCGCACAGAGTCGGACATGACTGAAGCGACTTAGCAGCAGCAGCAGCAGCAGCAGGGTATTTTATGTTGTTTGCCTCTTCATATAAACCTTAAAACCCATCTATAAATATTCTGACAATCTATGCTTTCAATGAGTGTTTTTATACAATTCATGTTTAAAGCAATTTTAATATAGTTTCATTAATATTTGTATTTGTCAACTTTCTCCAGAGAAATAAAATCTCTGAGACAGAGAGAAAAAGAGAGAGAAAAGGAATTGGTTTAAGGAAATATGGAAGCTGACAAGTCCCAAAGTCTGCAGGGTTAGTCAGCAAACTAGAGATCCTATGGTTTATTCCTAGTCTGATGACCAGCTGTCTTGAGATCCAGGAAGTATTGATGTTTCACTTTGAGTTTAAAGGCAGGAAAAATTTTCCCCTGATTCAAGTGAGGGTCATCTTTTTGATTTATTCAAGCCTTCAACTGATTGGATGAAGCTAACCCACATCAATGAGGGCAATCTGCTTCACTTAGGAAACAGAGTCAAATGTTAATCTCTTCCAGAAACACTCTCATAGATACACCAAGAATAATGTTTGGCCAAGTATCTTGCTGTGGTCCATGGGGTCAAAAAGAGTCAGCCATGACTTAGCAACTGAATAACAATTCTCTTGGCATCCTGTGACCCAGTAACATTGACACTAAAATTGGCCATCACAACACTTATGAACTCTGTGCCTGTTTTCAATTTTTTTTACTGTTCTTCTCCTCACATCCCACTCATATTTTACATTCTCTGGTTTAACTAAGCATTTCTTATGATTCTATTTTCTTTTATTTTATTCCTAACTTAAAAAAAATCTACTCGTTGCTCTAGAGTGTGCTGTATTCATTTATAACTAGTCTAAGTCTACTTTCAAATAACATCTTATTTCAGGTAGTGTGAAAGTGCTTTATGACAGTACCCCAATCAGGCCACTTGATCATCATAATATTGTTGTCATTAATTTACCTTATTTATATACTATAATCACTTAATATATTATCATTGCTATTATTTTAAACACATATTTTGATCTATTAAAATATGAAAAAATTAATTATTCTACCATATTTATTCTTTCCTGAATGCTTTTCCTTTCTCCATGTGGATCTGAGCTTCTGATCGACATAATTTTCCTTCTCCCTAAAAAATAATTTTTAAAAAATTCTTATACAAATCAATGAAGGGAGAACACTGTCTCATACCATACACAAAAACAAACTCAAAATGGCTTAAAACAAATGTGACATGACATCATAAATCTCCTAGAGACTATAGGCAAAATATTCTCTGATATAAATCATACCAGTGCTTTCTTAGGCCAGTTTTCCAAGGCAATAAAGATAAAAGCAAAAGTAAACAAATGGGACCTAATCAAACTTACAAGTTTTTATACAGCAGAGAAAACCATAAACAAAATGAAAAGACAGCATATAGACTGGGAGAAATTATTTGCAAACAATGTGACCAAAAAGGGCTTAATTTATAAAATATAGAAACAACTTATATAACTCAACAGAAAAACAAGCAAACTAATCAATAAATGGACAGAAGACCTAAGCAGATATTTCTCCAGAGAAGACATATAGATGGCCAAAAAGCACATGAAAAGGTGCTCAATATCACTAATCATCAGAGAACTGCAAATCAAAACTATGAAGTATTACTTCACATGAGTCAGAATGGTCATCATCAAGAAGTCTACAAATAATAAGTGCTGGAGAGGATATGGAGAAAAAAGAACCTTCCTTCCACCTTGATGGTGGCAATGTAAATTGTTACAGCCACTATGGAAAACAGTATGGAAGTTACTTAAAATATTAAAAAGAGTTACCAGTTGATCCCACCACTCCCATTCTTGGTCATGTATCCGAAGAAAATTTAGTTTGAAAAGACACACACACCCCAATGATCACAGCAGCACTATTTTCAATAGCCAAGACATGGAAGCAACCTAAATACCCAAACATTCACTGACAGATGAATGGATAAAGAATACACACACACACACACACACACACACACACACACAACTGTATCAATTTGCTGTACACCAGACACTAACACAAAGTTGTAAATTAATTGTTCTTCAATTTTAAAAGTAAATAAATAAATACATAAAATATAATTTAAAAAAATTTGCAAGGAAGGTCTACTGGTGGTGAATTCTATTCTATGATTTTTTGTTATCTATAAGAATCTACTTCACTTCTGAAGAGTAATTTTTCTGGATATAGAATTCAAGGTTTTTGATACTGTTTTTTTTTCTCAGTGCTTCAGATATTTCACTCCAATCTCCTCTTGTGTCATTGATTTCAGAAAATAATTGTATATTTTCAAAATGTCTCTGCCATTATTACTTTAAAATATTTCTTCTGATGTTTCTTTATTTTGGAATCCAGTTGTACATGTGTTGTATTGTTTGAAATTGTTCTCAAACTCTTGGATGTTCTCTTTTTTATCTGTTTTTTTTTTTTTTTTCCTCTCTTTTTTTATCTTTGTATTGCAGTTTGGGAAGCTTTTATCTTCAAGCTTGATTTTTTTTTTCCTTTCATCTGTTCAATCTACTGGAAGCTAATCAAAGTCATTCTTCGTTTCTCTTTTAGAGTTTTTAATTTCTAACATTTCCTTTTGATCGTTTCTTAGTATTTCCATCTCTTTGCTTATATTATCTATCTGCTCTTGCATGTTGTATACTTTTTCCATTAGAGCCCTCAACATACTAATTATAGTTGCTCTACATTCACTCTGAAAATTCCTAATTCTGATTCATACCTGAGTTTGGAACTAATGCTTGCTTTGTTTCTTCAGATTGTGCTTTGTTTTCCCTTTCAGCATGACTTATTAGTTTTTCTTTATATAAGAATGTGATTTTTAGGGACAATAGATACTGATATAATTAGCTTTTAGTTGTAATCTAACTAGGATCTGAGGTGTTTTAATGTTTTGCTATAGCTATAGGTGTTAGAGGTAAGTTTCTCTACTTTCCTTGTTTTCACCTCCTCTCTTAACTTTTGACTTCCTTAAGAATTCTTCAAATACTGTGTCTCATAACTCTTTTAACTATAATCCATCATTGTACTGCAGTCTTATTAATGTGGTTGTAAAGCATTTGGGATGTAAAACATTTTAGAATGTTATGACCCAGTCTCAATTAAGTAGGTCTATGTCCCTGGATGGGACCTAAACTATGGTATTCTATTTCCCTCTCTTTAGGTGAGACAAGAGACTAGAGTGGGGTTGGGATTTGGTACCAGCACTTCCTGCAGGTGAAACAGATCTCTGATAGACTTTTCCCTCTAGAGCAGCCCTTTGCTGTGGAGAACAGTATGAGCTTATGTCCATATTGTCACTCTCCTATCCCTTTGGCAGAACCAAAAGGGATTTTTAGACTCCTCACTATGAGAATCTGGTGTGGTTACTGAAGATAAAAATCACAAAAGCATAGGAACACTTCTAAGACTGAAGCCCTGTTTTTCACTCTCATGCTAGTTCACAGTTATCCTTCAGAAATTCATCAAAATCATCATGTTTATATTAGTAGCTCCAGTTTATATTAATTGCTCCAGCATCTTCTATTTCAGGTAAGTAAATCCCTGCTCCAACTTTATTTGCCAATCTCTCTATATTTTAATGAGACAGTTTGTTCTGTGACCTCAGTTCTCTAATTAGGCCAAGTAAAAATGATTTATACTTTTTTTCAGCTATTTTCTTGTAAGTATGGAGGTGACAGTTGCTAAACTCTTTATATTTTAGAGCTGAAAGTACAGCTTCTATTTTAATTGACAATATTGTAAAATTTCTGGATACAGTTAGGAAATCTACGAACACGAAACTAGATCCAAATACATTTCTGCCACAAGTTTTTGCTTCTGTATTTGTAAGAACATAGTTGTAGCCAGAAAGGTTCTTTCAAGTTTCTATGTTTATTATTCCTATGAAAAAATAACTTTATCTTCAATATTCAACATTTAAATTGAATTTATAATAGTATTCACAATGATATCAGATATTTTACCTTTGACAGAATTCATTTCTAAAATCTTCGATTATAAGTATTGAATGATGAAAATCAAGACTGAAACTAGTCTTGAAGAACCTGATGTCACTGATATAACTTGTATCAGTAAACTGTTTAAACTCTTTCTAACATAGCCATATCAAGTTTGTCTTCACTTTTCTTACATGCAAATAATACGGAATAAAAAAAGAGCAAAATTAACTCGGTAGACTAGTCACTTGATCTAAATGAAAAATCGTTCTTTACAGTGTGATGCGTAAATGTAGCATCTGATGCTGTATGAATTAAACCATAATATTAGTGTTATAATTTTATTGTCATCATATTCTGACAATGACTTTCAAATTATGAAGAGGAGGCTGATACTTCTTAAACAGATTTTCGTTATCTGGTTTATATGTTGTAAGTGATAGTACAAAGCCCTCCTTTAGAAACACCAAATTTTGATAAACTATACAAGACACACTCACTGTCAAGTTTCTTGAATAACAGAAAGGTATTTCTTAATCTGTTATTTAACAAATACTTTTTAATACAGTATCAATATCAATTATATTTATTTCGGTATACAATGTTGTTACCAAATATAAAAGTTATGTGTTTACATCATAAAATAAGTGGCAAAAACACATTATCAAGGATATTCAAACTTCTCTCCATGCTTCAGTTTCTCAACAGTGTTGCTCAGCTTCTATTTCTCATATGTATCTCAGGTAGCTGTAACTTACAATGTCTTTTTATTTTTTTTTTTTAGAATTTATTTATTTATTTATTTATTTTTTTCAATTTTAATTTAAAAAAATTATACATGTGTTCCCCATCCTGAACCCTCCTCCCTCCTCCCTCCCCATACCATCCCTCTGGGTCGTCCCAGTGCACCAACCCCAAGCATCCAGCATCGTGCATTGAACCTGGACTGGCATCTCGTTTCATACATGACATTTCACATGTTTCAATGCCATTCTCCCAAATCTTCCCACCCTCTCCCTCTCCCACAGAGTCCATAAGCCTGTTCTATACATCAGTGTCTCTTTTGCTGTCTCGTATACAGGGTTATCGTTACCATCTTTCTAAATTCCATATATATGCGTTAGTATACTGTATTGGTGTTTGTCCTTCTGGCTTACTTCACTCTGTATAATAGGCTCCAGTTTCATCCACCTCATTAGAACTGATTCAAATGTATTCTTTTTAATGGCTTTTATTTTTAATTGACATTGTGGACTGTAGCCTAGGGCCTAAACTGATCTCTCAGACCATAGCTCCACTGCTGGTAGGGTCAGTGCACACTGAATATTTTTTCTGATTATAATCTGAGTCTAGAGAATTTAGCTATCTTGTTGCACCTGTGTCTGAGACTACTTAGCTTTGTCAGTTTGTGCCACAAGCTCTGTTTCTGAAGGGGACACATTGGTGATATGGTTTCTTGGAAAGTTTGAGAGAAGATTCAAGTGTTTGCTGACATTTTTTTTTTTCAAATTAAATTACATGTCAGAACAAGAATTCTATCTTATACAAAGGTCTCATACATGATCAGATGAGACCATAGTAGCAATTCTAAGTACATAGTGGGGAAAATTAACCCACTCTAGATTACTTTAATGTAACGAAAAAGTGGTTCATTGCTAAATGTGAGAAACATTGAGGCAACAGGCAGAAACTGAAACTCTCCTAGGAAAAGCAGGAGATACATTTTTGCCTTCAGTTCAGTTCAGTTGCTCAGTCGTGTCTGACTCTTTGCAACCCCATGAATGGCAGCGCCAGGCCTCCCTTTCCATCACCAACTCCCGGAGTTCACTCAGACTTTAAGGTAAGACTTTACCTTATCTGTGTTTATTCTTTTCCTAAGCAAAACATTTTTAGCTGGTTGGCATTTTTTTTAACACAAAATGGCTCTTCTCATCATACTCTTCCTCACTTATGATGAAATTCAACTTGTGAGTAAAGTTATTAAAATACAGTCCTCGAAATGAAGTGCTATATGGTCTTAAATAAGTAGAATGGGACATTCTCCTCACCACTCTTTACCACTAACCCCTGCCATCATTATTCTAAATAGGAATATAACTGTATCAGTGCAGCCTAAGTTCAAAACAGCTTGGGACCATTCCACCTATCTCTTGCTACATAAAAAACACTCTAAAATTGGAGCAATTATATATACAGTTCAGTTCAGGTCAGTCACTCAGTCATGTCCAACTATGTGTGACCCCATGAACCACAGCACACCAGGCCTCCCTGTCCATCACCAAATCCCGGAGTCCATGCAAACCTATGTCCATTGAGTCAGTGATGCCATCCAACCATCTCATGCTCTGTTGTCCTTTTCTCCTCCTGCCTTCAACCTTTCCCAGCATCAGGGTCTTTTCCAGTGAGTCAACTCTTCTCATTAGATGGCCCAAGTATTGGAGCTTCAGCTTTAGCATCAGTCCTTCCAATGAATACCCAGGACTGATCTCCTTTAGGATGGACTGTTTGGATCTCCTTGCAGTCCAAGGGACTCTCAAGAGTCTTCTCCAATACCACACTTCAAAAGCATCAATTCTTCTGCACTCAGCTTTCTTTATAGTCCAACTCTCACATCCATACATGACCACTTGAAAAACCATAGCCTTAACTAGATGGACCTTTGTTGGCAAATAATGTCTCTGCTTTTTAATATGCTGTCTAGGTTGGTCATAACTTTCCTTCCAAGGAGTAGGCATCTTTTAATTTTATGGCTGCAATCACCATCTGCAGTGATTTTGGAGCCACTGTTTCCACTGTTTCCCCATCTATTTGCCATGAAGTGATGGGACCAGATGCCATGATCTTCGTTTTCTGAATGTTGAGCTTTAAGCAAATATTTTCACTCTCCTCTTTCACTTTCATCAAGAGGCTCTGTAGTTCTTCTTAGCTTTCTTCCATAAGGGTGGTGTCATCTGCATATCTGAGGTTATTGATATTTCTCCCAGCAATCTTGATTCCAGCTTGTGCTTCCTTCAGCCCAGCTTTTCTCATGATGTACTCTGCATATAAGTTAAATGAGTAGGGTGACAATATACAGCCTTGATATACATATATATACAACAATTTATAATTATACTGTATGGTTCTTGGGACTGACAGGCAGCTGAAGAGTTATTGCTCCAGGCTCTCACATAAGTTTGCTGTCAGATAGTATCTAGAGTTGGGGTGAAATGGATGCTTTTCCATTTACATGAATGATGTCTGGCCTGGTTTGTCAACTCTCAAAGAAGCTAACTTGGACAACTCACTGCATAGTCATTCCAGGGTTATCAGACTTACACATTCAGAGTGAGCATGCCAGGAGACTAAGGCAAACCTGCAAGGTTTTTTCTCACTAGCCTGAAAAGTCATCTCAGTGTTGCATTAGACACACAGCCCAAACTCAAGTTGAGGGATCTATTTACGTTAAGGGATCCCAGGAGTGCTGGGAAGCATGATTCACTGGGTAGCCATTTTGGGGTGAATTTATTTAAAATAAAAATATGCTTTAATTGAAATGTATAGATTATTTTTTAGTTTATGTTAATCTGACCTCTCACTAAAATTGCTATTTTTCACCATTATATCATTAAAATCTCTATATCTTTCATTTATGTTCTGCATCTTCCCTCTTCCTGCTTGTTTTCTTTTTTTTTTCAATCTGTCCATTGCAATCCATTTTTAACTATAAACTTTCACATCTAATCCATCCTCCTAGCCAGCAGATATCTTTTTGAAAGCTGAATTTGTTATCCAGAATATCCATTATTATTTCCAGCTCCATGTCTGAACAAATTTAGTGAGGATGTTATCAAAGTTTGCATCCAGCTCATAGAGATACATTAAAGAAGATCATCAGGGGAAGTTCATAGAATATGTCAGAATGATGTGATCTTGAGCCTTGTTTGTTGCTGTTTTTTATATTCATTTACCCAATTTGTCTTGCTGTGTACATTTCTCCATCTTACACAATAGGAATTCACATTAGAGTCTGTCAAACAGCTTGCTGAAAACCATTTTCACTCTGTCTGCAGCACTTCCCTGAGCTTACAGTCTCATAACCCTATCAAAAAAGACAATTGAACTAGCCTAGTGTGACTTATTTGATGAGATTATATTAGTTCCTCATCATCACCACTCTCCTTTATAGGTGTTCCAACACTTCTCTTTTATTAATAGACTCAGAGAAATTATTCAAAACTGGCATCAAGATCTCTGGTTGCTGAATATGCCTTCTATTTGGTCTCAAAACTTGTAAATGCCTTTGACTATCTAATTTATCCTATCCTTCTCTACTAATTTTAGGGGTGGTGATTTTTCATTTAAACTGTCATATCTTTTAGTGCCTCAGAATTTAATTCATACAGTATAGAATACAAAAAATAATTTAGTAGAGTTGCACTGTTGCAATTTCTCCTCTTTGTTTGGATTTGAATTTCATCTTACCAATAGCAAATGCTAAATTTTCTATTCCAGTGTGACTCTTTCCTTCAATAAGAAAAAAGAGAGCACAACAGGAGTGGTGGAATTTTTTTTCTCAGTGCCATTATTAGCATTATAACATATTTTTTAAGGACTGGGCTGACAGCTTTCTGGCTCTTCTTCCTCTGAGTGTAGCTAAAATCATCATTCTTATCCTTTGTTAGTTTTTTTTTCCCCCATACTTGCCTGTTCATTATTTGAGATGTGACTGAGTCTTGATTATGTTTGTTTGTTTTTTTTTTTTTCTTTCTGGTTTTATATAAAAATATTCAATCTGAGCTTAACACAGAGTTCTTTGTAAAATCACAGCAAACTCTTTGGGTATTTTGTTTCTAATTTAAACCTTGCTTTTCTCCCATCAAGTGTTTAAGGTGACTATATTTCAATATCTTTCAAAATTCTTCCTCAAGGAAATAATTTGTGATTAGGCAGTCAGAATTATTTTTTTTTTAATTTATAGCACTGGTCTAACACTTCCTCATTTAAAGACTTAGCAGAAATTGATGTACTTTCCTTAGATTTGAATGTACATTTTTTGTGTGTATTCTCTTGCTTGTTGATCATTCTCTGACAACAAGACCAAATTCCTCTAAGGTTACCATCAATTTAATGTTATCAAGTATTTTTTTTTTCTCAATCTATACCTAGAACCACATGGAGAGTTTTCTATGACTAGCTGATAACAAAAATAAATCAATCTTTTATACATATATTTTTTTTCCAGGCTCAAAATAGACTACTGCAACATTACAGTTTGACTTAGGCCAGAAAGACAGCAGCAGCTCCAAATCCCACCATGGACAGAACTTCAAGCAAGACATTTGTTTGTTGGTTTCCTGGAAGAAGAATTAACCAGAAATATGGATCTACATAGTTAGTGACATGGCTGGATCATCAAAAACACAGACAGAGCTAGATGAGTGCAAAGAGAGTTGGGATGGAGTACATGATTGGACAGTCAAAATGTACCCTTGGGGAAGGATATGTATTTTCCATTCAAATTGTACCAAAGGACAACCATTACAAAGGATGCTATTTCTCTGCTCTTTTCAGCATTTGCTTATAAGACTCATGAAGAAAAGGGACCATGGTAACAGTGATGTAAAGTAGCATTTGCTCACCAATATGGACTTCCACTTACTAAGGCTGATCACCTGCTAACAACAGAACCCCAAACTGAGTTTCTAATGTTATTTTTCCTTGAGGAAACAAACCAGTAGCATGATATTTGTTCTTGTTCTTCAGTTGCTTAGTGTCTGACTCTGTGACCTCATTGACTGCAGCACGCTAGCACTTCCCTGTCCTTCACTATCACCTGGAGTTTGCTCAAATTCATGTCTGTTGATGTTACATACATTTTACTGAACTCCTTCCATCATGGAAGGACAGAAGTTTATCTTCAGAAAAATATACATTTGCCTCACGTACTCTTGATACTTTTGTCGGCACCACCATCCTTGAAACTTTCCAAAGTCTTGTTCATTATCATGACATTCACCTATTTAGCTATCGGCATTGTGTAGTAGAAACACAATGACTTAAAACAACATTTAAAAAATTCTCTCATCAGTTGGGAGTCAGCTGATTTAGACTGAGCTTAGCTGGACTTGGAGTCAACCTGCAGGCTGTGTCTAAGTCTGCATTATATATCTCTCATTTTCTTTTCTCTTAGAGCTTTTTCCACACACTGAATTCAACTAATTTTTTTTTTTCATTTGACTTGATCCTATTCCTTTTCTTTCCTCTAAACTGGTAGCTGTAGAGGTTTTTATGATTTGGATTCTAAATTTAGGCAAAAATACTAGAAGCAAATGTTACTTCATCATGATGGTGTGTATTTATAATCAACAGGGATTATTTATACTCATGTGAATATTATCTTCCACTCAATGATTTATAAATTTCACTTTTATGATATGTCATATGATATATATATACTTATAAAACTTATTCACAGTTTTTCTGATTATTCTTTTCTCTTTTTATATCCCATTTTTATTTATTTCTATTTTTAATCAGTTTGTTGAGCTCCAGAAAAATAAAATCTCTTGCTTCTTTGATGGGAGTCACATTAAATTTGCTTAGTAATTCAAAGAGAACTAAAAATTTTTATGAGAATCATTCTTCTTTTAGAATACTGAATATCTTTCCATTTGATGAAATTAATTTCATTTTTAGAAGCACTTCTAAATTTCCATGATAAATCTTTACTTTTAAATCGTTGTTTTAGATATTTTCTACATAATTTATTACTGTAAATGTTCCTTCATTTCCATTATATCATCTAACTGTTAGTATATATCAGAGTTTCTCAGCCTTAGCATTATTGTCTTTTTGGCCTAGACGCGTATTTGTCCTGGAGGTGGGAATTGTCCTATGCACTGTGGGGTGTTTAGCAGCGGCCTCCCTGGATACTGTTCAAATTCAGGCAGCAACCTCAACCACGTTGCTAGCACTCTGATAGTCAAATTTTTTTTTCGGACTTTGTCAATGCCCGCCTCCTCCCTGCCCCCGCACTGCTCCTTGAAAGGGGGAAGCAAATTTGCATTCCACTGTGAACCACTGGTGTAGATTAAGAGGATAGATTTTTTTTAATGTTAATTTCATATCCTGCTACATTATTAAATCATCTGATATCTTTTTTCATACCAATACTATTGGGGCTTTTACCTGCAAATAAAGTTCATTCTCATGCCTCTAATTGCTCTATATTGCTTGAGTGGGTTATGTAATGTTAAAAAGAAATGAGGATTATGAGCTTGCCTACATCCTGATTTCATCTAGAATGCTTTTATTTTTTCATCCTTAAGAAAGATGCTATTTTTTCTTACGTATGATAGAGAAATAAAAAGCATTCATTGACTGACTTGTAATTTTTTTCATCATAAATAGCGTTGTCAATGCTTTTAAAGTATCTATAGCAATGTTTTTAATTTTTTCTCCATTCTTCCTCTGTATGAATAAACTGAGGTGTTGACTATTCTTATGTTGAATCAATTTTCACTGCTGAATAAGCTCTAGCTGCTCATCTTAATATTATTTTTAAAGTGCTGCTCTGCTGGATTTTCTTGATAATATTTAGGAACTTTTCATGGAATTATTATTTTTATGGTATGATTGAATTTTAATTTAGTTTTGTTATACAGTCTCTACCGGGTATAAGTATCAATGTTATGTTATTTCATGAAAAGAATTTGGAGATTATTCTCTTCTCTATTTTATGACTAGGAACAGGTTGAACAGCTTTGAGAGTATCTTATCTTTGAAATTTTGTGGAACTATATTCAGAAATTGTTTATATTCAGAAACTTTCTGGTTATGGATGAGGGAGGTAGTTCTTTCACATTTTTCTGTGGAAATTGGTCTTGGTTAAGTTTTATGCAAATGTAATCTGCTGAAACTATCCTCCTCAGCTAGGTATTATCTCCCAATATTCTCAAACAGAATAAGTAAAGGTTTTTGTTTTATGTTGGAAATAGTTTTGTTTTTTTTTTTTCCTATAGTCCTGATTTTTTTTTATAAAATCTGGCCGAAAAGAACTGTTGGCTCAAACTTCCTTTCCTTTTTATAAAAAATGTGGCCCTGAATGCTGTACATTTAAAATATCCTATTAAGTCACTTTATCACAAACGATTTTTTTCTTTATTTTTCATCTATGTGATGTTTTGCCTGAATGCCTCCCAAATTTTTTTTTTCATGTCAAAATTTAATGATTGAAAAAGGTTATGTCTCAGGATTGATCTTCCAAGTCCATTTTCCTCATTGAGACCCAGGTCTTAAGTCCGTTTGTGTTTGATTTCTGAAAAGTTGTCTTAAATTTATTCAATATTAAATATAAGTTCTTTTTACATAGTGGTTGTTTCTATTTTTCAGAAGACTTAATTAGATTTATGGTGCATCCTTTTTGTCTTTTTTCTTCACCTACTCCTTTGTTTCTACTTTCTAAGTGTTTCTTTTCTTGTTTAATGTGCATCTCTTTATTCAGCCCCTTGTATTCTTTATCAAACTCTCTGAGTAGGTATATTCAAACTTTGCGGTTTATTCTTATTTCCAAAATGTTTTTTTATTCTGTATCTTTCCTGAAATTTAATAGGTCTTACATTACATTTTCCTCTATCTCCATTTACTTTCATGTCTTCTTTTGCTTATTACATTACTAAATTTGCTTCATGTGCTGTTATAATATGTGTGTGTATAAAGATATTTTCATACTTTCTGCTAAAGTTTTTGATTCTTATTTTCATTATCTTTCTTACAACAATTTACGGTTAATGTATTACGGTGTTTAAATTCTAAAAAAAACAAAACAAAAAAAGTGTTTGTTTTTTTTTTGTCTTTTTTAAAACTTGTAATAGCAGGAGAGCCTATAAAGGGAATGTGAGGGGGGGTTAATATCTCAAATCAAGGGCAAACTATGTTGTTACTTGAGTGAAGTATTATTTCCCTAATCATGGTGATATTTTTCTTTTTGTCTCTTACTTCTGCTTCTTTTATTTTATCTTGTTTTATTATGTTCCTCCATCCTTCACTTCTTTATAACATGATTAAGCCTGCAAGGGTCATCTCTCCCTTCCAAAATATCTTCTCCTCCATGAATCCTACCTTTCTAAAACTGCCACTTCTGATCTCCCACACTTTCCAAGACTTTTCTTCTGGCTAATCACCAAAAGCCAGCTGGATCACAGAATTGTTCTTAGCATTTTAGGTCATAGAAGAGTATTCTCTTTCTGAGAATGAAACTTCATTAATGATATCTTTATTTCCAATTCTGTACTCTAAGGTGGGAATTTGTAAGTCTCAGGTATGTATTTCTTCACTTACATGTAAATAAACATTATTGTCACTGTCTCCTGCTGCTGCTGCTAAGTCACTTCAGTCGTGTCCGACTCTGTTCGACCCCATAGACGGCAGCCCACCAGGCTCCCCTGTCCCTGGGATTCTCCAGGCAAGAACACTGGAGTGGGTTGCCATTTCCTGCTCCAGTCACTGTCTCCTAGAGCCGTGGAATTGTGGTCTATGGGTGATTTTGTATTCTCTCCTTTTGGGGCTCTATGTGTTTAGGAAGATTATTAATAGATTACTATTCATGTCAGCACTATTCTATTATCATAGCTAACTCTAGAACATCTCTTTCACTTTTTGAAATTGGTAAGTCAAAAAATGTTAAACTTACTAAATACACAGGATAACCCATTATAACAAAATATTACTACAAATCTTTCAAATGACCATAAGGGGAAGAAATAAAGCACAGATTAAATCACAAAATCAAGTAAACAATTGAGTACACTCAAATGTCAGTTCTGAAATATTTATAAAAGTAGGATAAAGTCACCAATGTAACTGATATTCACTTTAGATCACAATGTGACTTCCAGACAAATATAAATTCAGAGATTAACATTTAAAACAGTAAAAAAAGATACAAACCCAATGGACACAAGCACTGTAAGCCTATTTTCACCAAATAAAAAGGCATCAAAATTTATAAAGCAAAACAGAAGAAAGTGCAAGGAAATTCAGTATAAAGTCCAAATAGGAAAATTCAACTGACTGCCATAAATTCAGATAATAAAGAAACACTGCTTCCAAATAATGTATTGTTCCAGTAAAAATATAGATCACTCTTTAAACTCTGACAGAGATTAAACAGTTTAGGTGATATAAATTATTTATAAAAATTGACTGGAAGCAAACCTCAATAAATCTCTTAATGTAGAAATATTAGAACCGCCAATTCTTATCATTATGCTGATCCAGCAAAAACTGCTGGCAACCTCCCCAGTACCAACCCCAGAGGAATTAAAAACTGAAATGCCAAGTAAAGAGACACTTTTGGGGAAAATATTTGTCTTTTGAACAGGTTTGCCTTAGTGGTAGTGGCTTTATCTCATGCAAGGCATGACAGGACACCACTTTAATAAAATGAAAAAGGATTTTGATATCACTACTCATAACTAACCCTACATTATTTTGAACTGTCAGTGCCTGATCACATAACTATAGTAAATCAGACTACTGAGGTAGATGTACTCAAAATAAAAATTGGTTGGGTTAGTTGCTAGAACAAAAATATGTAAGAACTGTTCAGCCTATGGAATTTGCTTTCCAAACTCTAGTTTTCCAAACACCTAGGGCTGGTGAAGTACAATCCAAGGATTCCTTCCCCTCAAGTTGGCTTCTCCCTGGAGGTGGAAGGTAATACCTTGAAGTGATTAATTGTTTCCTAGGATTGAGAATGGATTTACTGAACTGGCCTCAGGTCTGTAGATTTCCTTGGTAGGACTCCTTCCTTCTTGGCTTGAGTTCACTGGGGCCTGATACAGAGCAGATCTGATGTTAGGACCCTTCCTCATATACATAACAGGACTCAGTTCCCAATATCTTCAAAGGAAATAAAAATTCCCAGGGAAAAATAATCTGAATCTGAGGGTTTCAAGTATTTAAAATTAAAAGAGAGAGAAAGAGAGAGAGATAAAAACAAAACAAAACAAGTCATGTCATCAGAAGCAGAAATACTAAGATAGATGGGCCAAAAATGTAAACTAATGTAACTTACTAAAACTTACCAGACAATATTAGCAAAATGAAAGAAAAGCAAAATTAAAAACAAAGGAAATTAAAAAGATTTAGCTACAAAGCATATAACAGTTAAATAATATAACAGATGGTGTGGAAAAACAAGCCACTTTATCCCTGGATGATATTTGTAACTCAGCCACAGGAAGGTGTTGACTCAGCAGAGAGCTAAAACCAATATATGCAAACTTCTAGGCTACTAGCATCCAAGTACAGAATGTTTTATACAACAGCAAGATTGCAGTACAAATTGTAATTTTCATGTATTTCCAAATCTTTTGAGTAATTCCTCTTACTCTTCCTTTTAGAAACATAAAGGAGAAACAAAACTGTTTGGAAATAAAAAAAATTCTGTCTCTTTGGAACATAAGGTTCATACAAAAAAGGCAGGTTCAAAAATGCCAGTGTGATGGCAAGATTTTAGAGGACCACAGGCATTTTATTGGCCATCTTCTTCTAAATCCCTGCAATATACCAGGTTTACCTGTGCACTAAATGATAGTGCTTGAAGACTATGAACCTGCCGGGTTAACAAGGACATTAAATTATAGGATGAATACATCTGAGAAATTGATTAGTACACTGGCAAAGAAGACTGAGAAACTAATTAAGAAAGAAGAAAAAGATAAATATACAGTAAATATAATAGAAAGGATAATATAATAGAAATACTATGAATCAAGTAATAGAAACCCCAGAAAGAAATAAAAATGTAAACAAAAATATTTTTTTTAAAAAGAGATACATTTCTCATATGTACTAAATAAGATTACAGATACCACAGAAAACAAAGAGTGATAGTAATAAAAGTTCAGAATTCATATTAAAATTAGAGAATATCAAAGACAAAGGGAAAATTCTAAAAGTTTTCAGGGAAAAAGAACAAATTATATATAGAATAATAGTGTATTTTTCCACAGGAACATCAGTTGCAAAAAGACAAACAGTATGTTCAAAATATGTAAGGAAAAGATCATTGCATGAGAATTTTATAACCAGTCAAATTGTAATTCAAATTTGAGATCATGATGAAAATGTTCACCAGAATGAATATCAGCTTCATATGTTTTTACATGTGAATACATTGATTGAAAATAACTTTGAATTGTATTTAAAACATATTGAGAAAAAATTATGTAAAGATGATCAAATGCCTTAGGAAAATATTTTGTCTTTGAAAAGATAAAAACTAAGATAATCCTACAAAATAAAACTGTAAATAAAATATAACTATAATACGCAAGAATTTAAATTTCAGACTACCATCTAAATAGTGTCAAAACACACATATTTATGTACTTATATAAATGTATAGGGAAACATTTATATATATATATATATATATATATATATATATATATATATATATATGTTTTTTAAACATGTTTTTCCCAAGTAAGTTCTATCAGACTTTCAAGAGGTCATCTCAATTATTTTTAGTCTCCAGAAATCAAGAAAGAGAAAATATGCCACAGTTTATTATATGAGACCATTTTAATCCTAAAACTAAACCAGACAGTTATGTTAATCTGTGTGAGAGGTTGCCTACTGTGGAATGAAATACTGAGGACAGTCACAGGATGAAGGGGCTCTCAGGAAATAAGCTGAACACAGAGGGAGAGGATGAAGCGCTGCTGCACTGGGAGGTGTGTGACTCTGAACCAGTGCAATCTGTGAAGGAGTAAGCTGTATGTTTGTCATAAGTGAAGCATGACCTCCAGGCTCCCCAACTAAGAAAGCAGTATGAACAGAAACAGTAAAGAAAATGACATTTATCTCTTCCCCTCTAGTTCGAATCCTCCCAAGACATAAAAGACCCAATCAAAATAAAAGTTTCCATTTGCAATAATGTAGGTAGGTCTGGAGGGTATTATGCTTAGTGAAATAAGAAAAATACAAACACTGCATGCAATAACCTATCAGTTCAGTTCAGTCATGAATTGCAGCACGCCAGGCCTCCCTGTCCATCACCAACTCCCGGAGTTCACTCAAACTCACATCCATCGAGTCAGTGATGCCATCCAGCCATCTCATCCTCTGTCGTCCCCTTCTCCTCCTGCCCTCAATCCCTCCCAGCATCAGAGTCTTTTCCAATGAGTCAACTCTTTGTATGAGGTGGCCAAAGTACTGGAGTTTCAGCTTTAGCATCATTCCTTCCAAAGAACACCCAGGACTGATCCCCCCCCCCCTTTTTTTTTTCATTTTATTTTTTTTTATTTTATTTATTTTTATTTTTTAATTTTATTTTATTTTTAAACTTTACAATATTGTATTGATTCTGCCATATATCGAAATGAATCTGCCACAGGCATACATGTGTTCCCCATCCTGAACCCTCCTCCCTCCTGCCTCCCCATACCATCCCTCCTGGTTGGATCTCCTTGCAATCCAAGAGACTCTCAAGAGTCTTCTCCAACACCACAGTTCAAAAGCATCAATTCTTCCGCACTCAGCTTTCTTCACAGTCCAACTCTCAGATCCATACATGACCACTGAAAAAACCATAGCCTTGACAAGACAGACCTTAGTTGGCAAGGTAACGTCTCTGCTTTTGAATATGTTATCTAGGTTGGTCATAACTTTCCTTCCAAGGAGTAAGCGTCTTAATTTCATGGCTGCAATCACCATCTGCAGTGATTTTGGAGCCCAGAAAAATAAAGTCTGACACTGTTTCCACTGTTTCCCCATCTATTTGCCAGGAAGTGATGGGACCAGATGCCATGATCTTAGCAATCACTTATACATGGCATTTAAAAAATAAAACAAATTAATGAATTAAAAAACAAAAAAAGGACCCTAGCAAGAAACAAATAAAAAGCGAAATAGTGAAGGAACAGAACCTTGTTCTTTGTCCCAAGAGGAATTTATGAATCAAGGTAAGAACTGAAGTTGGGAGAAATATTTATTTAGAATTGGATACAAGATGTATGTTTTCAATAGAGTAGGATTAAGTTTTAAATCACTAAATACTAGGCTATAATAGATTTCCTCCTATTATAAAATTAAACAAAACATTAGAGGAAATTGCTCAAAATGTTAAGTGACAAGGAAAAGAATTTTAACCTTAGTATGCTTGAAAATTTTGATGGGAGAAAATCTTTCTTCAGTTATTTATGCTTAGTATTATGAGTTTTATGGGAGAGAGAAGACGTGAATTTTAATCAATAATTCAGGATAAGTTTTTCCTCTATTCATGGCAAAAACAACTGGAAAATATCTTCATTTCACTCTTTTTTAAACAAAATGTAATATTAAGAATAAACTTGATAAAATGTACTTGTATTTTTATAAGAATTTAATCCCAGTGGTTAATGGACAAATGAAAATAGAAAATTAATAAAACTTATAGCATACTAACATAAGCAGGATTTTAATCTCTGGGAAATATTTATAATAACCTTATGTAGAATAAATTATTAAAGCTTTTAGTAGTGGAAAAAAATTTTGGTATCACTTAGATTCAATCTTTTAATTTCTATAAATGTATGTTTTGGATAAATCAAAACATAAAATGTTAACCTTATGTGTATTGCTAATTTGGTGAAAACTTTCTAATTATCAAGACCAGTTTTCCAGACTTAAGAAATGGATATCTGATCCATTAATTTAATTTATCTTAATTATGTTAATTGCCACACAAGCGGTTCTATTAATGTGATCAGTATCTGTCTCATAAGGACAGGTTACAAAATTAAATTGGCATTCTACAGTGTGACATGGGATTCATTCAATTACCCTTGAATTATTGAACATTTATTATGTACAAAGCTCAGTTTAAGATAAACAGAAGAGGATATTTTTACAAGGACTTAATTTAGAAATAGACTGTCATGACAATCCTTGTAAACAATTTGTAAATGCTTCAAGATTGCAGGGTAGATAGAAATGCTATAGAGTAGGCATTCAGGAAAAGCTCAGAGACAATGAAAGGTGTTTAGAATGGGATAGGACCAGACACACCAGATTATCAGAGTACACTTCAGGTGGAATTATAAAATTTTGATTTTGCATTATGTTAATACCTTTAGTTTGTGTAAGCTTATAATTAATGATAGTTTCCATCCGTTATTTTTTCCTTTTAGGCAAACTCTAGGCTTAACGTGAAGAAGAAAAAACCTTTAGATACCATTTACTCGGTAGGGACTTCCCTACAAGGAGAATATTTTCCCATGGTCAGACTAATACTGGATTTGAAAGAAGGAAGTTGTTTAGTTGTTCAGGCTCCAACTATTTGCAACCCCATGAACTATAACCCACCAGACTCCTCTGTTCAGGCACCTTCCCAGGCAAGATGACTGGAGTGTGTTGCCATTTCCTTCTCCAGGGTATTTTCCCAATCCAGGCGTGGAACCTGTGTCTCCTGTAAGTTTTCTGCATTGACAAGCAGATTCCTTACCACTCAGCCACTGAGAAAGCCCTGGAAGGAGGAAGAGGCAGTAATGATGGAAGGCATTGTGGGCAGAGGGACTGAAAGAAGCACCCGGTGCAGGGATTAACTTCACTGAGAGCATAACTTTTGGAAACATGAACGTGAAAGTCTCTCAGGCATGTCTGACTCTTTGGGACCCCATGGACTTCTCCAGGCCAGAATACTGGAGTGGGTAGTCTTTCCCTTCTAAAGGGGCCATTCCCAACCCAGGGATTGAACCCAGATCTCCCACATTGCAGGCAGATTGTTCACCAGCTGAGTCACAAGGGAAGCCCAAGAATACTGGAGTGGGTAGCCTATCCCTTCTCCAGCAGATCTTGCAGGCCCAGAAATAAACCCAGGGTCTCCTGCATTGCAGGCGGATTCTGTACCAACAGAGCTATCAAGGAAGCCTTTGGGAATAGCCAAAGATAAAGTGAGAAAAGAAATTCAGATTTACAATTTGGTAAGCCTTGAATGATAGAGGTTTAAGTTTTTCTGACTAAAATACTGTTTTTTAAAAAATTATTGCAGTAATGAAAAGAATATTTTAAGAAGATTAACCTGGAGTTAGGGACTAGAATGGATTTGATAGAAGGAAAATGACTTTTATTGAATTTTATTGTGCAAAATATAATGGAAAGTTCTTTTCCATATGTTTAATCTTCCATTCAATAAATATCCACAGCACCATTATGTACCAGGCATAGGTACCAGGCTGGGATGAGCAGTAACAGGCAAATTATTCACCCATATAGAGTTTAGGGGCCAGGGAGGAGACAGGGCATAAATAAGTAAATAGCAAAATAATGTTTAGATTATTCTAAATGTTCTGAAAAAATATTAAAATGGTCATATGATAGAGTGTGGACATCTGGAGTAGGGGCTCAATCACAGCAGCTGGAAGAGTCTCCCTGGGAGGTAGTATTGTTTAAGGGACAGATTTGCTGGGAATCTTTGAAAAAGTATTTAAAGACAAAAAGACTTGTGTGGGCTCAATGAGGGACAGGTAGCAGGGAAGGAAGGGACAGATATTACCACCCAGTAAGTATCAATACCTTACTAATAAGAATATTGAACCAATTCAAACTATTGTCCGAGTTCACAGTTAGTACATTTTACAAATCCAAACCTAGATACTTTTGATAATTAAGATTTATATAAAAAATGTAGTAATCAAAGGTGCCACTTCAGTCAGTTCAGTTCAGTCACTCAGTCTTGTCTGACTCTTTGCAACCCCATGAATTGCAGCACGCTAGGCCTCCCTGTCCATCACCAACTCCCGGAGTTCATTTAAACTCATGTCCACCGAGTCGGTGATGCCATCCAGCCGTCTCATCCTCTGTTGTCCCCTTCTCCTCCTGCTCCCAATCCCTCCCAGCATCAGAGTCTTTTCCAATGAGTCAACTCTTCGTATGGAGTTGGCCCAAGTATTGAATTCAGCTTTAGCATCAGTCCTTCCAATGAACACCCAGGACTGATCTCCTTTAGAATGGACTGGTTGGATCTCCTTGCGGTCCAAGGGACTCTCAAGAGTCTTCCCAACACCACAGTTCAAAAGCATCAGTTCTTCGGCACTCAGCTTTCTTCACAGTCCAACTCTCACATCCATACATGACCACTGGAAAAACCATAGCTCTGACTAGATGGACCTTTGTTGGCAAAGTAATGTCTCTGCTTTTGAATATGCTATCTAGGCTGGTCATAACTTTCCTTCCAAGGAGTAAGTGTCTTTTAATTTCATGGCTGCAATCACCATCTGCAGTGATTTTGGAGCCCAAAAAAATAAAGTCTGACACTGTTTCCACTGTTTCCCCATCTATTTCCCATGAAGCAATGATTTAGTTGTATATAATTCACCATATAGTAACGTTGAGCAAACACAGGTACACACACAGGTACACACCAAACCCACTATTATTTAGGATTTATTTTTTCATTTGTCTTTTCCAGTTTGTGAAGTAAAGTGAAAGTTGCTCAGTCATGTCTGACTTTTTGCAACCCCATGGACTATACGGTCCCTGGAATTCTCCAGGCCAGAATACTGGAGTGGGAAGCCTTTCCCTTCTCCAGGGGATCTTCCCAACCCAGGGATTGAACCCCGGTTTCCCACATTGCAGGCGAATTCTTTTACCAGTTGAGACACAGTAGTTCTTTCCTAATTACAGTTTGGAGAATTCTTTAGCTAGCATGGCTCTGTTCTCATAGAATCTGTATTTACAATTTATTTACACCATGAAATAGATTACACATGTGTGTGTTAGTCACTGAGTTGTGTCTGATTCTTTGTAACCCTATGAACTGTAGCCCGCCAGACTTATCTGTGCATAGAATTCTCCAGGCAAGAATTGTCCAGGTTGCCATTTCCTTGTCCAATATTATACATGCAAAAGAGTATATGTGTGTGTGTGTGAGTGATTAACAAACAATGATAGAACAACCCACACATCCAATACTGAGCTTCAGAGAGAACATTAAAGTTCATAATTAGCTATTTACATGTGCTCTATCACTAGTCTGTGGGTTCATAAAAGACTAGGAAGGCCCATTATTGATTGCTATAATCCCTACTTTTTTAATATAAATTTACTAATTTTAATTGGAGGCTAATTACTTTACAATATTGTATTGGTTTTGTGTTCCCCATCCTGAACCCCCTCCCACTTTCTAACCCTAACCTTCTTTTAAAACAGGTATGACATATCCTTTGTGTTTAATAAATATCCTTTGATTATAAGGTATATATGGATATAGCTGTATGATTTTAATAAAACGTTTACATTTTCATTCAAGCCTATTCTGTTCAACTATCTATGTAAAACCAACTTTCTGCTGCCATACAGCTATGGTTAGAATGTTTTCTGAAAATCCATATGGAGGTCCTTTTGCCTTAGAAGCAAAACTAAGACCTATTTATATTCTGTGGTTTTTGAGATTTTATAACTGTTAGAACTGCTTTTCTCTCTTTGTCAGTTAATGCATAAGATGATATCTTCAGATTCTTTGTGTAAAGATTGCAATAAAATATCCTGAGGTTTTTATGTATGGCCTAAGAAGTCAATGTATGCAAAAGATCATAGAGTAATATGAGTTAATGATATACTTCTGGAAAAAATAATCTGATATAAGGAATAACAGGTAGATATTTTGGGGTTCAGCTCCATAGATATCATCTGATCTTTTTTAAAATCATTGACAAATGATCTTCTTTATTATTTGTCCTTTAATTGGTCTTTTTTTCTTCATCATTTCATTATCTGTCATCTTTCATAACTGTACTACTTTGCAACACATATAATTTGTATATATGTTCCCTTATGCAGCTGGGCCTACTTACCTTAGTTGATAGCCTCCAAATATCAGAGAGGCAGCTAGAGACTTTCTATATTACTAAGGTAGGATAATGGTTACATTTTAATGTTTGTATTCACAGATAAAAAGCATCAACCATGCAACAGGGGAGATAAGATGGCTGACAGTACTAAGCTGCCTTCACTAAAGAATGCTGATGGCTGCATTTTTGGCAACCTGGGGCAAGATTCATGATTAAAAAGAAAGAAAAAAGCACTCATATTTCCACAGGCAATTTAAAAAATATCCTTTGGAATAAATTTAATGGTATATCATTACAGCATTTCACAATATATCTTAAGAACTACCAGGATCTCTTTTTGTTCAAAATTCATCTGAGAGTTAATTCCTCATGCTTAATAGCTGAAAGCTATTCATAACTAAAAGGTTGTTAATGCAGAGAGAGTCATTGTGTTATACGAATAAATCCATCAATTCAGAAAATTATCTCAAAATCCACAGACATACATATATGGACTTTGGCAGTGAAGCACTGCATAAATATTCAACACATTATGTTAGATATTTATATTTATAAATATACATTTCACATTTAATGAAATGAGTAGGAATATCAAGGGCTCTATTAGAAGCTTCATTCCATCTAATAGAAAACAAAATACAAATGTGCTATAGTAATTAACTGTCTTACATTAATCTTGTTTTTGAAACTAAAGCTAGAAATGCATATGTTTAGATACAAATGCAACATATTAAGGAGGTTGAATATTTGCTATATGAAAAAAAGTTCCAGAAGACAATGAAGAATTCAAGAAAACAGTCTCCTGGCTAAAGCGTAATATCTTCTCCAGGAAATGACTGAAAGGAGGGTAAGCAGCCACTTTGGAGCACAGATGCCTTGTTGTTCTGCCAACCCCACTGCATCAGCACAGAGCAGTAGCTGGGCCAGCAGTTCACTCTTCCTTCTCCATAAACCCCTCTTAATTTACTCTGATTTCTAGACTGGAAGCATGTTCTTCAGCAACATGAGGAAGGGCCCCACTTCTGCAGGGTCATCATCAAGTCTCCAGGCAACAATACGGAAAATGCCTATTATTCGTCCTCCTGATCACCAGCCTCATGCTGGTCAGGTTTCAGCTTGTGATTGTGGGGTTTCTAGCTCGTGTTCATGGGTTTCAGCCTCTTCCTGACAGTCCTTTCCTGACTGCCTGAATGCTCTGTGCTTCAGCATCAGAGATGGAGATTGCCTTGCAATGGCTACTTAACCAGCCCCTGCATTTGCTTTATCCAACTATCTCTCTGTATCTACCTATCTATCTACCCATCCATCCATCCATCCACCTACCTACCTACCTACCTCTCTGTCATGTCTCTCCCACTAGTTCTGTTTTTGATTGGACCCTGACTGGGATATAACCCTTGAGTTTTAAAACTTTCCATGATTATTTAATTGTTAACCTCATTTAGCTGAGTCACTTTCAAGTCATAAAATATGAAAGGTCCCTAATGCTAGTAGTTCCCTAATGTTACCATCTTTTACAACGATTCATTTGTTAACTCTAGGAAATTAACATTAGTATATCACTATTAACCAACCTCAGACTTTATCCAGCTGTTACCGGCTTTTCTACAAATGTTCCAAAAGACAGTCTAGGATGCCACATTGTATTCAGTCATCATATTTCCTTAATCTTCTCCAATCTCCAAGGTTTCTTAGTCCTTGGTTTTCTTGTTTTTCTCCCCATAATTTTTACAGCTTGAAAAAGTCCTAGTCAGATATTTCTTTGCATATATTTCATTAGAGCAAACTTCAGTTTGCATTCAACTAACATTTTTCATGATAAGTTTGGAATCATGAGTTTTCAAAAACACTACAGACCAGAGATTCCCATGTCCTATCAGGGATATGTGATGTCAACATGACCATGACTTGGCTAAGGTAGTTACCAGCAGATATCTCCACTGGAAAGTTACTCTTTTTCTTTTTCATACTCTAATCTCAATTTTTTTTTAATTGATATAAACCTTTTTTTTTCCTCCATGGTTAAATAGTATGCTTTTTAAGTTTTTCTGAATTAGCCAATTCTTCAATAAATGTATCAAAAATATAGGTTCAAATAAAGCTAAATAAAAATCTAAACAAGAATTTTCATAAAGTAACCATATATCTGAACAATATTGAAAGAGAGAGAAATCAAACTAGGATAGTGGGTGAAAGGAGGGGAAGAGGAAGAGATGAAGAGGGAAGGAAGAAAGGAAGGGAGGGAGGGAGGAAATTAAGAAAATGAGGCTCATCTCAATTTACATTAACACACTCAATGTCAAACATGGAGGACTATTATTCAGACAAACATTTTGAATATATTATTTATGACTTATTTTTGATAGATGTCTGGATGTATTATATATAATATATATATATAAATATTATATAAGTTATATGCCCTCAAGAACTTCATATGCTAATAAATTAACTGTAAATATCATCAAAACCACCCTAGAAAATAGTCAAATGACCCTTATTTTTTCTAAATCAACTATAGTTTCAATCTAAAAAAAAAAAAAGAATGGGCTGGGGAAGTGGGCTCCAACATCTTTAAAAAAAGAAACAAAAACCTCAATGTGAAGTCTCTCAGTCGTGTCCGACTCTCTGCGATCCCATGGACTGTAGCCTACCAGGCTCCTCAGTCTATGGAGTTTTCCAGGCAAGAGTACTGGAGTGGGTTGCCATTTCCTTCTCCAGGGCATCTTCCCAACCCAGGGATCGAACCCGGGTCTCCCGAACTACAGGAAGACGCTTTACCGTCTGAGCCACCAGGGAAGCCCATTGAGAAGCTCACTGGTGGCTAACTTTTTGTGCTGGGTTTTGGTGTATGATGCTATTATAGAACTGGGGTCTCTGTTAGCACTAGTGATGATGGGTCCCAAATAATAGACGCTAGGTCCAGATTAAAAAAAAAAAAAAAAAAACTATGTGGAATTATGATAATGAAAGGCAAACTTGGAGTGGAAGCTAGTGAAGTCTGAGCAGCAGGGAACTATGGAGAGGCTTAATAGAGCATGAGCCTCTAGGGAGAGTTAAAATGGGAAACTAATAAGGGTATGGAGGCTCAATCAACACAACTAAAAGAAATCAAGGAAAAAGAGATCGTAAGTGGGACTGTAGCTAATTAATGACTCATTTCCCACATCTTCCCAAGAAATAGCCATTTCTCAAAGGGAGCTGCCTCGATTTCTCCTTGGGAACAGCTTACATCTAGTGATGCAGAAACAATAGAACAAAGGCTTTATCCTATGCCTCCTATCCTATCCTATGCCTCCAGTTGGGACTTCTCTAAAAGACACCTCAAAGTCTGTCTTGCTTCTTCCTGCTTTCTCTGGTAAATCCAGCTTCCCTCACTCCATTACAGGTAGTTTTTGTGAGCACTCTAATAACTCTACTTGTCTGTAAATCTCCATCTTGTATCTCTCTCTAGGACAACCTGATCTATGACTTCAGACCCTTTGTTTCTGTGTCTTAAAATAAGAAGCTCTATCAGGGAGTGTGTCATCCTGGGAGTGATCAAGACTATTTCGTTCACAGCACACTCAAGTATGCCTTACAATTAACTCCATGTTTTAAACATGTTCTTATTGAAATAATCAACTCTAATGTCTATGTTCTTGATCATTGTATTTTGTGGCATTTTTTTATTTAAAATTTTAATTTTACAATTCATTAGCATTAACTCCATTCACTCTGCTTTACCCTATCATCACTATCTAGAGCCAGAACACTTTCATCACCCCAGATAGAAACTCTGTACCCTTATGCAGTAACTCCACATTCCCTTACCGCTATCTCTGTTCATTTACCTAGTCTGCATTTTTCATGCTAGTGAAGTCATACAATATGTGAGCTTTTGCATTAGGCTTGTCAACTACAAATTGGCACTTACCCAGCATTTCCAAGGACTAAACAATAAAGGCATTTGCCATCTGCCTCTACAGAGACTGAATCCCATGCTGCTATACCTGTCCACCTTCAACAATTCCTGAGGGAGTGCAGGGTGCAGTGAAGCACACTGTTCTCCAGGGAATCTGGTGGGACAGGTCTTTAGATAGTCGGATGTTTCCAGGAACAGATTTTATGTTCTCAATCCTTACATCTCCTCATATCTAGAGAAGCACTAAATCCCTTCATGGTGACATCAGATCCTCATGACTAACAAAATACCTTTTGTAAAATGAGTGCTTAATGGTACTGAACTCTCCCTTCACCAAAACTGACCTCCCTCCACTGCCACTTTGGAGCAGTCTCTCAGAGCTTTTTGAGAGGCTGACTCCCAGGCTGCATTCCTCATTTTGTCCCAGATAAAACTTAACTTGCAGCTCTTAAGTTGAGAATCTTTTTAGTCAAAAGTCCTCTTTCAATCAGCATAATGTTTTTGAAGTTTATCCATGTTGGTTCAATTCCTGGGTCAGGAAGATCTGCTGGAGAGGGAATAGGCTACCCACTCCAGTATTCTTGGGCTTTCCTTGTGGCTCAGTTGGTAGAGAATCCACCTGCAATGTGGGAGACCTGGGTCCAATCCCTGGGTTGGGGAGATCCCCTGGAGGAGAGAAAGGCTACCCACTCTAGTATTCTGGCCTGGAGAATAGGGATAGGAACAAATACACTGGGGCAGAGTCATCATAGAAAAACTATCCATGGAAGAAATATTTTTCTGTTTCTTTCCTTGTTTTTCAGAAGTTTCCTTCTTCACTGGCAGTTTTAGGACAGGGGGCAAAAGGACTTGGCTGACTGTCAAAAATCAGTTCTTTCTAGTTGCTATTGTCTTAGGAGGTTAAAAATATTTCTTTAAAAACCTATTTTTAAACAATTTCAATCTATTAAACTTTTCCTGACCTAGTAGAAATGGATTGCAAAATCAATTCTTTTTAGAGAATGTACTTTATAGATAAATAAAACATTTTCAGATGACCCTTTCTAAGTCATTCATGTTGCAAACCGAAAGTGAATTCTTACTTGAAAGCATCTGCTCTATCGTCTTGCTTCAGGCCCACTAACCTCCAAATTTCCATAGGGATTATCATCTGTCCACATTCTTTGTAGTAGCCTTTTATTTGTACTAACTTTAACTTTTTCCCCTTATGTTTGTTTTTCTTACATTTTAAGCCACATGTTCTTTCTGATTCTTCTGATGTTAGAGAAATAAAAGCTACACGCAAGAGGATCACCATATATAAAACCAGAGTTTTATAATGCAGACTCCAGCAGAACAGAAACTGAGATTAGGAAGGTAGGGGCATGGACACACACGGTTGCTTGGGGCCAATAAATTATGACCACAACTGCAGCCAGTATCATTTAAGTACTTTTTAGTTTCTGATGATAAAGCACTAGCTTATCACCATGCTGACAACTGCAATCCTCTGTGGCCCTGGGCTTCTATCTTTTCTATTTGTTACCTAGTCAGCCACATGGAATTTAACAGCACACACACTAAAGTATCTTTCTAAGTAGACCTCAATAAAAGACATGGAGCAAAGTTAATAAGAGCTTATGTCTTGTCAGGTGAAGAAATTGTTTCTTCCACCTAAGTACCACCACCCAATTGCAGAGAGGAAACACAGACATGAAATTACTACATTGTCAGTGAATCTCTCTGTTTTATCATCCGTTGTTTTAGTGAAGGAAGAAGAAACTATTTTCGTTGAATAGTGAAAAGTACAAGATTCCATAGTCAGTTTATAATTTTAGAGTGATTATATATTTTTGCATCCTGATTGTCATTTCTACTTGGAAAAAATTCTTTATGTCTGTAAGACAAAGATTTTTTTTTCTTTTTTGCAATGTTGTTTTTCACTTAAAATAATAGTGTTTAAAATTAAATATGTGGTTCCTTTTTAATTATGGATTTGACAATCAAATTAAGAATTATAGGAAAATGAGGATAGCAATAGATTAAAACAGAAGTGCTGATGTCCAATTAAACTTCCTCATTTTGCCAGGTTTAAAATATTTATCTGTTGCTCCCAGAGATCAACAAAATTATCATTATGAATCAAAACATTAGTTGAAACCTCTGCTTCACTTTGGAATCTGGGCAACTGTCAAAAGGACAAAATATTTTTTTAAATAGAAATAAAATATTACCCTTGTTATAGGAATGTAATTTCCCCAAAATTTATGAACTATCAACCTGATGATGTAATATATACCATACTGCAATTTTAAGTAGACATTTACTTATATTAAAAAAGCATTTGAACCTCACAGTAATTTATTAGTTTCCTCCATTATTTATAAAAAATAATTTATTTGATAAAATATTTACCTTAATAATTATTACCTTTTCATCCCTTTCTATCATATACCTGACCTATCACTGTCTAAAAGCATATATAACAGCATAAGACATCATTTTTCTTTCACTGGTTTCATGTCAGCAATTTTTTTTTTTTTTTTTTTTTTTTAGCTCTTGCCATTGGCATCAGGCAAGGGAAACTGACATTAAAAGAGAAACAGATTTTGACATGTTTTCATGAAACTAGATTTTAACAACTTCATTCCTTTGAGTGTTTCCTTTATTAAAGGAATAGTAAACGAGTCTAAAAACTTTTAAAATAAGTCAAAATATGTTCTAGTACTTAAACTAGAACATAGCAAAAGTGGAAGAATGTGTAGTTATCATATATGTTCACCTAAAAAATTTCTTAGACAAAAGCAAGTGATGTTAGCAATATTTCCTCAGTTTTCCATTTCCCTCTCTGATCATTTCTCTCAAATGATGTAATTAGGCCTCACTTAAACAGTAGTTCATTTCCTTTTTTTCCCTGTTCTGCACAATAATATCCAAGAATCTGAACATAGGCTAGGTATCCTACACATCAACTGTAAAGTAAATTTGTTCAGAAAGAGGAGATCTGCAGAAAGCAACAAATTTTGATTATTTTCATTACATATTCATGTATCTTTTGAAAGTCTCCTCACTTAAACCTGGATATTCAACCTACATTACCTAGATTATTGTTAGACAAAAAAATTAGACATTAAGAAGCACTATTATGAAAATTTCAGTGAGATATTTCAAAGAAATATAACAAATAATGTTAAAATTTGGATGAAAGCATAAAAACTCTGAACAGCCAAATTAATCTTGAAAATAAAAAACAAAGCTGGAAGCATGATGCTCCCTGATTTGAAACTAGACTACAAAGTTATAATAATTAAAGCATATTACATAAGCATAAAAAATATGTAGATCAATGCAACAGAGAGACCAGAAGCAAGCTCACACATACATGATGAATTAATTTATGACAAAGGAGATAATATTATACAATGGGAGAGGGAGATTCTTTTCCATAAATGGTGTTAAAAATTTGGACAGCCATATGCAAGGGAGTGAAATTGTACCCCTATCTTACACCATACACTAAAATTAATTCAAGATGAATAAAAGACTTGAAATTAAGTCCTGAAACCATAAAATTTCTAGAAGCAAACATAAATGCTAAGTTGCTTGACGTAGGTCTTAAGGATGACATATTTTTGTCTTTAATCTGATACCAAAAACAAAAGCAACAAAAACAAGTGGGACTACATCATCCTAAATGCTTCTGTAAAACAAACAAACAAAATTCAACAAAATGAAAAGGCAACCAACTGAATGGGAGAAATATTTTCAAATCATATATCTGATAAGAGGTTAATAATTCAAAATATGTAAAGAACTCATACAACTAGATAGCAAAAAAGAAAAAGTAATTAAAAATCTGATAGAAAATCTGAAGAAACATTTTCCCAATGGCATACAGATGGCCAACAGGTACATGAAAAGATCCTCAACATCATTAATCATCAGGGAACTGCAAATCAAAACCACAGCGAGATATCACCTCACCCATGGAAACATGGCTATTATCAAAAGACAAGGGATAATAAGTATTGGCAGGAATGTAGAAAAGGCAACACTTAATTGTATAAAACTGATGGGAATGTAAATTGATTCAGCCATTATGGAAAATACTGTGGAGTTTCCTCAAAAAAATAAGAATAGAACTACCATATGATCCAGCTATTCCACTTCAGGTCACTTATTTAAAGAAAATGAAAACTTCCACTAAAAAAGATATATATGCACCCCCATGTTAATTATAGCATTGTTTATAAAAAACAATATGGGAACAAACTAACTGCCCATTGATTAATGAAGAAAGTATAAGATATAGATATAGATAAACATATAAAGATAGATCACAATGAACTATTTTTCAGCCATTAAAAAAGAATAAATCTTGCCATTTGTGACAGATATAGATGGACCTTGAAAGCGTTATGCTAAGTGAAATAAGTCAGAGTAAGACAAATACTATATAATTTTCTTATATGTGGTATTCAAAACAAACAAAAAACAAGTTCATAGATAACGAAACAGATTGGTAGGTGTCAGAGATGGAGACTGGAGGTGGGATAAATGGGGGAAGGGTCAAAAGTAAAAAGATAAAAGAAAACATGCCTTGTTTGAAATCTGAGAGGCAGAATCAAGATCAGTGAGCATTACTCTAAAAAAATGAACTTTCTTTTAATGGAAATTATCCAGTTATAAATAAATCAGTCATTTACCACTTAGCATCTCTTCATCTTAGTAGCTATCACTCACACCCACTTTCAAATACAAACTACAAAAATCCTTCCCTTATATATACCTAGCACTCTAGCCTCTCAGAAAGAAAGAATGAAGCTTTACTGGTATGGAGGATATAAATAAGATAAGAGGCCAGGAGGGATTAGATTTAAGGAGATATTTAATGCTACATCTGGTATGTGATTTTTCTGCAATATGATAGATTTTTTAACAATGCAAAAGGATTTGGATGTCCAGATGTCTTATGTTCTTTTTCACCTGGATGAACTTAACCTGAAAATCAGGTTGTTGTCTCTCTAGTTTTCAATAACTGAATATCTTCAGGAGATACAAAGAGGAAAATGGATCAATAATTAAAATAAAAGGTATAAAGGTGTCATTAGTTGAAAATCTGCTTTAGTATGTAATCCTATGAGCATGAGTTTAGTACAGGAAATAAAACACTGAATTGCTTTCACTGCTTACATGAATGTTCCCTAGATTTTTACATTTTCTAAATATAAATGCTTGGGGGATGGCAAGAAATATAATTAAAGAGGAACATGTCTAGTGATAAATCTGGCAACCCTCTAGGAAAATCAAATGAGGCTCCTTTGTCCATGGGTTTTCCCAGGTAAGAACACTGGAGTGGGTAGCCATTTCCTTCTCCAGGGGATCTTCCTAACCCAGGGATTGAACTCCAGTCTCCTGCATTGCAGGCATATTCTTTACCACTGACCAACAGGGAGTGGCTAGATTTTAATTTAGGTAATGTTAAATTATCTAAAAGGCAAATTAACAGAAATAAAAGTTTACATAGACAAATCTATACTCTGAAAGAAGTGTTTCAACACATACTTTATAGTAAATGATAGGCTAAAAATACCAAAAATCAGTAAGTAGTTAGAAGTGAAGAGCATGAATAGAAAATTTGGCACTAATTGGTGTATATAAAACACCAAACAGCAAAATACTTCAAATTTTTAATGGGACTAGGATAATTAGCAAAATTAATCATATATTGAGTTTAAAAGACTTAAAAATTCTTGAGTTAAAAATTAAAATTAAAAATTAATTTAAATCAATTATTAATTCATCAAATTTAATAGTTTAAATTATTTTAAATTTAATTTTAATTTATTAATAATTTAAATTATTTAATACTTTAAATTATTAAAAGTAAATGTTAATTTAATTTTAAAATTGAGTTAAAATTCTTAAGAATTTCAAAGGATTTAAATCAGAGAATTTTCTCTAAAATGATAAAAAATAAATGATCTGGATATTGAACAAAATTAAAGAAGAAAAAGAGGCACAAATAACCCACACCAAGAATGATAAATGAGATATTACCAAAAATATGAAAATAAAACTACTGCTTGAAAACTCAAATTTCAACTAATTTAAACATTTAAAGTCCCCAGAAAAACACAATTCATGAAAACTGACAAAAAAAGAGTGATAGTATCATTTCACATATATTAGATTTGTACTTTAAAATGATCTTATTAATTACTATAAAATGTTTGGATATAAACATTTAGAAAATAAATTATACACATTATACAAAAGACTCTCCCAGAGCCCGTTGTGTCTGACTCCTTGTGACCTCATGGACTGTAGCCTGCCAGGCTCCTCTGTCCATGGGATTTCCCAGGTAAGAATACTGGAGTGGGTTGCCATTCCCTTCTCAAGGGGATCTTCCCAACCCCTGGATTGAACCCAGGTCTCCTGCATTACAGGGAGATTCGTTACTGTCTGAGCCACCAACTTCTTTTATAAAATCAGTTTACTTTGATAACAAACCTGAAAATACATCACAAGAAATAAAATTTATACCAATGTCTCTCATAAAACTACAGATGCAAAATCCCAAACAAAATATTTTAGCAGAACAATGCATTATGAACAAATGCGTTGGTTGTAGGAAAAAGCAGTAGACAAAACAATGTCTTCCTAAAGATATTCATTCCTAATTCCCAGAACCTAGGATTTTGCAGATGTGATTAATCAAAAGATTTTAGAGATTCAGGAGATTAGTTTGGGGTTATCCAGGTAGAACCAATGTAATCACAAGGGTCCTTATAAGAGGGAGACAGAAGGATCCAGGTCAGTTCAGTTCAGTTCAATTCAGTCACTCAGTTGTGTCCAACTCTTTGTAACCCCATGGACTGCAGCACGCCAGGCCTCCCTGTCCATCACCAATTCTTGAAATTTACTCAAATTCATGTCCATTGAGTCAGTGATGCCATCCAACCATCTCATCCTCTGTTGTCCCTTTCTCCTCCCGCCGTCAATCTTTCCCAGGATCAGGGTGTTTTCCAATGAGCCAGTTCTTTCATCAGGTGGCCAAAGTATTGGAGTTTCAGCTTCAGCATCAGTAGGGTCAGTAGTAGGAGATATATTACAGAAACTGATTCTGTGAATTATGTTACCTTAATACGGCAAAAAGTACTTTATAGATAATATTATAGTTAGGGATTTTGAGATGAAGAAATTTTCCTAGACTACAGGAGTATCATTCAATTTAATCACATAGATCTTTTAAAGCAGAGAACCATCCTTGGCTGTCTCAGAGACATGTGATATGAGAGAACTTTCAGTTCAGTTCAGTCGCTCAGTCGTGTCTGACTCTTTGCGACCTCATGAATTGCAGCACACCAGGCCTCCCTGTCCATCACCAACTCCCGGAGTTCACTCAAACTCACGTCCATCGAGTCGGTGAACTTTACCTGTAGTTAATGGCTTTGAAAATGAAGAAGAGGAGACAGGAGCCAAAGAATGTGTATTGATCTCTAGAAACTGAGAATAGCCATCATCAGATAATTTGAAAAAAAAAATAGGAAAATAGACTCTAAATCAGGGCACTGAATTTTGCCAATAACCTGAATTATCAAGGAAACCTATCCTCCCCATGGGGGGAAACAAACCCTCCATTAAAACATGCAGAATAAAATGCAATCTTGCAGATACCTTTATTTTAGCATATGTGATGGGCTTCTGACCTATAGAATTGCAAGATAATAAATGTGCATTGTGTAAGCTGCTAAATCTGTGGCAGCAATAGAATATTAATGCAGATAATGAAAGAGATTTAATATTAAATAATTTAAATAGCATAATTAATTCCACAAGAAGAAGAAAGAAAAATCATACCACCATCAAAATATATTGTGGAAGAATCATTTCTTTGGTAAACTCCATTAATGTTAATGACAAAAATCACTTCACAAATAGAAATAAATAGAAATGTTCTTAATGTTATAAAGGTTACTTTTTTAAAGTATATCAAAAAATTTCCTGTTGGTGAAAGGTTAATATCTTTATTTTCAGTTCAGTTCAGTTTAGTTGCTCAGTAGTGTACAACTCTTTGCAACCCCAGGGACAGCAGCACTCCAGGTTTCCCTGTCCATCACCAACTCCCAGAACTTGCTCAAACTCATGTGCATTGAGTTGATGATGCCATCCAACCATCTCATCCTCTATTGTCCCCTTCTCCTCCTGCCTTCAATCTTTCCCAGCATCAGGGTCTTTTCTAATGAGTCAGTTCTGCACATCAGATGGCCAAAGTATTGGAGCTTCAGCATCTGTCCTTCCAATCAATATCAGGACTGATTTCCTTCAGGATTGACCGGTTTGATCTCCTTGCAGTCCAAGGGACTCTCATTTTAGAGAACTGAGATATGATAAAGACGCCCACTATGACCATTCTTAAATAGCCAAATGAGAAAAGAGGGTGTCAACATGGCATATTGATTACAAATTTCCCCCCATCTGTCACTTCTCTCTGAATCTATTTTTGCAATGTGACTTAGTCGTCTCCCTTCAAGAGATGAAGTCTATCCCTGCTCCCTTGAATCCGGTATGCTTTGTAAATGGATTTGACTGATAGAACATGGCAGAAGCATTAGTGTGACAGTTTCTCAGATAAATGCCTAAAGAAACATTTACACTTCTACTCTCTTTAACCATGAGAAAACACTTGGGGTAGCCTGATGAAATGACTAGAAAAGCTGAGGTTATACATGACACTTTACCTATCCGCCACCAGATAAGAAACTCCAACCAGGTTTAGAAGTCACCTGTGTGACCTCTAGCTGACTGCTAATATATGAATTAGCCCAAATGAGACCAGAGGGAAAGTCTAGATTATCCATAGACTCATGAGTAACAATTTCAACCAGTTAAGCCACTCTGTTCATAATGCTTTGATATTCAACACTGTTGTGACAATGGAGAACTGATAGAAGAGACCAAAGTACTTGTAGAGGAAATACAACAGACCTAGTCTCTGGTAGACAGTGATTTATATTCAACTACTTTTATGTAAGTAATATATATATACATATATATATGTATATATATATATGATTAGTTCAACATATATATATATATAATATATATGATTAATTCAAAAACTTAATATAGTTATAGGTATACTAATTTTATCTATACTGAGATAACACCGAAGAATTGATGCTTTTGAACTGTGGTTTGGAGAAGACTCTTGAGAGTCCCTTGGACTGCAAGGAGATCCAACCAGTCCATTCTAAAGGAGATCAGTCCTGGGTTTTCATTGGAAGGACTGATGCTAAAGCTGGAACGCCAATACTTTGGCCACCTCATGTGAAGAGTTGACTCACTGGAAAAGACTCTGATGCTGGAAGGGATTGGGGGCAAGAGGAGAAGGGGACGATAGAGGATGAGATGGTTGGATGACATCACTGACTCAATGACATAAGTTTGAGTAAACTCCAGGAGTTGGCGATGGACAGGGAGGCCTAGCATGCTGTGGTTCATGGGGTCGCAAAGAGTCAGACACGACTGAGCGACTGAACTGAACTGAACTGAACTTCAAAATAACACTGGGTAGAATTTATTAACTACTGAATATGTGCCCATGTAAGAACTGACTCTTCCTAAGAAAGTTAAACAATTTTTTTTTTAATTATTAACTGGTTATAATGGAAGGGAGAACTAACCAAATATTAACTGAATAGTGATGAAGAGATGAGTATGTTAAAAAAAAAAACAAATTATTTATGCTATAAGATAAACAATATATATAGCATAGACTGTATTTTCAGATACAAAAAGGAAAAAAAAAAAAGAGCTTAAGAACTCTGCCTCTATGTTCTGTTAACTCAAAGCTGACAAATTCAGCTTTCTGGAACTGCTCAATGCCCACTGTTCTTTTTGTCTCTCCACTACTATATTTATCTTGAAGAAAGTAGGACCAAGGAAAAGAAGTACTCCCTGCCCATCCATCTTGATAACTTAATGCTTCTCTCTGCCTGCAGCATTGTACATTAACGTTTTGAGCAAAATCTATAGGTCAATCAATCTCCTGCTTGAACCAAAGTGCCAATCTGTCATGTACTGTAATGCTCTCTCTCTCTTCTAACCAAATTTTTAGACTCTGAATTCATTTTTCTAGATGATTCTGTCAATGTGCTGCATGATAGAAAACAAGTCATATGTAAGCCATGCTTGCACACTACCTGATAAGCATCACCATGAACTACTGCTTGATAGATGGCCATATTAATGTAAATATATCTTTATTATAAATCTCTGAACCATAGAATCTTTCCCTCAAAGAAGAATCCTAATATCATGCTAGTCACGAAAGGAAAATAAAAGGAAAACTTTTTGACATTCTAAAATATTTTCCCACCATTTCACAAGAATACTACATAAAAGAGGCTATCTAATTAGAGAGAATTATCTAGTACAATTCATTGAAAATTATAACCATAAACAGTTGCATTTGCAGTATGCCCTAAGGGAAATTTACTTGAACTTTTTGAGTTTCAATTTCTTCTCTTGCAGAACATACTTATGATACATGCTAAGACCAATAGAAATTCATAGATAAATATTTGTTTTCATGCATCAAATATTATGCTCAGCACTAGAGAGACACTGTGTCAATTAATTTAAACTTGTGTCTTAGTCACTCAGCCGTGTCTGACGCTCTGCAACCCCATGGACTATAGCCCATCAGGCTTCTCTGTCCGTGGGATTCTCCAAGAAAGAATACTGAAGTGGGTTCCAGGTGATTCCAGATTCCCTTCTCCAGGTGATCTTCCTGACCCAGGAATCAAATTCAGGTCTCCTGCATTGCGGGCAGATTCTTTACCATCTGAGCCACTAGTGAAGCCCTAATTCACAACTATATATAAATTAAGTAACAAAGTATATGGAAACTTTTTAGTGAGATGTTAATTCAAATAGACGATAAATGTCAGACTCTGTTTTACTACATGTGTTTGGTAATGTGACAAAACCTTGGCGTATCTCATCTACTGATGTTGATGTCACCACTTTACTCACAAGACTGCAAGTCATCTCAGTCACTACTTCTGTCAGGCACATTGGGAACCCTTTGTAGGATTCCTGAGAAAAGAAGCCATATCACACAAATCAAAAGTACATGCCACATGGGCAAACAGAGAAGAGTTTATTATAAGAATTCTTAGTAATTTATCTTCATAGCCCTGTAATTGTTCTGCTCATATAACAATGAAATATAACCACCAAAGTTGATATAACTTTTGGCTGCCTTACAACTTTTAGATGGATACTCAGATCTTATGGTCCAAGATATTGACCTGAAATATTAAATCTGTCAAAACATACTAGCTGAACTCAACTGAATTGATATGCTCCTTTAGTTCATGCTACTCAGTGTAACAGTAAACTTTATCATTTGCAATTTTCCATTCCTGTAAGCCCCTTAATCCTCACCCCACATTTAATCTTTCTCTTTACTCCTTTCCTTCTTTCTTTCCTCCTATCAATCCTTTTCTAGCCTTTCTTTCTTAAAACACAAAAACAATGATGGAGGGGAAAAAAGCTATTACTGTCACTTACTTATCTCAAGTCACACCAAACTCTGAAAGCAAATTTCCCTTCATTAATAATATTTACAAATTTTCTGTGAGTCAATTTGTCCACAAATGTATTGACTTGCTGTGAGAGTTGCTATGAAAAACCATAGCCAGACAAGTTCATATTAAAAGCCTCAAATACAGTAATGGAGCCATGAGTGGACCTCCCCATGGCCTATGATGTCTACCCTAAGAGACATGAAGGGAGTCAGAATAAATATCACCTTGCAGTAAATATCTTCCACATACACTGTTGGGAAAGGTGGGGTTGAGATCTATTCAGAAATAGAAAACAAAAGGACAGCCTAAAAGCAGAGAACTAAAGCAGTGGTTAAAATATAAATATTATCAAATAATCCTAAGGTGATCTATACTTCAGTTCAGTTCAGTTCAGTCAATCAGTGGTGTCCAACTCTTTGCAACCCCATGGACTGCAGCATGTCAGGCCTCCCTGTCCATCACCAACTCCTGCAGTTTACCCAAGCTTGTCCACTGAGTCAGTGATGCCACCTAACCATCTCATCCTCTGTTGGCCCCTTCTCTTTCTGCTTCCAATCTTCCCCAGCATCAGGATCTTTTCCAGTGAGTCAGTTCTTTGCATTAGGTGGCCAAAGTATTGGAGTTTCAGCTTTAGCATCAGTCCTTCCAATGAACACCAGGACTGATCTCCTTTACGATGGACTGGTTGGATCTCCATGCAGTCCAAGGGACTCTCAAGAGTCTTCTCCAACACCACAGTTCAAAAGTATAAATTCTTCAGTGCTCAGCTTTCTTTACAGTCCAACTCTCACAACCATACATGACTACTGGAAAAACCATAGCCTTGACTAGACAGATCTTTGTTGGCAAAATGATGTCTCTGCTTTTTAAAATGCTGTCTAGATTGGTCATAACATTTTTCCAAAGAGCAAGCATCTTTTAATTTCATGCCTGCAGTCCTCTGTCACTGTTTCCACTGTTTCCCTATCTATTTAACATGAAGTGATGGGACTACGTGCCATGATCTAGTTTTCTGAATGTCGAGTTTTAAGCCAACTTTTTCACTCTCCTCTGTCAATTTCATCAAGAGGCTCTTTAGTTCTTCTTCACTTTCTGCCATAAGAATGGTTTCATCTGCATATCTGAAGTTATTGATATTTTCACCAGCAATCTTGATTCCAGCTTGTGCTTCATCCAGTCCAGCATTTCTCATGATGTACTCAGTTCAGTTCAGTTCAGTTCAGTCACTCAGTCGTGTCCAACTCTTGCGACCCCATGAATCGCAACACGCCAGGCCTCCCTGTGCATCACCACTCCCAGAGTTCACTCAGACTCACGTCCATCAAGTCAGTGATGCCATCCAGCCATCTCATCTTCTGTCGTCCCTTTCTCCTCCTGCCCCCAATCCCTCCCAGCATCAGAGTCTTTTCAGTGAGTCAACTCTTCGCGTGAGGTGGCCAAAGTACTGGAGTTTCAGCTTTAGCATCATTCCTTCCAAAGAAATCCCAGGGCTGATCTTCAGAATGGATTGGTTGGATCTCCTTGCAGTCCAAGGGACTCTCAAGAGTCTTCTCCAACACCACAGTTCAAAAGCATCAATTCTTCGGCGCTCAGCCTTCTTCACAGTCCAACTCTCACATCCATACATGACCACAGGAAAAACCATAGCATTAACTAGACGGACCTTTGTTGGCAAAGGAATGTCTCTGCTTTTGAATATGCTATCTAGGTTGGTCATTACTTTCCTTCCAAAGAGTAAGCGTCTTTTAATTTCATGGCTGCAATCACCATCTGCAGTGATTTTGGAGCCCAAAAAAATAAAGTCTGACACTGTTTCCACTGTTTCCCCATCTGTTTCCCATGAAGTGATGAGACTGGATGCCATGATCTTTGTTTTCTGAATATTGAATTTTAAGCCAACTTTTTCACTCTCACTTTCACTTTCATCAAGAGGCTTTTTAGTTCCTCTTCACTTTCTGCCATAAGGGTCGTGTCATCTGCATATCTGAGGTTATTGATATTTCTCCTGGCAACCTTGACTCCAGCTTGTGCTTCTCATGTCCAGCGTTTCTCATGATGTACTCTACATATAAGTTAAATAAGCAGGGTGACAATATACAGCCTTCAAGTACTCCTTTTCCTATTTGGAACCAGTCTGTTGTTCCATGTCCAGTTCTAACTGTTTCTTCCTGACCTGCATACAGATTTCTCAAGAGGCAGGTCAGGTGGTCTGGTATTCTCATCTCTTGAAGAATTTTCCACAGTTTGTTGTGATCCACACAGTCAAAGGCTTTGGCATAGTCAATAAAGCTGAAAGAGTTTTTCTGGAACTCTTGCTTTTTTGATGATGTAATGATGTTGGCAATTTGATCTCTGGTTCCTCTGCCTTTTCTAAATCCACTGAACATCTGGAAGTTCATGTTTCACATACTATTGAAGCCTGTCTTGGAGAATTTTGAGCATTACTTTACTAGTGTGTGAGATGAGTGCAATTGTGTAGTAGTTTGAGCATTCTTTGGCATTGCCTTTCTTTGGGATTGGAAGGAAAACTGACCTTTTCTAGTCCCATGGCCAATACTGAGTGCAGCACTTTCACAGCATCATCTTCCAGGATTTGAAATAGCTCGCCTGGTATTCCATCATCTCCACTAGCTTTGTTCGTAGTGATGCTTCCTAAGGCCCACTTGACCTCACATTCCATGATGTCTGGCTCTAGGTGAGTGATCATACCATCGTGATTATCTAGGTCATGAAGACATTTTTTGTATAGCTCATCTGTGTATTCTTCCCACCTCTTCTTAATATCCTCTGCTTCTGTTAGGTCCATACCATTTCTGTCCTTTATCGAGCCCATCTTTGCATGAAATGTTCCCTTGGTATCTCTAAGTTTCTTGAAGAGATCTCTAGTCTTTCCCATTCTATTGTTTTCCTCTATTTCCTTGCACTTATCACTGAGGAAGGCTTTCTTATCTTTCCTTGCTATTCTTTGGACCTCTGCATTCAAATGGGTATATCTTTCCTTTTCTCCTTTGCTTTTTTTTTTTCTCTTCCTTTCACAGCTATCTGTAAGGCCTCCTCAGACAGCCTTTTGCTTTGTTGCATTTTTTTTTCCCTTGGGGATGGTCTTGATCCCTGTCTCCTCTACAATGTCATGAACCTCTGACCATAGTTCTTCAGGCACTCTATCAGATCTAATCCCTTGAATGTATTTGTCACTTCCACTGTATAATCATAAGGGATTTGATTTAGATCATACCTGAATGGTCTAGTGGTTTTCCCTACTTTCTTCAATTTCAGTCTGATTTTGGCAATAAGAAGTTCATGATGTGAGCCACAGTCAGCTCCCAGTCTTATTTTTGCTGACTGTATAGAGATTCTCCATTTTTGGCTGCAAAAAATATAATCAATCTATTTTGGTGTTGACCATCTGGTGATGTCCAGGTGTAGAGTTTTCTCTTGTGTTGTTAAAGAGGGTGTTTGCTATGACCAGTGTGTTCTCTTGGCAAAACTCTGGCCTATAGCATAATGCTCTAAAAGTTTTGCTTCATTGCTAACCTTGAAAATGAGTACCAGCCAACAGAAAGGAGTGAACCCTAATTTTTTCAAGTCCCTGATAACAAGTTTCTGCATGTGTCTATGCTGGGCTGCAGATTTCTTAAAGGAATATCTCTGTGCTTACACATATAATTATACTGGTTCTTAATAAGGCACATGTCCTCAGCTTATTACTACTGGGCTAAGCCAACATGAAATTAAATAATCCAACATAATTTTTCCTTGAGAGAGAGAATGACTCACAAAGAAATGTTGTGTTCCATTCTTTGTACAGCTAGAATTTATTAGACAATTCATATTCATAATAAAATAAATATTTCTGTATGCACCCTTCTCTATTAAAATAAAAACCATTGTTTTAAATTATTCTTCCATGGACTCACTAAATATAGAGAAAATTCAAAGTTTAGCTAGAAATCACTGCAGAATGGACAAATATGATATTAGGTGCCTCTTCCAAAGAACCATTGTAATCATCCAAAAATTGTCACGGGAATAAACAAGATATTCTATTTTTTATTTCCACACTGCTGTTATCAACATGGATTTTTTTTTTTTTTTCTGTCTGTCAGTACTGACACTAAGCTCTCAAGATTGTATAGTTAAGCATTATGATCTATGGTCTTATAAGTGCCTAGAGCTGTGGGTGAGTGCAAACACTTTGAATTTCAACCTCATGTGTTTCTTTTATAGGTCTGTAGATATTGCCTCTGAGATCTAGTTATATTCCCAAGTATGTCAGCATTCAGTATAAATTCACTACGTAGTCAGAAGGTTGCAATTGTTGAGACGAGATTTCTATGAACCCACATAGAGAAAGATGAATCTTCAGAGGGCCAGTGAACAATAAGAAAGTCTTCTGGCTCTGGATCAGGGTTATTTCTTTGACCATCAAGCAGTGGGCTGTGGAAACTTCAAGTAGAAAGCTGTAACAAAGCAACAAAATAGCTCAGGTGAGGTTCACCTAGAGTTTAGATGAATATGACCAGACCAGGTAGAAACAGAATAAATTCTCTTTCAACCTGCCATATAATACAATCAAATGTAGAGGTATTTACCAGATTAGCATATATGTGTAAGTGTAACAGAAAAAAAAAATTAGAACACTGAATTTTTTTTCCTTTTTTGGTTAGAAAAAAGGTAAAATTACCTCTTCTCTGTCTCTCTCATTCTCTTTTTTCTTTCTCTAAGCTGAATATGTAATACTATATATTTTAAAATATGTAATGTTAGTCAGCACGCTTGTTACCTTTGATTTGTTTATAACATTAATCAAAATACAATTAGAATCAACAACAATAAGTACATTCATATCCACTCTCCTAATCCAAATTTCATTACATATTGACCTCCATATATAAACACATATATTTTATATGAATGGAATAATGGCAACTGAAAGAAACTTAATACCTGTTTTTACTGTAATGCAGAATAAACAATATAGATATATTGTGCCCAAGTTCTATGTTTCTTTAATATGGTTTGAAAACCACAAGGGTCTGCCAAGTTTTATAACTGATGAATTCCAAAAAGATAAAAGACTACCCTAAATATCTAACATAAAGTATATGCATCACTATGGCTATCACAAATATGTGGAAGTTTGAACTCTAAAAGGGAAGTAATTGGATGCATATCTTTGCCCACACACTTCTCAACTAAATTAAACTGAGAAAGTGATTTAACATCTGCAAGCCTCAGTCTCTTTACTGTAAAATTAAAATAACATTTTTCATATATATGGCATTATTTATTACCTATAATTATTATTTACTCCATAGAAAAGGCTGAGGAAATGCTATCTGAACAGCAGTTAAGAAATAAATAGAATTTGAAATACCTAACATGATTTTATATAAAAATGGTGTTGATATTGAAGCATTGTAGAAAGAAATCCTGTCTTATTTTCTTAATTACGTTTGTGATGAACACAGAACTAATGAAATTGATAAAGATTAACACAAGTGCGTGCATCCATGCTCAGTCACTTCAATAGTCTCTGATTCTTTGCCACCTATGGACGATAGCATGCCAGTCTCAGCTGTCCATGGGATTTTCTAACCAAGAATCCTAGAGTGAGTTGCCACCCTCTCCTCCAGGAGATCTTCTCAGTTCAGGAGTCAAACCAGTTTCTCCTGTATCTCCTCCATTGCAGGTAGATTCTTTACCTACTGAGCCACCTAGGAAGCCCTAACACAAGTAGATTTTGCTAAATAAAATTATTTTTAATAACACATCCTATTTTTAAATAACCAAAGAAAAAGAGTTGAATTAAAAAAAATGACTTTGGTTATCAATTTATTTTTAAAATTAAATGAAAAAGGTAAATGCATTCTTTTTTCAGTTAATTTCAACTTTTCTCCACTTCTCCCCATGGACTTCTTTCCAATTATGATATGTCAAAGAAATATAGATTTGTCTCTGTTTCCTAAAATAATGTGCTCTTCTTCCATGGGCAATTTTTTCATTTATTCCTGACCCCTGAATTGTGCTGTTTGAAAAAAAAAAAAAAAATTCTTGGCATCTGTTCAGCTGATACTTAAAATTGTGTAAGCTTTAGTTGTAATTACAAACTGTACAATTCAGAGAGATATTGAGACATGTAATATAAAACAAAATAGCACTGAGGCATGACATCAGCAGACTGGCAGTTAGGAGTTTTCTACTGTCTTCCCTACAAAACCACCAATTCAGACATCACTTGGGATGGGAGTCACTTTGTGGCAATCTGAGAATTCAGCAGAGAAGCTCTGGCTCAAGACTGGGGAAAAACAAATCTGAGATTGAGGAATAATTTCACTTTATTCATGTCAGCCCCCTTCAAGGTGAGAAGCTGAGTGCCAAGAAGACCTTCTGGGCCAATGGTTTCTCCCACGGGGAAAAAGTGAGAGTTTGTGAATGAGCCCCTGGATTCTCCCACTGTAGGAGATACTGCTAGAGAGGCCCATGGCTTCTCACCTCACCCAGAAGTGAGAGTGCTGCAACTGAGGAGTGCTGCAACATGACTGGGGATGGGTCAGGGAGGGGCTGGGACAGCAGCTGCACACAGTCTCCCCAAGAATGCCCCCAAGTGGGAACAAGATGTGTGGAGCCAGGATATCCATAGAAAGACTCTGAAAATGCTTCAGGATCCCTAGTAGGGCTGACCGAAGGTATTTCTCCCCCAAACCTGTCAGTAAAGACCAGGGGAGATGCTGGATATTGAAATGTGAGAGAGCAATGAAACACTTCAAGGAACATGAAAAATCAGGGAAACATGACACCACCAGAGGGATATAATAATTTTCCAATAACTGACCACAAAGTAATGCAGATGTGCAATTTGCTCCTTAAATCTTTCAAAACAGTTGTTTTAAGGAAGCTCAGTAAGCTGTCAGAAAACATAGATGATTCAATGAAATCTGATAAATGAATAGATAAAGATTATACATGTGTGTGTGTGTGTCTATATATATGTACATGCCAACTCAATGGACATGAGTTTCAGTAAACTCTGGGAGATAGTGGAGGACAGGGAAGTCTGGCATGCTGCAGTCCATGGGGTCACAAAGAGTCTGACACGACTTAGTGACTTAGCAACAACAACAACAACAACACACACACACACACACACACACACATACAACAAAGCCAGAACTGCAAAATATGTCATTCCACACAAAGTTTAGTGATATGCTTAAAATTCAATATATTTCTTTTTTTCTTTATAAAACGAAAAGTGTATTGTCACTGAAAAGATATTTTTAAAAACCATTTCATGAGGATCCAAAGATAATCACTTGATACTCTTGATATATATGTCTTACAGCTTTATTTTTCTTCCCCCTTCTCTTCCTTATTTCCTACATTTCTTCCTTCTTGCCTTCATTCCTTCTCTCCTTACTTCTCTCCAATCCACCTTATAGTCTTTTTTCTGTCTGTCTGTTATCTGCCTGTTGTTCTTTAGTAGCATATCTGCCCTTTATCCTCTATTTCCTGGCTAGTGGCTTCCTACTAACTCCTAACAAGAAACACTGATGGGAGAACAAAATGGCAGAGGAGTAGGTGGATGTGGAGTACATCTCTCTCCACCGATATGTCAGGAATACACCTTCAGACACAGAAGTGCATTCAGAACACCAGCTGAGAGTGAACAGGAGTACCTGACCAGCAGAAAAGAATATACAGAACCATGTAAAACTCCGGAGGATGAAGGAACTAGGGGGAAAAAACAGGAGTGTTAGTAGAACTGGACCTGCCCTCAGCAGGTGGGAGAACTGAAGCAGGGGTCAGATCCCTGTTCCCACAAAGGGGCAATTGTCTGAGTCAAAGGAAAAACATTTAAAGCTGAAAGTGAAACAGCAGATCTGTGGCAGCCTAAAACAAATGAGAATCAGACAGTCCTTGCCACAGCCATCCATACCCCAGACAGGGACGCAGGTCCCCTGGAATGTGTAGCAGCTGGGAGCTGGAGTTTAGGGATTGTGGAGCAATCCCAGGGCAAGGGCTGCTGTTGACTGTGGAGAGACAGATCGAGGGTATGTGAGGAGGAGATGGTGGTGGGAAATGTTTGGCAGGAAAGCAGGGCAGCCAAGGAAGCAATACTGCTGAGTCATGCATAGTGGGTGGAGCCATCACTATAGCCTCTCTCTCCCCACAGGCCAGCATCAGCAGATAAACAATAGAGAGGCTGGCTTATCACATGCCTGAGGCACTGAACTACAGAGTAGGACACCACCCAGGGTGCTCCTTTAAGGGACAGATGCACCAATCTACAGAGTAGGACTACAGCCAAGGGGGGCCTCTATGTGCCTGATGTGCTGAACAACAGAGAAGGACCCCAGGCAAGGGAGCCCTCCAAGTGCCCGAATGGGCAAAGCTACAGAGAAAGAGGCCTTCTGATCGCCAGCTACAAGAGGTTTGGAGAAAGACTTTGATAGGGCCATAACTCCTATGTTGGAAGCAGTCCATGTCCCTGCACACTTTGTGCCACCAGAGTCCCCACAAGCCAAGCAGCCGTGCCACCTTCACGTTCAACTCTCATGGGTGCAAAGCTGCTACAGGCAAAACAAACAAACAAAAAAGCTTGCATCTATGCACGCAGGATCACTTCCGTCGTGTCCAACTCTTTGAGACCCTGTAGACTGTGGCCTGCCAAGCTTTTCCCTCAGGGGGTCTCCAGGCAAGTATATTGGAGTGTATATTGGCCGATACTGTCTACCCTTCTAGAGAACTATAGTTCCTGTGGCCCTAGCTGCCAACTCCTCTGAGTACCTGGTGCTGCCAGAACCCCTGTGACCTAAGCAGCTGCACCACCTCCACACCTGGTCCTCACAGGGGGCATACCCAAATCCTCCTGGGCAGCCTCAGGAGCAATCCCCAGGGGATGACCCACAGGCAGAGGTAGAAATAAAAGCAAAATTGAAACCCAGGGGTAGTGTGGCAAAGGCAGAAGACTCAAAACTTTTCCACCAGCTGTACAAGCTACAGATTAAATCCACATGATCAACTTGGTAGACTCTGTCTCTATGGAATATATAAAAGGACACTGAGAGCTCCCTCAAAAGAAAATGCACTAGTTCTGATAGCTGTGGACATTGGAGGCAAAAACACACAGGAGTAGGACCAGATTAGACTCTGAGCTGCCCCCACAACAGGTCCAGAAATCAGTACAGTATTGGAGGGCATTCTAGGGAGGTGAGGTGGACTGTGACTCCCAGCGAGGCAAAGGACTCTGACAGCAGTGACTCAAGAAAATCATTTATTATTCTTATGTTTTGACTTGTTCTGTAGATTCTTTTGGATTATTTTCTTTCCCGCCCCTCCCCCCCATTGTATTGTTGATTTTATTGGCACTATGAAATCTGATTAAAGTTGTGAGCTTTTTTTTTTTCCTCAGTCATATTTTTTATCTGCCTCTACATTGGGTTTTTGCAGTTCTGTGGAGTTTTCCTTTTTTCTCTCTCTTTTTTTTAATTTTTAATTTTTTAAACCTATTACTTTTTCTACATTTATTCCATTCTTTTTTTTCCTACTGTTCTTTTCCCTTTGCAGTTAAATGTTAATATATATAAATCTTCTTTATCTACTTCTATTTAACTTTGCATATCTATTCTTTCCTCTCAACATATTTGTTAATTTTATTTTCATTGCTTTATTCCCCAATTGGCACCTTGCTTTAGTTTTGTTTTCCAGTTTGTGCTTTAGTTAGTTTTGTTCTTAACTGGTAGGTATAATTTTTGGTTTCCTTTGTTGGCTGAGTCAGTGTATCGTACTTTATTTTTGTTGGACTGTTCTGATTTTGTTTATGGGTGTATATGTATATATGCATATTCAGCCACACTTTTTATTGTTGTTATAAACCTCCACCTCTATGTTGGGTTTTTGCAGTTGTGGCTTTTTTTTTTTTTTTCCTTTTTTCTTCCTTTTTTTTTTTCTTTTCTCTTTTTTATAATTTTGATTTTTAATTTTTTAAAATCTATTAAATTTTTCCAAATTTATTCCTTTGTTTGCCTTTCCTACTGTTCTTTTCCCCTTGCAGTTAATCTTTAATATATATAAATCTTCTTCATCTATCTCTATTTAACTTTGCATATCTATTCTTTCTTCCTTTCTTTACTTCCCTGTCAACATATTTGTTAGTTTTGTTTTCATTGCTTTATACCTCACTTGGCACTTGGCTTTAATTTTGTTTTTCAGTTTGTGCTTTAGTTAGTTTTGTTCTTAACTGATAAATATAATTTTTTATTTCCTTTGTTCACTGGGTCAATCTACAGTACTTTATTTTAGTTGGACTGTTTGCTTATGGGTGTGTATGTATAGTGTATATTCCATTATATTAATTACTATATGCCTGATTTTGTAACTGTCATTTGTCTGGGGTTCATCCTTGGTTTCTCTCTCTCTCTCTCTCTCTTTTTTAATCTCACTTAATGCCATAACAAACCACTTGTGGAGTATTTGTTCTTGACCAAAGATCAAGCCCTGAACCTTTGAAGTGGGAGCACTGACTCCAAGACCCTAGACTACCAGAGAACTAACCCTAGGGAGTGGGATTCCCTGGTGGCTCAGAGGTAAAGCATCTGCCTGCCATGCAGGAGACCCAGGTTCGATCCCCGGGTCAGGAAGATCCCCTGGAAAAGGAAATGGCAACCCACTCCAGTACTCTTGCCTAGAAAATTCCATGGATGGAGGAGCCTGGTGGCTACAGTCCATGGGGTCACAAAGAATCGGACATGACTAGGCGACTTCACTCACTCACAACCCTAGGGACTATCAAATAGTGAGAACTCACACTAAGGAAACCACTTGAATTCAAGACCCAGTAACACCCAACCATCAGTAGCATCCTGTGCAGAAGGCCTCATCTAAACAACAAAGCAAAAATACAAACCCAATCACCAACAGACAGGATTACCACCTCACTTAGCCTTGCCCATCAGTGAAAAAACAAACAAAAAACTCAGCACAAATATCACTCTATAAGAAGATTAAACAAACCACTGGACAAAGCTAAGGAGGGCAGAAACCAAAAGGAAGAAAGAATTCAACCTTGAAGCCTGGGAAAAAGAGACCTCAAGCACAATAAGTTAAAAAGAAATATATATATATAATGAAAAGGCAGAGATATACTACACAAATGAAGGAACAAATTAGAAACACAGAAGTCCAAATAAAGGAAGAGGAAATACACAAACTAACTGAAAAAATAATTCAGAATAATGAGAGTAAAGATGATCAAAACCTTGAAAACAAAATGAAGAAAATGCAAGAATCAATTAACAAAGACCTAGAAGACTTAAAGAATAAACGTTAATTTATTCTATTAATTTATTTAAAGAACACAATTACTGAAATTAAAAAGACTCTGGAAGGAATCCATTGCAGAATATCTGAAACAGAAGAACTAATCAGTAAACTGGAAGATAAAATGGTGGAAATAACTTCTGAAGAGCAGAATAAAGTAAAAAGAATGAAAAGAACTCAGGATAGTCTCAGAGACCTCTGGGACAATATCAAATGCACCAACATTCAAATTATAGGGGTCTCAGGAAAAGATGAGAAAAGAAAGGGTGTGAGAAATTTTTTTAAGAGATTATAGTTGAAAATTTCCCCAACATGGAAAAGGAAAGTCAATCAGGTCCAAGGGGCACAAAGAATCCCATACAAGATAAACCCAAGGAGAAACACAACAAGACACATACTAATCAAACTAACAAAGACTAAACACAAAGAATATTAAAAGCAGCAAGGGAAAAGCAATAAGTCACATACAAGGGAAACCCCATACATTTAACAACTGATCTTTCAGCAGAAACTCTGCAGGCCAGAAGGGATGGCAGGGTATAAAACACTGAAAGGGAAAAATGTACAACCAAGATTACTGTACCCAGAATTATCTCATTCACAATTGGTGGAGCAATGAAAAGTTTTTCAGACAAGCGAAAGTTAAGAGAATTCAGTACCACTAAACCAGCTTTACAACAAATGTTAAGGGGACATATATAGTCAAGAAATACAAGAAAAGGAAAAAGATCTACAAAATCAACCCCAAACAATTAAGAAAATGGCAATAGGAATATATATATCAATAATTACTTTAAAAGTAAATGGATTAAATGTTCCAACCAAAAGACAGACTGGCTGAATGGATACAAAAACAAGACCCGTATATATGCTGTCTACAAAAAACCCACTTCAGACCTCAATACATATGTAGATTGAAAGTGGGAGGATGGAAAAATATATTTCATGCAAACGGGAAGCAAAAGAAAGCTGGACTGGCAATCCTTATATCAGATGAAATAGACTTTACAATAAAGATTACAAGAGATAAGGAAGGACACTACATAATGATCAAGGAATCAATCCAAGAGGAAGACATAGCAATTGTAAATATCTATGCATAGGAACAGAACATAGGAACACCTCAATATATAGGAACACCTCAATACATAAGAACATAGGAACACCTCAATACATAAGACAAACACTAACAGACATAAAAGGAGAAACTGACAGTAACACAATAATAGTAGGAGACATTAACACCCCACTCACACCAACGGACAGATCATCAAAACAGAAAATTAATAAGGAAGCACAATTCTTAAATGATACATTAAATGAGATGGATCTCATTCATATCTTCAGGACATTCCATCCAAATGCAGAAGAATACACCTTCTTCTCAAGTTCACATGAAACATTCTCCAGGATAGACCACATCTTGGGTCACAAATCAAACCTCAGTAAATTTAAGAAAGTTTAAATCACATCAAGCGTCTTCTCTGACCACAATGCTATGAGACTAGATATCAATTAGTTAAAAAAAAAAAACTGTAAGAAACATTAACACATTGAGATTAAACAATATGTTTCTAAATAATCAACAAGTTACTGAAGAAATCAAAAGGGAAATCAAAAAAGTTTCTAGAAACAAATGACAGTGACAACTCAAAACCTATAGGATGCAATGAAAGCAGTTTTAAGAGGGAAGTTTATAGCAACACAATCCTACCTCAAGAAACAAGAAAACCATAAAATAGACAACGTAACTTACACCTAAAAGAACTGGGAAAAGAACAGCAACAACAACAACAACAACAAAAAAAAACAAAATTAGTAGAAGGAAAGAAATCATAAATATCCGAGCAGAAATAAAAAGAAATGAAAGAAACAATAGCAATGATTAATGAAGCTAAAAGCTGGTTCTTTGAGAAGATAAACAAAATTGACAAACCTTTGGCCAGATTCATCAAGAAAGAAACAGAGAAGAATCAAACCAACAAAATTAGAAATGAATAAAGAGAGATTACAATAGACAATGTAGAAATACAAAGGATTATAAGAGACTAGTATGTGCAACTATATGGCAATAAAATGGATAACCTGGAAGAAATGGACAGATTCTTAGAAAAGTCCAGTCTTCCAAGACTGAACCAGGAAGATATAAAAATTATGGACAACCCAATTACAAGCACTGAAATTGAAGCTGTGATCAAAAATCTCCCAAAAAACAAAAGCCCAGGACCAAATTGCTTCACAGGAGAATTCTATCAAACATTTAGAGAAGAGCTAATGCCTATCCTTCTAAAACTCTTTCAAAAAATTGCAGAGGAAAGAACACTTCCAAACTCATTCTACAAGGCCACCTTTATACCAAAACCAAAGACATCACTAAAAAAGAAAACTACAGGCCAATATAACTGATGAACATAGATTGAAAACTTCTTAATAAAGTTTTAGCAAACAGAATTTAGCAACACATCAAAAAGCTCATACACCATGGTCAAGTTGGGTTTATTCCCAGGGATGCAAGGATTCTTCAGTGTACACAAATCAATGTGATACACCATATTAACAAATTGAAAGATAGAAATCATATGATAATCTCAATAGCTGCAGAAAAAGCCTTTGAAAAAATTCAGCACCAATTTATGATTAAAACTCTTCAAAAAATGGGCATAGAAGGAACCTACATCAACATAGTAAAGGCTTTATATGATAAAGTGAAAGTGAAGCCACTCAGTCGTGTCTGACTCTTTGCGATCCCATGGACTGTAGCCTACCAGATTTCTCCATCCATGGGATTTTCCAGGCAAGAGTACTGGAGTGGGTTGCTATTTCATTCTCCAGGGGATCGTCCCAACCCAGGGATTGAACCTAAGTCTCTTGCATTGCAGGCAGACACTTTACCCTCTGAGCCACCAGGGAAGCCCATATGATAGCTTATATGATAAGCCTACAGCAAACATTATTCTCAATGGTGAAAAACTGCAAGCATTCCCCCTAAGATAAGGAACAAGACAAGGGTGCCCACTTCCCCACTATTATTCAATATAGTTCTGGAAGTCCTAGGTACAGCAATCAGAGAAGAAAAAGAAATAAAAATCCAGTTCTGAAAAGAAGAAATAAAGCTCTCACTGTTTGCAGATGACATGATACCATACAAAAAAAATCCTAAAGATAGTATCAGAAAATTACTAGAGCTAATCAATGAATTTAGCAAAGTTGTAGGATACAAAATCAATACACAGAAGTCACTTGCATTTCTATATACTAACAATGAAAAATCAGAAAGAGAAATTAAGGAATCAATCCCATTTACCACTGCAACAAAAAGAATTAAATATCTAGGAATAAAATTACCTAAGGAGACAAAAGAACTATACACAGAAAATTATTTGACACTAATGAAAGAAATCAAAGATGACATAAACAAGTGGAGAGATATTCCATGTTCCTGGGTAGGAAGAATCAATATTGTGAAAGTGACTATACTACCAAATGCAGTCTACAGATTCAATGCAATCCTATCAAATTACCAATGGCATTTTTCACAGAACTAGAACAAAAATTTCACAATTCATATGAAAATGAAAAAGACCCCGAATAGCCAAAGTAGTCTTGAGAAAGAAGAATGAGGCTGGAGGAATCAACCTTCCTGACTTCAGATTATACTACAAAATTACAGTCATCAAGAAAGTATGGTACTGGCACAAAAACAGAAATATAGACCAATGGAACAAGAGAGAAAGCCCAGAAATAAACTCATGAACCTAAGCGTACCTTATATATGACAAGGGAGGCAAAACTATACAATGGGGAAAGAAAGCCTCTTCAATAAATGATGCTGGAAAAACTGGACAGCTACATGTAAAAGAATGAAATTAGAACACTTCGTAATACCAGTCAGTTCAGTTCATTCACTCAGTCATGTCCTACTCTTTGCGACCCCATGGACTGCAGCATGCCAGGCCTCCCTGTCCATCACCAACTCCCAGAGTCTATCCAAACTCATGTCCATTGAGTCAGTGATGCCATCCAACCATCTCATCCTCTGTCGTCCCCTTCTCCTCCTGCCCTCAATCTTTCCCAGCATCGGGGTCTTTTCAAATGAGTTAGTTCTTTGCATCAGGTGGCCAAAGTATTGGAGTTTCAGCTTCAGCATCAGTCCTTCCAATGAATATTCAGGACTGATTCCCTTCAGAATGGACTGGTTGGATCTCCTTGCAGTCCAAGGGACTCTCAATAGTCTTCTCCAACAACACAGTTCAAAAGCATCAATTCTTCAGTGCTCAGCTTTCTTTATAGTCCAACTCTCACATCCATACATAACTACTTGAAAAACCATAGTCTTGACTAGATGGACCTTTGTTGACAAAGCAATGTCTGCTTTTTTTTTTTTTTTAATTTACTTATTTTAATTAGAGGTTAATTACTTTACAATATTATATTGGTTTTGCCATACATCAACATGAATGTCCCAGCTTTTGAAAATGCTATCTAGGTTGGTCATAACTTTCCTTCCAAGGAGTAAACGTCTTTTAATTTCACGACTGCAGTCACCATCTGCAGTGATTTTGGAGCCCCACAAAATAAAGTCAGTCACTGTTTCCACTGTTTCCCCATCTATTTACCATGAAGTGACGGGAATGGATGCCACGATCCTAGTTTTCTGAATGCTGAGCTTTAAGCCAACTTTTTCACTCTCCTCTTTACACAAAGATAAATCCAAAATGAATTAAATACCTAAATGTAAGACCAGAAATTATAAAACTCTTAGAGGAAAACATAGGCAGAACACTCAGTGACGTAAATCAATGCAAGATCCTCTGACCCACCCCCTAGAGTAATGGAAATAAAAACAGAAACAAGCGGGACCTGATTAAACTTAAAATCTTTTGCACAGCAAAGGAAACTGTAAGCAAGGTGAAAAAACAACCCTTATAATGGGAGAAAATAATAGCAAATGAAACAACCGACAAAGGATTAATTTCCAAAATATACAAGTAGCACATACAACTCATTACCAGAAAAAACAAACAACCCAATCAAAAAAAGACCTAAACAGACATTTCTCAAAAGAAGATATACAGATGGCTAACAAACACATGAAAAGATGCTCAACATCGCTCATTATTAGAGAAATGCAAATCAAAGCTACAATGAGATATCACCTCACACCAGTCAGAATGGTCATCATCAAAAAGACTAAAAGCAATAAATTGTGAAGAGGGTGTGGAGAAAAGGGAATGCTCCTGCACTGTTGGTGGGAATGTAAATTGATACAGCCACTATGGAAGACGGTATGCAGATTCCTTAAAACAACTAGGAATAAAGCCATCATATGATCCAGCAATCCCAGTCCTAGTTATATACCCTGAGGGAACCAAAATTGAAAAGAACACGTGTATCCCATTGTTCATTGCAGCACTATTTACAATAGCTACCACTGACTCGATGGGCATGAGTTTGGGTGAACTCTGGGAATTGGTGATGGGCAGGGAGGCCTGGCATGCTTCAATACATGGGGTCGCAAAGCGTTGGACATGACTGAGCGACTGAACTGAACTGAACTGAACTCAGAAAAATGATACTGAAGAATTTACAGGGCAGCAATGGAGAAACAGACATAGATAATAGACTTATGGACATGGGGCTAGGCAAGGAGAGGGTGAAATGTATGGAAAGAGTAACATGGTAACTTACATTACCATATGGAAAATAGATAGCCAACAGGAATTTGCTCTATGGCTATGAAACTCAAATAGGCGCTCTGTATCAACCTAGAGAGGGGTGGGTTGGGGAGAGAAATGGCAGGGAAGTTCAAAAAGGAGGGGATCTATATATATCTATGGCTGATTCATGTTGAGGTTTGACAGAAAACAACAAAATTCTGCAAAGCAATTGAAGGATTTCCATAACATTTTCAATTTTTATAAGGATTTCAACTTTTAAAAAATCAAAAGAAAAAAGAAAAAAAAGAAGCACTGATGGAAGGTCAAAGGGTGAAAGGAAGGAAGGGGATAATTTCTTCAGGTTCTCACAAGTGACAACTGCCTCCTAAATATAGTTTACTGACACCACAATGTGGGGGTCAATGGGGGAGGCAGTTAGCATTTGGACTTTCTAACGGTTCTAGCTTTGGCTGAAACAGAACCTCTTCAGTGGATCCATCACCTCCCATGATAACATCTCCAACATTAACAGCTGTAGATTCAACTCTGCCAATGCTACCAGAGGAGTATTAGCTTTTTCTCATCACCGTGATTCATCCTTTCTTTCTTTTTTTTTAATATAAAGAGTCATCCTTTCTTTGTGTCTGCCTTCCTAGACCCTACACTGATCTGCTCCAATTTTCTTTCTTCTTTTCTTCTATCCTTCACTTCTATCCTTTTATGACTTTGTACTTTCAATGCCAAAATGGAGCAGGAACAAGGAAGTTACTCTAGGCAAAAAAATAGATTAGTTATTGCAGAGTTACTTTCCTTCAGAGTATGGCAAAATATGTCAGACAGATAACCTAACTAGTGCTGATCAAGTGATTCCTGCTTGACTGTTTAAAATGCCATTTGGGTGAAAGCCAATCTGTAATAAAGTTAAATCTCAGTTCAGAGATGTGGGATTTAAAACATAAATACAGTATACTAACGCATATATATGGAATTTAGAAAGATGGTAACAATAACCCGGTGTACGAGACAGCAAAAGAGACACTGATGTATAGAACAGTCTTATGGACTCTGTGGGAGAGGGAGAGGGTGGGAAGATTTGGGAGAATGGCAATGAAACATGTAAAATATCATGTAGGAAACGAGTTGCCAGTCCAGGTTCGATGCACGATGCTGGATGCTTGGGGCTGGTGTACTGGGACGGCCCAGAGGGATGGTATGGGGAGGGAGGAGGGAGGAGGGTTCGGGATGGGGAACACATGTATACCTGTGGTGGATTCATTTTGATATTTGGCAAAACTAATACAATTATGTAAAGTTTAAAAATAAAATAAAATTGGAAGAATTAAAAAATAAAAAAAATAAAATAAAATAAAATAAGTGACTACTTTCTGGCCTTCTTGTCTTATTTTTTTTAATACTATCTGTTTACCAACTAGTTATCAATCCATCTCATCCACCATCTCCTTATCTATATATCATGCTTCATATAAAACATACCCTTTCATGGCCCTAAGTCTTGTCATGGCAAAGGGGGCCTGCATAACTCAATGAAGCTATGAGCCATTCCTGCAGGGTCATCTAAGATGGATGTGTCAGACTGAAGAATTCTGACAAGATATGGTCCACTGGAGAAGGGAATGACAAAGCACTTCAGTATTCTTGCCACTACAACTCCACTAACAGTAAGAAAAAGTATAAAATATGACATAGGAAGGTGAGCCCTCGAGGTTAGAAGGTGTCCAATATACTCCTGGGGAAGAGTGAAGGGCAATTACTAATAGCTCCAGAAAGAATGAAGTGGCTGGGTGAAAGTGGAAACGATGCTCAGTTGTGGATGTGTCTAGTGGTGAAAAAAGTCCAATACTAAAAAGATCAATATTGCATAGGGACCTGGAATGTTAGGTCCATGAATCTGCTAAGTTGGACATGGTCAAGCAGGAGATGATGGCAAGAGTCAGTGAACTAAAATAGGAATGGATGAATTCACTTCAGATGACCATAATATCTACTACTGTGGGTAAGAATCCCTTAGATTCTTGTACTTAAATAAACAGTGCAAGAAACAGAGGAAAACAACAGAATGGGAAAGACTAGAGATTACTTCAAAAAAATTGGAGATGCCAAGGGAATGTTTCATGCAATGATGGGCATGATAAAGGACAGAAACAGTAATGACCTAACAGAAGCAGAAGAGATTAAGAAGAGGTGGCAAGAATACACAGAAGAGCTATACATAAAAAGTCTTAATGACCCAGATAATCATGATGGTGTGATCACTCACCTAGAGTCAGGCATCCTTGAGTGTGAAATCAAGTTGGCCTTAGGAAGAATTACTATGAACAAAGCTAGTGGAGGTGAAAAAATATCCTCCCTGTTGGCTCAGATGGTAAAGCGTCTGCCTACAATGAGGGAGACCCAAGTTCAATCCCTAGGTCGGGAATATCTCCTGGAGAAGGAAATGGCAACCCACTCCAGTATTCTTGCCTGGAAAATCCCATGGACAGAGGAGCCTGGTAGGCAACAGTCCATGGGGTCACAAAGAGTCAGACACGACTGAGTGACTTCACTTTCATGCTCAATGAGGTGATGGAGTTCCAGCTTAGCTGTTTAAAGTTCTAAAATACAATGCTGTTAAAGTGCTGCACTCAATATGTCAGCAAGTTTGGAAAACTCAGCAGTGGCCTCAGGACTGGAAAACTTCATTTTTCATTCCAATCATAAAGAAAGGCAAGATCAAAGAATTTTCTAACTGCCATACAATTGTGCTCATTTCACATGCTAGTAATGTTATGTCCAAAATCCTTCAAGCTAGGCTTCAACAGTACATAAATTGAGAACTTACAGATGTACAAGATGGGTTGAGGAAAGGCAGAGAAAACCAGAGATCAAATTGCCAGCATTGTTGGATCATAGAGGAAACAAGGGAATTACAGAAAAGCATCTATTTCTGCTTCATTGACTATGTTAAAGGGTTTGATTGTGTGGATCACAACAAACTGTGGAAAGTACTTAAAGAGATGGGAATACCAGACTCTCTCTCCAGTAGTCATGTATGGATGTGAGAGTTGGACCATAAAAAGGCTGAGTGCAGAAGAATTAATGCTTTTGAATTGTGGTGCTGGAGAAGGCTCTTAAGAGTCCCTTTGACTGCAAGATCAAACCAGTCAATCCTAAAGGATATCAACCCTGAATATTCATTCATTGATTGCAAAGACTGTTGCTAAAATTGAAGCTCCAATACTTTGGCCACCTGAGGCAAAGAGCAGTCTCATTGGAAAAGACCCAGATGTTGAGAAAGATTGAAGCCAAAAGCAGAACGGGGCAGCAGAGAATGAGATGGTTAGATAGTATCACCCACTCAATGGACATGGATCTGAGAAAACTCTGGGAGATAGTGAAGAACAGGGGAGCCTGGTGTGCTGCAGTCCATGGGGTCACAAAGAGTCAGACACACCTTAGTGGCTGAACAACAACAATAAAACATAAGTATTATGTGTATGGGATTCCCTGGTAGCTCAACTGGTAAAGAATCTGCCTGTAGTGCAGGAGACCTGGGTTCAATTCCTCGGTCAGGAAGATCTGCTGGAGAAAGGATAGGCTACCCACTCCAGTGTTCTTGGGTTTCCCTTGTGGCTCAGCTGGTAAAGAATCTGCCTGCAATGCGGGAGACCTGGGTTCAATCCCAGGTTGGGAAGATCCCCTGGAGAAAGATTTCCTGGAGAAAGGAACAGACCAACTCTTTGTAACCCCATGTACTACATAGTCTATGGAATTCTTCTGGCCAGAATACTAGAGTAGGCAGTCATTCCCATCTTCAAAGGATATTCCCAACCCAGGGATTGAACCCAGGTCTCCTGAACTGCAGGAAGATTTTTCACCAACAGAGCCACCAAGGAAGCAACAATTTATTGTTGTTATTTTTACATGTCAACAGATATTTTCCAATTTGACCTATCTTCTACGATTGAACAGCAAGTCCTTTCTAAGGCCTTATTATACACAATATCACAATTGTATAAGTAATGCATACATGTGCTTATTTATTTTTAATGTCCTATAAAAGGAATTATTGTGTCAACAGAAGTTATTTTAAACACCATTGATATTTTCATGTTTTTCTTCTGTAAAGAGTTACATCAAACTTTCTTTTCCTCTTGAAGTGAATTAGAATAAGTGTTTTCCTCATACTCTTGCCTCAAATATTATTTTCTATTATTTTCTGACAGTTTTATTGGTAAAAAATTTCATTGCCTTGATCTCCAATGAGGCAGAATATATCTGTCATTTATATTCCTTTTTTTTTTTTAAAATATTGCCTATGATGACTATTACTCACTTCTCTACTGGAGTGTTTGCCTTATTATTCTTATTTGAAATGTGAAATTTCATTCCAAAGTGCACACTAAATTTTATTTTCCATAAATGTTGATCTTTTTATTTATTTACAATTTTCTGATTTTTTTAATTTAAAAAAGTTAGTGAATGTAAAAGATATTTTAGATATAGACATTAAACTATACTATGTATTTATATTTAATTTTTTTTTCTCTTATCAGGCTTAAAAGGCTTTTTTTAAAATAAATGTTTACCAAAGTCTGCAATTTTTTTTATTAATACCACCATTAATCTATTTATTGAAATCAGAACTGAGGGGTTCATATTTGTTAAATTCCTTTACCTTATATTTTTATCAATTTCCATTGACTGTACCTCCAAAATGTTTCCCAAGTCTACCCACATCTATCAACTGCCATCACCTTCCTCCATACTATCTTCCATCCCCAGAAATAATGCAATAACCATTGAACTGGTCTTTCCAGTTCCATTCTTGCTTCCTAATCAATTACTCACAACCTGAATAATCATTTTACAAGTAATGGAATGGAACTCATTTACCTAAAAATGTTTAATGACTTGCTTTTTCTTAGAATTAAACCTAAAACTTCTCCATGCTCTACCTGAGCCTTCCTAACATCTCCAACCTCATTTGATGACCAGGAAAGAGCTCTTGGCCACTAATCTCCTAACACACTGCCTTTCTGCTACTTTTCGGTAAGCACTAGGCTCTGTGCCACACTGGGGGCTCTTCTTTTATTCCTTTTCCTTGGTAACATTCTTCCTCTGGCTCTTCACTTCAACTCAACATCTCCTCAGCTCAGCCTTTAACATATGCCAGCTTTTCTCTATTTTGTAAGCCTATTTATTTTCTTAACAACAACATCTTGAATCCATTCTTTCTTTTTATAGGTATTATTTATCTCCTTAATGAGAGTTAAGTAGGAAGTAAGATTTTTGGGAGAAGAAATCCCAACTAAACTGTTCACTGTGGTATTGTAATCATTTCATAATGTTTAACATAAAGTGAAGTGAAAGTGAAAGTCACTCATTTGTGTCCGACTCTTTGCATCCCCGTGGGCAATACAGTTTGTGGAATACTCCAGTCCAGAATACGGGTATGGGTAGCCTTTCCCTTCTCCAGGGAATCTTTCCAACCCAGGGATTGAACCCAGGTCTTCTGCATTGCAGGTGGATTCTTTACCAGCTGAGCCACAAGGAAAGCCCATAAAGTAGATGAAAGGAAATGAATATTTTCCTGAATAAGGAAAAAAGAAAAAATGAATGAAATGTCATTTTTCAAATAAGGAATCTGAAACTCAGAAATGACTTGTTGTTGTTCAAAGTTTAGCCATTATTTTCTCATTAACTTTAAAAGCTGTGTGTGTATCTGTGTGTTTGTGCTTTAAGTTTAGTTATTACTACAAAGAAAGCAGACATTCTCTATAACCTTAGAAGACAGTACTTTCTAACCTAGTGATCATATAAGGCGTCTGTCCACAGAGTTAAGATACGGTCAGAAACACTTCCCTTATTAGCCACATTAATGACATCAAGCTTTATATTAAGGATTATGAGAAATCACCAAAGTCTTCTGTTGGAAACCAATTTGATTGGATTCATTAATATAAATATTTATATTCATCTTGCAGGGATTTTGACAAGATGATCTCTGAGATTGACTCAAAACTATATCCCATAATTCTGCGACTTAACATTTGAAAGGCAACTTTTCAAATATTAATTGAATATTAGAGGAAATTAGCATCAATACCTTATTTGTATGTATTCTTATATAATTCTACATTTATTTGCAAATAATGTGAATCCCAAGAATTTTTTAAACTGTTTCACTAGAGTTTGTTTTAACTTGATTAGCAGCTGTGAACTATGGCAAAGTTCTGTCAGAGACTTTGAAAGAACAATTTTAAACCCTAAACTGTTATATCACATATTTTTGTTCATTTCCTAGACCATGTGTATGTGAATAATATGTTTACCTTCATGTTACACAAACAAAAAGCAAGAAGAGAAATATGCTATTAGCATGCAGAGCATTTATACTTAAGAAAAAATAAATTCTTCCTCCTTCTCAATATTAATGCAGATTTTTTTTTCTTATTAATGGCACCTCAGATAAAAGAGGTATTTTGGAACTCTACTATCCAAACGTCACTCTCACTTTACTCAGTTTTATTATATTTATGGAACTACATTCTGTATAAAGATATCTAGTATCTTTCCTCTCCTTGGTAGTATGTAGTTGCCATGAGAGTGTACCTTATCTACGTATTTTTTACTTCATTTAATTGCAATGCTTAGAGCAGTTCTTAGATCACACACACACACACACACACACAAATTGTTGAACAAATGAAAGGCTGAATGAACAGTCACCTTAAGTTATAAAATCATATTTCAAATCAAAGTTTTGCTAGTTATATGGCATGCATGCTAAGTTGTGTCTGACTTTTTGCAACCCTATGGACTATAACCCGCCAGGCTCCTGTGTCCATGGGATTTTCCAGGCAGAATACTAGAGTAGGTTGCCATGCCTTCCTCCAGGGCATCTTCCTACCCAGAGATTCAACCCACATCTCTTGTGTCTCCTGCATTGGCAGGTAGGTTCTTCCCCTTACACAACCTGGGAATCCCCAATTATACACAGGGCTTGTGTGCTCAGTCGCTTGTCATGTCCGACTCTTTGCAATCCTATGGACTGTAGACCAGGCTCCTCTGTCCATAGGATCCTCCAGGAAGAATACTGGAGATTCTTACTGGAGATCAATATTCTTGATCCTCCTCAAGAATACTGGAGTAGGTTGCCATGCCCTTCTCCAAGGGATCTTCCCAATCCAGGGACCGAACCCTTGTCTCCAGTGTCTCCTGAATTGCAAGTGAATTCTTTACCCACCAAGCAACCTGGGAAGCCTGTTATATGCTATTTATCTTTGGTCAAATCACTTAACTACTGTGCTCCTTGGGTTCTCTACTTATTTAATGGGAAGATTCATTCACAGTATTGCTTTAGTACTACAATGAGAAATAAATGTGAAAATACCTGTCAAACTGTAATAAATAAATGAAACTCAGAGATCACTATTGTTATCTTGTTAAAGAAAAACTTACCACCCAGAACAGTTCTGAGGCAACTTGAACTTGATTAAGAAAATAGGTACTCTAATCACATATAAAATAATTATGTAAGAAAGGTTAAGTTAAATGACTTCTGCTAATCAAATTTGCCTCCCAATGAAGCCGAACATCTCCACTGAAAAAATAAATATAATTTTAAAATATCAAGGCTAAAATCAAAATTGACAACTGGAAATAATTATATAATTGATATTTGCCATTCTTCTCATTATTTAAAACCATCATTTTTAAGAAATTCATTTTGCCAAATATGTTAATCTAAGCATATTCCTAAAAATTCATACATCAAATATGTTGCATTCCCCAAATAACTCCTATTTGCTACTCAAAAGACTTTAACTTGGGAGAATTTTTTCTTGAATATAAAATCTCTTTACATACTTGACACCTTAAGATGCACTACTAAAACTGAAGAGATTGGAGATGGTAAAACCCATATAATATATATACGTATATTTATAATTATCAGTCAATCCATATTTTAAGCATGATAAATTTTAAAAACATAAAAATGGAATCCGTATTTAAGTCTCAAAAGATATTTTATAAGAACCAACTTCATTAAATAAAAGCACAAGGGTATTAATGTCAAGACCACATACCACTTTCATATATTAAAATGCACATTACATATGTCTGAACTTCAGATATATATGCATGAAGTGAGCACAGCCTGTTTCTAGAGTTACCGGTAATTGTTAATTCCAGGAAAAGCAGTCTTATTTACTCAAATTAGTGCATTTTGGGGGTTTTAATTGTCCATATTTGTGCTTAAATTAGCAATAATCTGTGTGGATATAACCATCATAAGTCAGTATTTTTATCTTCATTCAGTTGATAAATCTAAGAAAAGTGTTGCCTAACAACCACAGATCAATAGCAGAGAGTAGACTGTTCCAACTATTTCTTGTTCTGTGGTCAGCCTTTCTGTTTCCTCCAATATCTAGTAACAGAGGCTGTGATGTAGAACAGAAAGCATTCTGCGTCAACTGAGAGACTGATTCTGTGGTATGATCCTTCTCCTCCTAAAACAGCCCATAAATTCCTATAGTCCTTTATCTGAGCCACCTAGTGTTAATTAGTTCAGTATTTCCAGTGAGCTTACATTGCACAAGATATTAGACACTGAATAGGATTCAAATTTGAATAAAATGCTCTGTGTTAAATTGTTACTGATGATAAAGCAGTTGTGATGCACATGCCCTGTTAAAGAAAATCTGTAAGAAATAGTTTAATAAGCTACAAAAAGAAATAAATAAAAAACATTAGGATTACAAAAAAGTAAAGATGAATTTTAAAGAGAGTAATATCATGTTAAGGTTTAACAAAAAACAGCAAAATTCTGTAAAGCAATTATCTTTCAATAAAAAATAAATTAAAAAATAAAGAGGGTAAGAATACAACTGTCTCCACTAACGTTTCTCTTATTTCTTTTGTTTTTCCCGTATTACCAATTCTACTTCGAAAGGCAATGCTAGAATAGAATGTTACATGTTTTTTCTTGCCTAATCTTTATTCTACTCCAGTGGGTATAAATAATAGTAAGGCCACTTACTAATAACTAAACTCTCACTCATAACATTGTTATGGTATGAATTTAAGATCACATTTCTGGTGTGAGGGTCAGAATTCAAACCCAGAACTATATTATTCCAAAGCATGAAGTTTTATCCACCTTGCTATAATTTTGTCCACACTTCACTGTGAAGAAAGACAGGAAACTGTTTTGCAGGATCAGAAGAAAGACATTTGACCCTGAGGCAACAAGATGTTTAAGAGACATTGAGCCGTGAGATTTCACAGTATCACTAAAAACAGACTACTTGAATGAAATTGGAGGGTAAAGCACTTGGTAAAAGTAGTAAAAAATGAAACTGAAAAGACTTGGGACCAAATCATAGAGCACTTTCCCAAGGAAATAAATTTTATTTTTAAAAATTGTGGAGTTATTATTTTTACTTAACAGTTAATAACATTATTTTATTGGATTTCCCTGGTGACTCAGCCAGTAAAGAATCCGCCTGCAGTGAGGGAGACCTGGGTTCGATCCCTGGGTTGGGAAGACCCCCTGGAGTAGGAAATTGCTACCCACTCCAGTATTCTGGCCTGGAGAGTTCCATGGACTGTAGAGTCCATGGGGTTGCAAAGTGTCAAACAGGACTGAACAACTTTCACATATGCAATATAACAAGGATACTTTAATGCATGACATTTGAAATGTGGCAACTATGTGTCTAATAAGACAAATTATGGGGACATAGTAAAAGATCTATGAGAGGAACCTTAGGAATGTAGGAAGCAATCAGAAAGAACACTAGAAACATCAGGTTGTGAGTAAGGGAAACTCGGGGCATGTTGAAAGGAAGATGAAGTCAAACATAGAGAAGATGTACTATGGACAATTATACTGCAAATTTGGAACACAGGCAAATTACCCAAATTGGAAAAATGGTCTAAATATATAAAAAGGATCAGTTCAGTTCAGTCTCTCAGTCGTGTCCAACTCTTTGTGACCCCAGGGACTGCAGCACACCAGCCTCCCCTGTCCATCACCAACTCCTGGAGTTTACTCAAACTCATCTCCATTGAGTCGGTGATGCCATCCAGCCATCTCATCTTTTGTCGTCCCCTTCTCCTCCCACCTTCCATCTTTTCCAGTATCAGGGTCTTTTCAAAAGAGTCAGCTCTTCGTATCAGGTGGCCAAAGTATTGGAGTTTCAGCTTCAGCATCAGTCCTTCCAATGAATATTCAGGACTGATTTCCTTTAGGATGGACTGGTTGGATCTCCTTGCAGTCTAAGGGACTCTCAAGAGTCTTCTCCAACACCACAGTTCAAAAGAATCAATATATAATAGCTAAAACCTCTTGGGAAAGTTGATAAAATACAGAGAAAACTCTTAGTGTAGGATGAAGAAATCAATATCACATATAGGTGCCTTAGAAAAAATGTATTAGCGTAGGGAAAGGAAGCAAATTGTAGAGAAGCTGAGCAGTGCTAAGTGCAGTAAAAGCAAATTTAGGAATGTGCACATTCACAGAAACAGAGAAAAATAGTATTAAATATAACCTTTGTTCTCCAGTGTTATGTGCAGTAGAAATAAAATTTAAAATGATATCCAAGATGCGGGCACTGGGTTTTTTTTAAGAAGGAGATCATCACTGACCTTCTGTATAGTTTTGCTTGATGATAGGTAGGGTTTAAATCCAAAGAATAATGAGTCAAAGAGCTTACGAGGAAGAACTGAAGACAGTGTGAGTATTTGAAGATATTTGGAAATATAGGAAAATATGAAATTTGTAAGGTCTCTTTAGTGTGGACACCAGATCAAAGGAAGATTTTTAAAAACTAATAGGTGCTACTCAGATAGTCTACATTGTGCAGCAAGTTAATTTGCACATATTGAGCATTCAGATATAAACATTTTACATAATGTTATTTAACTGAGCACACACAACACAGAGCATTTAACACAATCTAATTGGGGAAAAATGTGGACATAAACTATTTTTTTTAAATATTGAGGGCTTCACTGGTGATCCGGTGGTTAAGAATTCACCTTGTAATACAGGGGATACCGGTTCGATCGCTGATTTGGAAAGATCCCTCATGCCATGAAGCAGCTGAGACCCTGCACCACAACTACTGAGCCCATGTGCCAAAACAACTGAAACTTCTGAAGCCCAAGAACCCTACAGCATGTGCTCCACAAGAGAAGCCCCCACAGTGAGAAGCCTGCGTGTCACAGCTAGAGAGTGGCCCTTACTTGTTGCAACTAGAGAAAGCCTGAACACAGCAATGAAGACCCAGTGCAGCCAAAATTAATAAATAAATAATTTTTTAAAATTGAAAGTATGAAAGAAATCATATTCTTGATATAATGGAGAAAGCCAAGAAGAGGAATTCGAGGGAGGGTATCATGAATAAAATCACAGAAAATAAGTCATATAACACTGAAAAAGGAGGAAAAAAATAAAATAGGATATGCTAATAAATTGATGTATGAAAGGATCTGATGAGTGCAGGGGTTAGGTGAGGTTGATGAATGACTTTTGGGGTGGGCTGTCATCTTTTTTTAATGCAATTAACACATTGATGCTGAGCATGAGACTGTTGGGTGGCCAGGAAGCAAAGGTTTAGAAGTTCTTGAGAAAGTTTGGGCATATGTACGTGTCATGAAATTCTAGCACAGTCCAACTGAAGGAGTCTTCACATAGCTTGGCCCTCTTTAGCTAGACTTGTAAAACTAGGGGAAGGAGAATACAAATGTGGGTAACACATGGGCTTCCTTGGTGGCACGGTGGTAAAGAATCTGCCTCCCAATGTAGGAGACACAAGAGATGCACGTTTGATCCCTGTGTCAGGAAGATCCTTCAGAGGAAATGACAACCCACTTCAGTATTCTTGTCTGGAAAATTCCATGGACAGTGTAGCCTGATGGGCTACAATCCACTGGGTTGCAGAGAGTTGGACACGACTGAGGACACACAACACGTGGTAGACAAGTAATGGACATTAAGACTTTTCCTCCTTGTTTCTGCAAGTACAATGTGCATTCAAGGCACAACTTTTGTGCATTCAAAAGTTGTAGTTGGGGCATCCAGGGGGCCAGAGTGCTGGAAGAGTCATCTGCATAATGGGGAAACTGCTCAGAATGGAGATGGAGATGGTGTTTCTGGTTTTATTGCATATGGATTTTTTTTTTTTTTACTTATAAGTAATCTGAACTTTAATCATGGGGCTTATTAAAGGATTATTCTGGAAAGAGTGATCAGTGCCTGTGAAGGAATGATCCCCCTAAAACAGAGGGAAGGTGGAGTCTTCAGGTGCTCCAGGAGATTGAGATCTACAGATCCTCACAGGGTTTGGGGAGATAACACTTATTCCCTGGCAATACTCCCAGGGATGTGGGACAACATCCCCAAGTGTGATGGGAGGCCCACCCACAGAAGTGGGCCTTAGGGAACAGAACACTTGGCAAAGGCAAAAAATCATATTTGAGGTTGATAGAAGCTACAGAGCTACCTGACTTCCAGAGTCATATGTGTTTAGATTCTGAATCTTCCAACAGTGATGAGGAGAAACTGAAACTTAGAAAATCCTGCCTCAAATTTTAGGTACCACACAGGTAAATGCCACAAATATATACTTCTCCTCACCTGGGGAAAAAAAAATATCAAGCTCATTTCCTACATAGATATAAACTGCACTGAAAATTCTCTCAAAAGAGTATTTTTTATGTTTCACTATTGGAGGTTATATATGTTAAACTTTGATGCATTATAATACATGATAATATTACTGAGAAACACAAAGTGATTTAAATTCATTAGCTTATTAATCCTTGGAAAATGACTCTACGTTACAGAGGAAATTGATATTATTATTTTACTCCATGGAAAGCTGAAAGGCACTGCCTATCTAAAGCCATTTTTTTAAAAGCTAAACTCTATAAATTGTAGGTGGTTTTATATTGTACCTGACATAGCTCAGAAAAGAAAAAGAATCAAAAGAGACAGATTCACGCTTTCCAGGCATGCCCCAGGAATGGAGGATTCTCTTTTTATGTTAATCCACTCTCTTTGAGCCAAAAGCTGACAGTGCACAGACAACAAAGGGCCTGCTAGGTCTGCGGTCCAAAAATACTCACCACAATTTGTCAGGCTTCACATTAAACATGGCTTTCTACACATCACTGGCCTCTAAACATAAAAGATCCTGTTGGTTTCCTTAATTAAATATAGTGAGATCAAAGTTTCCCAGTGTCTATCTGACTGCATCATGGTATTCCAGAACTGAAAGCAAATGAGAAATCGAAGAACATGCTAAAATTTCCAGAGAACGAATGAAGGAATGAATGAATAAATAAAGCAAACAAGCAGACAAACAAGCTAGGGCAGTCTAAGAATGTTGTTATTTCCTTTGTGTTTTCCCTTAATCAGATCATTGTTTTGACATTAGAGTTAGAGGAAACTGAAGTGCAAAACAGAGAGATGACAGACATTTCATTTTTGTAGAAAAGATGGTATTACCCTATGATCCAAAAATACTACAATTGAATACTTTTCTGTGTGGAAAACCCCTGAAACAATGCATTTTAATAAGCCAATGACATTTTAGAGGAAGAACCATTAAACTAAAATATGTCTAGACTTCGGTGACTAAAATCCTACTATAGACTCATGAATCCATCCATAGATTACTGACAATCGAGGTATTGTTCACAGGAAATTCCAGTGTCTAAGGGATGATCTAATTCTAATACTTTGGGGGTGAGTTAATATCGATTATTCTTATTAAGGGAACAATAAGTTGTAGATTTGGAAATGATCTTCTCTTTCAGGGGCACATTGCATTGGCTGAATTAAGAACTTGAAAAGAATTGTCAAAGTTTCAAGATACGTATCTCAGGATATACTCACTACTTCTATTTCTCTCCAAACAGACATATTTATGAACAAAAAATAAAAAATAGTTTTGAAATTTTAAAAATAACTTTATTTAATAGGTATATCTAATATGGTATTTTATATATAATGTGATTTTAAACATACTTAGAAAGCTATCATATGAGTTTTCCACGCAAACATCAACTAGACTAACCAATATTTTAAATGACAAATAATTAACAATGAAAAGTTACCAGGGAAAAACATAAATGCCTATATACTTTACTTAGCAACAAAAACTGCAGTCTTCAATATGTTCTTTATTAAAATGTAATAAAAATTTCTCCTGAAAACCAGATGGTAGATGACATGATAAATTAAAGCCCTGCGTAAGTGCAAATAAAAAAAAAAATAACTTGCTACTGACATAAATGACATTTACAATATCACATATGCTTTTTTTCTAATGAATATAGGATGATCTAAGTATTGCAAAAGACCTTATTCCAGAAATGAAACAGCTAAAAGAGGAAAAAAAAAAAAAGAGGCAGCAACTTGCATTTCTATAGAAATGGAAAATTATGTCTATGACCTACACTCCAATTTGAAAAAGAATATTTGAATAGTAGCAAAATATGGACACAAATAGAAAGAATACTAATTATTCTTAATTAGAGTTTTCCTGATTCTTCTTTTATTCCTATTTGTCAGACATGAACCAGAAAAGAAATTTTATGTCTAATATATTTAATATCTTCCTAAATACATTGACTCTGGTCAAATATGCTTCAAATTACTTTGTCAATACACATATGATTATGCTACAATTTTACTTACCAGCATTATTTAAAGGTCCCAGTAAGTGCTTATGAGAGCCTATGAGGTTGTGGGTTATATAGACTTAATTTGAGATATTTCTCCACCACATACCAGCTGTGTGACTATGGGCATGTTACAGAAACACTCTACTCTTTTATTTATTTTTCTGTAACTGAGGATTTCACTAATAAGTAATTTAAAATAGTTGGGAGGTTTAAACAAGGCATTGTAAACAGCACTTAATATAGTACCTGGCACACACACACTAAGCCCTCAGTAAAGCATCAGTCATTATTATTACAATTTACAAGTTTTAAATGCAGACAAAAATATAAATTAAATACTCTAATATTAAAAGCAAGCCATTTGCTGGCTCAATTTTAAGTCTTGTTCCTTAAACTGTAACATAACCTTTTTTGGCAGATGCTCTTCAACAGTTGCCATCCGTGACTGGCTGTGAAAATGCTAATGACTCTGCAGACTGAACGGATCTCAGTTAACTTTGTAAGCAAAATGTTTAAAAATTTCAGGAATTGTTTCATGGTAGAAATGGCCAATAAACTGCTTATTGCTTTGCAAATATTGAACCTGGGAAAATAATGCTACATCTGTTAAAAACTTATGGAGAGTAGCTGGTGGCCTGTTACTGTTAGATAAATATGGAGGGAACAAACAAGACTAATTGTGAGACTTTAATAAATCTGGTCTTTAAGTACACAACTGACAAGCTGAAAATAGTGGTTAGATTCTGAAAAGAAAAAAAAAGAACTGAGGAATAAATTATATTCTTAGATACAATTTAGGTATAGAATACAATTTAGATTTAGAATTTAGTTATCTTGTCAATAGGGAGCCATGGAAATGAAAATACTTAAACTGAAAATCCCAAGTCATGTGTCAAGAGATTTCATGATAATCTAGATCAAATACTCCCTTCATGGATCACAGCTTAGTTGTGGTGAAGGGGCTTGTATAACACAATGAAGCTATAAACTATTCCCTGCAGGGCCACCCAGAGAAGGCAATGGCACCCCACTCCAGTACTCTTGCCTGGATAATCCCATGGGCGGAGGAGCCTGGTAGGCTGCAGTCCATGGGGTCGCGAAGAGTCGGACATGACTGAGCGACTTCACTTTCAATTTTCACTTTCCTGCATTGGAGAAGGAAATGGCAACCCACACAAGTGTTCTTGCCTGGAGAATCCCAGGGACAGGGAGCCTGGTAGGCTGCCATCTATGGGGTCGCACAGAGTCGGACACAACTGAAGGAACTTAGCAGCAGCAGCAGCAGCAGGGCCACCCAAGATAGATAGTCATAGTTGACAAAAAGTGGCCCACTGGAGAAGGGAATGGCAAACCACTGCAGTATTCTTTCCACAAAAACCTCACAAACTGTATGAAAAGGGAAAAAAATATGACACTGGCAGATGAATCCCCTAGGTCATGCTTCTCCAATATGCTACTGAAAAAGTGTGAAGGCTGATTACTAATACCTCCAGAAAGAATGAAGAGGCTGGGCCAAATTGGAAATGACACCCAGTTGTGGATGTGCCTGGTGGTGAAAGTAAAGTCTGATGCTTTAAAGAACAACATTGCATAGGAATCTAGAATATTTAGGTCCATGAATCAAGGTAGGTTCAACGTGGTTAAGCAGGAGATGGCGAGTGAACATCAACATCTTAGGAATCAGTGAACTAAAATGGATGGGAATGGGTGAATTCAACTCAGATGACCATTATATCTACTACTGTGGGTAAGAATCCTTTAGAAGAAATGGAGTAGCCCTCATAGTCAACAAGAGTCCAATATGTAGCACTTGGGTGCCATCTCAAAAGCGACAAATGACCTTGGTTTGTATCCAAGGCAATTATTCAGCATCACAGTAATCCAGGTCTATGCCCCAACCACTAATGCTGAAGAAGTTGAAATAAACAATTCTATGAAGACCTACAAGATCTTTTAGAACTAATACCTCCCTCGACCCCGCCAATCCTTTACATCATAGGGGATTGAAATGCAAAATTAGGAAGTCAAAAAGTATCTGGAGTAACAGTCAAGTTTGACCTTGAAGTACAAAATGAAGCAGGACAAAGGTTAATAGAGTTTTGTCAAAAGAACACACTGGTCAGAGCAGACATGCTCTTCCAGCAACCCAAGAGACAACTCTATAGATGGACATCACCAGAAGGTCAATATTGAAATCAGATTGATTATATTCTTTGCACCTGACGATGAAGAAGTTCTATCCAGCCAATAAAAACAAGACCTGAAGCTGAATATGGCTCAGATCATAAGCTCTGTACTGAAAAATTCAAACTTAAATTGAAGAAAGTAGGGTAAACCACTAGGCCACTCAGGTATGACCTAAATTAATTCCCTTAAGATTATACAGAAGAGATGACAAATAAATTCAAGGGATTAGATCTGGTAAACAAAGTGCTTGAAGAACTATGGACAGAGGTCACAGGAGGCAGTGACCAAAACCAACCATAAGAAAAAGAAATGCAAGAGGGCAAAGTGATTGCCCGAGGAGGCTTTGCAAATAGCTGAAAAGAAGAGAAGTGAAAGGCGAAAGGGAAAGATATGTCCAACTGAATGCAGAGTTTCAGAGAACAGCAAGTAGAGATAAGAAAGCCTTCTTAAGTGAACAATGCAAAGAAATAGAGGAAAACAATAGAGTGGAAAGACTAGATATCTCTTCAAGAAAATTGGAAACATCAAGGAAATATTTCATGGAAGAGTGGGCACAATAAAAGACAGAAATGGTAGGAACTTAACAGATGAAAAAGAGTTAAGAAGTGGCAAGAATACAAAGAACTATACAGAAAAAGTCTTAATGACATGGGTAACATGATAGTGGGTCATTCAACTAGAGCCAAATGTCCTGGAGTATGAAGTAGAGCTGGCCTTAAGAAGCTTTACTATGAATAAAGCTAGTGGAGGTGATGGATTTTCAGCTGAGCTATTTCAAATCCTGAAAGATGATGATGTTAAAGTGATGCATACAATATGTCAACAAAACTCAGCAGTGCCCACAGACTGGAAAAGGTCAGTTTTCATTCCAGTCCCAAAGAAGGGCAATGCCAAAGAATGATCAAATTACCGTGCAATTGCATTCATTTCAGATGCTAGCAAAATTATAGTCAAAATCTTTCAAGTAGGCTTCAGCAATACTCTTGCTTGGAAAATCCCATGGACGCAGAAGCCTGGTAGAGTGCAGTCCATGGGGTCGCTAAGGGTTGGACACGACTGAAGTGACTTCACTTTCACTTCAGCAATACATGAACAAAGAACTTTCAGAAGTTTAAGTTGGATTTAGAAAAGGCAAAAAAATCAGAGGTCAAATTTCCAACATTCGTTGGATCATATGATGCTGAAGCTGAACTTCCAATACTTTGGCCACCTGATGTGAAGAACTGATTCATTAGAAAAGACACTGATGCTGGTAAAGATTGAAGGCAGGAGGAGAAGGGGACGACAGAGGATGAGATGGTTGAATGGCATCACCAACTCGATGAACATGAGTCTGAACAAGCTCTGGGAGTTGGTGATGGACAGGAAAGCCTGGTGTGCTGCAGTCCATGGGGTTGCAAAGAGTCGGACACAACTTAGCAACTGAACTGAACTGTTCAATCATAGAAAAAGCAAGAAAATTCCATAAAAACACCTACTTCTACTTATATAACTACACCAAAGCCTTTGACTGTGTGGTCCTCAACAAACTCTTGAAAATTCTTCAAGTGATGGGAATATCAGACCACCTTACTTATTTCCTGAGAAACCTCTATGCAAGTCAAGAAGAAACAGCTTGAACCAGACATGAAACAAATGACGGATTCCAAATTGGGAAAGGAGTATGACAAGGCTGTATAATGTCACCCTGCTTATTTAACTTACATGTAGTGTGCATCATAGAAAATGCTGAGCAGGATGATTCACAAGCTGGAATAAGGATTGCCAGGAGAAATATCAACAAACTCAGATATTCAGTCAACACCACTCTAATGGCAGAAAGTGAAGAGGAACAAAAGAGCCTCTTGGTAAGGGTGAAATAAGAGAGTGAAAAAGCTGGCTTAAAACTCAGTATTCAAAAAACTAAGATCATGACACCTGGTATCATCACTTCATGGCAAATGGATGGGGAAAAATTTGAAGCAGTGACAGATTTTATTTTCTTGGGCTCCAAAATCACTGCAGACTGTGACTGCAGCCATGAAATTTTAAAATATGCATGCTCCTTGGAAGGAAAGCTATAACAAACATAGAAAGTGAAATAATATGTATTTACACTTTGTTGTTCAATAGCTCAGTCATGTCCGACTCTCTGCAATCCAATAGACTGAAGCACGCCAGGCTTTCCTGTCCTTCACCAACTCCTAGAGCTTGCTCAAACTTATGTCCATCGAGTTGGCCATGCCATCCAAACATCTCATCCTCTGTTGTCCTTTTCTCCTGCCTTCTGTCTGTCCCACTATCAGGATCATTTCCAGTGAGTCAGTTCTTTGCAACAGTTGGCCAAAGTATCTACACTTTAATTGGTATTTAATTAATTTGGAAATTAATGTTACATGGTGAATTTAGCAAATGGCTAAGATTTTTTTCCTAGTTGAATCCCATTTATGTCTCATATTATGTTAAAGATGCAAATGAAACTAATTTATACATTTGTATGGATGGCATAGCTGCTAAGTTTCCAGTAGGAAACAGATGGCCCTCAAAGTATTTATGTGAAGTGAATTTCAGTGGAGGGAATCTACACAGAGAAGGTGAAATTCAGGACACTTAGGAGAGACAAGCACCCAGGGATTAGTAATAACAGGAACCCAGTATCACTCTGAGTGTAAGAGTCAGGAGAAGATGCACTGTTTAGGAGAGTGCGGCTAGATATGTGGAAGATGGAAAGCAAATAGGAGCTGTGGGTGTAAAGAAAGGGAGCCACTGTCAGAACAGTAAGTAATTACCCACACCACTCTTTCCTCATAGGTTTCTTCTCCTTCAAGTGCCTCACAATGGCTGAACCCAAAATAAAGTCAGAGGACAGGGTAACCTACAAAAGTTCAAACTCCCAGGGCACAGAACAGCAAAGACGATCTGAGGTTGAATAAGGTATCTGGTGATGAGAAATGTGAAAAAATAGAAAATAAAAACCACAGATGAATAAAATGTGATTGGATTGCTGGCTTAAATTTTAAAGTGCCTGATTGTGATACTATAAAAGAGATAAAACTTTTCTTTATGGTAACTGTTTTACTATATGCATGAAATTGCTTCATCCACCACATTTCAGTTTTAAGTATTTTTTAATTCATACAAATGCATGCAATAAAATGCAATTACAGCTCAATTAAAACTTCAGTGCAATTAAAGCACATTGAAAATAAATAGTACAAAACAAATCTTTGGTATTGTTTTTGCTTGCATTTACTGGGATTTTGATGCTTTTCAATTCCAATCTGTTAGAAATATAAAAAAAAGATAAATTTGCTATGTAATTTACCCAATAAATAAATCATAATAAATCACCCATCAGATTACTGCATTTAAATTGTACATAAAAACTTGGGATTTAAAATGACAAAAAGCAGGTTAAAAATATACATTTGTACATTCAAGTTGAAAGGTATATGCACTGAAATTTTGATAACTATTGTTTGTTTGTTTTTTTTTTAAATGAAGAAATTGAGGGAACTCAAGAACTTTCAAAATGTTCAAAGATGTTTTGGACGTTGAAACTGGTAAATGAATGTAAAAATAATGATACTGAATAAAACATCTGCTTTCATTGTCAATCAAAATAACAAATGTAAATGTGTACTTGTCCTCTAGGTTATATTGGGTTGGAATCAGGGCAACTTACTAAGGAATAAACTATTTCCTTGATCCCTATTATATTAAAGAATTCAAAGTATAAGGTTAAATGGTGTTAGCACACAAAGATATCTGCAATATTAGTTTCCATTTATAGTATGCTTATAATTTCTATGAGGAGATGAAACTTTAGGACATAACTCACAAACACACAATGGAATAATGTAAGAGTTGGATAAAGAATCAGATTTAAATGATTAATAGGAAATAAGTTAAGAGGAAGTGGCATTTGCACTGAAACTCAACAGGTATATAATAATGAGCTAGAAAGAGGAGGGCATTCAAATAATGGAAAACAGGGTAAAGGAACTATGGACTGGTTCCAAATTGGGAAAGGAGTACATCAAGGCTGTATATTATCACCCTGCTTATTTAACTTATATGCAGAGTACATTATGCAAAATGTCAGACTGGATGAAACACAAGCTAAAATTAAGATTGCTGGGAGAAATATCCATAACCTAAGATACGCAGGTGACACCACCCTTATGGCAGAAAGTGAAGAAGAACTAAAGAGCCTCTTGATGAAAGTGAAAGAGGACAGTTAAAAAGCTGGCTCAAAACTCAACATTCAGAAAACTAAGATCATGGCATCTGGTTCCATCTCTTCATGGCAAATAGACGTGGAAACAATGGAAAAGTGAGATACTTTCTTTTCTTGGGTTCCAAAATCACTGCAGATGGTGATTGCAGCCATGAAATTAAAAGACGCTTGCTCCTTGGAAGAAAAGTTATGACCAACCTAGACAGCATTTTAAAAAGCAGAGACATTATTTGCCGACAAAGGTCTGTCTAGTCAAAGCTATGGTTTTTCCAGTAGTCATGTATGGATGTGAGAGTTGGGCTATAAAGAAAGCTCAGCACCAAAGAATTAATGCTTTTGAATTGTGGTATTGGAGAAGACTCTTGAGAGTCCCTTGGACTGCAAGGAGTTCAAACCAGTCAATTCTAAAGGAAATCAGTTCTGAATACTCATTGGAAGGACTGATGCTGAAACTCCAATACTTTGGCCACCTGATGCAAAGAACTGACTCATTGGAAAGACCCTGATGCTGGGAAAGATTGAAGATGGGAGAAGGGGACGACAGAGGATGAGATGGTTGGATGGCATCACTGATTCAGTAGACATGAGTTTGAGCAATCTCCAGGAGCTAGTGATGGACAGGGAAGCCTGGCATGGGGTCACAAAGAGTCAGACATGACTGACCAACTGAACTGAACTGAGCTAAACTGGGTAATAATAAAATCAGTTGAAGTAACCATATGCATCCTACATCACTTCAGTCATATCTGAGTCTTTGCAGCACCATGGACCGTAGCCCATCAGGCTCCTTTGTCCATGGGAATTCTCCAGGCAAGAATACTGGAGTGGGTTGCCATGCCATACTCCAAGGGATCTTTCTAACCTAGGGATCAACCTGCATCTCTTATGTTTCCTGCATTGGCAGGTGGCTTCTTTATGACTAGTTCCACCTGGGAATCCCCAACAATATAAATATGCACATACATAGTATTTAAGAGTCCCTGAATAAACATTATCTTTCTAAAACTGGGATTTTAAAGGAAAGTCGTATCTACTGTGTATAGATAACATGGTAAGAACAAGTCTAATTGTGAGTAACCTTATAGTGGCAATCATCTCAAAGGTGTAATCTGGAGTCATTGAACCTATTTCTATAGAGAAAGGGTCTGATGAAAGAGTTTTAGGTTGAACTGAGACAGTTATAGAAAAGAAGCAGGAAATAATACATTCCCAGAGGGATATGGAGGAACTAACAATAAAATTCATGGTAATGAAAACAGGTGGGGGAGGGGATATCAGAAATATTTAGAAAAGATAAGGTAGAGTTACTCTTTGTTTAGAAGCAGACAACAGTGAAGGATAGGGAAAGATGACTTCAAGATATCAAGTCGTGAATATTAGATTAATGTCAGCCTTGGGAAAATCAGAATGCTCAGAGGGCCCTAAACAAGGAGTTCGAGTGTCCTCAGATGCAGCTGCACCAGGAGCGGCTTTGGTGAGGAGGATTCTGTTTCTGAACTTTCTTCAGAAATCTGCAGACCATGTGGTAACCCCAGGGAAGTTTTTACCTATTGCATTCAGTAGTCCCAACCTGAAGCGCCCAGGCAGTCTTAGAGAAGTGTTAGCCTCAGCTTAAGGAAGTGTTTCTTACAATTATGTACAAGCTTGTATCCTATTACACAATTATTTTGAGTGTGCTAAGATCCTAAAGGTTCTGAAAAGCAGGACAGACATAGGGGTGACGGTGGTAGCGGGAAGAGAGAGAAGAGAAGAGGATGAACATCTCACCTTTCTCCCAGCTGTTTACAAACTAGACCTGAGTTGAAGATTCAGATTTTCCCTTTCTATTTCATTAATATCAGAGACGTTTCCAAAATTCTAACTTCTGGGAAAAATATGTTGATCTTCTTAAAGTGAGTTATAGCAGAATGCTAAGTCTAATGGAAAAACTTTCAACATGGACATCAATTATGTGAACAAAAAAAGACTTTAAAATACTTAAAATTTGCTTGTTGTATGACTTCAGAGGAGAAGAACCTCTAAAAATTCAAAATAAAAAATCACATAGGTAACATATATAACAAAGGTAGAAGAAATCAAAGACATTAATTGACTAAGAAAAGGCACTACAGTGTGGTTTCAGATGCTGAATCAGGAACTTTTTTTTTTTCTTGTAATTGTTCTTATGGAGCTAATAAGTTTTCTTGTAAACTTAGGGAAGACATCACATAGCTGTGGATCTCTAACTCTCCTCACAAGACTGTTTTAAGGACAACATGGAAAAAGAATTGAACTTATTTGAAGATATAAAACCATATACAATCATGATCCTCTCTACAGAAAGAGTATTTATAGCTTTTCTAGTCAATGGATACTGGTGATACATTTAACAAAATTCAGTCAGTGTCCAGTGAGGAAATCAAAGCTCAAGCTTGACAGTTTGAAAGACAGTACTTAAAATTCAGATCAGATCAGATCAGATCAGTTGCTCAGTCGTGTCCGACTCATTGCAACCCCATGAATCACAGCACGCCAGGCCTCCCTGTCCATCACCAACTCCCGGAGTTCACTCAGACTCACATCCATCGAGTCAGTGATGCCATCCAGCCATCTCATCCTCTGTCGTCCCCTTCTCTTCCTGCCCCCAATCCATCCCAGCATCAGGGTCTTTTCCAATGAGTCCACTCTTTGCAGGAGGTGGCCAAAGTACTGGAGTTTCAGCTTCAGCATCAGTTTTCCAATGAACACCCAGTGCTGATCTCCTTCAGAATGGACTGGTTGGATCTCCTTGCAGTCCAAGGGATTCTCAAGAGTCTACTCAAACACCATGGTTCAAAAGCATCAGTTCTTCAGTGCTCAGCTTTCTTCACAGTCCAACTCTCACATCCATACATGACCAAGGAAAAACCATAGCCTTGACTAGACGGACCTTTGTTGGCAAAGTAATATCTCTGCTTTTCAATCTCTTATGTAGAAGAGTTTAATAATCTCCAACACCTCTAGCATATCATTCACACTATTACTATATGAGTGATGATGAGTGATGCATTAATTAAAATCTTTACATTCACTTCCCATTATGCTGTAGGATGAGGACCAAAAGACTTAGCAAGTCATTTCACAGTGTCCACAATTTAACCTGTCTATTGCCATGAGCTGTCTTACAATGAGTGGACTCAAATTTACCAGCTGCCCCAAACTATTTACATTTCCAAAAAGTACCATCATATGTCTCACTCATAAGCCTATTCTTACAGATCCCATATTGGAATATTTCCTATCACCTTGTCCCAACTAGCTAATACATATCATATTTTAATTCTTAGTTCATGTGTTAGATTCTCTATGAAGTATTTCCTGAAACCATCTTGCTAAGCAAACATGATCACCACTGCTCTGTGACACTACTGACTCCTGTAATTCTGCAATAATAATTGTAATAGTAGTTGTAGGATGTCCCATCAGATGTTAAAATTGAATTTTTAATTTGTTCTTTATTTTAGAGAGGCAGAAACTGAACAATTTTTAAAGGAAACTCTTTCAGATGATGGATAAAATCAACTTAGAGATTCTAGAGATCGTTTCCATCAGAAGAGTACTGTAGGATCACAGATTTAACTTCTGTAGATGATGAAAAAGTAATCCAGATTTCAAGGAAAGAGGATTGCCAGGGAGATAAGGAGAGCATGACTACTGGGATTTACAGATGTTACATTATTAAATTCTGAAACAATACTCTTGGGGTAAGCTGGTGTTCTGATACCTTTGAAAGAAAATCCGTACATCTGTACTGTAGTCTTGAAAGACCAACCATGGTCACAGCAGAAGGTTGCAATAAGATGAATAACTTCCTCACTGAACTATTGAAACACTGGCTAAAAAATGTTAACCAGTGAGAAATGACTATAAAACTAACACAATTATCTTCAGTCCATATGTAGAGGATGTCAATAGCTATGGTATCAAGAAGCAATGGCAGAAGTGGGCAATTCAGATTCTAATTGACCCTCTGCTTGGTTACAGTTGCTGGAGTGACTCCCTGATTTTTTAGGCTCTGTAAGGAGGAATTAGAGTCAGTGCAAGTGGAGTTACCAAGATATAGTATTGCCTACCAATAGGACTGTTGTAGATTTGAGCAACTAAATAGGAAATTAAATAAATATGTTCATAATTTTTATATTGAAGTTACTACTGCTAAAATGTATACTTTTAATTATTATTCAATTATGATGCATTGTTTACATGTCTACACCATTTTCTCAATTATAATTTTTTGAAAATAAGATATAGATTAGTGTCTCAAATGTCCTCTCATGTTTGGAAACTAATAGAGAATAAGTAAAATTGCTCCTAAAAATGAAACTGTCAATAAGTAAATAAATCATCTCACTGATCATATGAAGGTAAATTCAAAGCAGACAATTACACTAAAATTTCCTTTATGTATGTTGCTAAAAAAAAAAGAGAAAAATCAAAGCAAAATAATTATAAGCAGATTCAGGACAAATTATAAGGGGAAAGAGTTGAATTACATAATAGAATGTAGCAAACTATAGTTTTAGCTATTTTACTCATAACATGCTAAATATAATTGATAACAATAATTATCTTCTCTGGGCTACAGAGTCAAGGTACATCACTTATTACCTGAGTCATTCATTTTCCAATCAGTTCAGTTCAGTTCAATCCCTCAGTCGTGTCCGACTCTCTGTGACCCCATGAATCGCAGCACACTAGGCCTCCCTGTCCATCACCAACTCCCGGAGTTCACTCAAACTCACGTCCATTGAGTCAGTAATGTCATGCAGCCATCTCATCCTCTGCTGTCCCCTTCTTCTCCTGCCCTCAATGTTTCCCAGAATCAGGGACTTTTCCAGTGAGTCAGTTCTTCACATCAGGTGGCCAAAGTATTGGAGTTTCAGCTTCAACATCAGGCCTTCCAGTGAACACCCAGGACCGATCTCCTTTAGGATGGACTGGTTGGATCTCCTTGCGGTCCAGTGGACTCTCAAGAGTCTTCTCCAATACCACAGTTCAAAAGCATCAATTCTTTGGCACTCAGCTTTCTTTATAGTCCAACTCTCACATCCATACATGACCACTGGAAAAACCATAGCCTTGACTAGACAGACACACCTCTGTTGACAAAATAATGTCTGTGCTTTTTAATATGCTATCTAGGTTGGTCGTAATTTACCTTCCAAGGAGTAAGCATCTTTTAATTTCATGGCTGCAATCACCATCTGCAGTGATTTTGGAGCCCATAAAAATTAAGTCAGCCACTGTTTCCACTATTTCCCCATCTATTTACCATGAAGTGATGGGACTGGATGTCATGATCTTAGTTTTCTGAATGTTGAGCTTTAAGCCAACTTTTTCACTCTCCTCTTTCACTTTCATCAAGAGGCACATTAGTTCTTCTTCAATTGCTGTCATAAGGGTGGTGTCATCTGCATATCTGAGTTTATTGATATTTCTCCTGGCAATCTTGATTCCAGCTTATGCTTCCTCCAGCGCAGTGTTTCTCATTATGTACTCTGCATATAAGTTAAATAAGCAGGGTGATAATATACAGCCTTGACGTACTCCTTTTCCTATTTGGAACCAGTCTGTTGTTCCATGTCCAGTTCTAACTGTTGCTTCCTGACCAGCATACAGGTTTCTCAAGAGGCAGGTCAGGTGGTCTGATATTCCCATCTCTTTCAGAATTTTCCACAGTTTATTGTGATCCACATAGTCAAAGGCTTTGGCATAGTCAATAAAGGAGAAATAGATGTTTTTCTGGAACTCTCTTGCTTTTTCCATAATCCAGCAGATGTTAGCAATTTGATCTCTGGTTCCTCTGCCTTTTCTAAAACCAGACTGAACATCAGGAAGTTCATGGTTCACGTACTGCTGAAGCCTGGCTTGGAAAATTTTAAGCACATCTTTACTAGCATGTGAGATGAGTGCAATTGTGCAGTAGTTTGAACATTCTTTGGCATTGCCTTTCTTTGGGATTGGAATGAAAACTGACCTTTTCCAGTCCTGTGGCCACTGCTGAGTTTTCCAAATTTGCTGGCATATTGAGTGCAGCACTTTCACAGCATCATCTTTCAGGGTTTGAAATAGCTCAATTGGAATTCCATCACTTCCACTAGCTTTGTTCGTAATGATGATTCCTAAGGCCCACTTGACTTCACATGCCAGGATGTCTGGTTTTAGGTAAGTGTGAGTGATCACTCCATCATGATTATCTATGCCGTGAAGATCTTTTTTGTATAGTTCTTCTGTGTATTCTTGCCACCTCTTCTTAATATCTTTTGCCTCTATTAGGTCCCTACCATTTCTGTCCTTTATTGAGCCCATCTTTGCATGAAATGTTCTCTTGGTATCTCTAATTTTCTTGAAGAGATCTCTAGTCTTTCCCATTTATTGTTTTCCTCTATTTCTTTGCATTGAGGAAGGCTTTCTTATCTCTCCTTGCTATTCTTTGGAACTCTGCATTCAAATGGGTATATCTTTCCTTTTCTCCTTTGCTTTTCACTTCTCTTCTTTTCACAGCTATTTGTAAGGCCTCCTCAGACAGCCATTTTGGGTTTTTTTTGCATTTCTTTTTTCTAATAACACTTAATAAATGTGAAATTACTAAATTTATGTGTGGAAAATTTTATAAAACTACTGTAACCTCTGGATATCTATGAGCATGCAACATCACCTAAATTTTGCATGAATGAAGTCAAAGACTAAATAACAGATACCATAATAGAAGAGATAAAGGATACTGTTAAGTTCCTTTAAAATGTGATTTTGTTATCTATAGGCAAGACTCCTCAAATTTTCTTAGTAACAAATTACTATTTATAAAAAAGATGAACTATAATAAAAAGCAGAGAGGAACATGTGATGATGAAAGGAAAAAGCTTGAAGAAAATCATCTCCTGTCACCTCAAGAAAAAAGATGAACTATAATAAAAGGCAGAGAGGAAGAAGTGATAATGAAAGGAAAAAGCTTGAAGAAAATCATCTCAAGAACATTACCTGTTCTGAAGCCAAGGAAATGTACATACTTTCAATAGGAAAAAGGTCTGTTGAGAGAATAAGAGATGAGTTAGAAAAAGCAATGTGGGGACTTCCCTGTGGCTCAGATGGTAAAAGAATCTGCCTGCAATGCAGGAGATCCGGGTTTGATCCCCTGGAGAAGGGAATGGCAACCCACTCCAGTATTCTTGCCTGGAGAATTCCATGGACAGAGGATCCTGGCAAGCTACAGTCCATGGGGTCGCAGAGTTAGTACTGAGTGACTAACACACACACACACACACACACACACACACACACACACAGGAAAAGCAATGTAACCCGAGTCACTTATGTGAGAAGCTCAAGTCCTTCAATGTGCTAGAATAGCTAGTCTTCAGGCTTTAAATAAAAGTATTAGTGCAAATTTGAAAGGAAACTCGTCTTTTCCTCTGCATTTCTCTAGGGATTCAAAGAAAATTTATGTCTCTCATGCTCACTTCTGACTCTAATTTTCTGCTTCTACTTACTTCTTAATTTCTACTAGTTCTATTCTTTTTTAAATTTTCCTTTTGGAGGACACATGCCAATCACTTACAAAAGAATGAAAATGCAGGAGGCTTTTATTGAAACGTTGGAGTAACAGGCTGAATAAATTGTAGAGAGGCATAAGAAAGGTTTTAAATTAGATCCCAGTAATCCCTGCTAGTAATAGTCAAAGCTTACTGAAACAAAATGAACCAAGATTTCAGTGGCTCAAGTAAAACAGAAGTTCATTTCAATTCCAAATACTAGTACAGAGATGAGTAGAATAGGACTAATGTAGTTCTATTATGTTCAAAAGATGGCTTTTAGTGGCCATCATTTTCCAATCCATGGGATGGGGAAGGAGAAAGTCCAGGCCAAGCAGGTGTCTTTTTTATACAGACAAACTATAAACTGAATACTTCTTGTCAAAACTCATATTTCTCCCATTAGTGTCTTGGTGGCATCTAGCTGCAAGAAAGGCTGGGAAATGTAGCTATTACTCTGGCAGCCAGGTGTCTAACTAAAATTTAGGAGATTCTATAATATTTCCAATAGAAGGGATACATTGGTCTCTCCTACACCCTGTTACATGAAAAATAACTAGCTTCTTGGTATTTTGCTAGGATTCTCCTGTCCTGCTATTTCCAAGATCTTCTCATTCTTCCTACTTCCCTGAATAAGTGAATATATGTTCTTACTGTCATGCAAAGCAATTTTCTTCACTTTATCTCATTTCTGTCTTCTGAACAAGACCCTGAAGATTTCTTATCACATAGCAAAAAAGCCCACTTTTGTATTTTTCTTAACAAAGAGTATATGCCCAAATGAATTATTTTGTTTCTCACCTTGGAAGCAGAAATTCAGATGGTAAGTTCTACAGAGTAATTTCTTTTTCTCTGCTATCGCAGATAAGGAACCTAATGTGGAAGACTGGATGCAACTATAAGAAATCTGCACGGTAGACAGCAGATTAAATGGAGTCCTTAAAAATTTCCATCAGTGGAGAGGATTTTCTACTCTAGAAGGAAAAAAGAAGCCGGCATCCTATGCAGGTTGATTTTAACAGGAGGGGTAAAACCTGGATCCATTCAGAAATATCTGTATATTCATAGTTCTTTATCATACAAAATATATATCTTTACCAATGCATCAAAAATTCTCTTTCTCCAAATCACTTTTAATTAGTTTTTCCTGGTCTAGAATTATTTCCTTTTGTGCCTCTACTGAAAAATACCTCATGAAAATAACCCCACAAAATTGTTTTATTGATTAAATGAAAACAAGACATTCAGTTAATAAGCATTGTGCCAGGAAGTTTACAAATTACCAAAGATAGAAAGATATAGTCTCTAACCATGTAAAAGTTACAACCTAGTGGGAAGATAACTAAAGAAAATCACGACACAATATAGAAGATACCTTACTTCTGTATTATAGAAGTCAGCAGTGTTGATTTGTATATGGTCAAGGGGACAAATTAAAAGACGCCTGTTCCTTGGAAGAAAAGCTATGACAGTCTTAGACAGCATATTCAAAAGCAGAGACATGACTTTACTGACAAAGGTCCAGATAGTAAAGGTTGTTTTTCCCAGTAGTCATATACGGATGTGAGAGATGGAGCATAAAGAAGACTGAATGCCAAAGAATTGAGGCTTTTGAACTGTGGTGCTGAAGAAAACTCTTCAGAGTCCCTTGGACAGCAAGGAGATCCAACCACTCAATCATAAAGGAAATCTACCCTGAATATTCATTGGAAGGACTAATGCTGAGCCTGAAGCTCCAATACTTTGAGCACCTGATATGAAGAGTCCACTCATTGGAAAAGACCCTGATGCTGGGAAAGATTGAAAGCAGGAGGAAAGTGGGGTGACAGAGGATGAGATGGTTGGATGGCATCATTGACTCAAGGGACATGAGTCTGAATAAACTCCAAGAGATAGTGAAGGACAGGAAAGCCTGGTATGCTGCAGTTCATGGGGTGGCAAAGAGTTAGATACAACTTAGCAAATGAACAACAACAAAAGGGACAATAAAGAACTACAGTGGTGATAGCTTTTAAGTCTTCCAAAATGCCCCAATAGAGAACGATTGATGGATGTGAGGAAATTCAACAAAATTTTATTTTAGAAAAAGCAACTTGAGAGATATACAATTCAGACATCCTAAAGGCACAGTGACAAATTAAAGCACTATGGTGTAGTGGGCTTGTGGCTGACTCCCCAGTCCATATGCAGTAGCCATGGAGACAGGCTAACACTCTCAATCCATCACTAGATGCAACCACCATTAAAATTCTAACGTGTGTGTATATTTTCAAGTGATTAACATATATATTTTTATAATATGTAATTTGACTATCAGTTCAGTTCAGTCCCTCAGTTATGTCCGACTCTTTGTCACCCCATGAATCGCAGCACGCCAGGCCTCCCTGTCCATCACCAACTCCCGGAGTTTACTTAAACTCATGTCCATTGAGTCAGTGATGCCAGTCTGCCATCTCATCCTCTGTCATCCCCTTCTCCTCCTGCCCCAAATCCCTCCCAGCATCAGGGTTTTTTCCAATGAGTCAACTCTTCGCATGAGGTGGCCAAAGTATTGGAGTTTCAGCTTCACCATCAGTCCTTCCAAAGAACACCCAGGGCTGATCTCCTTCAGAATGGACTGGTTGGATCTCCTTGCAGTCCATAGGACTCTCAAAAGTCTTCTCCAACACCACAGTTCAAAAGCATCAATTTTTCAGCACTCAGGTTTCTTCACAGTCCAAGTCTCACATCCATACATGACCACTGGAAAAAACATAGCCTTGACTAGATGGACCTTGTTTGGCAAAGTAATGTCTCTGTTTTTGAATATGCTGTCTAGGTTGGTCATAACTTTCCTTCCAAGGAGTAAGTGTCTTTTAATTTCATGGCTGCAATCACCGTCTGCAGTGATTTTGGAGCCTCAAAAAATAAAGTCAGCCACTGTTTCCATTGTTTCCCCATCTACTTCCCATGAAGTGATGGGACCAGATGCCATGATCTTAGTTTTCTGAATGTTGAGCTTTAAGCCAACCTTTTCACTGTCCTCTTTCACTTTCATCAAGAGGCTCTTTAGGTCCTCTTCACTTTCTGCCTATACTGGCATATAATTTTTAAATATAAATAAATGACAGAACTCAACTCTGAGAGTCACACAGCAGTCAATATAAAAATTTTTAGAATTGCATCAAGTTTAAAATCTCTACACAGTACCTCCCTATGACTTTCCATCACTGAATAGAAACTTGCCTACCATTTCAACAAAGCCCTCCTGATTTAAACAGAAGAGATTTTCTAATCTCATTTATTTTCACTTTCCGAAAACTCTCTACTTGGATCAAGTCACTCTGATGGCCATGACAGAGTAAACATTGTTTTTTTCATGATTAACTATCTACTACCTAAAACATCACCCAATGAGCACTCAACAAACATTTGTTGAATAAATTCTGAAAGTGTATATGTAGTAAAAAGCAGCTATCTAAATAAAAATAGTGTTTTTTTGATGTCATATTTACTGGGGAAAGTTGGATCAAAAGTCCATAGACTGCTCACACTGAAGAAAGTTTTCTCTCATACTCTGAGCTACCAGCTTTCTCTGAACATCCTAGAGGGCCATATTGATGTCATCCCATCTTAAAGAAACACTGAAAATATTAGTCGCTCAGTCATGCCTGACTCTTTGCAACCCAAAGGACTGTAGTCTGCCAGGCTCCTCTGTCCATGGAATTCTCCAGACAAGAATACCGGAGTAGGTAACCATTGCTTTCTCCAGGGAATCTTCCAGACTCAGAGATTGAATCTGGGTCTTCTGCATTGCAGGCAGATTCTTTACCATCTGGGTCACCAGGGAAGTCCATCTTAACATTGTTTTAAAGTGCCAAGATAAGAAACCAAGAAATATTCAGGACAGAAATTGACAAGTCTGGAATGACATAAACATTTATTGCTTAAAAAGAAACAAATTATCGGGTTTTGTTTTTTTTTTTGCTACATTTACAAGGATTCCTTTTCAGTGAAATAGTGAAAAGAGATACTATACATTACTGTCCTTAAACACAACTGTCATTTGAAATATCAAATTTTCTTGCTGGTTTCTAAGAATAAATGTTATATAAGTCATATTCCCAAGGAAGTACAATCAATTGATCAGATTAAGCTTAATTGACAAAGTTATCAAAGTATGTAATTCATGTGGTAAAGGCCAAAGTTGTGACTCAGAGAGTAACTGATATAGCATGTCATGTGTTTGGACTTCTTCATTAGATTTGATTAATGGAAGATGGAAGGGACAAGAAGATGGAAGGGATGAGAGGGAAGGGAAATAATATTAAAGGTGTAGAAGCCAGCATGCATTAAAAGTTTACCTGTAAAAGAAATTGGCCAGCCTGGCTTAAAATTTGAAAATGTTGAATTAGTTAAAAAAAAAAAAAAAAAGAAATTGAAATTGTTCAATTCTGACCCTGCTCAAGGTCAGAATATGAAGGGTCTTAAATCAGTTCAGGATAGATGAAATAAATATTTCTGAATGATTGACTTATCCAGATTGAAAGCTGCAAGGATTTCTGTCAGTGCCCCTCCCACTCGTTTTAGCATTTGTATTAAATGCTACTTGTTGTTCAATCCCTAAGTTGTGTCTGAGTCTCTGAGACCCCAGTGGACTGCAGCACACCAGGCTTCCCTGTCCTTCACTATTTCCTGGAGTTTGCTCAAATTCATGTCCATTGAGTCAATGATGCCATCCAACCATCTCATCTTCTTTTGCCTCCTTCTCCTCCTGCCCTCAATCCTTCCCAGCAGTAGGGTCTTTACCAATGAGTTGCCTCTTTGCATCAGGTGGCCAAGATATTAGGGCTTCAGGTTCAGCATCAGTCCTTGCAAAAAATATTCAGGGTTGATTTCCTTTATGATTGAGTGGTTTGATCTCCTTCCTGTCCAAGGGACTCTGAAGAACCTTCTCTAGCACCACAGTTTGAACTAATCTACAACTCAAATTATATTCAATCTACCCTAGAGAACTAAGACAATGTATAAATAGCACATAAAATTTGTAATCATGGGTGGATTAACACTTGTATAGAACACAAAAAGTAGAATGTTTGTAGCATTTCTTATATTAAAAATTCATTTTGAGATTAGCACTCTGTTTTTTCTATTTTTCTGGGGCAGGGTGTGGGGGTTTCCCCAATGCTTTAGTGGGTAAAGAAACCACCTGCAATGCAGGAGACACAGGAGACATGAGTTCAATCCCTGGGTCGAGAAGATCTCCTGGAGTAGGAAATGGAAACCCATTCCAGTAATCTTGCTTGAAAAATCCCATGGAGGAGGAGCCTGGAAGGCTACAGTCCATGGGGTGGCAAAAGAGTTGGATATGACTGAGCGACTAAGCACACCACATAACGTTTAGAGATTGCAACTGAAATTGAACTTCTATGAGAATGTAGTGGGTTTATTGCATAAAGTATACTATCTAGGTTATATGTAAAGAAATGCCATAAGGAAATCTATCCATTGTTTATTAACTAGAAGAATTAAAAGTTCATGGTCAGAGTGGAATTTTAAAGCTCTCTGAATTTTTAATTTTGGTGATGATTTTATATCCTAATCTTCCTTTAATAACTTATAGTTAAGATTTTACAACATTACTCATATTAATGGATTTTTTCCCCTTCCTTTCTTTCTCTCTTCATTCTTCCTTCTATCCCTCCCACAGTTTCCCTCTCTTCTTGTTATTTATTTTTAATTGGAAGATAATTGCTTTACAATGTTGTTTTAGTTTCTGCTGTACAAAACCATGAGTCAGCAATAAGTATAAGTACATCCCTTCCCTCTTGAGCCTCCCTCTCTCTTGCTGCATCCATCCCTCTAGGTCGTCACAGAGCACTGAGCCAAGTGAGCTTCCTGTGTTATACAGCAGCTTCCCACTAGATATCTCTTTTATACACGGGAGTATATATACATCAATGTGACACTCTCAATTTGTCCTACCTTCATCTTCCCCCAGTGTCTCCACAAGTCCATTTTCTATGCCTGTTCCTCTATTCCTGTTCTGCAAATAGGTTCATAAGTACACGTTTTTAGATTCCATATATATCTGTTAATATATGATATATTTTTTCTCTTTCTGACTTACTTCAGTCAGTATGACAGACGCTAGGTTCATCCACCTCACTACTTACTCAATTTCAGCCTCTCCTTCTCTCTTTCATTCTTCCCACCCCACTCCCCCATCTCTCTCTCTCTCTTCTTCCCTCACTCTTTCTTTGTCTTTCTTTCCTTCAAATAAGAGAAGTATAACTTTGCAACCACCTTACTTTCCATGGGGCCCTGAGAATTTGTTGAGGCACTTGGATTATTTTTCACACATATTCAAATTCAATTTGATTGTAGTTGAACACAGATTCCTGTATTTTAAAATTATTTTGGCCTTTAAAGCTTTATTTTTTGCATCCACCATCAAATAAATCTCTGTAACATGTACGACAATGAACATTTCCCCTGAATAGCATGTTTCATCATCCCAGGTAGTCTCAGTACTTCAGTCAATTTTCTCTCATAATCATCAGTTATTTTTATGTAAATTTAAAATCTTTAGCTTTACTTTTGATTTCATATACTCCTATTTTTTCACATTTTCATTATCCTTGTAGGATTCTTATAGATAATATCCACAAGCAGAAAACAGCTCAGTAGAAGCAACACCATGTGGGATGTCTCTCTCTGACCTTTCCATTGAAGCATTTGAGTCTCTGAGATTAGTACTTCAGTAACAGCATGTTCACAATTTCTTATTTGGTCATGGATGTTGATATCGTACTAGGTTAATCTACAGAGGTTAGGGCCTGCACTGGTTAAAATCCTTGAACAAATGATAGAAAAAAATTAGTTTTATACAAATACATATCAAACTAAACAAACTTGAAATAAAATCCTGAAATATTCAGCATGGCAAGTGAACTCTTTGAAGCACACAAGATATCACAGACACTGCCTTAGCCTATTTCAGCAACAAGAATGTGATGTTCAAGTACTATGCTGTTTTTACTCTCTGAGAAGCTATTTATATGTAAAATTAAACCATAGACAATCTTATTAGGTGGCATATGCATAACACCATACGCATACTACAGTGGCTACATTCTGAAAATACCAAACATCAGCAAGGATGTAGAGCAAGAGGAATTCACAGACAGTGCTGCTGCTGCTGCTGCTAAGTCGCTTCAGTCGTGTCCGACTCCGTACTACCCCATAGACGGCAGCTCACCAGGCTTCTCTGTCCCTGGGATTCTGCAGACAGTGCTGGTAGGAGTGAGTATTTGTACAATTTTGGAAAACTGGCAATACCCACTAACATTAAACAAATGCATAATCTAAGGCCAAAAATTTCACATAGATATGCAGAAATTCATATGCTGTGAAACAAAAGACATGTACCATAATGTTTATAGAAACATCCACAAGAGACAAAAACTGGAAACACCCACACATTTGCTACCAGCAAAATGGATAAATTAATTGTAGTGTATTTACACAGTGGAATACTCCATAACAGAAAATGATCAAAGTATTACAACATAAAGCAATGTGGATCAATCTCCCAAATGTCTTGTTGAGCATAAGAAAAGAATATGAAAAAAACATATACAGAGAATATGTACCATATGATTCTATTAATATAAAATTCTAAGAAAAAAGTAAAGCATGACATTAAGTCAGGGCTTTGATCATTGGATTGGAGATGGGGATGGGAATTTAAAGAGCATGAGGGGGACACCTAGGGTGCAGGAAATATTCTCTTTTTGTGTTAGATGATAATTTCTAAGGCAGATTTAGTTTGTGATAATTCATCAAGCTGTGTAAACATTTGATTTGTTTATAAGTAGATGTTTTCAATATGCACCTTATACTCTGATAAAAAGCTTATTAAACATTCATTCATGAATAATATTTAGACAATATTATGATTTGTATGCTAGTGAAAAATTGCTGTGACTAGTAGATCAACATCTGTGTACACTTGAGGAAAATTTTTATCATCATTTAAAAATATTTGGTGTGAAAAACTCAAACATATTCAACATTCACATGAGCAGGAAATCTCAACTAAGAAAGCTCAATATGTACTTATAAACCAATAACAATAGAAGGTATGGATTTATATGATAGCCATGATCTTAAAATAGAAAATGAAAAGATACTTCTATCTGAATTTTTGTCAATGCTTAGAAAGTTTTTATCAGACAGAGAAAAAGCTTGCAGTCTTTTGTTACTACTAACTTATGCAAAAAATAAAAGAAACCCTATCATTGTCAGTGACCATAAGAAAGGGAGGGTAATAATAAAAAAAATGATCAGTAGTAACATGTTTATCATTCCAAACATGTTTTATCATTCCAAACATCTTATTCACTTGTTTATCGCAGAAACACTGCAGCCATGCTACAGTTCCATGATTGTCTTAGGATCCGTAAGCTGGAAAGGTGCTTTGAATTTTGGACATCACCTGATAGTGGAAGCAGTTCAAAGAACCCTCTCAAAGTACTTCTCCTTGGAGTAAGTGAAGGCTGTATTACTCAAAAGTGTTTGCCAAAGGGTCGTTTCAGGGTTAACAAAGGTAAGTAGTATGTTTACATGTCTATTATAAAGAATAAAACTCAGGAACACCAAACGGAAGAGATCCATGGGGTGAGACACTGGGGGCTGGGAGACACAGCGCTCCCAAGCCCTCTTTGGAAGTGCCACTCTCCAAGCATTTCAATGTGCTCACCAACATGAAATTTGATGTAATTCTATTTTAACATTGAGAAAAAAAAAAAGCAAGACCAAATAAAACCTCTATAACCTTATATTTCAAAAGTAATGTTTGCAGGTGGAAGCTCAATATTCTAACTGGAAAAAATCAGAATTATTTTAAAAATGAAATACTTCAATATAACATATTTTCCAGAATTTGATCATTTCTTTTGTAACTATGTAACATAAGGAAATTGTGTGTGTGTGTGTATGTATATATATATATATAGTATATATATAGCTGACTCTTGAACAACACTGGTATGGATTGCACGGGTCCACTTATAAATGGATTTTTTTTCAATAAATATGTACTATAGTACTACATGACCTTCAGTTGGTTGAACCCACTGTTGCAGAACCACAAATTTGGAGGGCCAACTGTAAAGTTATATGTAGATTTTCAGCTTCTCAGTGGTCAGTGTCCCTGATCCCTGGGTTGTACAAGGGTCAATAGCGGGGTTTTTAATTTTTCTTTTGTCAAGCTCAATGTGGAACTGGCAGATCTCTTCCAGTTTATCATATGACTACTATCTTTTTTATTAAGTATGTCTATTCAGTTCAGTTCAGTCACTCAGTCATGTCTGACTCTTTGCGACCCCATGAACCACAGCACGCCAGGCCTCCCTGTCCATCACCAACTCTCAGAGTTCACACAAATTCATGTCCATTGAGTCGGTGATGCCATCCAACCATCTCATCCTCTGTCATCCCCTTCTCCTCTTGCCCTCAATCTTTCCTAGCATCAGGGTCTTTTCAAATGAGTCAGCTCTTTGCATCAGGTGGCCAAAGTATTGGAGTTTCCACTTTAGCATCAGTCCTTCCAAAGAACATCCAGGGTTGATCTCCTTTAGAATGGACTGGCTGGATCTCCTTGCAGTCCAAGGAACTCTCAAGAGTCTTCTCCAACACCACAATTCAAAAGCATCAATTCTTTGGCGCTCAGCTTTCTTTTTAATCCAACTCTCACATCCATACATGACTACTGGGAAAACCATAGCCTTGACTAGACAGACTTTTGTTGACAAAGTAATGTCTCTGCTTTTTAACATGCTGTCTAGGTTGGTCATAAAGCATGTAAGACTGTGAAAATTTTGCAAAACACTATTGTAGAGAATTTAGGTATAATTCCCTTTGTGTGTGAATGTTAAGTCTCTGAGTAGTGTCCTACTCTTTGCAACCCCATGGACTATAGCCTGCCAGGCTCCTCTGTGCATGGGATTCTCCAGGCAAGAATACTGGAGTGGGTTGCCATGACCTCCTCCAGGGAATCTTCCCAACCCAGGGGTCAAACCCACATCTCATGCGATTCCTGCAATACAGGTAGATTCTTCATCACTGAGCCACCTGGGAAGCCCATAATTCCCTTCACACATGTAGAAACATGTCAAACCCTTGACAGATTTTGCATGAGTCTTGCTAGATCATTTTGAATTTTGTTATCTCCATAATTTTCCTAAATTCTCCATCTCAAAATTATCTTTATTCAAAATTCTAGGAAAGGAGGATTTTTGTATTGTTTTTCACTACTTTATCCCATTTCCTATAATATGTCATTAAAACATGAATCGGTTGAATACACTGTCAAATAAAGGCTTCCCTGGTGGCTCAGCCATAAAGAACTTGCCTGCCAATGCAGGAGACCCAGGTTTGATTTCTGGGTGGAGAAGATCCCCTGGAGGAGGACATGGCAACTCACTCCAGTATTCCTGCCTGGGGAATTCCATGCACAGAGGAGCCCGGTGGGCTACATTTCATGGAGTCACAAAGAGTTGGACACATCTGAAGAGACGAGCACATACACATGCACACTGTCTAATGAGTGTAAAAATAATGTGTTTGATTTGACTACATTTTTCTCAAGCTACTAGTTTTAGAAACATTTCAGATAATAAACGAATATTAGACACTCTCTCCATGTCAACTATAGACAAGAATCAGGCATGCTATTTTAATATTTTTTGATAGTTAAATGAAGATATATTTTCATTCCTAAGTAAACCAAAATAAACCTTGACAGGTTTCTATGAACCTTACCAATGTTCTATTTCCTTGTTTTATCCCTCATACTTTCAACAGTGACATTATTTTGCACTTGCTTCCCTTTCTAGTAATTTTTTAACAAGACTTCTTTTCTAAGTCCTTTCAAATCCAAGAGTTAATTGAATTCTGAAGACTACAGCATTGTTGTAAGGGTTTAAAATTAAATGAACTTTATTCATCATGCTTATGTTTATAGATACAAACTGGAGAAAATGCATGAATGCAGGTGAGCAATCTAAATACACAAAAAGTAGATTATTTTCTTTCTCTAGTTGTTTCAGCACACAAAATATCTGCTAGTATCAAGATTTATACCCTTTTCAGAAAGCTGATAGAATTAGTCATTGCTTTTCAGAAGTAATTATCAAGGACAGCTAAAATCCAGTCTCTTGCATCTTCGATCATGCCCAAAGCCTAAATCTCATGAAAGCTCTTTAAGTCAGAACGGGAAGCTTATGAGAATTTTCCTAACCAAAAGAAAAAAGTCTTAGCCTGAGGAAGATAAACAAAATGATTTTTTGCAGGCAGTCTGAAAAATATGCTTCATGCAATTATGATATGTGCAGATATTTCAAAGATTCCAATTTACAGTCTTCAAACTTAACTTTAGAAAGTTTTTTTAATTTATTATCAGTTTAAACTAAATTAATTTGGACTACTAGTCTTAAAAATAGATATTTTCTTGTCCTTTATATACATCTAGCCTATTCTACCCTCAGTGACCTCAGATAAAAGATTCTTTCCATTAAATGGAACTTGGTTTAAAAAAAAAGTATTTTAAAAACTAAGTTAGATGAATAATAGTAAACTTCATCCTATCATTTTTACTATTGAAACTTACAGCTACAGAGGGTTGCTCCAGACTATTCTGCTTTTAGAGCATTTCATCAAGTTTGGAGGGCTGTGTAGAAGTTGACATCATAGAGTGGTGTAACAAATCCCCTTCCTGATGGGTGGTTGTACAGGAAGCATCTTTGGAAAAGTAAATTTTGTTTTATTCCTAAGTGAAGAGTGTGTGATTTGCTTGGTAGAAACCATAAATCTTGAACTCACTAGTAAAAGATGCAGGTTTTTATTTATGTGATGAATGCTGTACTGTTGTAGTCTATGCATTAGTAAACATTTTTTAATTGACAGTCATCTGGAGGGGGGAAGGGAAGGGTGGGACAAATTGAGAGAGTAGCATTGCCATATATACACTACCATGTGTAAAATAGATGGTTAGTGAGGAGCTGCTGTACAGCACAGGGAGCCCAACTCCGTGCTGTGACGACCTATAGGGTGGGATGGAGGAGGCGGGAGGGAGGCTGAAGAGGAAGGGTTTATATGTGTGTGTGTATATATATATATATATATATATATAACTGATTTACTTTGTTGTGCAGCAGAAACTAACGCAACATTGTAAATCAATGATACTCCAATTAAAAGGGTTAACTTTAAAATATTAAACAACTTTTAAAAAGCACGTTGAAGATTGCGTCTTTTTAGCTTTCTTGTTCAGTGTCCATCTCTTCCTAGTTCTGTTTATGGTCCAAATTTTCAAATGATATCCTTAGAGTGGACCATATCACATAGAGTCCTCATATCATCCCAAGTCATTTTAATACAAACTTTCTTCTATAAAAACATTATTTTAACTTTTGGGGAGAGGTTTTAGTGAGGATATTTATACACAATCCATATTTTATATAATGATATCATAAGTGTAAAAATGGATCATATCACCCAGTTTTTCAATCATCAGGCAATGCATAAAGAATAAGAAAATATAAAGGACCCATTTTTGTTTAAAAGAGATTCACTACAAATTTCTCACTGTCAGAAAATACTTTACAACTTGCTAACTCAAATCCATCATGCTTAATATTAAGCTTAGTTTCTCTTGTTCTGTCTTCGATATAATAAAAATATTGATTACCATACTTTCAAAAATCCCTTCATATATTCATAGATTTATTAAATCATTCCTTCTTCAAAAGTTAAATTTCTAGTTTTTTATTGTTCTATACTTTATTCAACTTGTATTCAATTCTTTAATTGAATAAATTGAATTTTATTTTGAATTACTTTATTCAATTCTTTATTCAACTTTTATTGTTCTATACTTTATTCAACCCTTTCCTTGGAACATGTTCCTATTTTATATTCCTCACTTTTTAGCTGACAAAAATTCATAATAGTATAACCATGAGAAATTTTCTGACTTAGGAACTATTAATAAATTAAAAAATCATTGATAAAAGGTACATAGTATTTTACTGCATTGTATTTTAATTAATAAGAAATGCTGATGGCATTTCCTTTCAGCAGGTGTTTCTTTTACTCCTTGCCAAATTTTCTAAACACAGTTGAATTTTTCAGCTTTTCCTTATAGCACTTAAACAGTAGCTAATCTTACAGTTATTGAACAGCAATAAAATTGTGTTAAGTAAAGGAATATATATTCTCAAAACTATTTTTGATAACTTTTCCTCTCTTGGGTAATATCCTTTTTTTAAATCTTAAAATATATTAATTCACAGGTAATTTTTAGGCAAGGATACTTAGTATACACCCTCCCAATTCACCAAAGTAGAGTATTTTAACACTCTCTAACATTTTGAATCTTTAGATTTGAAATTTTCTGAGAGTAGGGCATTCTTATTATTTTTATTTCTGGATATTTCTCCTGTGATTTAAGTCACCTGGTTGGTAAAGCTTAAAAAAGCATTTTCTTCCTAAATACAGAGGCTTCAAACAGAGGTACATATTGGGGTGGCCAAATTCTGTTGGGTTGGCCAACAGATACTACAGAAAAACCTGAATGAATTTTTGGCCAACTCAATAGAACACCATGCTTTTAAACTACTTTTCATCCATAAGAAAGGAAAGAAAGTGAAGTTGCTCAGTCATGTCTGACTCTGCCACCCCATGGACTGTAGCTTACCATGCTCTGTCCATGGGATTTTCCAGGCAAGAGTACTGGAGTGGGTTGCCATTTCCTTCTCCAGGGGATCTTTCCGACCCAGGGATCGAACCCAGGTCTCCTGCATTGTAGGCAGATACTTTACCGTCTAAACCACCAGGAAAGTCCTTTTTTCATCCATGGTATGCAGTTATATCAAATATAACATTTAAAGTAGTTATTCAATTATCACATAATTAAGAACAACACTTAAAATCAATTAGAACAAATATTTGATTATTGTTGTTTGCTAGAGCTAAAGAAAATTATATATGAATATATGAACACACATATGTGTGTGTATGTGTGTGTGTGTATATATATATAGAGAGAGAGAGACAATTAGTTTCTCGTATTCAATGTCCTCTTCTTCCTCAGTTAACAGACCCAAAGGTATTTCAGTATTGTGATATACTCAATTTAAATTTGACATTCTGTGGTCTTTATTAATGCTAAATATGCTATGTGATCGTGTCTATTCCCCAAAATCTTTAGAAAAATTTGTCAGGTAAAGAGTCATCGGTTGGGACACACTTTTAGGCCCTTTCTTTCTGGTGCCTGAAATAAGATGGAACGGAGTTCCAACATCCACTTTGAACATAAACCAATCTAGAACATGGAAACCAGTGCAATGGAAGAAAGAACTGAAGAATGCAAGGTGCCTATGTTTCTGATTACCATTGAGTCACTTACACTGTCTTGGTTTATGTGAAAGAAAATACACCCTTATGTTGAAGACATTTATTAAGAGTCGGGAAATACAATAAAAAGATCAGGGAACAAAACTGAAGGCTTTATTCCTTAGTTAAAATTATGAGGCACAGTGGACACTGTGGAGACTTGCTTAGATTCTGCCTCAACACTGAAGAACACATAACCCTCTGGTAGTCATCAGCTGCTGCCAAACTCCAAGAACTGCCCTTTGCAAGAAAGAGTCATCCTGCCTTGGGTCACATATCTTGCTAGGGAGTAACTTGCATTCAGTGACTGGTTAATGTAGGTGTAAGTCAATGCCTCAGTGCCTCAACTAAATAAACTCAACGCCACTGCCACTTGAGAGCTCTCAGTGGTGTCTTCCAGGGCTTCTGTCAAGCTTTCATGACAACCTAGTCTTCTCCTCTGCCATCCTTTCTTCCTTCCCCTCAATGACAGGCTATGGTCGTCAGAGGAACCCCTAGTAAACTTGCTACTCAAACTCTCCCTCTCATAGTCTGCTTACTAGAAAACCCAATCTACAGCAGTATAGCAGAAGGGTTAAAGATTAAATTGTAATATGGAGAATCTGGTTGCAATGGTGAGATGAGCATTAGTTTTAACCAAACAAGTTTCCTGTCTCTCATAAGTATACATAGTATTTGGAGTTTGATATAAGAACAAAACAAAAATATGAAGAGTTAAAAGCGTGTTTCCAATGTAGAGGACAAACTAGTGACTACCAGTGTGGAGGGGTGAGATAAGAGTATGGGATTAAGAGACACAAACTATTATGTAAAATGAATAAGGAACAAGGATATGTCACACAGCACAAGGAAATATAAGGTATTATTTTGTAAT